>NC_039362.1:57593307-58226517 GCF_003573695.1 Papaver somniferum
ATTTTGTTTGTTTTCATTTTGTATTTACTTTATTTATCTTGCATCTTACAAAAAAGAAAAAAAAAACAAAAATGAAAAAATAAAATGAAAAAAATAAAATGAAAAAAAAATAAAAAAATAAAATAAATTCATTGCATCGTATTTTGGTTTGTTTAGTTCGTTTTTGGTTTTGTATTCATTCAATAAAGCCAATGGAAGAAGAAATATTTATAATGGAATTTCAAGCAACAAGGAATTAGAGGAAGGAATCATATTGTCAAGATTCTACGAAGTTCAAGATTTCATCATCAAGAGTTGAAGACCGAAGACGAAGATGAAGACAACGATTGAAGACCGAAAACGTTTCTATGGATTCTGTGAGAGTGGTGCTAATTGCACGCCGAACGGATAACAAGGTAAGTGAGTATATTCCCACCTTCGTTAAGTGGTTGATTTCCTTTCTTAGAGATCGTCAGAAAAAGGGTTTTCAAAATGAATAAAAGATGTGGGTTTTCAAAACAATTCGAAGGGTTTGACCTTCCTACTATTCAACGTGTCACAGGATTCTCTCTTCATTCCTACCTGGACACAGTGTGACCCATAAAAAGCTATTTATTATTGAGAGCAACTTCATAAAACCCTTTCTTGTGAGGCAGAGTCGAGACTTTCGATCACTCCGAACCCGAATTTCTTTCGATAAGGGATGGTTATTTCTTTCTCAACTTTTAAGGATGAGATTGTGTTCATTTATGTGTCTAACTTCTTATTACTAGTGTGCAGAATCTCTATGTCTTCTTAGCGCGTTAGATGCTATCATTTTGGAGAATTTATAAGTTGGAAAAGTAGGTTTTGTGGGTATACCTTTTGTAAACCCTCAAGAGATTATAACTCGTCCACTAGGGACACATAGGGGTTCAAAGGCTTGTTATACATGCTAAGTGTGACCGTAGCCTCGACGACACGGAGTTGTATGTATTTTAGAATAAGTTTTGTTTGATTTGCTCGAGGACAAGCAAAGTCTAAGTGTGGGGAATTTGATAGGTGTCTAAAACACCTAATTTTATATCTAGTATTTATGCTTTATTTGCTATTATTCTTGTGAATTGCATCTCTTATGTTTAGTTTTGAGTTATTAGGTGCGATGGAGTCCTTTGGGAACAAAAGAAGGAGAAAACGTCCATTTAGAGCGTAAAGGACAAAAAGATCAATTCACAGGCGAGTAATACTTGGAGCCATCTGAGGTTATGTCCGAAAGAGGTGAAGATTGAACGAACAAAGAATTAGGCTGTCGGTTACCTGAAACTGACTGGTAAAATAATATGTTGGTGGCCTGTATAAAAACAGTGGGTGCTTATAGCACTTCTTATCATTACCAAAATCAGGAATTGAGAGGAATTTATTTCTTCTCATGTATTTCCGCATCTATGTTGGAGAAGCCATGGCTGCTGCTGTAAGAGAGAAAATAGAAGAGAAATTAATGAAGAATGAAGAGAAGATGATGATGTTGGATCGAAGAAGGAATTGGTGGTAGAACTGATTTGGGTTTGCTAGGAAATTATCAAAATAAGGTTCAATTGAATCAGAAACGAAGAAATCGAGGGTTTGGTTTGAAGAAGATACAGCTGCTGTTGGAGTAACTTCAGATGCAATCGGTGATTCAAGAGGAGGAGCTGCTGATACTGGTGAAGAATTAATGGGGAGGAAGAACAAGAAATTGGTGATGCTCAAGGGTTCTCAAAATAGGGTTTGTAGTGGATCTGAAATGGAAGAATTGATGCTGCTGTTAATGGGTCTCTGGAGATGAATGAAGAGGTTCTTGGGGGAGTTCCCATAAGGGGTCTCTGTGTATGATTCAGAACAGCAAGATGTGATGTTAATTTTGCACCAGAGATGATGATTCTGATGTTGTCTGATTCATGGGTCTGTGTTGGATTTAACAAAGATGACACTAAGAGAGTTCAGGGAATGATGGAGAAATCTGATAGTTTTGGTTTGAAATGGTGATGGAAATAACTGTGTCCTGAGATGTGGTTGTGCAGCTGTATATGTGAATGGTTGAGAAGATGCAATTGCAGGGAACCAAAATGGGAAGAATGATTGAAGCTAAAGGAGTTTAAATGAATGTCTAGGAACCTGGAATTTATGGCTTGAGCTGTGACAAAGATGAAACTGGTTCATAGGTATTGCAAATGTAGCAGGATATGGTGGTCTGGTATTGTAGGTGGAGTTGTGATTTGTGCACTGCAATGGATGTGTTGGTGAATTACAAAGCTGCAGTTCTGGTGGTCTGTAAACTGGTGGTGGTCGGAGTGGTGTCACAGATGAACAAGAAGATGGAGTGACGGTCCATTACAGATTTGAAGCCGAGAAGGTCAATATGTTGTTGCTGTCAAAGAATGGGTATTGAAGGTGTTGGTGGTTGCAGTTGCAAGTGGAGTAAATCAGGTGTAGCTGTTGAGGATTTGAATGAAGTTTGTTTGAGCTAAGAATGATGATTGTGCAATTGCAGTTGCAGGTGCCGTGGCTGGGATATTACAAAGAAGAATGTTGTTCATTGCAGGGAATGGAGTGAGTGATGATGTTGAGCAACACAACGGCAGGGCTGAGATGTTGAGATGTTGCCGCGCAGGATTAGAAGATGGTGATTGCAATGGAGTCTGTTGGGTTTATGTTGCAGGTGAAGGTACAGATGCAGTGAATGTAATTCTGTGTACAGGAATGGCTGGCGTGAATGAGTTGTTGCTGTGCAAGTGAGATTATGGAATGGCTTGAGCCTGGTGGTTTGCAACATAGAAGAACAAGTACTGAAACAAGAGAGAAGATTACAGTGTTGTGCAGCTCAAATAGTCTGAGCTGTGTTGGTTGTATGGATGCAACGGCTAGCATGATGTTGCTGTTAAAACTGAATTGAAATATGCAGTGAGCACCAACTGGTTATAAAGCTGTAGAAAGTGGATGTGCAGCTAGAATGGGTATGCAGATTTGGTGCTAGGCAGAAGTGGCCAGGTTAGAACCCGTTGTGATGAGAACAAGCCTGGTACAGTGAGATTCAAATTGCAGGAAGGGTTGGAGCTGTTACTGGTGATGCTGTTGCTTTGGGCTGAAATGCTCATGGTGCTGGTGGAGATGCAGGAGCAAGGATTGAATGGTTCGTGGTGCTTGCTGGTGATAAGAATGAATGAAACTGTTAAGCTTATGACTGAAAGAGTTGCAGCTCAAACTGAGATGGTGCTAGGGAAGCTGTTTGAGGTGTTGGAATGGTCTTGATATTGCGGTTGAGCTGCAGTTCAAGTGGAAGCTATGGTTTAGAGAGATATGATGTGGTTGTGATAGAATAAGGAGAATTGCAGGTGGAGGATGATGCAGTGCCATCATGGCTGTGACTGAGGTGGTGAAGCACAATCATTGTGCAACAGCAAGCTCAAGCCTGTGCAAATGGCTTTGGCCTGGTAAGTCGGCCTATTCAGATGAGTTAGCTGACTGATTCAACCTCTGACTCATCATGACTCGGTCTGTTTGACCTGAGTTGACTCATTGACCTGTATGACTGGTGACCGGGTGGACTTCGCCGGTCACCTGAGATACTTTCTGGCCACCTCCCCGACCAACTTCCGGCATAATCACTAGTTTTCCGGTGACTACTTTTGGGACATATTTTCACGTGGATTTTTCTCACTTATGGGCTTGTTGGACTACTTGGACTTTGGGCATTGAAGACCTAATTTTAAAAAGATGAAAAGCTACAAAAGGAGAAAGTTTCTGCTTTTTTGGGGACGTATTTTTTTTATTTGGAGTTTTGGAGAGCGGCGACTAGGGTTTGCTTTCGTTTATTTTTCGTCTTCTTCATTTCATTTTCGATTATGATTATGATGAACTCAAAAGCTATGAGTAACTAAACTCATATTATTGGTTATGGGATAAAAGTTGATTTGTCAAGCATGATATTTAAATCAATGGATTAGTTTTGTCTCAACTTTATTGTTTATGATTCATTGTTAATATTGTTGCATGATTTGAGTGCTAGTTTGATTGAGTCCGGAATCAATTAGATTGACTTTCATATCTATTGCTAGATTAGGTTTTATTATACGAAAAAGTGATAAATTCCTGTTTACAAGTAGCATAAATGTGAGTAGTGCTTGTAGTGATATATCCTACTAGTCACATATGAATCATAACCTTGGTTAAATCAAATTAGTGCTTTTACACGTTTGATTTCCTTGATTAGTCTTATTCCATAAAACTTATTGCTCTTAGGGAGTTAAACTTAATTGTGCTTTTACACTTTAGGTTGCTTTCTAGGAGAATTCACATATGCATCTTTTAATGTGGTAGTGATGAAATCATGGAATTAGCGGGATATTCTTGCGATCAAGGTATCCTAGGACTTTTAATGAATGAGAGATTAAAATATCAATTTTAATCATTGATGAAAATACATGTTTGTGAATGATACTATCCCGTGACCAATATCGTCCTCTTATTGATTATTCCAATTATTTACTTTGCTTTCAATTATTTTTATTGCATGGATAAACAAAAATCCCCCCTTGGTTACTTAAGAATCTGAAAATTGCATAACAACAATTGCTCTCTTATCACATACTTCAATTATTTTAGTTAAGTAAGAAAGTGAAATTATTTTTGACGCATACGACTGCGATCACCTATCGTACCTCGATACGCACACCCACCGGTATGACTCCGTACTCTTTGGTTTATGTCACAGAAGTAGTTTTTCCCGCTGAAGTTAAAATTCCCACCTTGCGAGTAATAAAAGAAGGCACAATACCTGAAGATGAATGGATAGAGTCGAAGGTTCAACAGCTAAATTTGATTGACGAAAAACGTATACGTGTCGCATGTCATGCACAGGCTTACCAGGAAAGAATAGCAAGAAGTTTCAACAAGCAGGTTCATCCGCGAGGCTTAAAGGAAGGAGATTTAGTGCTTAAAGAAGTCAAACCTATAAAACATTCTGACATAAGAGGAAAGTTCAAGCTTAATTGGGAGGGTCCATACGTCATCAAAAGCATCTATCCAGGTTTTGCAGTCCGGTTAACTGATCTGGACGGACGAGAAGAACCGAAGCTCACAAATGTCGACCAACTGAAGAAATACTACACCTAAGGTAAGTGCTCAAATCTATCTAAGGGCGGCGAACGCTCGTACAATTTAAGGAGAAATTTTAGGAGTCCAATATCTCTCTCTCATAGTGTCATAAGTAGGGGCATAGTAGTCATTATGTTTGTCCCCTTCAGTGAGTCAATTAGTCTGTCAGTTTAAAAAAAAAAAAATATTTTCAGTCTTACAGAGTCAACCGGTCAGTCAGTCAAAAAAAAATCAAGAATATTTTCAGTCTTACAGAGTCAACCAGTCAGTAAAAAAACAAAAAAAAATCAGTCTTACAGAGTCAGTCAATTAGTCAAAAAAAATAAAAAATAAAATCATGCATTATTATTTTCAGTCAAAAGAGGCACCGCCATCATCATATTGGGTCCATGTCATCAGAACATTTCAGTCTTTTACTACTTTGTTTGGTGTGTTGAAAGTCTTTTTCTTAGATAGAGATATGTCAGTCCATTTGTATATCATCATTAGTCTTGTATGTAATCTCCTAAAGTTATATGAGCAACGAACGTCCAAACGGGTAGGTTTGAGTAAAAAAAAAAAGTGTAGTTAATAAACAACCACTTGAGAAAATTGGTCGGCATTTAAAGAAATCAAAGAAGAATAAGAAGCATAGTCAATATCTGAAGAGATCGAAGAAGCATCGTGGAGAAATGGTCTAACAATTGAAGGAGTTAGAAAAGATTGGTAAGCCGCATGATGAAACAAGGATAGAAGAAGGTAAGCCATTATATATTTACATATATATTTACTCGGGAATTTTTGGGCAAAACATCAAACAGTTGGGGATGGTTGGAAGTGGTCAGATTGACTCTTGAAAATTCAACGGTACCGGCGTAAAACCAGTGTTCTCCCCTCCCTACACGTTAAATCAGGAAGTTGGGCTCCTATGTATCATAATCAGATATTATTGTTTTCAATTTTATAGTGTTTTCAAAAAAAAAAAACTAAAAAATATATAATATAAAAAAAAAAAACTAGTTGTGTGGAAGTCGGTGAGGAAAAATTTAGGTAAACATAAAAAATAATAATAGAAATAGAAATAGAAATTAAACCGTTTAGATTGACTGAGACAATAATTCCATACAATTAATTGTACTTTATTGTATTTCTTTTTAGGGTTTTCATTTCTTTTTCTAGGATTATTTTCTATAAAGGCACGTACTACTAATCGTTCTCCTCTTGTGTGAAGCATAGGCTCCAACTCAGTGATTCTTAGATCTTTTGATTGGTAAGACTCAATCTACAATATCAATCAGTAAGTCTTCGCGGGAAACTTTGTGCTTTAAAGGAGGAATGACCTTCCGCTCGAAGAAAGTAAAGGATTGAAAAACCACAAAGATTTAGGCAGTTAACAGGATGATTCAAGTGGATTGGATTTGAAGAAAGTGGCGAAAGTAGAAGTCAGCTATTGCAAGAGAGAATATTTATAAAAGGTTAGTAAGTGTTTCCTTGTTTTCCGCAACACAACAATTGCAAACTTCTTGACTTAATTAATTAGTCATGAGGATTTATATGTATGCATAAAATTAAATACTTGGAGGTGCTTCGCGTGAACTGAACCGTGTCATCCCGAACAATCCAATAGAATCCAACAAGATAGTTGAGCCAATTTTTGTGCGAAATTAGGTGTATGTCTTTGCCATTCAATTGGGGGCAACCTCTGGCAAAGAGGGGCAACTGTAAACACCCCAATTTCGCACAAACGTCGGGTCTAAATTGAAAATGTTGTCGCGAACCGAATCTAGCAACAAACCCGCGGTAAGCCCGATTTACTGTTAAGAATAAAATGATAATCAACTGAGTGTTGGACTTTCTAGTCCACTTTTGAAAATCCACTAATTAGTATCTCAGCATCTTTAGTTGGACGTCTAGTGCGACCAATGTTAAAAGGTGCATCGAGTCCTGTCCATTAGTTCCCAAGCTGGACGTCATTAGTGGGACGTCTGATCCCATTATGCTAGCCATTTGCATTAAGCCTTGACGTCCACCAAAAAATGTCGACATTCTTTAGATATTAGGTTCCCTTCTTTTCTTTCCTTCCAACTAAGAATTTAGGCTTAAATGAAATCTTTTGGAATTTGGTAATAATTTTAATAATATGAGAATAATATTTTTGAAATGAGTAATAATATTTAGGTTTTAGAGTTCAACCGTTTGATCTTAGACGTTCGATCCTAGGACCTTAGTCGATGGGATGAGACTATAAATAGGGAGCTTTTCCATGAATTTTGGGGAGAAAAAAATTCCTAAAAAATTAGGCATTCTAGTAAGAGAAATATTCATAGAGAAATAGAACTAGAAAGCTTGGAGTAAAATAATAATTCATAAAAAATTGGAAAGGGTGGCACTACGGTAGCTAGATTCGGTTCGCGGAAGCATCATCTGTTGGTTCTAATAAATCCAAGTTACATTTGTTTACCATCCAGACAGGTACACGGCATAACCCTTTTGAGTTAATGTATGATTGGGTTTTGTTTTTTTCTACAGGAATATATGTTATCATGATCTAATGATTGAATAAAGTGGAATCTTTTTATCGTCTGTTTACATGCTGAAGTTCTGTTTTAAGCATATGCTGTTTAATCTTTCTTCATATCCTACCGTGACTATTGATCCATCACATGATAGTACTCAATTAATTAATTGCTCTTCCATTGAAATAAAGAAGTCAGTCATACTGATTGCTATCGTATACGTGTCCAACAAACCTTCATTAGGTTAGATCCACTTTGGAAAGTTCACATGTTCGTATGTCAACCCATTAAGTGAGTTTGTGACGTTGATATATATATGCATGATGGTGGCTGTTTCGACTTCATCTTTATAAACAGTGATAGCATGTGTTCATACCAAGTCGCAGTTAAGCCGTTTATATACACCAGTGTGAATGCTTGATATTTGATTCGTTGGAGTGGATAGAATTCTGTTCTTGTGGTGTATTGCATGAATCCTGATCGTATCCAGTTAGCGACAAAAACATTGTGTCCCTGTGTGTTTCTTGCTTCTATGAGATAGTGTGCTTCTTAGTGGGTAATAATAATAATGATGCTATGTTGATTAATGGATGATAATAATAATGGTATGTTGATCATTGGTCGGTAATAGGAAATCTGTTGGCGTCCTTTGTTCTTTGAGCTAGATTTTGCATGATAATAATAATAATAATAATTATTATTATTATTATTATTATTATAATAATAACAATAATAATAAAAAACGGGTCCCTAGCTCAGCTGGTCATCCCCGTTCCCCAAAAATTTAATGCGCTCCAGGAGGTCACAGGTTCGAGTCCCCAATGGCGTAATATTGCAGGAATTAACATGGAAGGTAGTGTTAGTTTGCCCCCCTTGTGACACAATCTCAGCCCCCCCTCCCGCCGTTTCGGCTCCCTTGGCTAGGTTACCCATGAGGCTCGCTGGTAGATTAGCACAGCAACCTGTTTAATTAATGTATTAGTATGTCGTTGGAGCTTAGCTTGTTAGGCTTCCAACTAGTTTCATGTAATAATATTCATCCAATAATATAATAAAATTTAATAATAATAATAATAATAATAACATGGAAGGTAGTGTTAGTTTGTCCCCCTTGTGACACAATCTCAGCCCCCCCTCCCGCCGTTTCGGCTCCCTTGGCTAGGTTACCCATGAGGCTCGCTGGTAGATTAGCACAACAACCTGTTCAATTAATGTAATAGTATGTCGTTGGAGCTTAGCTTGTTAGGCTTCCAACTAGTTTCATGTAATAATATCCATCCAATAATATAATAAAATTTAAAAATAAATAAATAATAATAATAATAGTAATAATAATAACGGGCCCTAGCTCAGCTGGTCATCCCCGTTCTCCAAAGGTGATGCGCTCCAGGAGGTCCCAGGTTCAAGTCTTCCATGGCGTAATATTTCAGGAATTATTATGGACGCTAGAGTTCGCTTGCCCCCCTTGTGACACAATCTCGCCCCCCAGTCCGCCGTTTCGGCTCCCCTTGGCAAGGTTACCCATGAGGCCCGCTGGTAGACTAGCACAGCAACCTGTTAATTCATGTAGTAGTACGTCGTTGGAGCTTAGCTTGTTAGGCTTCCAACTAGTTATGTAATCATCGTTCTCCCATTAATGAAAAAAATTTAAAAAAATAATAATAATAATAATAATAATAATAAGGCGAGGAGAGAGAGCTTTGGGCGATTTTCAGGCGATTGAAAGTTTGAAGATCGGTTTCCTCTGGATTTCTCCACAGAATCCCACCCCTTTTTCCTCATTCAACTCGTCTTGTTATCTTCTGGCATATGACGCTCTATACTGGTCAGGATTGTCTCTCAATTTAGGGAAGTTACGGCAGTTATCTTCATCCATTATGCGTACAACACGATCCAGGAAATCTTCATCTTCAACACCACACGACCATGCTTCATCTTCAACTGTGCCTCCACATGACAATGCATCTCCTTTGCGTTACCACAATGCTTGCTCTCTGTCAAACCCCCAAAACATATCTCAAGACACCGAACACATATATTCCCAACACCCATCTACTTCATCTCAAAGTGACAAAATTCCTTGTCCATTCAAGAACTATGATGGATGCGTGGGAGGTGTTGCTGGCAGAGGGTACGCTAAAAGTGCGATTTACAAACACTTACATGATAAGCACTTTCCCACTAACAACGACAAAGAGAAATGCAGGGATAGAATACGCAACAACGTTAACTGTTACTTTGCTTGGGAAAAGAGTCTGCATGCCATGCAGATGTGGCTCTGCATCAGATGCCTGCATACGCATGCTTGGAAGAAATCATGTTGTAATCATCAACCTGGAGACATAATCCTTGGTCCATATAATGAGGGTAGAATTGATTTTCTAATTCATGAGGTTGAGAAACCTCCAGTGTCTAATAACCCTCCAATTAATGATTCACAGATTTCTCAGGATTGTGGCCTTACAGTGGAATTACTTAATTGTATTTTTCAGAAACGCATTATCACCACTGTAAGTATACCTCCATCATGCAGACTGAACTTTTCTCGAACCCTAAAAGCAGTATTGGACAAAGTCGTTGCAAACCCTTCTAATGTGGAGTCCTGGTTGCAATTGTTATTACTGCCTGTGTGCACTTTAAACCTCTACATGCCTAAGAGTTCGACTGAAGCACGATCTGGCAACAGAAAGAAGCTTCAAATTGCTGCAATCAACCAATCATTGTCTCAGTGGAGGGAACCTAATGGGTGCAGCATTCTGGCTCAACAGTTGCTCACATCTTCTAGCCAGAATGACAAACAAAGACAACTCAGTGGCAAGAAGAAAAATAAAAAGAACTCCAACGTGGACGCCTGCAGGAAGAAATTAACATACGGCCATTATACTGCAGCCATCCGCATACTCTCCTCAGATGGACTAGCCCCTCCTACACCTGACACATTACACGACCTCCAACTGAAACACCCACAAGCTCCACCACCTTCAATTACTGCGGAGGACATCAATGCTCCTGCTTTATCAGTATACGCTGCACAAGTTTTGATTTCTATCAAAAGTTTCCCTAAGGGCACCTCATGTGGCAGAGATGGCCTTAGAGCGCAACATCTACTAGATGCCCTGAGTGGTCCTGCTGCAGCTGTTAGTGAAGAGCTCTTAACCTCAATTGCAGGTGTAATCAATTTGTGGTTAGATGGGAAATGTCCTTATATACTAGGAGAGTACATTGCAAGCGCTCCATTAACTCCACTACTCAAACCGGGTGGTGGCATACGACCCATTGCCGTTGGCACGATATGGAGGAGACTTTGCTCCAAGCTTGCTGCAACTGTAGTCTGTAAAGACTTGGCTCCTTGTTTTGGAACATATCAATTTGGAGTGGGTGTGCCATGTGGTGGTGAAGCCATATTGCACGTTGCAAATAGGCTGATAGAGATGAAAGGTGAGTGCAATACTAATATTATGATGCTCATAGATTTCAGCAATGCCTTCAACCTTGTAGACAGATCCACATTGATTAGAGAAGTTAGAACCCATTGCCCAGGCATATCTCGCTGGGTGGAGTTTTGCTATTCAAACCCTGCCAGGCTCTATTATAATGACTCCATACTCTCATCAGCTCAAGGCGTGCAACAGGGAGACCCCCTTGGTCCCCTATTATTTGCTCTAACATTACAACCTCTCGTCAATATTATTGCTAATCAATGTAAGCTAGATCTTCACGCATGGTACCTGGATGATGGCACCATTGCAGGCGATACAATGGAGGTAGCTAAGGCTTTGAACATCATACAGATGGAAGGGCCTAAGCGAGGACTACAACTGAACATCAAGAAGACTGAAATTTACTGGCCATCACCAGATCCAAGATGCAGTCAAAAGGGTGTCTTCCCAAGAGATATTGGAAGGCCATTAAGTGGTGTAAAACTCTTAGGAGGCCCTGTTAGCCTAGAATCTCAATATTGCAGTGATATTGTTCTTCACAGGGTGGATAAAACCATCCAGTTGATGCAGAAAGTACAACAATTACACGATCCACAGTGTGAGTTGCTGCTACTGAGAAACTGTACTGGGGTTTCTAGACTCTACTTCGCAATGCGCACCACCTGCCCTGCTCATCTACAAGCTGCCTCTACAGTTTATGACAAGCATCTACTCCAATACTTGCGGCAGCTAACGGTAGGTGATGGTGCTGGGTTTGGCTTAGTCCAACAACGTTTAGCCACCTTGCCAATTAAGGATGGAGGGTTCGGCATCTATGCTATGGCAGACACTTCGAAGTATTGCTATTTGGCTTCTCATGCTCAGACCAAACATCTGCAGGAAACCATTCTTCAACTCTCACCGCCTGCTGACCTCAGTACAAGTTATGTACTAGCTCTTCAATCATTCACTCAATCTTGTGGATCTACTGCTTCCATTTCCAACGGCATTGATGCCGCCCCTCATCCCATGAAATCATTGGTTGCACTATACTTTGGCGCTGTTAAGGAACACTTACCTGCCAGCTTCAACCTAAATGAACGAGAATCGTTAGTCTGGCAATGCAACAGGCGTGAACATGCAATGGATTTTCTTAAGGCAGTTCCTATCAGTGGACTGAACCAAACTGTCGCACCGAGACAATTCCAATCAATTCTTAAATACAGGCTTTCCATCCCCTTCTTTGGAGAAGGTAGCAGGTGTTCAGTGTGTAACAGACCGATGGATGTTTATGCAGACCATGCAGTCCACTGTGCAAGTGAAGTGGGTTCAAAATTCAGACATGACATGGCTCGTGATGCTCTTCTTGACATATGTTACAGGTCAGGTGTTGTGGCTCGTAAAGAAGTCTCTTTAGGGTTTCTTTCAAACTCTGACAAAGAACTTAAGCCGACCGATATCATCGTCTATAATTGGGAGGACGGTAAAGATGTATGTTTTGACGTTACCGGTATTTCACCTTTCACTACCTCCAGAACACGTAACACTCCTCCGGGTCAAGCCATCACTGTAGCAGTGAGTCGTAAGCGTACGAAATACTTAGATAAGTGTACTGCACATGGTTACGGTTTCAAGGCACTAGCTTTTTCTACCCTGGGAGAATTGGGAGATGACTTAGTTATATTTCTTAAGAGGTTGAGCAACTGCCTAGTTAGTCATGATGTTAATTACAAAATAGGAAGTTCTTTGTTCCATAGGCTAGGTATTATTATTCAAAAAGGTGTTGGCGCCCAGCTTGTTGCTCGGTTGCCTTCTACCGACTTGTAATATACACACTGTCGTCTTGCTAATAAAATGCCCTGAGTGGTTCAATAATAAAAAAATAATAATAATAATAATTTTTTTAAATAATAATAATAATACTAATAATAATAAAACGGGCCCCTAGCTCAGCTGGTCATCCCCGTTCCCCAAAATTTAATGCGCTCCAGGAGGTCCCAGGTTCGAGTCCCCAATGGCGTAACATTGCAGGAATTAACATGGAAGGTAGTGTTAGTTTGCCCCCCTTGTGACACAATCTCAGCCCCCCTCCCGTCGTTTCGGCTCCCTTGGATAGGTTACCCATGAGGCTCGCTGGTAGGTTAGCACAAAAACATGTTCAATTAATGTAATAGTATGTCTTTGGAGCTTAGCTTGTTAGGCTTCCAACTAGTTTCATGTAATAATATCCATCCAATAATATAATAATAATAATAATAATAAAACAATAGGCTTGATCACGCTCAGGATTACCTCAAAGCTATACCAATATGTGGGCTTAATCAGACACTTGGACCTCGTCAATTCAGGGCAGTTGTTAGTTATAGACTTGGAATACCTATGTCTAATACTATTGATGGTTGTGCTTGTTGTAAGAGGAAAATGGATGTTTATGGTGATCATGCTCTTCATTGTGCAAGTGAGGTGGGCGTAAAGTTTAGACATGATTTTGTTAGGGATATTGTTTCGGATATATTTTACAAGGCTGGAGTTCCAGCTAGAAAAGAGGTCAATCTTGGGCTCTCATCGGATGATGGTAAGGATTTGAAACTGGACGACATTCTTGTATGTAATTGGATTAACGGGCAAGATTTTTGTTTTGATGTTACGAGTGTTTCACCTTTTTCCGGTATTCATGGTTGAACTTTCGTTCCGGGTGTTGCCATTTCTAATACTATTTCATGCAAGAGGGCGAAATATTTGGATAAGGTATCTACTCATGGGTTTGGTTTTGGCGTTCTTGCTTTCTCCACTTTAGGCAAACTTAGTGAAGACATGGTGTTTCTTTTGAAGAGGTTGAGAAATTGTATAGCTAATTATGATCTCAATTACAAAATAGGTAATTCTCTTTTTTATAGATTAGGTATTTCAATTCAAAAAGGTGTAGGGGCTCAAATTGTTGCTAGGCTGCCTTCTATCGATATTGTACCTTGTATTTGATTCTTTTGTTAAATTAAATAATCATAATATTGGTTTGGATGAATGCTATATTGGTTTTTGGTTCATGATTTTGAAGTTTGATAATAATAATAATTCTCTTGATTTTGATAATAATAATAATTCTCTTGATTTGGCTGGGTTCTGTTTCCACTTTATAGGATTTGGTGCGTTGTTTATTAGATTAATAATTTAATTATTTTCATAATTTTATGTATTTATCTCATTATTTGTTATTGCAAGTTAGAACCCTAAAATTCCAAATATAAAGTAGAGGCCAATCTCCGGATTGGACGGGCTGGGTGCCTCACACCTTCCCAGCCCGTGTTTTGATTCCCGGACTGAATTTCTGAAATTTGGACCAGTACTTTCTTTTGGGTATCAACCCCCTAAGTTGGGTGGCGGCTTCGATAATAATAATTCCCTTTAATAATAATTTCCACGTGTTTTTCCATTTTGGATATCTAGAGATCTTAACGGATTTCGACGGTATCCACAAAAACCTACTCTTCCAACTTTTAAATACTCCAAAGCACAAACATCCAACTATTAAACCGATATCTCTCACAGAGGCCAACTAATATTAGCTAACACACATCCATGTACTTTACTAATATGGCAACTAGAAATGTGCAAACCTTTGGAATACGGTAAGCATACACTTTCGATATCTAAAACGATATTCAAAAATCGGTTTCAGGATCATGCCTTGTGTATCCAATAAAAATACTTTGATATTAAGGTATTCAAGTTTAGCACGTGTTGAAATCACTATGTCCATATTTATGAACATTCCCGGTGTAACCTATGTCCACCTCGATGTCTGCAAAAACCCGAAGATAACAGACATATCGTAAGTGCAAAGTTCGGTTAGACATATTAAGATCGGTCCTGACTTGGATTTTTCTAGGGTACGATCCAGACATAGATCCTTAGGATATGTCCTAGTTTACCTTACTTGGGACAGGTTCTTAGTATACATCCTTATTAGGGATCTTTCTGTAGAATAGATCCTTGAATCACCTTTCCAATGAAAAAACAAATTTCACAAGTTTGCTTCCTAAAATTATGTAACAGAAACATAATCCAAAGGTATAGATTCATCCGGAAGTTCAGCACACTAAATGATAACGAATTACCAATAGTGCAATATCAATAATATGAAGTCCGTATATAAACTATTGTAGTTGACAAGATATAACATCTACCAAACTACTGACAGTTGTAAGGTCCTAGAGCTCATCGCTAAAAAAGAGCCCAGGTCGAGTTAAAGATAATGAGTTCTCATCTCGAGGACGCCTTGAAGATAACGACATAATAGAGAGCGAGATGAGATAACTAATATCTTGACACATGCAAGAAAAAAAATGAGTTTTGGAGCAGGAGACGAAGAGAAGGCCAAGGATGTCCGGGTGAAGACTTGGAGATCGACATCTAATGAATATCCAGGTCGAGAAAGTAGGTTAATAATGAATTAAAGTCTGAGTGGATCGTGGAGTCACCTCCATGTAGACACAAGTGGTTTCTCACTACGCATACACTTAGTATGATTCACACGCTTAATAACTGTATATAATCCCAAGAGACTAATCTTGTAAACCAAGACATATTATTGGGTCTAACTTGATCAATAAGAAATATATTTTCTCTATTATTTCTCCTGCTTTCCTTTAGACTTCATTTGTGTTAGCCAGCCTATATGTAACTTGGTAAAATCTAATTGGACAAGAGCTAAGTAACCGACATTCGAAGATTAGTAATTGGATCAAGTAAGGAGACTTACCGAAATGAGGCCCTCATCAAGGACCTAGATAAATCTCTTGAATTCCTGGTGCGTATTTTCACTCATTTATGGTTTTGGCATGATTTGTTTAATGTTTGTTATTTAAA
Source organism: Papaver somniferum (assembly GCF_003573695.1). Classification (NCBI taxonomy): domain Eukaryota; kingdom Viridiplantae; phylum Streptophyta; class Magnoliopsida; order Ranunculales; family Papaveraceae; genus Papaver; species Papaver somniferum. Next base: position 57,609,179 of record NC_039362.1, read on the forward strand.
ATGAAAACTGAAAAGACGAATCGGGTATTTGATAAACAAAGCAACGGTATGCATAGGGAAAGGAATAAAATTAAGGATAATTAAGATATGATTGCAAAATTGAACAATCTGAAAGATGAAAATCTCTGAAGTTTGTGATCTTGAACCTATCAAATAAGGAACCCCATTAATAGATTAAGCGTTGCACCTCTATAATCAACATCTCTTTACATCTACCCTTCTTTTTAGCTATCGTTTTCCTGTTTCTTTCATTCCAAATAACCCAACAGATGGCAAATGAGATCATATACAATACCTTTTTATCCATTTTTTTTGCATATGTCAGTGTGCCTTAATTTCGTTCCCTTGTCTTATCAAGGTTCAGAATCGATTTTTATTGACATAGTTAAATACCGATTCTGATAAACAAAAAAATCCATAATTTTGACAACCTACGAGAATTGGTTTATATGGTAACACATATAATCCGACTCTTGTACGTAAAAGTGCCACTTTTTCTGTATATTTTTTGACAAGAATCGGATTATGTGGGCTTCCTTATGAACCGATTATAGCAAGGCAGATTGTATACGATTTTGCAAGGCCAAAATCGATCTATGTGGACAATCTTATAAGACGATTGTTGGAATTGATTTCAAAATTACTAGCAGTTGAGTGTTCATCTATATAAGAACAACCTCTTTCCTAAGTACATTTTGACCCAAACTTGCAACTTTTAGCAAATCCTACTTCGTCCACAACTCAAATAGAGGTTGGGAAATGGAATGAGATTCGAAAGAAGAATCAAAGAGTTTTATTATGAGCGAACCGGGAACCTCAAGAACTAGAGATGGAGAGACTTATCATTTAGATTCGACTACATCAAATGAGATGTGCGAGATTTCCGTAAAATTGGAAGAATGGTGAAAACACGGGGGTACCAAGTACACCATCAGATTTTTCGTTCGGCAACCTGTATGGACAAAACCTAATACAATATCAAGTATACCAACTTAATGATCCTTGACAATATGTATATAGAGTTTATATCTCTACCTCTTCTCAATCAATATTTATAAGATAATAAGTCTGTAAACCTGATTGTTGAGAAGAGTACTTGGACGATCTCAAAAATCAATATCCGAGATCAATCTAGTCATATCCAAATAATCCAATCGGGATTCTGCCCAAGTAATTAAACTTGTTATCTATCTTTCAAGATACAATTTATATAAGAAACAAGTCTTGTAATCGATCACACTCAGATGGACGTATCTAACAATACTGAATACGTACAACTTGCGTAAATCTAATTAAAGAAATAAATAATATAATGCGGAAAAGGAAGAACACAAGATACCAGAAGTTTTTTTAACGAGGAAACCACAACTGCAAAAAAACAAAAAACGAGACCTCGTCCTGATTTGAACGCCAAACTGTATTAAACAGCTACAAACACTAGCCTACTATCAGACTTCATACTAAAATACAGTTGAAAAACCAAATCCACCCTCCAAGCAATTCAGTTACAGTCGCGATCCTTACGTTTCTTGACCCTCGCAAGGCTCTACCCAATTGATTCCCTTAGATGACGTCCTTGACAGCTTAACAGTTGCTTCATCCGCAATGAAGAATTTTGATACCCATCTGCCTCTAACAGATAAACCTATTTAATTTCCCTTTAGATCAAAGATCAAGGATTGGAAATCTATTTGCAATAGACAAAGCTAGCAAACCTCATAATCTTAAAACTCTCACTTAGATGAGAAGCCTAGATCTTTTACCACCTTTCAAGAACAATCTTTAAAATATCACTTAAGATCAATTTTCTGATATCTATCTTGAGGAATCACAAAGTCTGTGACGAAGAGAACTTTGCGATTTCTATATATCTTGCCTGAAAGAGATTATGAAAACCTCGATAACAGAAAAGCAAGATCAGGATATACGAACTATCAAGGTAAAGATAGTCGGACCTGGCTTCACATAATCCCCAAAGCGAAGACTTTTAGTCGTGAACCCAATTATGTTTCTCAGAGGTAACCAAGTTCATAGACGATAACTCTAGCTATCAACTAGGATACAAAGTGTCAGGGATTGAATTTCCTAGTTGAACGAACATCTCTACTTATAGTTTTTCAATACTGAGTGTTGCTTAGAATTCAAGCTAAGATAACTTGGGAATCAAGGAAACACTTTTGATCTTATACACTATGGTCTGGTTGCAGAACCATGTATAATGGATGTTCCGGTTTGGAAAATATGCCATGTGAACGATAAACAATTTGATGTTTATTTAAACACCTAAGAGTTTGATCGTGATACACTCACACATAAGTATTTAAGTGATCAATGAAGTTTTACAAGTGTTTAAGAGAGTCATTTCAATGCTAAACATATTAAAAATCAAGTCTTTGAGCATCTGCTAAATTCTACTGGGACAGTTGGTGAAATGGTTTGTGAACCGTGTTAGAGCACTGCTCGGTCGAACTCGCAAGTGTTGCTATCTCAAGATTGTTTGTCAAGTTTAGTTTCCAAAACTATAATTCTTGATTTCTAGCCTACTTATAGCTAAGTCTCGGACTAGGATAAAAGTGTAGTTGAGCTCTAGACTCCACGACGTTCATCATGCAAAGACGAAGAACTACCCAAGCAACTGGTGGAACTTCATCGACTAAAAGGTATGTGGAGACTTGAACATATCTATCACTCAAAAGTCTATCTAATATATCTCTTATCTTGAGACAAAAGTCGTATTACTATATAGGCTTCGATTATACACATTTTCTATTTCGAGCGAGTTTATCTCGCTTATCTATTTCTCGAAATATGTGTTGGTAAGCTTTCGCTTTTGACAAGTTCATTTATACAAGTGATGAAAGTCATGTTGATTATTTCAATATCTTGAAAATCGCTTTGATGAAAAATAGTGTGTGAGTAACCTCTATTTAAAATCCTCTAAGAATGTTTCAATGATTGAAATTAGAGTTTAGAATATATATAACCTTGAATGGACATAAACATTGTATGTGAACTCATACTTGTGTAAGTCCAAAATCCTTGAACTAAAGTATGCGTACTTTACTGGTTCATGATGTCTGGAAGCTAAGTCTGCGTACCCGTATGCGTACTGCCGGAAGTTCACATCCCGTGAATTTCTGCTGGAGTTTGTGAACTGAAAAAAACTCAATCTGGGTACTTAAGTATGCGTACCGGTATGCATTCTTGAGTGGGTTATTTTCTAAAAACGGTTTATTCGTGAACTAAGACATATATAAACTAAGGAATGCATATTTGCAAACCGTGGCTATAATGTTCATGAATCGATTCGAGTGAATCAAAATCATTTTTGCTTCGATTGTGTCTTATATACTTCTATGAGATCTAAGCAATTGAACAACTCTCTAACTAGTTCTAATGAGTCATTTGAACTAGTTATGGTGAAGATGAATAAGGTTTATATGAAAGTGCTCATACGGCTAACCATTTGGTTAACTACTGTTCAACCAACTAGGTGTACACGTTTAGGTACGGTTACACACACCTATATGAATGTGCATTTCATTTGTGTATAATAAGCTAAGTTCGATCTAACGGTTGAAAGATATTAACTTGAATCTAATCAGGTTTTCATCTAACGGTGAATATTGAATGCTTTGTTACCAAGGTAACTTAGATTGCAAACCCTGATTTGGAGACTATATAAAGGAGAACTCTAGCAACTGGGAAACCTAATCCCCACACCTCCTTTGTGATACTAGTTTTATAAGCTAGAGTCGATTCTCCTTTAACCTTAGGTTTCTACCGAGACCATGTAGGTTAACGACTTGAAGACTTCATTGGGATTGTGAAGCCAGACCCAACTATTTTTTTTTGTAGTTGCGTGATTTGATCTTGTTGTTTCTGTCGTGATTGAGTGCAATCGTAAGATTGGCTTGAGATTAATTTCTCTGATAGGAAAGATAGAAAAGTATTCACAAACATCTTCGTCTCATCGTTTGTGATTCCACAATATCTTGTTTCACTAGTCGATTAAGATTATTGTGAGGTGATTGATATTTCTAGGCTGTTCTTCACGAATATAAGTCTGGTATATCAATTGGTTCATGTTCACCTTGATTTATCAAAAGACAGAACAAAACTCGTAGGTATTTATGTGGGAGACAAATTTATCTATTCCTGTATACTTTTCTGTGTGATACAGATTTGTTTATTAAAGTCTTCGACTTTGGGTCGTAGCAACTCTTAGTTGTGGGTGAGATCAGCTAAGGGAATCAAGTGCGTAGTATCCTGCTGGGATCAGAGACGTAAGGAGCGCAACTGTACCTTGGATCAGTGTGAGATTGATTGGGGTTCAACTAAAGTACATACCGAAGTTAGTTTGTAGTAGGCTATTGTCTGTAGCGGCTTAATACAGTGTGTGTTCAATCTGGACTAGGTCCCGGGTTTTTTCTGCATTTGCGGTTTCCTCGTTAACAAAACTTCTGATATCTGTGTTATTTCTTTTTCGTATTATATTTTGTTATATAATTGAAATATCACAGGTTATGCATTGAATCGATCAATTGGTAAATCCAACCTTTGGTTGTTGATTGAAATTGATTGATCCTTGAACATTGGTCTTTGGTACTGTTTTAGATAATTTCTCTTGTATTCAACCAGGCTCTCAGATTTCTACTTGTTTGAGTAAGGATTGAATCGAGAAATTGAGATATAACTCTTTGATATATTTTTCGTTAAGATTGAGTCTGACTGTCTAGTTGATTCTCTTAAAAGTATATTGGAGTTAGTCCATACAGATTGCTAAGCGAAATATTGGGTGAAGTTGTTGTACCCCCACTTTTTCAATTGGTATCAGAGCAGGCAAACACGTTTAAAGACCTTATAAGTCTGTGTTTGTAGCAATCTGACTCAATGGACAGAAATTTTATCTCCATTAACGTACCACCAGTCTTCGATGGCTCAAACTACTTGTGGTGGAAAATTGCTATGCGTGCTTTTCTTCAAGCTCATGATTTTCAAACATGGGTACGTGTTGTTAATGGCTATAGTCCTCCGGTTGATACAGAAGGAGATGTGTCTATACCCAAGGATATTGGTAGATATAGTCCAGAAGAAATCCTTCCTGCAAAGCAAAATTCTGACGGCTTAAATGCTATCATACATGCCATTACCCCAGATCTTCAGCATCATGTGACTACGTGCACGAAGTCTAAAGAAGCCTGGGATATATTAGAAATCGTATTTGAAGGGAATACCTGTGAAAAAGAAGCTAGGCTTCAAAACCTAAATTCTGATTGGGAAAACCTTCGTATGGCAGATGAAGAATCATTTGATGAGTTTAATCACAAAGTGTATGAAATTGTTAATGCATCCTTTGCATTGGGTAAGACTATTCCTGAAAAAGGACATTGTGATGAAGATTCTCAAATCTCTACCATCCAGATACGATTTTAAGAAGCATGCCATCGTTGAAGGAAATAATCTCGCAACACTTTCCAAAAATACTCTGGTTGGGAAGTTAAAGATCTTTGAGGATGTTGCTTTCAAAGCACAAAAGAACACTAAATTACTTGATAAAAGTAAAAGTATTTGCATCTCTGAAGATGATCTTTCTGAGGCTGATTCATCAGATGAAGATCTTGACAAGTCATTCTCGTTGATCACAAGACAGTTTAGGGATCTTCTTTTGAAGAGAAGTAAACGGTTCTCCAGAGATAAATCCAGGTCATCAGATAAACCCCATAATCGTGTTCCTCCTAAAAACAGGGATAATGATGAAACTGATGACGAGGATATGCCTAAGTGCTTTAAGTGTAAAGGTTTTGGTCATTTTGCAAATGAGTGTGCAAATCGAAAGAAATACACTGGGAACAAAGGTCTTGCTGCAACTCTTGATGAAATGTCTGACAACTATGATTCTAATGAAGACGAAAAATCAAGTGTTGCACTTCTTTGTGAAAATATTGATTTTGATAATTGTATCAATACATACATCAATCTTGATATTCTTTCAGAAGAGAACTCAACCAATCTGGAAGAAAAAATTGACCTTTCCGTTGGAAACTCTCTGTCTAATTTTTCAGGTTCTACTTTGTGTCTAGCAGCTTGCACATCTCGGATACCTGAATCATATTCCAGGTTGACATGCTCATATTGTTCTCTCAAGGGTCATGAACTATCAAAGTGTTACAAGTACAAACACAAATTGAGACATGTCAAGAAACTTCAACGAAGAGCAAATCGATTAGCAAACAAGCTTAAACTTGTTCAAAAGACTGCAAAGGTATGTAAGATTTTATCTTCGTCAAAGAAGTTAGTTTCCAAGGATAAGACAAGACCATTGGAAAGAAATTTATGGTCTAAAAACTATGAGAAACAGGGTTTTATGAATTCCGATCGAAAGGGATATGGTGGACAGATTATTGTTCATCCCAGCACAACTTAAATTGTGTTGGTTGGTGCATCTTGTCTCATGTGCCTGATTAAAAGAGACAAGATTTTGCACACCTCAGGCTTTAAGAAAAGAAAAAATCTTTAGTTGTTTTGATTTTATTTTGTTTGTTTTTGCTCTGAGAGCATTGTAAAGTCTGGAATTCATGCCGCTTTTCATATTTAATTTATATTGGAAAGGACTTCCATGGTTAATCAATAAAAGAGGGTTAAAATAGACAATTCTGCCTTTTATAGGGTTGAGAGTTGTGTATACATGAACCTGTGTGTTTAAAGGTTTCGTAACCCTACATATCTTTTTCCTTCCCTGAAACTCTTTTGAATCAAAGACTACTTGTTGGGCTTATTTTGTGACTTCCTCTCACAAACCCGTACGCATATGGATACTCCAAGCATCATGTCTTCTGATGGAAAAAATATTAACATGATTGTTAATCCATCAATCATGAAGGAAAAAGAAAAATCTCTGATACCTCCAACTTTGAAAAGAAAAAGAAGGAATGTGAGGAAGCCAAGAGTTGTTCCTTCAAATTCTCAGAAGTTTTCTGATGTTCTTGAAGAGTTGAAGGAGACAAGAAAGAAGATTCAACAAATAAAGGATTTTGTTATGAAAACTCTTGAAATTCAGAATGCCCTGGTTCGACATCATCAGCCTAGAAGGTTTGTTGGAATTGACTCCTTTCTTCACGAACCATATGTTCCCATGGCTGTTGACGACAAGGAGTTCGGGGACGATAAAGAATTTTCCAGAGGTCTCAATGTCTAGGAAAAATTCTTATGAGAATTTTATTCTTGTGTTTTAAAGAAGAATAACTAGAGTTTGGAATATCCATTATTGTGATTACACATAGCTATGTCCAACGTTTTTCATCTTCAATGTTTTTAGATTTATTTGTTTAAATTCTAAAGTTTATTTGGAAGATGATTTTGTAGTATTAATCTTTATGATTTTATATATTGCAATTTGTTATGGGGTATGTGTGTTTGCGTCCGTGAACTATGATTGTCCCATACGTGGTCAAAAGTTAAGTCTGTCATACGTCGATAAGCAAGTATTGATAAAAGATTGAATGAACTTTTGACAAACAAAAGTTAAGCCTTTTATGTCATTATGCAAGTATTGGTGGAAGAAAGGATGAGATTTTGTTTACAAAGATTAAGTCTATTGTATGTCATTGTGCAAATAGTGATGAAAGACAGAATGAATCTTTGTTTATTCCGCAGTATTGATCTTCCCTGATTCATATTTTTTATGTATATACTGTGCGGCTCCGTAATTTTTCTTATGTTGAGCATTTCCGATTAAATTAATCATGGGTTCTCTTGTGGTTAATTTAGTTGAGTAGTTGGATACAAATTCATGTTTCATGTGATTTGTTAATGTCCAAAGAAATCCTTCTTTTCTTGTGAAAGTAAGGTCGCTCTTGTTGTTCTTTCGGGAATGACATTTTATGGGGGAGAGTTCTAAATTGAACTTGTGCTTAATTGCCAAATCATTGTGGGGAGTACGGATGTGGAATATTATAGGGGTTATCTTGTATCTTTATAAACTCCTTGACGAATGTATTTAGTTAAGGCTATTTGATTGCATCTAAAAAGTTGATATGTGCTTTCTTTTGTTCATGAAGTGTCTCTATGGAAATTTCATTAGGATCCCACTAGTTTTCGTACCTTTGCCAATTTTATTGACAAAAAGGGGGAGAATTAATGTGTAGTTCACATTACAAATACGTATGGTTTTCGGATCATTATGTAAGGAGGAGCGGTTTTCATGTGAGATGAAGTATTGACTAAGGGGGAGTGATACATATCACCATAGTATTGTTGTCGAAGTTGCGATACAATTGAACTTTGATGTTGTGTAAAAATAGTATGACACTGTGTAACAATGATTGAGAGCTTTTGTTTTCTCATTGTTATGGCTCTGGATCTTCAACAACGATGATGCTGCATTGAATATCTTTGGAATCATTGGAGTACTTGGAAGTGACGAAGATTTCGAGTAATGTTGAAGAACCAAGGAGATCATGCATGCGTAAGAGAAGCTGCAAAGTTTATTTATTTTGTATTCTATATGTATTGATTGTTTTGTCACTAAAATGGACAAAGGGGGAGATTGTTAGAGCATTAGTCGGTCGAACTCGCAAGTGTTGGTATCTCAAGCTTGTTTGTCAAGTTTAGTTGCCAAAACTGTAAGTCTTGATTTCTAGTCTACTTATATCTAAGTCTCGGACTAGGATAGAAAGTGCACTTGAGCTTGTAGATGGGGAAAACGATTTGCTGGTTTTTAAGGAATTGAGGAGACGAACGTACGGAGGAGACTCCTTGAACCAAGCGAAATGTTAAACCTCACACAGATGCACCGCTGCAAAGGGGGTGCTTTAGATTCGAGAGATCAATCTGTAGTACTCTGGCCTAAATCAAGAAAATGACCGTTCCAGAGTAAATTCGGTCACAAGAGAGGATGGGTTGATATGTATGAGGGAAGCTGGGAAATGTGTGGAATCAATGATAATCAAAGATTGTGGGTGTGTGAATTCTGAATACGATAAGCTCTGAGTGATTGAAATTGCTCAATTGAGAGTAGTTGCTCAATTGATGAGTTGATGATCTCGTGTTGTCGATGAGACGTGAGATTGATGATACTGATGATGCCGATGATTCAATCATGATTCAGAGACTTATTTATATTGCTGGAATTTTAGACACCATGATTCCATGAAGTGTGACAGTTGATGGAATCAAGGAGTGGGGAAGTGGAGATCGTGTTTGAAACCAGCTGCAATGGAGAAAGCGAATAAGGCTGGTAGTAAAGGATGCTATGCTTCCTGGTTGACACACTGGTGGCCCAAAGACGAGGTTTCTGATAAACCCATCGACGGTATGTTACCCATTGCTGCTTTCTTATGTTTATGGTTGTCCAGAGACGCTTTTGAAGACAGTGGAAACTTGTTGAAGCCTTTTGTGATTCCCTTTGCTATTAAGATGGCTCAAGGTGAGCAACTTCCGATAGGTAGTTTATTCTTAGGATCCTTGTATTACAACCTGGACTCCTTGATTATAGACTCCAGTGTGTCGAACGGCTCTATGAAGATTGAGTGTTATGCCAACACGATATTTCTTCAAGCTTTGATGTGGGAGCATTTTAAGAATTATGCACCTACTCCACGTAATGTTCTGCAAGGACCGAATACTGATGCGCGCCATACTTTCCCTGAGAAAGATAATGCTAGGATCATGCGTTGGTCCACAAAGAAGCCTCGTTCTAAAATACGCCTTATTGATGTGTTAAATGAAGAATCTGAGTTCAATTTTCGCCCTTGGGTGTCAGTCCCTGATTATGTTTCTCAGCCGATGACTTTCAATACTGGAGAAAGAACGAGTTTGACGTCTGGTGCGCATCTGAGTGATGGCAAAAGATCTTTCATGTTGAGTTACACCCCTGGTCATTTGCTATCAGCCACGTTTGGAGAGCTTTCAGTGAAGGAGTATAACATTGATAGAGCAGCTCGAAAAATGGGTATGGATCAGTTTGTTCCAACCATACGGAGAAGGAAGCCATCAATTGAGCAACTCAGGACTCATTTGGATCATACTCATGTGGATGGGAGTAGCTACTGGTTTCCTGGTTCTGATAGATTCGCCTATGTAACCCCAGGTTATGTAGAATTATGGGATCAGCAACTTGGGCATTTGCGTGGCTTTGTAAGATTTCCAAGACCTTCATTCAAGGATCTTCCTTCGGCTGAGATGATTTCCAGTCGACCAAGATTGAAGTATCTTTCTGGTGATAAACGAAAGTCGTCTCCAGGATGCTCTCAGGTATGTTTCTTCATATAATCTTCACGAAATTATAAGAACTGTATTCTGATTACATTACTGGATTTCACCACAGGACGGTCGTAATATACGACCTCGAATCGGTTTAGATTTCTCATAGACTTAGGCGGTTATTCATGGCGGAGAAGGCAGGCATAAAGGTTATAAGCTGTTACCCAATACCGTAAAGTCCCCAGTTGGTGCTTTGGTGAGTTCCCAATATTTCTCACCGTGACTTTCATTGCTATTAACATTAGAATCATGAAGCCAATGTTGTTAATTTTGTTGCATAATTTTACTCCATCGAGTCTTGAAGGTCTTCAATTCTGCTACTGAACAAGCAATCACTGATTTGAGTGACGAAGAAACTGTAAGTATTTCTTCACATGTTCAAATGTGGTGCTTCATAGATGAAAATATTGATTATAAAGGACGTGTACATGAGGATGTCGTCATGGATATGGAGAATTCTGGAACTCAATCATCCTCCGGGAATGGGAATGGAGGTAATTCCCAAGATTCGGAGCCGGATGGAAGTGATGTTCCTCTTGTCGTTGATGTGGACAATTCCAACCCCTTGGACACTTTGGAGACTCCTCAAGTAAGTATTCATCCTGTATATTCTTCATAGAAGTATAAAAGTGCTGACTTGTGAATGAATTAATGAGAACCCATGTGAATATATGAAAACTTAGTCGAACTTCGTCGTCAGAAAATTCAGAACCCAGCTTTTAGTAAAAACGTTGTAGAATTTTTGTCCGGAGTTGGATTTTGATGATACGCATGTGCAAATTCAAGCCCGAAAAATTTCCAAGGTTTATCAAAGAAGCTTTTTAAGTTTTGAGCACGTTCAGAGCCTGAAAAAGGCGAAATAGTAAACTTCCAGGAGACTTCCAGAACTTTTTCAGATTGCGCGTCACTTGATATTTTGGCCACATCTACTCGCTAGTTCATCGGATTGTCATGAAATGTTAACATGTCATAGAGGACATTCATACGAAGAGAATGGAATATGAACCATCCTCAGATTCCTTGTAGATTTCTCCCAGTTAGTCTCTTAGTACATGGAAGAGCTCAGTTTCTTCAGACGGACTCATCGTAAAATATGTTTTCATGACTTTCATGTTATTTGCTCGTGCCTTGAATGTAGTATGATGAAATTTGATGATATTTCCTTGCTGGTATACTGTGTTTCATAATCTCCTTTGGCTTCGTGACTCTACCCTCATGTAATCTTCGTATTAGGTGCTAAATACCGAAGTTGAGGATACTGGAGCCAATGATGACAACTCTAACCCTTCCGAAGTTATTGATGAAGAGACAGTCATCCCTGCACTTCGAGGCCATGAGAAGGTCGCTGCTGATGTTATGGAAAACCAGATGGTTGTTACCTCAGTGATAGAAGAAACCGAGATAGCAGCGGAGAATACCGAAGGAACTGTTGCTTTGGTCGTGGAAGCCTCTCCAGTGACTGAGAACCGTATAATAGTGTATGAATATCCAACTGCAGGGGTTGCTTTTGATCCTGCCTTTAACACTTCACTCCCGTATCATGAACTGATCGGTGGATTCAGTGTTCCCATTGGATATTCACGCTTGTACTAGACGATATGGAAGAAGTTTGGCCACATGACCGTTGACAGGAACCCTGAACGTGCTTATGCTTTAACCATGCAAGTAGGCGTTATCTTGCGTGTCGTGAGTGATATGCATACGAGACCCAGGAATACCGTGACTCCAGATATACTCTTTGATTGGGAGTTTAACTTGGAGAATTCAGAAAGACTTGGCCTCAACGTGAAATGACTTCGTAAGCAAATAAACTTTATCAAGGATTCATGTGAGAAGAACATACCCTTTCCAAATGATGTTGTGAAGGAGAAGGAGGACAAGATTGCCAAGCTGACCGAGGAGTTGAACAAGGAGAGGGCGGCTTTGCAAATCTTGAAGGATGCTGATGAGCGAAAGCCTTTTCTTGCTGATCTCTTGAACTTCTGAACTTCTGAGAGATGTGAGGTTTATACTTGGGTTTTGATATTTAGATGGTTTTGGATTGACTGATGGTTAAGGATTTTCTTGTAGATTTGATAGAGATTTTCTTTTACGAAATATGAACTGAATTTTGATAAATTGCTGAATTCAAATACTGATTGCAAGTTTGCAAATGTTTTGGAAGAATTGAAATACAAATGAAAGAAAATCCTAAATGTTAAATCCCAACGCCATGAGTGCTTCAAACGCCCAATACCTTAAATGTCCAATAATTTCAGATAAACGCCTTGAGCCAATTTTCGTGAATTACTGCTAGGGTTCTGCCATCTGTGTTGGTCAATTTGTAGTATCCTCCGGCCACAGACTCAGCGACCATGAATGGTCCTTCCCAATTGGAGTTCCTTGTAGAATGAATACCGCGCTGAACTGCTTTGAGAACCAGGTCCCCTTCATGAAACTTGTTGGGCTTGGTCGATCGTGCCTTGAATACCTTCCGCTGATTCGGAATTCCCTGTTTGATGGAATTCCTCGATTGTGGCCCATATGGACACTCGCACGGAAGAGAGTATCCAACATAGTGTTGATCATGCTTAGCCAAGTCTTCAGCAATAAACCTCTCGATGGAGTGACCGATTTGAAGAAGTTCTGAACCCAACCATTGAGTGTAATATTGCTGAGGTGAAGTTACCCACTCGTAGATTTTGATGACTGCTAAATTGTTCATGGGGAGAAGTGCCTGGACCATAGTAGCGTATTTGAACATTGGTAATATTGGAGCAAAGGAGGAATAAGACTTGCCTGAGATCGAAACCTTCTGACAAAGGTGTGCGGATTATATCCAAGTTCCTGCGTAAGTCCCATCAGAGTTTTTATTTCTTCCAGATGCTCAAACGGTGGTGCGTCCTCTGCTTCGTCTTCCGACTCGGAATCCTTGTCGATGACAGGATGTGTTGAAGGCATCGTTGTCCTTTCAGCATGAATCCAAGTTCTCCCAAGGACCATGTCGTATCCAGGGTCTTCCCGGATTATGAAAAACTTGGCCTCAGTGCAGATCGATCTTTCCGTAACTTTGAGAGTGATGAAGCCGTATGCTTCTGGAGATTCCTTCGTGGTCCCTGTTGCTATGGGAGCGTGGGTGGCTTCGTCGAGTAATACCAGCAGCTCTGAGAGTTTTCAAAGGGATGATGTTGAGCGGTACCAACATCAAACGCCCTTTGAACTCATTTCCTTTAATGTGCACTGTGGTGAGCAGTCCCCAGTCATACATTTCTTGTCGGTGGCTGAAGGTCGTGGTGGTTTCTTGGATCAGCAGACGTCTTCCGGACACGATGTGGTTCAGTGCAGCAAACATGTCTTTCCTTTGAGCTTTCGAAAGATACAACAACTCGCAGACATGTTCGATCAGAGATTGGACCGTTTCCTTGACAGGAGGTTCAGAGATGGTAAAAGTTCTGACTGGAGGGGGTTTTTGTGCACCCTCAGTCCCCAGGTTGAGCTCTCCTGATTCGACCTTTTCTTGAATATGCGCTTCAAAATTTTGCAATCACTTGTGGGATGGCTGACGTATCTATGGAAACGACAATACCGAGGATTTTCCATGGCCTCTTCAGTTGGTTCCTTCTTGACATAAGGTAATTTGATTGCACCATCTTGAATCCAGGCATCGAGTAGTTCATTAACTTCTTCCATTGAACAGGGAAAGTCAAGTGCTTATGGATCTTCCGTATGTTGAGGAGGGATTTTCGAATTCTCCTTCTTGTGTGCCTTTGAAGGGGTGGAGGAAGTCTGCTTGTGCTGTGGTTCTGCTTTTCGCTTACTCCCTTCCGCGACAACATTTTTTGAAGGTTGCAGGTTGTATTGTTTGTTGATCAAACGCTTGCTTCCTCGAGTGTCTTTTGAATCCTCGGTCTTTGTAGACTTTGCTCTTTCCAAAAGAGCGGGTGCAGTGGTTTCCGACCTCTTCGCAGCTTCGTGAAGCTCTGAGAAAGTCTGGAATCGAAGGTTTTCTAGCAAGGCCTGTAGACCGGGAGCATGCCATTGATGCACAAATCCACCAGTTGTTGCTCCGTGACGTTTGGATCATGACAATCCAGGGATTGGACTCTAAACCTTTTCACATAATCATTGGGATTTTCACCGACCCTCTGAAACATCCTTCCAAGGTCGGAGAGGGTGACTTGTTCTGACACGAAGAAGTATTTCCTATAGAATGCGTTAACCATTTCTCCCCAATTGTTGATAGTCCCTGGTGCGATGTTGTTATACCAGGTGTATGCTCTGCCTTTCAGAGATTTTGAGAATTTCTTGAGACGAACGACATGATTATGTTCATGTTCTCCCAGGACTTCGAGAAAACGAGACACATGTTCCCGAGCATTGCCAGTTCCATCATACAAGGTGAAAATTGGAGAAACGTAACCTTTTGGGAGTGGAATCCTCTGCGTAGCGGCAGGATAAGGAGGTTGATGACGATGGTCATGAGATGTCTTGTCTTTTCCACGGTTCTCCAAGAGGTGCTCCAGATCCTCGCGAGTAATGAAGTTCGATGATCCCTTCGCTGATTAGTTGTCTGCAGCAGTTTTGCGGACTTCGTCGTCTTCCACTGTATGGATTGGAATTACTTCAGGTTCGTCGTCTGAGGATTTCTCCTTCTCCTTTCCATTCTCTTGAGTTTTCTCTGACATCTTGTCAGTAAGAGTTTTGAGATAATTACACAGCTCCTTATGTGTAGCAGCCATGTCAGTCTGATTCTTTGCAAGAGCCTCCTGCGCTTTGATAATATCAGCAATGGTAGGTGGTGGATATCCTCTGACTTCTTCAGGGTGTCGTCCGGACAGTGGATGACCTTCGACGTGAGGAGGATTAATGTCACCACCATCAGTGTTGGAGGTCGTAATTGTCTCCGGGATATTCTGACTGTTGTTGTTGCTAGTGCTAGCACGGTTTGTGTTAGGATTCGTAACTGAACCCGACCTGAGATCAACCATCTTATGAAATTGTGAGATTGAAACCGAGAGAATGATCTCCCACTGTGGTCGGCAATCTGTAGATGGGGAAAAACAATTTGCTGGTTTTTAAGGAATTGAGAAGACGACCGTACGGAGGAGACTCCTCGAACCGAGCGAAATGTTAAACCTCACACAGATGCACCGCTTCAAAGGGGGTGCTTTATATTCGAGAGATCAATCTGTAGTACTCCGGCCTAAATCAACACAATGACCGTTCCAGAGTAAATACGGTCACAAGAGAGAATGGGTTGATTTGTAGGAGGGAAGCTAGGAAATGTGTGGAATCAATGATAATCAAAGATTGTGGGTGTGTGAATTCTGAATACGATAAGCTCTAAGTGATTGAAATTCTCAATTGAGAGTAGTTGCTCAATTGATGAGTTGATGATCTCGTGTTGTCGATGAGACGTGAGATTGATGATACTGATGATGCCGATGATTCAATCATGATTCAGAGACTTATTTATATTGCTGGAATTTTAGACACCATGATTCCATGAAGTGTGACAGTTGATGGAATCAAGGAGTGGGGAAGTGGAGATAGTGTTTGAAACCAATTGCTCAACGTGTGGAGACCTCGTCGATTTTCCACCCACTACCTCGTGAATTCCTTCAACTGATTGCACGACTTGCTCACATTCCACCGTGTGTTTGAACACACGTGCCATAGACCGCCATACCAAAACCCTAAGTGATATCCCCCCAAGTGACACGATTAACGTCTCGTGGTTTGTTAGTCAATTGATGACTTCGTGGTTTGATGGGACGATGAGTCCATATAGTTGTTGAGTTGAACATGATGTTCTGAAACTCATGAATTGAACATGTCACGAGACAGAGGTATAGTTCTTACGATGAAGTGATCAAGTATTGCTCATTCGATGGATCGTTGAATATTGATTGTTGAACCAATATTCCTTGGTTTGAGAAAATATTTATCATCTGAGCAAGTGTTGCTCATGTGATGAATTGTTGAATATTTGATCGTCTGAGCATGTGTTGTTTATCTGATGGATTATTGGCAGCATGACCAAAATATTAATTAAAGTACTGGTTGTTGAACCGAGCATAATTAATAAGATTAATGACCATGAGGTCGTCCTAAAATTATTAAGATTGGAGTCTGGAATGATGATCCTTGGATTCAGAAACCCTAATTTGATCAATTGATGATCAATTCATGGTTCGTCAGAATTTTAACAATGGGACGAAGGAGGGAGCGACTACATTGGACCGTGGATCAACCATGTAGTGTCCATATGCTCACGTGAGCAAATACAAAGAACTCCTGAAAACTGGCGCGGGATTGACCACGACACGGTCGGTAGGTCGTGTGTCCGTGTTCCCAGCACCTTGGTCAATATTTTTAATTATTTATTATTTTCTTCCCTATTTTGCATAGGTTCATCGTTTCGTTGTATTTTGAAATACTCGTTCGTGCGGTGACTGTTAGTGTATCGTCGTTGAATACACTTTCACCACTTGAATCGGGGCTTATTTAGAGGTAGTTCAGACGCCCGGTTATTGATTTATTTATTACTAATTGTGGAATTCAGTGGAGAATAATTCATAAAACTGAGTAATAAGATGTTTATTATTAATTCATAGGATCAGCTGAGGATTCGACTACGAATTTAGAATAATAAAGTAAGCATTACCATTCCATGGGATCGTAGATTCGACCATAGAATCGGAGTAATTAAGATTTATCTATTACCATTTATGAGACCAGTTGTGGATTCGATCATGAAATCGGGGTAATGAGATAATATAGTTATTGCTATTCTATGAGATCAAGCCGCGGATTCGATCATAGAATCATAACAACTGTTTATTGCCATTCCGTGGGACCAGTTGCAGATTCGACCATGGAATAGGAGCAATTGTTATTGACATTCCATGGGACCAGTCGTGGATTTGACCATGGAATAGGATCAATTGTAATTATGAATAATTAACTTTGTGGCTCTATACTAGCAGAGCAAACTGTCTAGGAGCATTAATTATCCCGATATGAGCTTGCCGGTAAGTCATATCCTTTATATAGTCAGGGTAAACTTGTTGTTTGTTCCTGAAGATGTTATCGCTCTATACTAGCAGAGCAAGCTGTCTAGGATCCGTCCATCTCGTGATGCTATATAGAAATAATCACTGAAAGTATTCAGTATTCATGAGATATGTCGTTGTCCAGTCATGAGACTACATATCTACATGTACTCTGGGAGAAAGTACTCTCCGTTGAGAATTCGATGAGAGACCTGTGTCTCGATACTCACGTCTGATTGCTGAATCAGAGCTTCGTATAATTATGAGTTTACGAATTTAGCCTTTTGTCGAAAATCCACCATCTACAGAGCTCTAGACTCCAAGGCGTTCATCATGCAAAGACGAAGAACTACTCAAGGAACTGGTGGAACTTCATCGACTAAAAGGTATGTGGAGACTTGAACTTATCTATCACTCAAAAGTCTATATACTCTATCTCCTATCTTGAGACAAAAGTCGTATTGCTATATAGACTTCAATTATACATATTTGCTATTTCTAGCCGAGTTTATCTAGCTTATCTATTTCTCGAAATATGTGTTGGTTAGCTTTCGCTTTGGTGAAGTTCGTCTTTACAAGTGACGAAAGTCATGTTGATTATTTCAATATCTTGAAAATCGCTTTGATGAAATATAGTGCGTGAGTAACCTCTATTTAACATGTTTCAATGATTGAAATGAGAGTTTAGAATATATATAACCTTGAATGGATATAAACATTGTATGTGAACTCATACTTGTGTAAGTCCAAAATCCTTGAACTAAAGTGCGTACTTTACAGGTTCATGATGTCCGGAAGCTAAGTCCGCGTACCCGTATGCGTACTGCCGGAAGTTCACATCCCGTGAATTTCTTCTGGAGTTTGTGAACTGAAAACAAACTCAATCCGGGTACTTAAGTATGCGTACCGGTATGCATACTTGAGTGGGTTATTTTCTAAAACGGTTTATTCGTGAACTAAGACACATAATGCATATTTGCAAACCGTGGCTATAACGTTCATGAATCCATTCGAGTGAATCAAAATCTTTTTTGCTTCGATTGTGTCTTATATACTTCTATGAGAGCAATTGAACAACTCTCTAACTAGTTCTTATGAGTCATTTGAACTAGTTATGGTGAAGATGTATAAGGTTGATATGAAAGTGCTCATATGGCTAATCATTTGGTTAACTATTATTGAACCAACTAGGTGTACACGTTCAGATACGGTTACACAAACCTAAATGAATGTGCATTTCATTTATGTATAACAAGCTAAGTTCGATGTAACGGTTGAAAGATATTATCTTGAATCTAATCAGGTTTTAATCTAACGGTGAATATTGAATGCTTTGTTACCAAGGTAACTTAGAGTGCAAACCCTGATTTGGAGACTATATAAAGGAGAACTCTAGCAACTGGGAAACCTAATCCCCACACCTCCTGTGTGATACTAGTTGTATAAGCTAGAGTCGATTCTCTTTTAACCTTAGGTTTCTACCGAGACCCTGTAGGTTAACGATTTGAAGACTTTATTGGGATTGTGACGCCAGACCCAACTATTTTCTTTGTAGTTGCGTGATCTGATCTTTTTGTTTCTATCTTGATTGAGTGCAATCGTAAGATTGTCTTGAGATTAATTTCTTCGATAAACAAGATAGAAAAGTAGTCATAAATATCTTCGTCTCAGCATTTGTGATTCCACAATATCTTGTTTCCATAGTCGATTAAGATTATTGTGAGGTGATTGATATTTCTAGGTTGTTCTTCGGGAATATAAGTCTGGTATATCAATTGGTTCTTGTTCACCTTGATTTATCAAAAGACGGAACAAAACTCGTAGGTATTTCTGTGGGAGACATATTTATCTATTCCTGTAGAATTTTCTGTGTGACACAGATTTGTTTACTAAAGTCTTCGACTTTGGGTCGTAACAACTCTTAGTTGTGGGTGAGATCATCTAAGGGAATCAAGTGCGTAGTATCCTGCTGGGATCAGAGACGTAAGGAGCGCAATTGTTCCTTGGATCAGTGTGAGATTGATTGGGGTTCAACTACAATCCAGACCAAAGTTAGTTTGTAGTAGGCTAGTGTCTGTAGCGGATTAATACAATGTGTGTTCATCCTGGACTAGGTCCCGGAGTTTTTCTGCATTTCCGGTTTCCTCATTAACAAAACTTCTGGTGTCTGTGTTATTTCTTTTCCGCATTATATTTTGTTATATAATTGAAATATCACAGGTTGTGCGTTGAATCGATCAATTGGTAAATCCAAACTTTGGTTGTTGATTGAAATTGATTGATCCTTGAACATTGGTCGTTCAAGTTAATTTCTCGTGTATTCAATCAAGCTCTCAGATTTCTATTTGTTTGAGTAAGGATTGAATCGAGAAATTGAGATATAACTCTTTGATATACTTTTCATTAAGATTGATTATGACTGTCTAGTTGATTCTCTTAAAAGTATATTGGAGTTAGTCCATACAGATTTCTAAGAAAAATATTGGGTGAGGTTGTTGTACCCCTTCTTTTTCAAACTGCGATGCTAGTTCACGAGTTAGGGTGCTAAGGTTCATGAACCAGGTTGGCTGACCCTACTCGGATCGAGAACTCAGATGTACACTGTTCGCGAACTAGGTTCGCCATTCGTACTTGGTTTTTGAACTCAGATGAACACGATTCGTGAACTGGGTTCGCTAACCTTAAGCCGTCACCAAAAAATTCAGATCACCACGATTCGTGAACCGGGTTCGTTAACTGTTCCCAACTGAAGTTGTGGTTTGTGAATTGGTTTTCCAACCTTCCATGTATATTCTGAAATGAGATATTTATGGTTTGCAAACTGGTTTGCCAACCTATCCTGAGCAGAAATATTAGAAGTTCATGAATTTCTCTCTTATGATGTTTGAAACATTCCCAAATGATAAAATCACTTTTATTTGGGCGATTTTCAATTAGTCCACAAATTGGTTCTCAAACAATAAATTGTTTCGAACTAATATTGTTTAGGAAGTTTGAACATCAATGCTAGAATCATATTTCGAGATTTTTAACAAGACAAGCTTGACTCGAAATTTCTTTTTTGTAAATCTACTAAAAGTCATACGACATAGTCTCCACATATATAATGGTAAGATAGTGAGTAAAATAGATTGGTCCAGTCTTTGTCGATCTTCAGTCTTTGAGGGTGATGTATGATACTCAACTACCAAATTCTAACCAAGTCCAAGAGTTGACTTAGTAGACTAGCAATCAAGAAATAGTTTTGATCATCTAACACTGAAAACAAGCTTGAGATAACAAAACTTGTGGGTTCAACCAAGCGTTTCCTTAACAATCTCCCCCTTGGTCAATTTTAGCGACTAAACTATTCAATACATGTGGATTCAAAATAAATAAACTTTTCATCTAAAAAATCCACTATGCTTGATTTCCTTGGTTCTTCAAAAAACATATTGAATTCTTCGTACTTCAGGTTCTTTTATGGTTATGCATGTGTTCGTTCAGCACCTTTGTTGTTGAATATCCGTAGCAATAACAAGTCATGAGAATTTGTGAGAATGAAAATTCACTCTATTCTTTGGTTGCTATACAGAAACATAGTATTGATACCTTCCTCAATGTTCAATTGCACCGCAACTTTGAAGCAATATTACGGTGATATGTTCTCCCCCTTAGTCAATACTTAAATCTTTTCAAAAATAGATAAACCTATAGATAATAATCCACTCCCACTTACATAATGCTCCGAGAAGCCATATGTTGTAGTAAGATACTACATAATAATTCTCCCCCTTTTTGTCAACAAAATTGGCAAAGGCTAAAGAATACATACCAACTTTTAGTTTAGACGATTCGACCAAGAAAACTTGGTTTTTGCATCAAGGAGACATATATGTACAAGTATATCCTACAATTCCACATCCACTCTCACTACAAATATATTACGTTTAAGCACTAGTTCAAAAGAACTCTCCCTCATTTTCTTTCATTCCCGAAAGAACAACATAAGCGACCTTGACTCTAATCACAAGAGAAGGATTTTCTTTGGACATTAACAAACTTACTCGCCAGTTACTAACAAAGTAAATTTGTATCCCAATATTTTTCTCTCTTCTCGCCAGTTACGAACAAAAAAGTTCAAAATAACGGTCTTAATGTTAAAGGCACTAAGATACAAGATTTTCATGAGAAAAATAATCATCGATAAAAGTTATTTTCTAAACCAGTTATGAAGAAGAGAACAATTAATGCGATATGACTCAATATAAGAATTATAACTTCTCTAGACATGTACAAACGTAGAGATTAAGGTTCACCACTTATCCTCTAGCAGTTATGCAATCAAGGAAGTAAGTACATTCCTAGAGAATATCTTATGGAAGAACACTAGATTTTTATATACCTGAAGAAACATCATTGGTCTTGAGACCTTTGAGTTTGTCATCGACAAAATCCACGAACTCTTCAGGAAAAATCTCTTCATTGAGTAGGTCATTGACATGTGATTTCATGAGAACAAGGTCTAAACAAACCTTTTTCAACTCAGTCCTCAGCAAATCTTGAATTTTCAAGGCTTCAACAAGTTTAATCTTAGCTTCTCCAAATTGTTTAAGAAAATCATAAACAACATTAGCAGAGATCATCTCTTCTTGTTCAATATCTTGATGCAAAGTAGTAATTGACATTAGGATGATCCTCGGAAGAATTAAAGACTTTAACTTCATCTTTTAGCAGAGTTCCTTTCTTCTTCCCTTTTAACCAGATACCACTGCAGTTGTTATTAAGGGCTTCTTCCATGTTATTGTGAGAAACAAACATGGGAGACTTGCTTGAATGCAGAAAGAATTGAATATGAAAACCCACCTCAAGTGTGTGGTATTTATAGACAAAGGAATTTCCAAGAAGAAGTCGGTCTTGTGACCCCTTTTTGGAATTTTAGTTAAATAAGGAAACAGTCTGTGAACTGGATTTCCTTACTCAAGAGTTTTAAGAACATGAAGTGTATGGTATTTATACACAAAGGTATTTCTGATAAGAAGTCGGTTCCGTGACCCCTTTTTGGAATTTTAGTTAAATAAGGAAACAGTTCGTGAACTGGATTTCCTTACTCAATAGTTTTAAGAACATGAAGTATCTTTTGAGACTCACAAACTCTCTTCCTGGCCTAAGAGATTTTAATGCACATTTTTTTTTAAGTCTTATTCAACCAAATCATAACTTGAAAATCATGAAAAGTATATAAAGACATCAATTATTTTTGGAACAGGGATCAACAAGTAACTTATATCATCTTTAGCTTAAGATATGGATCGTTGATGATCATAGTAATGAAATTGCAGCAATTTTATCCTAGAAGAATTAAAGAGTAAGAAGTCACACAACAGAACTATTTCAGACAAAAAGAACACCTATAATTTAAATCCTCATCTTACAGGATTTTTAAGATGATGAGGATTACTGTCTTATTGCTTACAAAGCACCGGGATGAGTATTTTCATACTCACCATGAGAGATGATACCTTGTTTCGATTTTACTGTACTTCTGTATTTACCTTTTGGTTTAGTGAAGTTATCATAAAACTCGATGATAACTTCGTCATATTATTATGATCAAAATGTCAATGAAGGATATTTAATTACGAAGAATAACATTTATCTTTTGAACTTCGTAAATGCGGCATCGACATAATCTATGTAACTTGTTACTTAATTGTGTATTGGATATAAGTGTAATTTCATCTTAGGAAACTACCTTTCATTACATATGTTTAAAGGAGGTACATATACGAAACTTGCTTCGTAATAGAAAAAAACCAATATGCGTTTTGGTCCGATTTTCTATGAAGATCTATTAGATGACCACTTCGAACCTAAGGTGGGAATTCTGGTAGAATCGGACTTAACTTATGTTGAGATTCAAGGTAAAACCGATCCCTACCTACTTTGGGATACATGGTAAAACCGATCCTAGCTTTTGTTGGGAGTCTTGGTAGAACCGATCCCTACATATATTGAGAATCTTGGTAGAACCAATCCTAGCTATTGTTGGGAGTTATGGTAGAAACGACCCCTAACTATATTGGAAGACTTGTAGCACCGATCCCTACTTATGTTGGGAGTCATGGTAGAACCGGTCCTAAGAGCAAAACCGATTTTCACGATTCACACATTACTTTACAGTTTTTTGTGAGTTTGGAATTAGTGTTTGTTAAATAGGAAAGTTCTAGATGTCGACATAATTTGAACATGTACATAATTCTTATATTTAATTGTTCAAAGATATTCTTGATACTCAAGGTGATCCCAAACCGAAATATTGAGAATCTTTTAACTAAGATTTTCGAATTATATGTTTTTGAATTTCCAGCAAACAAAACATATATCTTGAAAATCTATAAACTAATATTGGATATTTCCTAAAGAGAGATTTCAGGATTACAGGTTGGATATTAGTTGGAAATATGAAAACCGAAATTAGGTACTTTATTGCATATCTTGAGAATCTTGCGGTTGTGGAACTTGTTGTCCAAACAACCTTGGTCTATAAATAGTTAAGTTTGCATTTCTTGCAAACAATCCAAGAACCAGGAAAACTTCATTCGTGTTGTTTCTGGTGGAGCCACTATCCAGAGAGGAAAGTACCCTAATTAGGTGAAATCTCTTATGTTCGCTCTTTTAAAGACTTATGTGGGATCAAAAAGCTCTACGAATACTTTTGGTGGGAAACTAGATAATTGCATTGTTGTTTTAGTTTCCGATTATTTATTTTGACTAACGGTTGTTGAAATTTTGATTGCACCTAGTTTTCTTATTCTTGAGAGCCTTCTCTCCTGGCATAAGGTCACTCAAAATAGATCAAAGTATTGACGAGATCTTCAGAACTGTTTTTAGATCTGAAAACAACTTGTGATCGTCTATTGTTAACAGACTTCGTTCTGTGTGTGATTGATCATAAGTGGAATCAAGCTTTTGTGTGCAGGTACAATTGAAGGCAATTGAAGATTTGAAGATAAAAAGATTTTTCTGATTGGTTTTCGCATCTCGTGATATTTGTGCACGCATCTTGATCGGATAGGATCCAACGAAGATCTGATTTACCTTAGGTAGATTTGATCAAGTATTCGTATAGATCGGCAACTATCATTTGGTGGTATTCTTCAGTATCCAAATCTGATAGTTCCTCATCTTTCTGACAGCATGGATGTTGATATAACATATCGACCGACGACTTTACATCTTCGGATAAGTATGAGCTTTGACCGAGCATTGTCGTGGAAGCTAGTCTCATCTTATACTTTGTCGCTTTCTGGTCATGATCCTATGAAGCAGGAAGAACACCATCTTAGTTGGCGATTTATGACCCTATGTGGATGTACAACGCTTGGAGATGAAGAGGGATGGAGGCTTAGGGCCAGTCTTAGGGAGGGAAGCAGATGAACAGAGATCAGAGAATTCTAGGGTTTGAAGAATAATTGCTCTGAGAGTTTATGAGAAAGTTGTGTGTTAGCTTGGAGAAATAGATGACCTATTTATAGCTGAATTCTCTAATCTCAGGTCGGTGAAGATAGGGATTGCTTGCCGTGCGGATCACTTCTCCCGTCTCTTCAGGAATAAATAGAGATAAACTAGGTTGACTTTATATCGTTATCCCACCGCCTTTACTCTATTCTGCGGTAAAAAAAGGCTGGGTATTTCTCACACGTGCCGTAGACCACCAGACCAAAACCCTAATTGTTATCCCCGAATTCTAAGAAGCTGAGTTAGCCTTTATGATTATGTGTTTGAGATAGAGAAATTTTCTTTTTAGCCAAGTTGGCCAAGATAGAGAGATATTCTCTGATTTGTGAGAATGACTAGGATAAGTCACGTAAAAAGGCATGGAATGCCTCAAAAATCGTATGTAGAGTGTGGGAGAAGCTGAGGTTGAGTTCCCTCTCTCCATAGCCGGTCACATATGTCATGTGGAGACCGTATTATTCCTTGTGGGTCCCTTTGTTGAGCATGCGGATCTCAAGAGAAGTTATCCACGTTTTTGGACATACGTGTACAATTTAGGTCCAATTTACTAGTCCTGAGTGTGTTTGAGACGCTGAGAAAGAGGCCTGAGGCCTAGATGAGGCTTGTGCCTAAGTCTTATACTTGTGTAAGACTTTTCAGATGAGATAGTTCAGCTCGGATGAGGCCATATGAGGTTTGGCTGACGCTTCTGGAGCTGTTTGAGATTTAGCTAATGCGTCTGGGGCCGTCTAATATTTGATCGATGCATTTAGGCCGTTTGAGATTTGGCCGACGCGTTTGGGGACGTCTGAGAGTTGGATGACACGATAGAGTTTGTTCAAGACTAGGCCAACATGATGGAATCTCTCCGAAATCAGTTGGGACATGTTTGGAGAAAAAAGAAGGCTTGCATGCCTGTCAATGTCTCTGCGAGACTTCGTCCCACTTGTCTTTGACCAGCATATCTTGTAGAGATGTACTAGGAATCAATTTGTCTGTATTTATAGGTCCGACATGACTAGTCTATCTCGGAAGGATGTTCTAGGAGTCTGTCGAACTAAGTATAAACATAGTGTGTATGCACATTTGTGTAAATTCCAAAATCGGGAACCATGGTATGCGTACCCGTACCATACTGGTTGGTTGTTGGAAGTCCGAGATCTAAGTATGCGTACCCGTACGCGTACTGGCGGAAGTTCAAGTTCCGTGAATTTATGCTGGAGTTTGGAAGTGTAAATGGTATGCGTACCCGTACGCGTACTGGCGTAACCAAACTCAGTCCGGATACTTATGTATGCGTACCCGTTTGCATACTTAAGTAGGTTATGTTCTAAAATCGGTTTGTTCATGAACTAATACATTTATATAATAAGGAATGCAATCTTTTGCAAACCGTGGCTATAATGTTCATGAAATGATTCGAGTGCATCAAAATCGATTTTCTTCAATTGTATCTTGTATACTTCTATGAGAATATAAACAATTGAACAACTCTCTAACTAGTTTCATTTGAGTCATTTGAACTAGTTATGATAAAGATGAATAAGGTTGATATGAAAGTGCTCATATGGCTAACCATTGGTTAACTATTGCTGAACCAACTAAGTGTACATGTTTAGGTACAGTTACCTTTATCTAAGTGATGGTACATTTCATTTGTGTATAACAAGCTAAGTTCGATCTAACGGTTGAAAGATATTAGCTTGAGTCTAATCAGTTTTTCATCTAATGGTGAATATTGAATGCTTTGTTACCAAGGTAACATCGATTGCAAACCCTGATTTGAAGACTATATAAAGGAGAACTCTAGCAACTGGGAAACCTAATCCCCACACCTCCTGTGTGATACTAGTTGCGACTAGATTCGATTCTCCTTTAACCTTAGGTTTTTCACGAAATCCTATAGGTTAACGACTTACAGACTTCATTGGGATTGTGAAGCCAGACCCAACTATTTTCTCTGTAGTTGCATGTTTTGATCTTGCTGTTTTCTATCGTGATTGAGTACTATCTTCTTTAAGATTTGCTCGAGATTTATTCTCCGATAGGCAATATTGTAAAGTAGTCACAAACATCTTCGTCTCATCGTTTGTGATTCCACAATATCTTGTTTCGTTAATCGATTAAGATTATTGTGAGGTGATTGATAATACTAGGTTGTTCTTCGGGAATATTAGTCCGGTTTATCAATTGGTTCCCGTTCACCTTGATTTATCAAAAGACGGAACAAAACTCATAGGTATATCTGTGGGAGACAGATTTATCTATTCAATAGACTTTTCTGTATGAGACAAATTTGTTTATCAAGTCTTTGACTTTGGGTCGTAGCAACTCTTAGTTGTGGGTGAGATCAGCTAAGGGAATCAAGTGTGCGGAATCCGGTGTGGTTCAATAGGCGTAAGGAACACAAATGGTTAGGGCTCAACTACATTCTGGTCCGAAGTTAGCTTGGTAGTAGGCTAGCATCTGTAGAGGCTTAATACAGTGTGGTGTTCAAATTTGGACTAGGTCCCGGGGTTTTTCTGCATTTTCGGTTTCCTCGTTAACAAAATTTCTGGTGTCTGTGTTATTTCTTTTCCGCATTATAGTTTGTTATATAATATAAATATCACAGGTTGTGCATGAGTTCAATCAACTGTGAATCTAACCTTTGGTTCTTGATTAAATTGATTGACACTTGGATATTTGTTTTTGATACTGTCCAAGTTGTTTCTTATATTAATCAAGCTCACGGATTTCTATCTGTTTGATTTGCTGATTACACTAAGAAACAGAGATATAAATCTTTGATATATTTCTTGATTGAGCTCTCTTTATTAGTTGTTTCTCTCAGAATTATATTGCAGTTAGTCCATACAGATTGCTAAGCGAAATTATCGGTGAGGTTGTTAGACCCCCGCTTTTTCAATTGGTATCAGAGCAGGAAAATACTATAAACCCAATAAGTTTGTGTTTGACTGATCCCTAAAGTTTGTTCCTATGGGAAATATCGTTGGGAAACTTGCTCTTGGCATCTATAACGCACACTAGAATTTCTTAAAGATTGTTAAAAGCTTATTTATCTATAAGACCTCCGGTATCTCAAGATAATCTCGCTCCATCTAAAACTTTGGAAAACTTGGATGATGAGGAACAATCTAAGAAAAAAATTAAAAGTTCTTCTAAGAAAAATTGTTCGAGAAAACGTGGTCAACGCTCAAAGATATGGAATCTCACTAAATTAACTCTTAATCTTTTTGAGGAATACTATCGTGATGGATCAATTCACAAAGATCTATTTAGAGCTTTTGAAAGCGTTTTTAAATTCTTAGAAAAACTTATTTCGATTAAGGAATTGAATCGTTCTGATAAAAATTATGTGCCTGACAAATCATGTGTACGAACTATGTTTCCTACCAACTCATATGAAATTGATAAAAAAATCTCTGGTGAGTTTTGTGTAGGTTCTAATGGTCGGAAAACGTCGTTCCTTAGTCATGTGAAAGGATTTAAAAAATTCTATTAAACCTGAGTATCATCATTACTACGATTATACACGTGGCACATGTCACAAATATCTACCGGAAAAGTTGCAGAAGGATCACTCTGCACTTCTAACCTCTTGGTCACAAGCTTGGTTTTACCCCATTTGTATATAACTTGAAGTGGGGCAAGTAATGGTTGATTATTTTGTATGGGTTAATTTATTTTGTAATCTTTTTTCTTTCCAAGGTTAGTTAAAAGTGATGTAGTCTCTCTACTATTCTTTTACTGCATTGTACTGATTCCTTCAGTGTGCGAACCTTGGTTGGTAAACGTTTTAAGAAATCCTGCTTTCCTTTTGTGGGTCGAGGTTCATAAATGGGTCCAAGCCCATTCTTGGGTCTATAAGAATTGCGGTACGCGTACCTTTCTTCTTCCTTCTCTTGTCCGCGTACGTGAACGTTTGCAGGGTTCATGTATTATCTCCATTAAAATTCATCCTTGGAGACTCATAAAAAACTAAGGGTTTCATTATTCATCAAGGATCAAATCAAGTAAGTTCTTCCTTCTCCTTGTACTCTCATTTTCTATGTCTCATGGGAAATTTCAAGGTTTCAAAAACTTTGGATTCATCATCTTTTAGCATGACTTTACCTCAAAATCAAGACTCTATTAGAATTAGATTTGTCAATGATTCTAGTAATAAGGTCTTTGAAAGGATTTCTTCTAGTGGCTTTATTATAGAAAAGAAGTTGGATATGGTTAGTGGTCATAAAGAAGATTTGGTTTGTTTTGAGAAATTTAATCTTGGAAACATCTTTAATGGTCTTGGTGAAGGTTTTGATACTCTCACAAGAATCTTCTATGCTAACATCCATGATGTTGATCTTGATGACATGGAATTAAAGACCATGATAAATAGAGAAAGGATTCTTGTTAATAGAGAGTTTATTTCAAGGATTACCAAAATTCCTTTGGGTAATTTCGCCTTCCTAGGCCAAGTGATGAAACACCATCATATGGAAACATCTAGCATGGTCTTTGTGGAAAGAGTGTTAATTGGAATGAAGGAAAATTTCCTAATAATTATCTTAGTCTTGATTTGATGTCGTTCGGAAAACATGGTATCTCTAATCTTTGTCCCTCCAAAATTGAAAATTCTCACTGGAGTCGCGAGTTTGCGGAGTTGGTCTATTTCCTTGAATTGGGTACCCAAGTCTCTATATTTGTGGATTTATCATTTTTCAAATGGTCTCGATGACTTCACTCAAAAATAAGTTAGGTTTTCCTTAATTTATTGGATAAATTTTCCATGCACATTCTATTGCTCCAATTGGAAACTCTCTTGGAACACCCAAACTTGTTTGTCCCTGTACTTTTAAACGTATGAAGGAGAATATGTGCAAAAGACAAAGATGTGATTCCCTTGACGATTCTTGTGATCTTACCACCTTGAGTCTTCTTCAACAAATTCACAAGGGTGTGTGTGAGATTAATTCAAGCATAAAATGTGTGCAAGAACAACTATGTTTGACTGCAACTAAGTTTCCCGAAATCAAGGAAGATATGGATATTATTCAAGCCTCTTGGGTGGTCTCCGATGATGAAGATGATGAGTAATCTCCTTTTCTATTGATATTTCAATATGTCTAGGAAACTTCTTATGAGAATTTATTCTTGTGTTTTAAGAAGGATATCTAGGGTTTGGAATAGCCATTATTGTGATTACACATAGCTATTTCCAACGATTTTCATCTTGCAATGTTTTTAGATTTATTTATTCAAATTTTAAAGTTTATTTGGAAAATGATTTTGCAGTATTAATCTTTATGGTTTTATATATTGCAACTTGTTATGGGATATGTGTGTTTGCATCCGTGAACTATAATTGTCCCATACGTGGTCAAAAGTTAAGTCTTTCACATGTCATTATGCAAATATTGATAAAAGATTGAATGAACTTTTGACAACAAAATTTAAGCCTATTGTGTCATTATGCAAATATTGATGGAAGATAGGATGAACTTTTGTTTACAAAGATTAAGTCTATTATATGTCATGATGCAAATATTGATGAAAAATAGAATGAATCTTTGAATATTCCGCAGTATTGGTTTTCATGATCCACATCCTTGTGTAAATATTGTGCGGCTCCGTAAGTTTTCTTATGTTGAGCATTTCCGATTAAATTAATCATGGGTTCTCTTGTGGTTAATTTAATTGAGTATTTTGGATACAAATTCATATTTCATGTGATTTGTTAATGTCCAAAGAAATCCTTCTTTACTTGTGAAAGTAAGGTCGCTCTTGTTGTTCTTTCGGGAATGACATTTTATGGCGGAGAGTTCTTATGTGAACTTGTGCTTAATTGCCATATCTTTGTGGGGAGTGCGGATGTGGAATATTATAGGGGTTATCTTGTATCTTTATAAACTCCTTGATGAATGCATTAAGCTTCGGCTATATGATTGCATCTAAACAAAGTTGATATGTGGTTCTCTTTTGGTCATGAAGTATCTCTATGGAAATTTCATTAGGATCCCACTAGTTTTCGTACCTTTGCCAATTTATATTGACAAAAAGGGGGAGAATTAATGTGTAGTTCACACTGCAAATACATATGGTTTACGGACCATTATGTAAGGGGGAGTGGTTTTCATGTGAGATGAAGTATTGACTAAGGAGGAGTGATACATATCACCATAGTATTATTTTCAAAGTTGTGATACAATTGAACTTTGATGCTATGTGATAATACTATGACATTGTATAACAATGATTGAAAGCTATTGTTTTCTCATTGTTATAGCTACGGATCTTCAACAACTATGATACTGAGTTGAACACATTTAGAATCATTGGAGTACTTGGAAGTGACGAATATTTCGAGTAATGTTGAAGAACCAAGGAGATCAAGCATTTGGATGAGAATCTACAAAGTTTATTTATTTTGTAATCCATATGTATTGATAGTTTTGTCACTAAAATTGATAAAGGGGGAGATTGTTAGAGCACTGCTCGGTCGAACTCGCAAGCGTTTCTATCTCAAGCTTGTTTGTCAAGTTTAGTTTCCAAAACTATAAGTCTTGATTTCTAGTCTACTTATAGTTACGTCTCGGATTAGGATAATAAGTGTAGTTGAGCGTTAGGCTTCACGGCGTTCATCGAATGAAGACGAAGAACTACTCAAGGGAACTTGTGGAACTTCATCAACAAAAGGTATGTGGAGACTTGAACTCATCTATCACTCAAAAGTCTATCTACTATATCTTCTATTTGAGACAAAAAGTCGTATTGCTTTATAGACTTCAATTATACACATTTGGTATTTCGAGCCGAGTTTATCTCGCTTATCTATTTCTCGAAATATGTGTTGGTAAGCTTTCGCTTTAACCAAGTTCATCTTTTATTCTTGACGAAAGTCAAAAGATAGTCATGTGAAAATCGCCTTGTAATATCTTACATGAATTGTGTGAGACAGTCATTTGATGTAGACTCGAAATGTTTCGTATTGATCATTCGATCACTTGAAAATTGCTTTGAAGCTAATAGTTTGTGTGAGACAGTTATTATCGTTTTCCGAGAATGTTTCAATGATTCAAATGAGGGTTTAGAACATGTAACCATGATTGGATATAAACATAGTGTGTATTCACATTTGTGTAAAGTCCAAAACCGAGAACCATGGTATGCGTACCCGTACGCGTACTGATTGGTTGTTGGAAGTCCGGGAACTAAGTCTCCGTACCCGTACGCTTACTGGAGGAAGTTCAAGTTTTGTTAATTTCTGCTAATTGGAAGTGTAAATGGTATGTGTACCCGTACGCATACTGGCGCAACCAAACTCAGTCCGGCTACTTAGGTATGCGTACCCGTTTGCATACTTAAGTATGTTATGTTCTAAAATCGGTTTGTTCATGAACTAATACATTTATATAATAAGGAACGCAATATTTTGCAAACCGTGGCTATAATGTTCAAGAAATGATTCGAGTGAATCAAAATCGATTTTGCTTCAATTGTGTCTTGTATACTTTTATGAGAATATAAACAATTGAACAACTTTCTAACTAGTTTCATTTGAGTCATTTGAACTAGTTATGATAAAGATGAATAAGGTTGATATGAAAGTTCTCATATGGCTAACCATTGGTTAACTATTGTTGAACCAACTAAGTGTACACGTTTAGGTACAGTTACCTTTATCGAAATGATGGTACATTTCATTTGTGTATAACAAGCTAAGTTCGATATAACAGTTGAAAGATATTAGCTTGAATCTAATCAGGTTTTCATCTAACGATGAATATTGAATACTTTGTTACCAAGGTAAAATAGATTGCAAACCCTGATTTGAGGACTATATAAAGAGAACTCTAGCAACTGGTAAACCTAATCCCCGCACCTCCTGTGTGATACTAGTTACGACTAGAGTCGATTCTCCCTTAACCTTAGGTTTTTCACGAAACCCTATAGGTTAACGACTTAAAGACTTCATTGGGATTGTGAAGCCAGACCCAACTATTTTCTCTGTAGTTGTGTGTTCTGATCTTGTTGTTTTCTATCGTGATAGAGTACTATCTTCTTTAAGATTTGCTCGAGATTTATTTTCCGATAGGCAAGATTGAAAAGTAGTCACAAACATCTTCGTCTCATCGTTTGTGATTCCACAATATCTTGTTTCGTTAATCGATTAAGAGTATTGTGAGGTGATTGATAATACTACGTTGTTCTTCGGGAATATAATTCTGGTTTATCAATTGGTTCATGTTCACCTTGATTTATCA
The DNA here is from genome assembly GCF_003573695.1 of Papaver somniferum. Classification (NCBI taxonomy): domain Eukaryota; kingdom Viridiplantae; phylum Streptophyta; class Magnoliopsida; order Ranunculales; family Papaveraceae; genus Papaver; species Papaver somniferum. The sequence continues at coordinate 57,642,204 of NC_039362.1, forward strand.
AAAGATGGAACAAAACTCATATGTATATCTGTGGAAGACATATTTATCTATTCAATAGGCTTTTCTGTGTGAGACAGATTTGTTTATCAAGTCTTCGACTTTGGGTCGTAGCAACTCTTAGTTGTGGGTGAGATCAGCTAAGGGAATCAAGTACGTAGAATCCGGCGTGGTTCAAGAGGCGTAAGGAATGTAATTTTACCTTGATCAGTGTGAGATCGGTTAGGGCTCAACTACATTCCAGTCCGAAGTTAGCTTGGTAGTAGGCTAGCGTCTGTAGCGGCTTAATACAGTGTGGTATTCAAATCTGGAATAGGTTCCGGGGTTTTTCTGCATTTGCGGTTTCCTCGTTAACTAAATTTCTGGTGTCTGTGTTATTTCTTTTCCGCATTATATTTTGTTATATAATAGAAATATCACAGGTTGTGCGTAAGTTCAATAAATTGTGAATCCAACCTTTGGTTATTGATTAAATTGATTGACACTTGGATATTGATTTTTGATATCGTCCAAGTTGTTTTTTATATTAATCAGGCTCACGGATTTCTATCTGCTTGATTTTCTGATTACATTAAGAAACAAAGATACAACTGTTTGATAAATTTATTGATTGAGCTCGCTTTATTAGTTGGTGCTCTCAGAATTATATTGGAGTTAGTCCATACAAATTGCTAAGCGAAATATTGGGTGAGGTTGTTAGACCCCCGCTTTTTCATAAACCCTAAGTTAAATTCGTAATAGAAGTTCCTCCCTTGCGGGTCCTTCACTCTAGAGTTTGTACAAACTTTGTTTGACATCCGATTTCAGTGGTTGACCCCAACTATTAAATATAAAAGACCATCTATTTGAGTAAAATTAGCATTTTGAGCTTGTTTTTCATGTAAAGTTAAACTCGGGAACTCAGAGATTTAAGTGTTTTGATGATATCTCTTGGATCGTATTTCGAAACATCATTCCCTTTTAACATGTGGTAGGAGAGACGTGGACGGATATTTTTCATCAAGGGCGTGTTGTCGAATTCTCTACCAATATGTCCCAGTTCGTCGAATTATGTGACTAAATTTTGAGCCGCGCCTGGTAGAGTAGAAATTGTATACTCATCTTCAAACCGATTGAGAATCCTAGTTTGTATCCTAAGTTTATCGTTGAGGAATAATTTGAATGCTTCTTCTACTTGATAAAGTTCTGATGCACGCATATAAAACCCTAAAACATCTTATAGGGACGAAACTATTCATATTTAAATCTTCATATCTTTGATCAGTATCCAAAACATAGTTGCAGATGTTGATTGCAAAGAAGATGCTATGACAGATTCAACGAGATTTAAGAGAGACGAGACTTTGATATATGGAGTCACTGATAAGTTCCCTTCACCATTTTGAATGTCGGTCTCTATTCTCCCTAGTCCCCAAGTAATACATGTTGTGATGTCGGTGTGAGGAACTCGGGACGCTTGGAAGTTGTAGAAATACCTCTTATAATTCGAGTCAGAGTCTTCAAGGCGGGAAAATGGTACTCTGCGGGTTGGAGATGTCTGTACAGATTCATGTCGGGGTATTGGTTGTAGGTCTTTTTGTGAATAAATAGAGTTGTTGTTCCTCCTCTACTAGGTGTCTTGACAGGGACTCACGTGAACTTTTGTAGCAAAATTATCCCTCGAGATTTATTCTTCTTTTGGGAGGATATTCGACCGGACTTGATAGTAGTATATGCATTCTGGTACCAACATGGTAATATATACACTCAGGTATAACTGTACAGACGATTTTTATTTGCTTTTTTGATGGGAGAGTTCTCTGGGAATCCACTAGGTAATTCTTCACGCGTGAGAATCGTTTCTTGACCTAAGGAAGTTGTAAGTGGTCATTATATCTTGTCCTTCGCTTATCGCGTCTGAACTTGACTCATGGAATAACCTGCCAAATGGGTTTTCTCGATAGAAGAGACTTTGACTGAGGGAAGTGCTAGTAGGCGTATGAATGATTAACGTGTATCCTAAAGCTATGGTATCAGATCATTATCTTGTTTTACTTCTGTGACAGTAGCTGGTTGTGGCTGTATGTCGAGTGACAGATTTTTATCTGAATTGTTGGCCTCACTTCGGATTTCTTTTCCCTTGGTAGGTTCGGGTGCGAAGATATTCTCCTTCTCCTTCTTAGTGAACAGAGATTCCATCGCCAAATAAAACTGTATAGTCGTTGGTCCAGTTAAGCCGAAGGCTCATCGAGACTTAGTCGCACAATTTCTAGGGTTAGTTCCTCCTTTTTCTGACAGAACGGATGTTGAGATAACACATCGACCGGCGGCTTTACATCTTCGGATAAGTATGAGCTTTGGCCGAGCATTGTCGTGGAATCTAGTCTCGTCTTATACTTTGTCGCGTTCTGGTCATGATCCTCTGAAGAAGGAAGAACAACATCTTAGCTGGCGATTTATGACCCTATGTGGTTGTACAATGCTTTTGACTAGGTCATAAATTTTTTGGAACCTTTCCAAGCTTTCTCCAATTTTATCTTGTAGACGATGCAAAGAAAAATCCGACGGAAAAAGAACTAGGTCAATCGGATACAAAATGGAAGAATCATAAGTAAAATAGTAAAGTGAAGTAAACTTCCTGAGTCTCCTGTGATCAGGTTGAGGGAACTTGACCTAAACGAATTTTGGAGCAAATATTCTTCATAATATCCAAGTTCAGAGCGTAATATGGTCCTTGAGAGCGGTAAGTTCGGCTGGATGGTTGTTTCTTTTCTTTGTCGCGTTCGTAACGAGCTTCATCTTTTCCGGTGAGGTCGATTGCAGACATACTGAATCCCGTATGTGCTATTGTCATCAGTTTTAGTACTCCTTTTCTAGGGAACATGTACTCGATCTAGATTTGTTGGATCAATCCCTACTGGTAACTCTAAAGGCATTTTCAAATAAGTCTGGATGTCGATCTGAGATTTTGTAAGATTCTGTTGAGTCTCTGGGAGTTCTCCTTAGTCTTTACCCAACATTTTCAATGATTAGCAGTAGATTTTCATGAAAATAGGATACCGGGCATTTAATTATGCAGGAAGAGATGCAGGTGATCCGGAACACACTAACCTATTCACTAAGGTCAAATTCGAAAAACATAGAAAGTGCTAGTAGGGATAACCCTCTCGACCATGTTTGTAATGGATTACATAGAATGAATCAATGGGACGTTTTTGTGTTTGGATTGGTGGAATCGACTTCCTTACTAATAGTGACCATGATTAAAATCTGTAACTGAGTGAATAACCTCCCACTGTGGTCGCCAAAATGTAGTTACCTAAAATCAGTGAGAGTGTAAAAGTGGGACTCTAGGATTTCTGAAAGTGAGTTATGGGAGGTTGAGCACGAACAGTCTCCCATTAAAATACGCACAGTGGTCATTCAAAGGATGCTTCAGTCACAGAGATGGAGGCTTAGGGACGGTCTTAGGGAGGGAAGCATATGAAGAGAGATCAGAGAATTCTAAGGTTTGAAGAAGAATTACTCTGAGACTTTATGAGAAAGTTGTGTGTTAGCTTGGAGAAATGGATGACCTATTTATAGTTGAATTATCTAATCTTAGGTTGGTGAAGATAGGGATCACTTGCCGTGCGGATCACTTTTCCCGTATCTTCAGGTATAGATAGAGATAAACTAGGTCGAGTTTTTATCGTTATCCTACCACCTTTACTCTCTTCTGCGGTGAGAAATAGGTCGAGGATTTCTCACACATGTCGTAGACCGCCATACCAAAACCCTAATTGTTATCCCCCCATTTGTGTGAATCTGAGTCAGCCTTTGTGATGATGTGTTTGAGAGAAAGAAATATTCTTTTTTAGCCGAGTTGGCCAAGATACAGAGATATTCTCTGATTTGTGAGAATGACTAAGATGAGTCACGTGAAAAGGAATTGAATGCCTCAAAATTGTGTGTAGAGTGTGAGGGAAGCTGAGGTTGAGCTCCCTCTCTCCATAGCCGGTCACATATATCATATGGAGACCGTATTATTCCTTGTGGGTCCCTTTGTTGAGCATATGGATCTCAAGAGAAGTTATCCACGTTTTTGGATAGACGTGTACAGTTTAGGCCCAATTTACTAGTCGTGAGTGTGTTTGAGACGCTGAGAAAGAGGCATGAGGCCTAGATGAGGCTTGTGCCTAAGTCTTATACTTTCATAAGAATTCCAGACGAGATGGTTCAGCTCGGATGAGGCCATATGAGATTTGACTGACGCTTCTGGAGATTTCTGAGATTTGGCTGACGCTTCTGAGGCCATATGAGATTTGGCTGGCGCGTCTAGGGTCGTCTAAGATTTGACCGACGCGTCTGGGACGTCTGCGATTTGGCCAACGCGTCTGGGGCCATCTGAGATCTGGCCGACGTGATGGAATCGTCTGAGAGTTGGCTGACATGATAGCGTCTGCTTGAGATTTGGCCAGCGCGATGGAATCTCTACGAAGTCAGCTGGGACATGTTTTGGATAGAAGAAAATGCTTGCACGCCTGACAACGTCTCTGCGAGACTTCGGCTCACTTGTCTTTGACCAACGTATCTAGCAAAGATGTATTAGGAATTAATTGTGTCTGTATTTATGGGGCCGACATGACCAGTGTATCTTGGAAGGATGTTCTAGGAGTTTGTCGAAAGGGCCCAGAGGCAGAATAACCAACGTATCTCGTGGGGATGTCCTAGGGATTATTCTGAAGCATCGGTAAGTCGAGTCAGAGCCTAGAGTAGACATGACCAGTGTATCTCGCGATGATGTACTAGGAATCAGTCCTTGATCTCAAATAGGGTGAGTCATGCTTACATGATACATGTATGTCTCCGCTCTGGGTCATAAGTATGGCGGGGACGTTTTTACGCATCCATAGAGCCTACATGACCAGTAGTATATCGCGGGGATGTATACTATGAATCATGGCATCAATCAGCTGCATCTCGCGAAGACATGCTGAAATTTTGGTTGTTTTGTTTCATAAGTTTGTCGAGGACGTTTTACGCCCTATAGAACCTATGTGTCCAGCATTATCTCGTCGAGGATGTGCGCTAGGAATCACGGCATCACGACCAAAAGTGTCTCGCGGGGACATATACTATAAATCGTGGCTATAGGTGCCTTGAGGACCAAGGGATTAATCTCTCCCGTGAGAGTTGAGTTTTGTCTACGGTACTGAAATGATGTTTTTCCCCTTATCCAAATTTCACCATCAACGGATACTAAAATATGACAACCATACTTGACATACCAACGCTTGGTGGGTTCAACCGAGCTATGCTCTAATACAGTCGCGCTCCTTGCGTCTCTTGAACCTCGCAAGGCTCTACGCAATTGATTCTCTTAGCTGATGTCCTTTACATCTTAATAGGTGCTTCATCCGCATTGGTGACTTTTGATGCTCATCTTCTTCTAACATACTCCCTTCGTCCCAAATTAATTGAGCTAATTGGTTTTAAATTTTATCCCACAAATAAATGAGCTATCTCACTAATCAAGGGAATTTTTCTAAAACTACCCTTTTAATTGATTATTGTTACTATAAGAAATATGTATAATTTGATAGTCATGTTTATATTCTTACATAGGTGTTTTAAAACTTTTCAATGGTATAAAGTTTACAAAAAACCGTGGTATAATTTAAGAGATAAATCATTTCTAAGTTTTACTAGTTATTATCCATAAGGATATAATTATAAAAAATACTTAAACATACTTCCCTTTTCTCCTTGCCTTAATAATTTTGCAAACTACAAATAGCTCAATTAATTTGGGACTGAGGGAGTATAAGCGTATTTTATTTCTCTTTAGATCAAATATCAAGGCTTGGAAATCTGTTTGCAATAGACAAATCTAGCGAACCTCACAATCAGAAACACTTTCTCTTACTTAGATGAGAAGCCTGGATCTTTTACCACCTCTCAAGAACAATCTTCAAAGATCATTTAAGATCAATTTTCTGATATTTATCTTGAGGAATCACAAAGTCTGGGATGAAGAGAACTTTGAGATTTCTATCTATCTTGCCTGAAAAAGATTATGAAAACCTTGATAATGGAAAAGCAAGATCAAGATGCACGAACTATCAAGGTAAATATAGTCAGACCTGGCTTCACGAATCTCCAAAGAGAATTCTTTTATTCGTAAACCTAATTATGTTTTTCAGAGGAAACCTAGGTTCATAGAGGACGACTTTATCTATCAACTAGGACACAAAGTGTTAGGGATTGAATTTCCCAGTTGAAAGAGCATCTCTATTTATAATTTTTCAGTACTGAGGTTTGCTTAGAATTCAAGATAAGATAACTTGGGAAACAAGTGAATACTTTTTGAAAAAGCGGGGGTCTAACAACCACACCCAATATTTCGATTAGCAATCTGTATGGACTAACTCGAATATAGTTTTAAGAGAATCAACCAGACAGTCAGACTCAATCTTAATAAAAAGTATATCAAGGAGTTAATATCTCTATCTCTCGATTTGATCTATACTCAAGCAAATAGAAATCTGCGAGTCTTTATCAAATACAAGAGAGATATAAACTTGGATGGTACCAAAGACCAATATCCAAGTATCAATCAATTTCCAATCAACAACCAAAGGTTGGATTCCACAATTGATCGATACAACGCACAACCTATGATATTTCAATTATATAACAAAATATAATGTGGAATAGAAATAACACAGACACCAGAAGTTTTGTTAACGAGAAAATCGCAAATGCAAAAAAACCCCGGGACCTAATCCAGATTGAACACCACACTGTATTAAGCCGGTACATACACTAGCCTACTACAAACTAACTTCGGTATGGACTGTAGTTGAACCCTAATCAATATCACACTGATTCAAGGTACAGTTGCGCTCCTTACGCCTCTGATCCCAGCAGGATACTACGCACTTGATTCCCTTAGCTGATCTCACCCACAACCAAGAGTTGCTATGACCCAAAGTCCAATACTTTAATAAACAAAATTGTATCACACAAAAAAGTCTACGATAATAGATAAATCTGTCTCCCACAGATAAACCTAGAAGTTTTGTTCCGTCTTTTGATAGAAATCAAGGTGAACAGGAACCAATTGATAAACCGGACTTATATTCCCGAAGAACAGCCTAGTATTATCAATCACCTCACAGTAATCTAAATCGTATGGCAACGAAACTAGATATTACGGAATCACAAACGATGAGACGAAGATGTTTGTGATTTCTTTTTATCTTGCCCTATCGGAGATATAATCTCAAGTCAATTATTCAATTGAACTCGTACGATAGAAAATGGCAAGATAATAACGCTCAACTACAAAAGAAGTAGTTTCGTCTGGCTTCACAATCCCAATGAAGTCTTTAAGTCGTTAACCGACAGGGTCTCTAGAAGAAACTTACGGTTAAAGGAGAATTGACTCTAGCAAACCAAATAGTATCACACAGGAGGTGTGGGGATTAGTTTTTCCAGTTGGTAGACGTCTCCCTTATAGAGTTTCCAAATCAGGGTTTGCAATGTAAGTTACCTTGGTAACAAAGCATTCAATATTCACTGTTAGATGAAAAACCTGACTTATCCAAGCTAATATCTTTCAATCGTTAGATCGAAACTTAGCTTGTGTCACACACAAATGAAATGTATTCATTTAGGTTTGAGTAACCGTACCTAAACGTGTACATTGGGCTGGTTCACAAATAGTTAACCAATGGTTAGCCATATGAGCACTTTCATATTAACCGTATTCATCTTTCTCATAACTAGTTCAAATGACTCATAAGAACTAGTTCAAGAGTTGTTCAATTGCTTAGATCTTCATACATAGACACAGTTGAAACAAAATCGGTTTGATTCACTTGAATGAATCCATGAACAATATAGCCACGGTTTCCAAAGATTACATTCCTTATTGATTTATTGTTTAAGTTCATGAAACTACCGATTTGAGAAATATAACCAGCTTAGGTACGTGTACCATAGCTACCGGACTTGAGTTTAGAAACTCGGCAGAAATTTTCGGTTTGAAAACTTCTGTGGGTACGCGTATGGGTAAGCATAACTAAGGTGACTGGTTTTCAGTTTGCAAACTTCACAAACTACAACAGAAATTTTCGGTATGAAAACTTCCGCCAGTACGCGTACGGGTACGCGTACCTAACCTGTCTCCTTCACCAATACCGCATGCACACATATGCACGCACTTGGTTTCCGGCACATGGATTTATACACTAATGTGCGAACACACCATATATGCTTATATATATAGTTGGTTACGTAATCTCAACTCCACATTTCAATCATTGAAACATTCTTCTATAATGTTATAATAGTTGTTAGACAAAAAGAATCGATTATCGTCATCAAAGATATTTTCAAGATTGAAACGTCATCATGACTTACGTCACGGGTAAAGATGAAAATGGTTAAAGCAAAAGCTTACCAACACATATTTCGAGAAAAAGATAGGCGAGTAAACTTGGCTCGAAATAGCAAATGTGTATGTATGAAAACTATCATATTGTTTATGGGTGAAAACTATTTCTGCTGGTTTTGGTAATTTAGGGTGTGTGTATGAGAAACGAATCTAACCCCTAAACAAATGCACTGTACGGGAGTGCTTTTGATTCGAGAGATCGATCTGTACAATTCTGGCCTAAACCAAGAAATGGTCATTCCAGACTTGCTTCGGTCACAAAGTGAAGGAGATGGGGTTGATCTTAAGGAGGGAAGCGAAGAAGGTGTTGAGATCGTGAAGGTGTTGGCTGTTTTTGACTTGTATCAGAATACCGAAATGGCTTGCAATAATGTAAGCAAAGCTCTGTGTGTTTGAATACGTTGTATCAACACTTGGTTTATGTCTTGTCTGTTTTTTGGAAATATGGAGGAGAACCTATTTATACAAGTCATTGAGCCTAACCCTCATCTCTCGTGGGAAGTGGAGGAAGTGGAGTGATGGAGTAGTGGAGTCGTGTTAGTGTCACACAACCAGTCTTTGCCCACCTCTCCCATCATTACTAACCGTCAATGTCTTCCTGACACGTTCTTGTGATGGCGCGTTGCACGCTGCACGCTGTAAACCGCCAGACCAATACCTCGGTATGTATCCCCCAGTTTGTGACATGCTTGATGTCTCGATTGTGTGGATCGTGGGACCCACAGAAGTTAGCATACGGTGCTAGGTTAAATAACTAAGTTATTTGGGAAACCGATATTTATGAAATATAGTGTGTATTCTATACATGTAATGCATCGAATATATTCAATATGCATGAAGCATCGCTGTTTTAAAGCTTATCGGAGTAAGCCGCGGATTAAGCGTCTCAAAACAGCTGCACGCATAGCTACCTTCAAGTGATCGTTTGGAGGCTGCGTAGGTAAGCCCTCCCTTAGCCGATCACATGATGTGGTAGAGTGATGGATGGTGATCACCACGACACGTTATTGGCCAACTAACTCCTAGCCTGGGCTGCCTAACCAAGCTGGTAGAGTTGGACGGACGAGATGATATATGACGTTCATCTGCGACCGTTGATGAAGTTTTAGGGTTTTGAAGAGGTGCGCAAGCACCACTCTTCAGCTTGGTCGAATCCAAGCATGGGAGACGTTTTTGGCAGGACCGACCGGGTATGCGTGTAGATGGCTTGCCGGTGTACACGTATGTACCTCACTATCCCATGAAGATGTGATATAAGCCACTCAATTTGTCCGGCAAAGTTGAGTGGTTGAGATCGGTTTGCGGCAGAAATCCGTTGCCGCAAAGGAGTTGGAAGCCGCGCGACATGCCTACTTCGGGCGCGCGTTTCGAGACGTTCATCCATGATTGGCCTTGGTCGATCGGTCATGCGTGTAGATAGGCCCACGGTGATCATGTTGACATGCTCGGGACCTTTTAAGTCTACATGTACACCCTCCATCCATGCTTGCGAAGATGGACGCTCGTGATAAATTAGCGACACATGTAACATGCCGCAAACCCTAATTAGGATTTTGAATCGGTCGTGTGTACACGACTTCAACCTAACAGTTTGGAAAGCTATGCTCCTCCTTTGAGGAGGCCGACCATGTGGGACCCACATTGAGCCGGTGGTGAGCATGTGTGCACTTGTCCCACGGTCATAGGCTTGATCTAAGCCATCCAAACATGCCAGTGAAGTTGGATGGTTGTGATCAATTTAAGACACTAGTGGACTTTGCTTTGACCCTTAAAGCATCACGTCGTCCGAACTTCGAGCAAGTGTTTGCTCCTCACTGGCTAGGTCGTGATAAGGTTGGTCAAGTAAGTAAAAAGGGGGCCCGCCGGTGTGCAGGACAACGCTTGTCCAACCGGTCATGGGACGATCTATGCCGTCCAACCATGCGGGCAAAGTTGGACGGCCGCGATATGTTTTGAGACCGATATTGGCAGTCTTGTGCGTACAAGCTTTTCCAAGATGCTCCACACCAGCCAAACCATCCTACTTTAGGCTGGCGTTCGGTGGTTGTTTGGGAGGCGTGGTATGTATTCGACCGACCAGGGCATAAACGGGCCCGCTGGTGGTCATTGTGGTGATAGCCTGCTCCTGCTGAGGATCGTCTAGGCTGGTTAAATCATGCGGCCAACTTGCGTGGTCGTGATTGTTTCTGAGACTGACATGGACAGCCCAGATACTCAATCTGGCTAGTATAACACACCCGAGAGATGTAGCCTGTACGGGTATTTCGTGCATGCCTCACTATCGACACTTGGATATTCGTGTTGCTCTGCTAAGAGCAACACTCAGTCGTCATGCCACACCAATAATGAGAGTTCCGCGGGAACATCACAGGAAATACAAGGCTAATCATGCATTAATTAATAATGTTATAAATCCACAGAATATCAAGATTGTTGCTACATGCTCCGTTCTGGGTGTATTTAATTCACAGAATACTGGGATTGTTGCCACATGCTCCATTCTAGGTGAATTAGTAAAGTGAAGAAGTATTCATCACTCGGATAGATTTATCCTCTGCAGGATGTCAGCGTATTAAGTTCGGCTTTTACAATTTTAGCCTTGAACAAAAATCCACCATCAACACATACGTATTCGACTTTTGTCTCAAGAGTAGGAGATAGAGTAGATAGACTTTTAAGTGACAGATGAGTTCAAGTCTCCACATACCTTTTGGTCGGATGAAGTTCCACTGGTTCCTGGAGTAGTTCTTCGTCTTTGTAAGATAATTGCCATGGAGTCTGGAGCTCAACTATTCTTAACTATCCCAGACCGAGACTTAGTCATAAGTAAACTATAAATCAAGACATATAGTTTTGATCACTAACATTGACAAACATGCTTGAGATAGAAACGCATTCGAGTTCGACCGAGCAATGCTCTAACACTTTTGATCTTGAAAATATAATAGAAGAATGTACACTATGGTTCTGTTGTGGAACTGTGTATAATGACTGTTCGGTTTGGTTAATATTCCATGTGAACAATAAACAATTTGATGTTCATTTAAATACCTAAGAGTTTGATCGTGATACACACACATAAGTGTTTTAAGTGATCAATGAAGTTTTAAAAGTGTTTAAGAGATAGCAATGTTAAACATATTAAAAAATAAGTCTTTGAGCATCTGCTAAATTCTACTGGGACAGTTGGTGAAACGACTGGTGAACCATAATGCTAGTTCACGAGTCAAGGTGCAAAGGTTCGTGAGTCGGGTTCGCCAACCCTACTCAGCTCGATATCTCAGATGTACAATGTTCGCAAACTGGGTTCGCCAACCGTACTTGGTTTGTGAACTCAGATGAACACGGTTCGTGAACTGGGTTCCCCAACCTTAAACCTTTTTTACCAACACCAAAAAATTCAGATCAACACGGTTCGTGAACTGTTCTCAACTAAACTTGCTGTTTGCAAACTGGTTCGCCAACCTTCCCTGTATTTCTGAAATAAGATGTAGTTTGAAAACTGGTTTGTCAATCTACCCTGAGCAGAAATATCATAAGTTCGTAAATTTCTCTCTTATGATGTTTGAAACAGACGCAAGTGATAAAATCACTTATATGTGCAATTTTCAATTGATCCACAAATTAATTCTCAAACAGTAAATTGTTTTGAACTAATATTGTTAAGGACATTTGAACACCTATGCTAGAATCATATTTCGAGATGTTTAACAAGATAAGCTTGACTCGAAATTTCTTCTTTACAATATTAAATCTACTAGTAGTCATATGACATAGTCTCATAAAGATAGAACGGTAATGCATGAGAGTAAATGGAACGGTTCAGTCTTCACATACCTCTTTTGTTGATGAAGTTCTCCAAATGTCTTCAGTCTTCAAGGGTTATTCAGTGATGTCTGATACTCAACTACCAACTTCTATACCTAGTCCGAGACTTGACTTTAGTAGACTAGAAATCAAGATATAGTTTTGTACATCTAACATTAACTACAAGCTTGAGATAACAAAACTTATGGGTTCAACCGAGCATTACCCTAACAAATGGTTACCGACAATCATCCCAAAGCTTCTTGTAGGGAGAAAGTGAGTAAATCAATATGTTTATACCTTTCTAATCTTTTGTATTTTGCATACTAAAATGTAATTTATTTAATTTCAGGTCGAACAACTCAACAGCCTACGGCGTATATGTAATGATGAACGACGGTCCGTACACGCGAGGAAATATAGAATGTTGAAGAAACATGCTCGAAGGTTCACTAACGATATATTGATGTGCGAGATTCAAGAATTCGCATACTAAATTGTCCTATGTACTGCGCTAATTAATTTCCTAAACATGTAATGTGTTGATTCCCAAAACTATGAATGAATGTTTTGTTTATAGGAGTATGACATAATCGGTCTATGTGTACATTTTCATTCTCCATTTTCTATAATCGGTCCATGTAGTAAGTTATATGAACCGATTCTTGGTGTTCTTCGAGAATTAAAACGTCAACCCAAAATTCGACTCTGAGTGCATGAACATCCACTAATTAATCAGGGGTAAATCAACCATTAAAGGAAAAAAAATGGATAAGAGGTTTCCATTTTACTGCAAAATGTCCTATTTTTTCTAATGATAGGTCCAAAGTAATTTCTATAAATCCCAGAATAGTCAGGTTAAAAATCCTAGTTTAATTGGGGGCCATAACTTCTAATTGGAGGCCATGGAATTTTGTTTGCCCCCCAAATTTTTCAGGGGTGTAAAAATCGGAAGATGAATATACTATTTTACCCTTGATTAAATTTTTTTTCAAGTAACGACCCTTCACCGACGTTAACGACAGTTTATGGTCGTCATATACATCATGATCAAAATAATAACGACTCTAATCTGTCATACACTAACGACTCTTTTTAGAGATTAACGGCAGTCTATAACGACATTTCTAAAACATTAACGACTGTTTAAGTCGTCAAATGCGTAACCAAAACAGTAGCGACCCTTCCAAAGGGTCGTCAGGGAATTGATCATTTTTATGACGACCCAAAACTGTCGTACATTTCCGCCATTGATGAATCTTCGACAGTTTAGAGTCGTCACTTAAACAGTCTAAACATTAACGACCGTTGAGGGTCGTCAATGAAAATTTTTAATACCTTGACGATTTTTCATACTATCTGGGCAAAAAAAAAAGTTAGACTAAAAATGGCAGACAAAAAATCTGGAAAAAAAATTAAACTCTAATTAATTAAAATTATCACTAATTAATTAAATTTTAACTCTAATCATTTAGGGGCATTTTAACCATTTAAAAAATATTTTTATAAGGGGTGACCCAAATTAGGTTCTGGTGACCTTTTTTATTCTCTAGTGCATGGTCCCCAATTAATTCCGATGGTCCCCAATTAAACTAGGTTAAAAATCCACGCAAGGTAACTAATTGGATTCTTAAGATTTTAAAAACAAAGGGTCTTGTTATAAATTTGGTTTACAAACTGAACCAGATATAACAAAAGCGGAGCTTCATAAATTTGGTGGTGGCCACTGTCAGATGCTATTGCTTGTACAGTTCACTAAGTAGGCCTCCTTATCGAATCCTGTCATGCACAACAAAAATCTCGAAAGACAAATTAAATCCCCAAAGAGTAGATGCGGATTCTTGTGATCTATCTGATGCGATGTGGCATTCTGTATTCTTTTTTTGTTGGCTCTACTCAGTTTTAAATGCTCTATTTTCTTTTGAAAAAGAAAAAATCTTATTTATTCTGATCTAAGTATTCCATGGTGTCTATTTTGCTGGGTCAGGGTCTTGCGAAGAATATGTATTCACCTTGCAACCAGTTGTTCAGCCATGTTAACATACTGTTACACCCCTTACCAAAAAAAAAATGCTTGTGAGTTGTGACTGGCAATTCCTGCCCAACTAGTGATATGGTATAGGGTTACAGTTCTACTTCTAATCCAATCAAAGGGGTGGTGAACCATCCTCACCAAATTGTCACCCGATTGGTGCACATGTGTTGCCCGTGTTGCTTCAGTATACCTTTTTTTATATGAAACATTACTACTGAAAGCTTGACAGGAAACAACAGTGCTAAAATGTGCCTGAGATGAAGCCTAGCTAGCTATATCCACATACTTGAAGGTTAATATAGCTGTCACTAGTTGAGTGTGAGCAAACAAACTTAAATGAAAGAATTGTCAAAATTGATCAAAATACATGGACCCGTGCATTAAGTATTGTTGCCATCGGCCAGGTCTTTTTGTATATGAAATGATACCTTCTCAGTAAGCCGGTTGCAAAACATGCTCATTTCTTCTCCAAACTTCTTTTCTTGGGTCTCTTTTTGTTCATTATTTCTTGTTTTTCATTTGAATAAACCAATTTCCTTCTCTTGTGGGTCTCTTTTCCTTTTGTTCACTCCATTAAAAATTCGTTGGTTTTGGAATATTTTCCTTGTTCTTCTCCCTTGTTTCAAGTATAGACTAAAGACTACTCGTAGTTCACAAGTAAGCTCATAATTCAAGTTTTTCTAAGTAAGGAAATTCCTGCAAGATATGAAGTCACATTGAAGTCTCCTCATCCTACCAGACTAAGAGTTTTTATCTCGTCGATTTTGAAGAAACTTTCTTCTATCGAAACAATTCCATGGCAACAGTTACTATAACACCAGCTTGCAAAGCAACATTATCCTTCCAAAACAGTAATTCGGAACACCGTGATCCGTCATTCTCTTCTTATCTTAGGAGGAAGCTTTTGTACTAAAACTTTCTGAGGCAAGCTATAAACCAGCTAGCAGCACCATTAGTATTTCTCAAGAGTCTATGTATCAAGTAAATGCAGGCAGGAAGAAGAGTGAAGATGGTGAAATTGGGATTTTTGGTGCTGAAAAATATTTCAATGGAGCAATGGACGTGTATAAGACTAGAACCAAAGAGTATGGTGGAAGGAAAAATCATAATAACAAAGGAGAGACAATGAATTTACGCCGAGCGCCCAAGTCCAGGTATGGAACTCCTTGTACATGTTCAGAATTGAGTTCAAACAGCCAAAACGCATTATTAGCAACTCCAAGTCGTCTATATAGATCGAACACGACCAACAGCAAGAACATTTTTGCGGTATTTGGTTGCAAATGCTATTGTTCTGATAAGAAATCTGTTGATGTTGATGAATGCATTGGAGAAAGCTTCTTTGAAAACACACCTGCTAAAGTCAACAGCAAAGCTTTTAGAGAACTACCAACGAAAGTTCAGCAGCTACCAATTGGTTTTGCTCAAAGAATACAAACTTCGCCAGAGTGGTTTAAGGAAGAACTTCCCTCTCAGAAGTTCGATAAGCTGGGTCTTCAGTTTAACAAACAAAACTTTCTGCCTCTACTAAATCTAAATGCCGGATTGAAGAATGTCGTAAAAGAACATGACAAAGAAGAGAATGAACCACGAAAATCTTTGGATGCGTTCAGGTCTCCTATCTTCAACAAGGAAGCAAACTCGTTGAACCTTCAAAGTAAGTTAACTTTGTTGAATTGGGGTGACAGTAGTCCAAGAGCAGAGAGAATTCCAGCATTATTGACAAGCATCGAAATGGATGACGACACTGCCAGTGATACAAGTTCTGACCTATTCGAGATCAAGAGCTTATCAGCGCACGGTAACCACTCATTTTTTACGTCTAGTCAAGAATCAGAGGATCAATCAACTTGTATGTCTCCAACTACATGTTATGAACCTAGCGAAGGGAGTGTTAAATGGAGTGTTGCCACTGCGAGTGCTGCAGATCTCTCAGTAGCTTCGCATTCTGGTGAGCAAATACCAGTAACTGAAACCAAAACCCCGAGATCATTAACCAAGAATGCAGCACGCAAGGAGATGCAAAAAAGTCGACCTAGTTCGCTGATAGGATGCAAGAGTAACAAAGCTGTGAAGGTGGTGACAGATGCACATCGCATTCCTGATAGACTGAACTCTGAGAAACAAATGCAACATACGACAGACACCTTCAAGCTGAGACTTCTAAGGTGAAGGAATCTGAGTCTATAAGCCAGCAACATTCTACTATGCCTCGATCTGCGCGCGTTTCACATTCTCTGTACATGAACTAGGCACCGCCATAATCAGATTCAGGAGTTCAATGTCAATTTACTGTATGTCTAAATGGTGAACACCATTCCTACCCTCTAGTTAATTGTCTGTACCTTTTTTTTCTGTTGTATTTTGATACATGATATCTTGATTTTTCTCGAGAAAAGTCGGCACTTGGCAGTATTTTCCATGATATAGCTAGGTGGTTAGCTTGGTGCTGAAAGCGATGACATGCATCTAAGAGTTTTTACCAGTGAAGAAAACTCTGTCTATCAAAATTAGAAGTTGAGTCATAAATAACGTTAACAACCCTTAGGAGAAGCTGAACATATGACATGACAAATAAAACATTGTACAGAACTAACAATATTTTGTGTATGCTTATGAGCAAAACTATACTGAAACCTGAATTTCCTCTATCAAGCAGCAACATGAAAACCAGAACCCAGCAGTCTTTAGAAGGATATTTTTTTGCACATTACAGATCTTTTGCAGACAAAAGGACATTCTTCAAGTGTTCTAAGTAGTAGTTGATAAGAGAATATTAAAAATTCATCAACAAACAAAAAAAAAGTCTTCTAATGTTACTAGACATTCTTTAATGAATGAATCTTTTAAGCTCAATAATGGAGGAGTCATTTACTAACAAAACCATCACGCGAAATAATACTTCAGGATGAATTAAAAATGAATGGGATAATGGAGAGACGGAGAGGGCCAAGCCATGTGCACAATGGGGTCAAGTAGTACTACCGATAAGTTTTTCATTTTAAAGAAATAAGTAGTGAAAGGCAGGTAGATGAACCATGAATGCAATGAAAACGAGGAAGAAACCTTTCACAATCTTAGTTTAAGCAGCAGAGATGAATGAAATCAAGCATTACTGGAAGGAAAGCCTATGGACAAGGAGGCTTTGTAACAATCTAGGACCATCTTGGAGAGAAAGACGCTGTGTCGATGATGATCTGCTGGCATGTAACAGTGGTTCTACTCAACCCACCAGTCAAACCCACTGCTGAGAAGGCGCAGACGTGGATTGAATTTTTAGGTTTTCATTGTTTTCATTCTGCCAACAAAACTAGTCATAAAAACCCAAGGTGACCAAACTTGTGGTACAAAAACCCCACTCAGATGTTGGGATCCATTAAAACTCCATCGTAAACAAAATTGATACAATACCCCCAAATTTTTAAAAATTGGTACAAAAACTCCAAATTTTAATATTGGTTTCATCAAATTTTTTTGATGAAAACAATATTAAAATTTGGGGGTTTTGTGTTATTTTTGTTTTTTTGGGGTTTTTGTGTTACTTTTATTTTCATGAGTTTTTTGTGAATGGATAGTGACACATTTGGGGTTATAACTCGCGGACCGTTCTGCCAATGTGATTTTTGTTTTTCTTCTTTTCGTTGTTGATTTAGGTCGAAGAAAAAAGAGGGTAACGAAGGAGAAAAAAAACAAAGATTGGTTGTTTTCTTCACAACAATGCTAAACATCATCATGGCTTCCATCCAAAATCATAATCACATCTCCTTTAAAATCAACTGTATAATGACCAAGATTTCAACTTCCCTAATCAATTCTCTATTATAGATGGACGTTCTGCATTTTATGATCATCTCGATTTGATCTCTGTAGAATGGATTATTCCTGTTAAATTAATTGAGTCGAGGGTTCTCACATTTTCTAACTATCACTATAGTTATTCACCTGTATGCCTTCCACAGGTACACGAGAGTTGAGAGCTAATTATCCTAGTAGGCATACCATCAGGAATGTAAAATTTTCTTACCTCATCGACTTATGGAAATCATATAAAATATTCTTACCTGAATCATATAAATGATTTAAGATTTATAAACCCTAATAAATAAAAAATTGTGATTAATTAAATCCCGTCTGATTATTAACAAGGGTCTGTTTAAAAATTACCTAGTGGTAGTTCTTTTTCTTCTTTGATGGATTTAAGTTCTTCTTTAGATGTTCTTCAATGATAACAGAGAAAGAAAAAACAACTACAGCATAGCAGAGAGAAATCCTACGAAACAGAAAAGTTCACCCATGTCAACGCCACATCAGCGGTGGGTTTAATGGTGGGTTATACTGGTGGGCTAAAAAGAATTACCGGACATGTAATCCTGAGAATGTAAATCATCTGTCTTATGTGGAACATAGAAATATAAGATTTAATTTTATAGATACTTAATTTAGGATCGTTGAACTTCATGATAATCACATGATAATTATACACAAGAATAGTTTATACGGAATACCTGTTAGCGTTAATCCGTAGTACATCCCCGATGATCTCAGTAGCAGCGGTAATACCTTGTGGAGGTCATGGTTTCTCCTTCTTCACCTCTTACGTTATGAATAATCAATTCTCCGAACCCAATACCGATGGCTATTGTGTTCCTCTTATAGGTAGAAGGAGGACCAAGTTCCTAGGATTTAATTAATAGCATTAGATCTCGACCGTCCATCAAAGAAGAGATGAGAAATAATCCCAGAAATAGTAACCGACATAAGTTAACAATATTCTATAATTAACCAAAATTATTGCGTGGTCCAAGTGAATATTTCTATGTGTAGAAATATTCTTACATTCTCCCACTGGTCCATGTGATAATTTATTTAACAGTTAATCGTAGAAAAACATTATGCGCGCGTAATTGCTAACAAAATTTAAAGGTTAACGTAATACCTTGGCCAACTAAGCTAATCATGCGAGTCATAGCGGTTGCACGTTGTCTTGTTATCAACATGTTCCCTTCCATGTACCACGACACAAATAACTTACTTAACTAGGCCTTAAATTGGGATATCATAATGGTCCAGTGATGTCTTCAAAAGAAAGACAATTTCTGTTAACATTCATCCGTTTACATAAGTGTATACTAAACATGGATACATAAATAATTCAGAACGACATTAATAAGGGCTCATAAAGTGTTCAAAAACAGGCACATAAATTAGCTGAATTTAATAATCAATTACTCCCACATACCTAAGATTTTATTCTTTTCTTAAGAGGTCTTAAAATGTAATTGTTCGATAAGTACACCTCTCAATGCAATTGTGCTTAACTGATACATGAACAACTATTGTTTCTGAATTTGTTGATTCACGCATATATACTCAAGGTTCATGTGTTTTGTTCCTTTTGTATCATATCGTGCTTTAATGCTGCGAAACTAAGACGATAAATTTCAGCAATGTCGAGAAAAACCTTAAGTCTCTAAGTATCGCATTCATAAATATTCAAACTCAATTGTGGGACTAGTATTAATGGATTCTTCCTTTATAGAATCCATACATCCATAAAAATTGAAGTTTGAAAATCCCAATAAACTCGTGTTGGGTTTGCTAACTAATTAAAAGACAGAAGTTAAAATAGTATCTCAAAATTCTTGATAGCTTTTCTGTAATTTGTTCTTCGATTCTTTAACATATCAACAACTTGTTATAAGTTTCATATCAGAATTAAGACGTAATGAAGATTAAATTTATATCTTCTATCCAACATGAAATAAAATCTGTTAAATATGTTATTATCTCAAAATTTCTTGAATATTCGATATATGCCTTATATGAGAGCTTTATTGATCCATATGATATTACTATCACATGGTAAGCTTCATTCATATCCTTTACTTCAAAAAACTATAGAGATATGCATAAAGTCAAGATCACTACTCGTAGGTAGTACGTCTTAAAATACAAGACCAAGAGTATGAATTTCTCCCACTGATCTTGAGGTATATGCATAAATCTGTAATAATTCATCCAAAACTTGAAACATTTATAGTTTTGTTGAATTTCATATACCATTATGGGAGGATGCTTAAATTTCATACTTTGATTTCTAAAATTTGTAGACTAAAATTTATCATTAATAAAGGCTATTTTCACATTTAATTAATGCAACTCTTAGGTCATACTGAGCTACTAATAATACTATGACAGTTCTGAATAAGTCTTTCTTTGACATGAGAGAAAAACTTATTTATAATCAATGCATCGTTTCGGAGTAAAAAGTTTGGCAATAAGTCTTGCTTTATACCATTTAAAATTGCTATTACAGTCGTATTAGGTCAGAAAGACCCACTTTCATACAACTGATTTGTGTCTTTCGAGCAATTAAACAATATCCGAGACTTCACTTTCAACCAATGATTTTTGCTCACATAGCATCAATCCATTAATCAAAATTATTACATATAATATTTGTGAACCTAAAACCGAGTCTTTGCCATTCCATATCAAAATGTAATAAATTCTTGTAAGAAAATCACGGAAACAACATGAATAACTTTCTTTCAATCTCTGTTGAGACCTTCTTAATGCTGGTTCATGTTGTTATCAAAAAATTTCTTTATTGGCATATTATGGAGTATTGGATCAGTAATTTGTGGGCTTTCATTATCTAACATTCTAATAATGAGAAGATTCACAATAACTGTAGAAATCTTAAATAAAGGGATCATTATCATGATTTCTTGAACAGATATATTCACGTACTCCCACTGATTATGCCATCACTAATAAATTTATATTTTCGATTTCAATAAATCCTATACTTCGGTTAGAATATTAATGAATACCATTTGGATTATTTAGGAAAACCAATGATCCAGTAATAGTTTTCAAATCCAATTTTCATTCTTTGGGATGTAAGCCCTCACCTCCAACTGAACAACCATAACTTAAAGGTGATTTAAACTAGGTTTCCAGCCTTTCTAGTCCAAAGTGTGTCTATGAAACTTCTTTAACGGAAATCTATTTAAATTACACAGTTACAGAAAGAACAAACATTCACAAATGTATAGCCATTATGCATGGTTCATCATGCTTCTAACCATTTTCATAAAAGTATTATTTAGCCCTTTGATATGCACCATTACGCCAAGGATAAGTTGGCATTGTGTATTGAGAAACAATTCTGAACTTTTGAAGATACTATGCAAAAGATTTAGGATATTATCCTGTTTTATCATACCTTTCACAATATTCACCACCTTTGTCATACTTTATGATTTTTCACTTTATCTATAATTGCCTCTCAATTTCAATAATAAATGTTCGATAAAACATCCATGGATTGAGATTCATAATGCAATCGATAGATCTACATAATAACGCGAAAAATCATTTGGTGATAAATAATTTTATCTTCCAAAAATTGGACCATTAAAAGTCTACAAAATAATCATAATCTACAATTAATAAGAACAAAAGCTGGAATTTATAATAGAGATAAATGACAATTAAGCTTACAATAGTTACATACCTTCAATAAGATTCTCCTGTGGGTAAAACCTTATCAAGGAACAATGTGAGACATGAAAAACATTAGTACATATTTTACCTTTTCATACACACAACATTATGTTTGTTTAATACCATAACTAGAATCACCTGTGGGCAACTCACGTCCTAAAATGTATTAACAAACTCCAATAATTCTAAATATGTTCAACCTAATATAATGTGAGTTGTAGTCACCTGTGGGTGGCTATTATTTCACATGTATATGAAACATTTAGATAACCTTAATGCTTGTTTAAATTTATGAACCAAAACTACTTGTGAGCAGCATTGTTCTAATAGTTAAATCAAACTAAGAGGACTCAAAATATACAACACTTACCAGATAAGAATTTAGCATCACTGTGGCGATAACTAAACAATCCAGCAAATATATAGAATTGCAAATATCACACTAGCTTTTCTTGTGACATTGCATGGTCCTAATCAATGATATGGACATCCTTGATCTGATCATAAAATTAGTCGATTATAAACAATTATGAGTAACCCTAAAACATTAATCATAAACCTTTACTCAAAGGCATGTCATCATACATAAATTGTAATAATAATAACACCCTTTAATTGAAATGTCCAAACATAATGAACTTTTCGTAAAACAAAATCGAGCATTTAGCAAGTCAATAAGTATAATTCAATAATGAAATTTCGTTGAAAAAAATTCCTTGATGCATCGCCCATTTAAATATGATACAAACTTAAAGATCATGATAAATAACGGATAGATGATGAATTAATATGAAAGGTGTAAATAGTCAACGAGTATCATTTTCAGAAATATGAAGAAATTTATCAAAAATAAAAACTCAATTTCATAGAGGATGCAATAAGTTCTGGACAACATAATAAAAATATTCATGAAAATATGGAAAAAAAATCGTAATAGGTTACTCAACTCGATAATAAGTTATTTATGTTAATTTTCTTTTATGCACTTTTAAGAAATAACGTTTAATCATGTGCCAATTATTTAATTACCATAATGTATGATCAGATATCGTACACTTCAATGTTATCTTAAACATGTGAACTCAAATTACCTGCGGGTAATTGTTGTTCTAATACACTTAAGAAAAACAATATTATAAGCACTTGACATAATAACGATTATGACTGGAAAAATTATTTGACATCACTGTGGTGATTGCCAAACAACTCAAAAATAATGCCATAATAACTACTAAACCTTGCCTTTACGGCTTGGCGTATTCGTACTTACAATAAAATTATTATTATTGTTAAGACAAAACACTCTAGTATCATTTTGGTGATAACTAAATAATTATGCCCTAAGAATTTTAAGCACAATAATTTTATACGTACAACTGAAATTATCATTAACATTGGGAGAAAAGTGAAACATAATGACACTAGACACCCTCAAGATTCAAATAGTTCATATCCATATGATCAACAATCATATCAATCAGTGTTTTCTTAAATATGTGAACTCCAATTTCCTGTGGATAAATTTTGTTCTGATATATTTAAGAAAAACAGGATTACAAGCATTTGACAAAATTTTTGATCATGACCAAAAGTTATTTGACGTCACTGTGGTGATAGCTAATCAACTAAAATAATGTCATTATCACATGATGTCGATAACTGCTAAACCTACACTTTACGGTTTGCAAATTCATGCTTGTAATAACATTATGATTATACTGAGATATAACACTCTAGTATCACTGTGGTGATAACTAAAGAGTCCCATAATAATTTTAAGTATAATCCCATAAAATTTAAAGAAAAACAATAATGCGAGAGAAACTATATCATAACGCACAAGCACACACACAAACCATATCATAATGCACACACAAATTTAATGGTGTCAAAAAATGGTTTTGATCATAAAATTTATAATGAAACTCGATAAAAAATCGTGTTAGTGTTTCGATAAAGCGGAAGCGTGAGTTAATTTACAATAAAAATTGGTTTCATTAGTTTTAAAATTAATACTGTCTCGTTATCTTAATATTAACTAACACGTATACATGCCCACAAGAAAATATTAATTTTTCCGGTTTTTAATGTCTTAATAACCATTCACGTGATGAAAATATTATGTTTATCTTCATTTGCTTTGGAGCACTTATTGATTCATGCCATAAAGATATAATGCCCAATAAATATTTTCTCATTATATCATATCTCCAATTTACCTCTCTTTCACATACAAGACAAGTAGAATATATGGACTTTAGTGGAACAATTATGCATGTTTATGACTACATGATGTTGACATTCTTCCATTTCATTTATCATCATTATTACGTTCATTATTACCTCATATGCTCATTATATGCCATTATTTAAAAAATAATATTTTTAAAATGATTTTCTTTTATTTACATGCCAAAAATAAAATCATTAGGCCAAAAATAAACTCAATAAGCAAGATATATTAACTTATTTACATGAAATAAAGGGTAGGACATTAGTATTAAATTAAAATATATTTTCCTCCAAAATTAAGTAGGTTATTAATGTTGAAATATATTTTCTTCCAAAATTAAGAAGGTAATATAAAAGTATACAAGAAAATCATAAGTGATAATGGCCACATGATCTTAAATTTTACAGTATACCATAATTTTCAACTGATTTGATTTTGATGAGATAATAAAAAATCAAACATGAACATGAAGTGTGAGCATGATATGGGTCAAGATAATTAGATGTGAAAAGTAATGCAATTCCATAAGAACGATTATCTTCACAGAAGGGGAAAACCAAATATATCAAACCCAATTTTATTTTATTATTGCATATGATTAACGGACGATCATGAGTTCTAAACACAAGCTCTAGATGCCAACTATAAGATCTAATTTTATAGATACTTAATTTAGGATCGTTGAACTTCATGATAATCACACGATAATTATATACAAGAATAGTTTATACGGAATACCTGTTAGCGTTAATCCGTAGTACATCCCCGATGATCTCAGTAGCAGCGGTAATACCTTGTGGAGGTCATGGTTTCTCCTTCTTCACCTCTTACGTTATGAATAATCAATTCTCTGAACCCAATACCGATGGGTATTGTGTTCCTTTTATAGGTAGAAGGAGGACCAAGTTCCTAGGATTTAATTAATAGCATTAGATCTCGACCGTCCATCAAAGAAGAGATATTAGGAAATAATCTCGAAAATGGTAACCGACATAAGTTAGCAATATTCTATAATTAATCAAAATTATTACGTGTTCCAAGGAAATGTTTCTATGTGTAGAAATATTCTTACATAAAGCCTTTGAACTATTAGAGGATAACAATGCGATTGAACGTCATTGGCCTGAGAAGTAGCCTGTTATCAAAGCAGTAAACAGCAGCTACAAGCAGGATATGGAATTATAGTGCTTCATAGCAGTCAAGTTAACAGCTCCTCTCGCCTTCTTTCTCAGCTTGTACTGGTAAGGACATTGGAAATGAGCTTTTCTTCGAAGAACTCCAGAGCTGAACCAAATTCCTTAATTCCTAAATCACTACCACTCCTTAATGCCGGTGGTAGAAAGTACCACATAGTAGTGACCACAACAAACCCAAGTGTCAATGGTCCGCTAACTAAACGATGTAACTGCCATTTCCCATTCAATGCTTTCTTCATTCCAACCTCCTTGGCCGTACAAATCCCATGGATAACAAAGTAAAAGGTAACCTCCCATGTAGGTTCCATGTTGTTCATATAATAAAATATCTGCTCATGCATTAGGCCTGACACGACAAACGTAGCCAACACTGCCGGTACCGAAGCCCAGTTTCTCCCAAATATATGCGCCGACATATGACATACGGGATGGTATACAGTAGGCCGTAGAATACTCGAAACCATAAGGTTCCATCTTTTGCCCCAAAAATCTTGTAAAGAAGTTGACAGATATGGCTCATTTGACTGTGGCTCAAGCTCTGAACCCAGCATCACTCGAGCTAAGGTTGCTCCTAAGGCTAGAAGAATCTCAAGGAATAGGTATAAATACAAGACCAAGAGGAAACTAGGATTTATTGACTGCTTGTGATTACAATAAACATGAAGTACGAGTAACCCAAGGAAAATTATAACAGGCAAACTTAACAATGGTTTTTTACTATTCTTAGGTGTCAGGGTTTTGGTTTTGTCTATTTTCATGGTTTGATGAAGTGACTTAAGAGGTGAATCTTGTCTAATATTGACAGGAAGACAGCAAACAGAAACGAAAGATATAAATGATTGATCTGATGATAAGGGACCTTGACCAAAGGAAAAGAGAATGAGCTTGAAGTTAGCAAGCCAGGTGATGAAAAAAGAAAGAGTACCTCTAACAACAATGGAGGATATAGTTAAAGGTAGGACTGTGAAATAATAAAAGACTGGAAGGAGTGACAGAAATCTAATCTTACCTTTAGGGATATTCTTTCCTACAATGAAATAAGTGTAACTTAAAGATACAGAAACTAAAATGAATACCTTGATCAAGTTCTTGCTTTCATCCTCCATGATCAACAGCATCTTCATCATCACCATCAGATATCTCCACTCTCTCAAGTTTTATTTCATCCTTTCTTTTCTTTTTTTAGTTCGATCCAGGATAATCCAAAATCCAGATCCAGAATTTGGCCATGTCGTGGGTGGGTTGGGTTGTTGTGTTAAATTAATTACATATTGGCAATACCTCGCACGAAGTTGACCAAACGTGTGGAATAATTTATGCTTACTAGAATGAATATGGTGAAATTTGACATTACATATCAACATCTTTGTTCTAACTCAGTAATCTACTTTGCATTTTCTTTCCTTCATATTTTTAGTGGTGAAAACTTGTTCTGGGCAAAAATTTTAAGTCTTATTATTGAGTTTTTAAGGAGCTATATATAAACAAAGAAATAAAAATATAACAACATATCTACAAATAATTAAGTATTTTTCGCAGATAAACCGAAAAAAACTCACAACACGCATAGTGGAACAACAGTGAATACCCACATAGCTAAAATCGTTTTAAGCTTTGTAATCCTTTGCCGGCCGTGCCTCTAGACCTCCACCTGCTCTCTTCTCAATTGAATATGGCATATGTGTCCCTAGAATTCTATCCCATATGTCAAAGAATGGCTGCGAGAAGTTGTATTTCGTCCCATAGAGCTGATGATGGACATCATGATACGCACTATTGTTTCTAAAGAGTATGTGAAAGATATTCCCCGGAAGCCATAAACCACAATGATCATCTACTGTTTTGATGGTGGCGAAGGAGAAGAAGAATATAGAGGTTCGAGGCGTCATACCGGAGAGAAGGAACGATAGAGCCCCACCAATGGTGTCTAGGAGAAGCCCCTCCACTGGGTGATTGTATAGAGCTCCAAAGGCGTATGGCACCACAAGCCGATGGTGTTGTGAATGGATATGGCGATACAAGAATTTGTTGTGGTGCATGTATCTGTGCATAAAATATTGCCATGTATCTAGAATAAACATTGCGATGACGAACTGCCTTAGTAGCAAGAGAAAAGAAGGTCGTGAATCTGCATCAGGCCCGCCATCATTTCCAGTTACCTACAGACAGAAGAAAAAAGAAGTTATAACTCAAGCAAGGTTCAAACTTTAGATAGATAAAATGGAAGACTAGACACAGTACATGGTTTCTGAACCCTTATTTAAGCTTAAAAAAAGTAGACAGATAGTACTTACAATATTCTATCATCCATGAAAAGGAACAGTATATTTAAACATACAAATCATGCAATGATAAACATTCATCAGAACATTTATAATATAAATCGAATATTACTACATATCTATTTAAAAACTGATATACTTAAAACGATTTTGTCAAGAGTTAGTATCCGAAAAGACAGACCCAACACTCTTCCGCGGCTTGATGGAAAACCAAACAAATGCCACAAAAATGAAAAAGTGACACAGAACTAGGACCTCATCAGGTACTCAATTTTGATTCCAGGATCTCTAAAACTCAAGAATTGCCAATTGCTAGACTAGACTATTCAAATAATTTCCAGCTAAGTTTTAAGCTTTACACAGTTCAGCCAAACAAGTACCACCCAGCAAACGCAAAGCATAGCTCATATGTGAACAAATAACGTCAGTTGAGTTAATGTTCAATCTTAGTTTCCATTTCATTATCAAAGCATAAACAATGTGTTAATAATACCAACAGGAAGCCCCAAACCAAAACTCACAGACGAGATTTAGCAAGGACAACTAGCACAGAACATTAAAGGCAAATGTGCATATCCCCGTAATTGAAAACGAGCTCAAAGACAAGAACAAACAATTTCTACCCCTTCTCTGAGTATTCCACATTTGTTGCTTCTAACAAGAGAAATAAATTAATTCTAACAGCTGTTCTGAACAAGGACATATAGGTAAGTGCCAGATAGCTACTAATGTAAGATTAATAAGAAACATACAAACGCGCTAGCAGTCGTCATGGTCACAATGACAAACGTAAGTGACAAAACCACAGATCGGGAAAAACTAACCCACACTCGAAAACTTCTTAGGACCTTGACCTAAGACATGTTTACGAAACATGAATGAGTTGTCTCAAACGTCACAATCTGTTAGATATTTGGTTCATAGATAACTGCCTAAGTTAACTAATACTTCCGCTCTTTCGGAAGTTGGTCTCTAGAGGTAATTTGGTAGAAAGTTACTTTATTCTATGTAGTCAGAGTTATGTTACTTTTCACATAATTATCAAACTTATTACCAATATTCTCAAGGTGTTACTTAGAGTTAACTAATACTACCACTCTTTTGGAAGTAGGTCTCTAGAGGCAATTTGGTAGAAAGTTACCTTATTCTGTGTAGTTACTTTTCACAAAATTATGAAACTTATTACCAACATTCTGGAGGTGTTATTTAGACTTAACTAGTCACATGATGGCGTACCATCCAATTTTGTTCACATGCAAGCAACAAATCTTTTATAGCATACAACACCACTAAATATCATCAAACAAACATGAACCAACAACCTCGAAAAGCATGGAAACTAGACAAAAATGGCACCATTTCACCTAACAGGTAAAAAAAAGTTGATCCTCAACCTAAATCAACATTTTGGGATTTCCAGCTACCATAGTGTTTCCTAATTTGTGACAACACGAAAATTGTGTGATCTCATAAGCATACAAATTTTTGTTCATATAACCAAATTCATATCATATATAAGTAAATCATAACGAAATATATACGGAAAAGTGGGGAAATGAAATTACGTACGGTGAACAAGATAATTGCAACAATAGCTTGAACCGTCTGTTGAAAAAGAACACCTTTAACCACAGTTCTTTTAGATACCAAATTCTTCATGTCTTCATCTTTTTTGGAGTGCAATCGATAATTATCAAAAGATCCAAACATCAAATATATACCTGAATATACCCAATAAACAAAAATTGGAACAAATGTCCCCAATAATTCATCTGATACAGAAAACTCCATGGATAAGAATAATAATAATAATTTACTCCCAAAATAAAAAAAAAAAAACAATCAGAGAACTAGGGTTTTAATAATCCTCCCAAAAATTTCCCCTTTTCAAATCCTCCTTAATTTCTCATTCAAACAAACAAACCCACCTCAGAATTTGACATCTGACCGTTAAAGTTTCAATCTTTGATCAAAAATCTCATCATAAACAGAATCTTCTGAAATTTCGTACCATTCAGATAAAAAAAATATTTAAAAAATCCCCACAATGTGTAATATCGGGTATATGGAATGAAGAGATTTGGATGAAAGGTTCAGGGGAGATTTAATCAGAAAATTTCTGGGAGTCAAATGCAATGTGATGATGATGAAGACGTCTAGGGGTTTTTAATTTTGAGAGGGCGGAGGAGATGAACTTCGGGGAAAGGCGTAGGAACCGAAGCTGATTTGAGAGGAGGGAGGAGGTGAAGACAAAAGATGAGAAGAGAAAGTGTTGGATCCTTTCTTTGTACACGAGATTTTCGGGTAAAAATTTATTATTACGAGAAAAAGAAAACAACAATACGAGAAGTTAAAGTTGAGTTTGTAGTAGAACGGGAAAGAGTTGTTTTTCTTTCTTTTTTTTTAGTACAAGGACTGAATATTATGGAACCGTGGTCCGTGATATTTGAGTGATTTCAAGTGGGTTCCGATTCTGTTTTTGGTTCCAGTTTTTAAATTAGGGGAACTCGGAACGGAATCGGTAATTGCACGTTTAGATACCATAAACTGAAGTGTTTTGCTTCTCCAGAAGCAAAAATCATGAGCAGAAGTCAAAATTAAAAACGTTTTTCCTCACGAAAAGTTGATATTTTTTGCTTTTAAAAGTTATTTTGAAATTGAATACCTAAACTAATTTATGATCTTTTTTTGCTTCCAGAAGTCAAAAAGAAACTTCTGGGAATGTATCCAAACAGCCTAATAATGCATTGTATAAGATTTCATTCTTACTAATTTTGTTTTGAACCCAATAACAACTTCTTACTAGCCTTATACCAATGTTTTGATTGGTCACTAAAATAAATGAGACATAAAGTAAATGAAAAGTTAAATTCAATTGATTGGACTAATATATACACAAAAGTAGACATCAACTAGGTAGAACCGATTAAAAATCGAAAGCTAGCAGTTAAAGCTCTACCTGTTGGGTACTCAAATTGCTAACAAGCCTGATATTAGGATTCAAACTTGGAACCAAAACCTAATCAAGCGGTTTGGGTTTGATTCCAGATAAATGGGTACCCTTCGTCCCGTGGTGTATCCTTCTACATAGATATCTTAATCATACTTGGACGAAAATATCGTATAAGCAGCGCAAGCTGATAAGAAAATAAAAAATCAACAATATACCAAGTTTTCACACAAATTTATGCAAATGGTGTACTTTTTATCTTGTTTTTTCTCTTTTTGATAATTGAAAATTTTATTCTGAAATTGAGACCTATATGTCGTGAATGTTCGTTACATTGAGATCAAGATCCAAATAAATATCACGTTTATAATAACCCTACCATCCATCAATATAGTCATCACTTAGCTAAGAAGTGTGAGGTTTTAATTGGCACAACTACATAGCAGCAAGAAGCAGTTGTATTGGACTCAGTACAATCAACAACTCGGAAATGGAAGAAGAAGAAGAAGTAAATCTGCAAAAGCAGCCTGAAATGTACTCGTTTATTTGATAACTGATGTTTATAAAGCTCTCTCTCATACACATTTAAAGCAACTACCAGAAGCGGAAACCTAAACAATGATCCTATGACATCTGGCAGTAATCCAGTCGCAAACACAAACTCTAAACAAGTGAAGACTACTTGAGCGAAAAATAGATAAGGGATAAAAACTAAAGGATTCCCCTATCACCAATTACACAACTATACACTAGCTCAGGTGCATGACAATAGCTCCCCCTTAAAAACATCATTGTCCTCAGAGATAGAAACCAGGGAAGTGAGCAGCAATGTTGGTGGAGTCATCCCATGTGGTATTCTCAGCTGAAGCATTGCTTCAGTGTATGAGCAGTTGATGTACTTGAACTCCATCTCTGAGTATAATCCTAGTGTCCAAAATGGCAGCTGGATCCACCATTATCTGGCCTTCAAGATTAACAAGTGGAAGCTCTAATGGGGGAGTGCGGTAGAGTCCAATCTGTTTCTTCAATGGAGAAACATGAAAAATTGGGTGAACTTGACGCCTGCTGGGAACTGCAATTTGTAAGCCAAAGGCCGAATTCTCTGCAACACCTTATATGTCAGATAATAATTGGCATACATCTTGAAATTCTTCCTCAAAACCATTGAAGTCTGTCTATATGGTTGTAGTTTGATATATACCCAATCACCCACTTCAAATATCCTGTCAGACCTCTTCTTGTCAGCAAAATGTTTTATTTTCTCATGAGCTTTAAGCAAAGTATCCTTCAGAATCTCCAAAATAGCAGCTTTGTGCTTTAAATAATCCTCAACTGCTTCCTCAAAAGTAGTTGATTGTGCTGCAAAAGCTAATTGTGGTGGGGTGTATCCATAGAAAGCCTGGAAGGGGCTCATCTTGATGCTCGAACGGTAAATAGTGTTGTACCATCACTCAGCCAATGGCAGACAGTGATACCGATGCTTTGGTTGAAACCCTGTCATGCATCTCAAATATTGTTCTACATGGGCATTGAATCTCTTAGTCTACCCATTTGTTTGTTGGTTATAAGCAGCGCGAAGTTTGAGTTACTCAATGCCTTGAAGAGATCTTGCCAAAAATTGCTAGTGAAGATCTTATCTTTATCTAACACTATAGAAGATGAAAGACCATGAAGTTTAGTAAACACATGCCTAATAAACCTTTTAGCAATAGTAACAGAAGTGTCGGGATGAGATAAACCAATAATGTGGTTGTATTTGGTGAGTCTGTCCACTACCACCACAATCACAGATTTCTTATCACTTTTTCGTAAGCCTTCAGTGAAATCCATTAAGATACGTTGCCATACTTTTTGGTAAACCCTCAAGTAGTTTGTCAGCACATTCCCAAATTTTTGTTCTTTTTTGGTACAATCACCGCGTTTGATAAGTACTCCTAGTACTTGACTTCTCGTAGTACTGGAAATTATATTTAGACCTTCCTTTATGAAGGTTCCATATGTGGCTAGATATTTTGGCATATTTCTAAATGTTTAATACAATCAAAATAAACCTAAAAATATATACAAACCCATACAAATATAAGATCATGTCAAAAGGGTTAGGACGATATCCTAATGTGCCTAAATATTATTCCTTCCGTTTTAAAAAGATAGGCTTGTTTCATGTGTAATTTGTACATGAAACAACCCTATCTTTTTGAAAAAGCAGGGGTCTAACAACCTCACCCAATATTTCGGTTAGCAATCTGTATGGACAAACTCCAAAATACTTTCAAGAGAATCAACTAGACTCAATCTTAATAAAGTATATCAAAGAGTTATATCTCTCTTTCTTGATTCAATTCTTTCTCAAGCACATAGAAATCTGCGAGTCTAATTGAATACAAGAGAAATCACTTGAACGGTACCAAAGACCAATGTTCAAGGATCTAATATTTTTTTCAACAACCAAAGGTTGGATTTCCAATTGATTGATTCAAACGCACAACCTGTGATATTTCAATTATATAACAAAATATAATGCGGAATAGAAATAACACAGACACCAGAATTTTGTTAACGAGGAAACCGCAAATGCAGAAAAACCCCGGGACCTAGTCCAGATTGAACACCACACTGTATTAAGCCGTTACAGACACTAGCCTACTACAAACTAACTTCGGTCTGGACTGTAGTTGAACCCCAGTCAATCCCACATTGATTCAAGGTACACTTGCGCTCCTTACATCTTTGATCCCAGCAGGATACTACGCACTTGATTCCCTTAGTTGAGCTCATCCACAACTAAGAGTTGCTACGACCCAAAGTCGAACACTTTAATAAACAAATTTGTATCACACAGAAAAGTCTACATAATAGATAAATATGTCTCCCACAGATAAACCTACAAGTTCTTTTCGGTCTTTTGATAAATCAAGGTGAACAGGAACCAATTGATAACCCGGACTTACATTCCCGAAGAACAGCCTATTATTATCAATCACCTCACAATAATCTTAATCGACGCAGCGAAAGAAGATATTGTGGAATCACAAACAATGAGACGAAGATGTTTGTGACTATTTTTCTATCTTGCCTATCGGAGATATAAATCTCAAGCCAATCGTTACGATTGTACTCAAAACGATAGAATCAGCAAGATCAGATCACACAACTACAAGAAAGTAGTATCGGTCTGGCTTCACAATCTCAATGAAGTCTTTAAGTCGTTAACCTGCTTTTTTAGAAGAAACCAAAGGTTAAAGGAGAATCGACTAGTATCACGCATGAGGTGTGGGGATTAGGTTTCCCAGTTTCTAGAGTTCTCCCTTATATAGTCTTTCAAATCAGGGTTTGCAATCAAGTTAGCTTAGTAACAAAGCATTCAATATTCACCGTTAGATGAAAACCTGATTAGATTCAAGCTAATATCTTTCAACTGTTGGATCGAAAACTTAGCTTGTTATACACAAATGAAATGTACTAATTTGGGTTTATGTAATTGTACCCAAACATGAACATTTGTTGGTTCAACAATAGTTAACCAAATGGTTATCCATATGAGCACTTTCATACCAACCATATTCTTCTTCACCATAACTAGTTCAAATGACTCAAATGAACCAGTTAGAGAGTTTTTCAATTGCAAGGAAATATTATGTAACTACAAAAGACACAATTGAAGGAAAAACGATTTGATTCACTCGAATCGGTTCATGAACTTTATAGCCACGGTTTGCAACTTGCATTCCTTAGTTAATATAGATAAGTTCACAAACAATCGTCTTTAGATATAACCAGCTTAAGTTCGCAGACTTAGTTCGCGGACTTAAGTTCCCGGAAGGAGTTCTCAAACTCCAACAGATTTTTTCGGGTCGAGAACTTCCGCCAGTTCGCGGACTGGGTTCGCGGACTGAGTTCACGGCTCTTGTTCCGGTTCTCTTGATCAACAAAGTTCGCAAACTTCGGTTCAAGGAAAAAGGACTTATACATATATGTGTTGCCACACAATGCTTATATCCATTATTGGTTATATGATCTAAACTCTCATTTCAATCATTGAAACATTCTTGGAGGACGTTATATAGTTATTATTCACAAACCATTTTTCGTCAAAGCTATTTTCAAAGTGATTGAAACATAACATGACTTTTGTCACTAGGTAAAGATGAACTTGGCCAAAGCGAAAGCTTACCAGCACATATTTCGAAATAGATAGGCGAGATAAACTCGACTCGAAATAGCAAATGTGTATAATCAAAGTTTATATAGCAAAACGACTTTTGTCTCAAGATAGGAGATAGAGTAGATAGACTTTTGAGTGATAGATAAGTTCAAGTCTCCGCATACCTTTTAGTCGATGAAGTTCCACCAGTTCCTTGAGTAGTCTTTCGTCTTATATGATGATCGCCATGGAGTTCTTGAGCTAAACTATACTTTTTATCCTAGTCCGAGACTTATCTATAATAGACTAGAAATCAAGACTTATAGTTTTGATCACTAACATTGACAAACATGCTTGAGATAGCAACGCATGCGAGTTCGACCGAGCAATGCTCTAACACTTTTTAAAATGGAGGTAGCATTTTGGTTTTAAATTCGTTGATTTCCATAGAAAAAAATATAACAACATTATGGGTGATGAAAGTTTACAACTCGATTTGCAAAAAATATAGGGTCTACATCATAATACAAACCGACAACAATAATTTGCTAATTTTTATATATTTTTGATATATGGTAATAGCAGTATACCTCTCCTGACAAATCTGAAATGACTGAGTAATTTTTTTTCTTCTGACTAGACCTAATATAACCCTCGAGATCAACGTTCGCTATATTTATACAACACGTTCGCTAGACCCATCCTCCAGATCATATTCATACGATGAGAGGATCCACCGTAACCAATACATTAAGTGCGGTTGGAACCTTACCAGGATTTGCTTATATTTCCTAACACATGCCAGTATACTGACTGAGACATTAACCGAAAACAGAAAATGCTTTTTATCCTCCAGTTATTACCTCCACTATTACCTCCCATGATGTGTCGTGAATATACTGATCCACGGTTGTTCAGTCGGAATTCATCGCCCCTAAGAGTTCACACTCCTTGACGAAGGATTTAGATAGATATCACGTTATGGGGATATAAATGGGAGATGATGGTGCGGCGCATGTGGCATTTCCGAAAACCAACAAAATAAAAATAAAAATAAAAAATGAATGGTAAATCAGAAGAACAGCAGAATATGATGTTCTAATTATAACAGTTTAGGGCACCATACCGAGTTTTGCTTTGCAGCTCGGGGAAACCTATTCACACCAAAAACCTCCATTAACAACACCTTCATCATCGGCCTAACTCCATCAATCATCAATCATCACTTGAATCTGAAAATATCCATCCTGATTAAACCTTCCAAAGAGATGAAACCAACAATTCACAGAAGTTGAAACAAAGAAGTTGATTTTTTCAAGCTACTATTTGTGTTTTGTTCGTCTTGCAATTTAGTTTGTGGGGAATCAAACTATCTCCAACCAGCAAGACATGATGCCCTAGGTTGGGTTTGGATTTCAATTCTCAATAGGTTCTAACTATGATTTTTTTTTATTTTTTTTTTGTGTTCTTGCTAGATTTAATCACTCTCTTATTGTTCAGTGTTTTGTACTTAGTTGATTCTCTGCTACATCTAAGCCTAATTAACAGAAACCCTGAGTTTGGCTACCTCGTAGCCATGAAGAAAAGAAGAAGAAAATAATAATAATAATAATAATAATAATAACGGGCCCCTAGCTCAGCTGGTCATTCCCGTTCCCCAAAAGTTTAATGCGCTCCAGGAGGTCACAGGTTCGAGTCCCCAATGGCGTAATATTGCAGGAATTAACATGGAAGGTAGTGTTAGTTTGCTCCCCTTGTGACACAATCTCAGCCCCCCCTCCCGCCGTTTCGGCTCCCTTGGCTAGGTTACCCATGAGGCTCGCTGGTAGATTAGCACAGCAACCTGTTCAATTAATGTATTAGTATGTCGTTGGAGCTTAGCTTGTTAGGCTTCCAACTAGTTTCATGTAATAATATTCATCCAATAATATAGTAATCATAATAATAATAATAATAATTTCATAATAATAATAATAATAATAATAATAATAACTGTGTCGGTCTAAGGGAGTACCATCAATCTAATTGATTTCAAGAGCTGGGTTAAAAGCCTACACTTTGTCATGAAGAAATTAAGGGCTCACACAGTTGGAATTTGTACTCATAATCCCCTACTCAGATGTACTCATGGGAACCGACGTCATATTCGAGATCTACTGCTGATATATTCAGGCAAGAGCGCCGGAGGTAAAAAAAACGTACTGATGGGTACCAACATCAGACTCCGGATTTATTGCCAGCATACTCAGACGAGATTCACCACCCTCAAAAGAAAAAGAAAAAAAAGACAGATATTCATAATCTACCTGTTGCAGATGGAGAGATGCAAAAATCAAATGTCTTGAATGTTTGTGAGTCAACTCGAAAAGAATCGGTACTGAGTCATCCAGCCGAAAACGTTGCCTCACCAGGTTTACAATGGATCCCGTCACCCAATAATTCACCTGCAAATTATTATGCCATAGAAAACCAAAAATGGACATTGTTAGGAGCTAAACAGGATAACTATGAGTTGGCAAGACTACGATATAACCTGATGGACAAAAATATCTCTGACACAGAACTACTCAATAGGGCGCGGATAGTTACAATGGATACTAGATTCTCAAGCCGCGTCTTACAGAAAATACGTGTGTCACACAGAGTGGCTATCAAATATAATAAAGTCAAGCCAGTGGTCAACCAATCAACAAGCAGTCAAAGCTCGCTTACAACCCCGACAAAACCAATTCAACGACATCCACATCCGGGACGGGACTTCTCAACTGCTGGAGAGAGGTTTGCTGACATGTTTTGTGGAGACATGCGAGATGTTGGTGAGACTCAACTCTCACATGAAAAATGAGTAAAGACTTGGGGGGTTGTTAAAGGAAACTCCACAGTTTGACAGTCCAAACTCCGCGCAAACTCGCCATAGTGTTAGGTCAACTTATCTTGTATTGTATATAAATAAGTGTGCTATGTCACCATGTTTAGGTTGTGCTTTAGGTCCAGTCTCAGGTTACGGCCTCTACCATTCCCTATCTTGGGATCATTCCGTAGGCGTTGGTTACTCTCGACTAATGCGATGCTACACCAACAACTCAGCTCCGCACCATCACCAACAACCAAAACTTTCATCCCCATATAAGCAGCTGAAATCAAGGAACAAATATATTAGTCGCAACTTTGCCGACCAGTCTGAGAATTACCGTAATCGTCAACCAGTATTTGCTTTTGTATTTTTTTCTTCTAGGTTTTTAAACAAGTTTATTAGTAGTACTAAAGATAGCTTAGGTTTTGTGAATCCTCAACAACATGATTCAGGTATGCAAGTTTCACATCAACAACAACGACAAAATGTGTTCATAGAAGATAGGGTCAATAGTCAAACACCACACCACAACAACAATATCTATCAATATGCCAACCCCTCGGTTATAAAATCATCAGCAATACCAATGGATCACTTCTTTGTTCAGACTCTCAAGTATCCTTCAAAATCTAGGCTATTCTTGTGGATAGTCATTGAAGAAGGTTTCAAAACCTTCACACTCCGGATCTACCCTCCATCGCTCCATCAACAACTATTTGGATAGTTGTAATTGTTGTGTTCTATACCAATTGTGGATTCAAGCATCGGGATCAAGAAATAATCAAGATTGTAATGAAACTGTGCAGGTAACGGGATCAAAACAGGAATCAAAATTCGCGAGAACAACAATGTTATCAAAGGGATAAGGTTTAATCGATCAAGACGTTCAGAAATTAATGCTTATAATTGGGAATTAGTTATGCTAATGTTTCATTTACCCGATTGTAAAGACTTGGAATGCTACGTTTTAAGACCATGTAACTAGGGCTGCCCATGGTTCGGTTTGGTTTGGTTTTGTGCCAAACCCAAGGACCAAACCAATATCTCTTATAAGAAATCAAAAACCAAACCAGACCATGCTCGGTTTAAAATATTAGACACCAGAACCGTCCCACCGTTTTTTTTTTTGTTTTTTGGTTTTTTTTAATAGACTTTCATTTTTAACTCATGAATCATAATTATAAAGCAAATCATCAAAATTAGATATATTTTGAACTGTAATTTCTTTATTTATGGGTATACTCATTAAAATCATATATAATTCAACATTAGATACAGTTTTAATTATATTTGCTTTATTTATGGATATACTCGTTGAAGTGAATATATATTATACTATGATGGAAAGTTCGCTACATATTATTATGGTAGTTGTCGATTTTTTTGGTTCTAACTCTCGGTTTCTTTTTTGGTTTGTTTTTTTTAGATTTTTGGTTCTTTTGTGACATCAAACTAAAACCAACCACTTACAATCGGATTTTTCGGTTTCTTGGTTTGGATTTTCCGGTCTCATGATTTTCTGGGTTTTTTTGTCGGTTTGGACCAGTTCGGTTCAGGTAGAACACCGAACCATGAACAACCCTACATGTACCCCTTGAATTTCGAGCCTTTAAATAAAATTTTCCTTTCAAAAAAAAAAAAAAAAAGGGTTAGGGCACCATACTCCATACCTGAATATGCAGCATACAAGATCAAAAAGGTATAGTGCATACCGATCGCATTTCTTTGATGCATCTCTCTCTCTCTCACTTAGAAGGTAGATTCCAAGGCTACAAGAGGCGTTGCGTATACGCATATAACAACAACATAGGATCGGTATTCTCGGTGGCGATAAATAAAGCATTTTTCATCAATATATCGTTCGTCGCAGTCAAGCTCAGAAAACTATTCGTCAACGGTCTCACGCTCTCACCTAATGTTTTTCACAAACTCAAAATGCAACATGGTTTGGCTTCAAGTGGGACCGCTAGGACTGTATGATTGATCGACTTGATGTTTGTCCATCACTTTATATCCGGTGATTGTGAGCGAGCACATTACAATTCACATGCCTGTAAGTCCAATGAAGAATAATCAAAGTCAAGAGAAGAAAAGTCAAGACAATGGAATCTCTGATGGGTTAGGTTGTCCAACTCTAATCGTGTATCATTAACAACCTTATCTTTAGTTTCGTCTTTTAAATGAATTATTTGAATATAAGAAGAAATGAGAAATTTCTTTTTGTCAATACGTACTTTCGAGGAATCTATCTTGTGGATTACGTACATTATTCACCGATTATTAATTGGTATACCTGCGATCAGTTTAGAATTTGTCTTCTGGAATCTGTCTTGAGGAGTATTTTACTTCAGAATTTTACCAAGCTACTGTCACTTGTTGTCTGTTGTGATCTTCGGGGCTTAATATTATGTTCCCTCCCTTCCAGAAAGAGTGGCGAAAATAGAAAAGTGAAAGGCTCACTCTTTCTAGGACAGAATCACAAGATGAACATCTCGACTATGTGATTCGTTTATATTTACATGAAAACTGCATACAAAAATGATTTGAATAGAGTAAAATGACTTGTTGTGCAAATAGAAGAGCCTAGCTCAAGACATTTACATTGTTCCAGCCTCCAATGTCTGTTTTCTGTTTGTCTATCTCTTAATGCTACCTTGAAAACCTCATTAGTAGTTCTTGTAGCTTCAATTGTCAATAAAATTTGAGAATGTACATGTATAAGTTGAAGAGTGAACTTCAAAACAAAGTGAAATTTAAAACAAAGATGAAAAATAAATAGTATCCAATTTTTGATGTTTCATGTAGCTGCCGCAACTGAGACTCTCAGCTCAAATTCAAGCTAAATAATGTTTAGATTTGGTTTGGAAAATACATCAAAAATGATAAGTTACATATGATCACCTCTCGCGTTTGGTTTTGGTGGTCCTGGCCAATCTACTGAGATTCTCTTAGAGTTTGAAGCTTTCTTAGCGAAGTTAAGCTGAGCTTGTATCTTCTGCTTAGTGGGAACTGTCATTAGATAAAAAGAAATTTTAACGAAATACTAGATGGAGATATATTGAGACTCAAGAATTAGAACGAGAGATGAAAATAGAATATCTTTATCCTAATCTTCACCTGTCTTTGTTTGGCGGTTAGATTTAATGACAGTAGATTTACAATCTTCGTATTTGCGTTTATCCATGACTTTGCGCTTTTTGTAGCTAGGAAGCTGCAAATACACACGGTATATTAATACTGGTAATGCTAAAACAAATGTTAAGAGAAAACTTAGAAGAATGAGTGATCCAACCCAAGTAAGGATACGGTCGAAAGACTAGTCTGTTGTTTACCACAAATAATACACCATTTCTAAAACCTAAGGTTCTTGGTTTGTGGGTAATGTAGCAACTATTTGTGAAGCAAGCGGCAGTGTTGAGTCATCATTATGCTTAGCATGTATGATGGGAAGTGTTGAATAGCAATGATTCCTAAGATTTCAAAGAGAAAATGATTTGAAGAGGCAACCATTGTTGTATTATATCATCTGTGATCATCCTATTGTCTTAAGAAGGTTCAAGGAAGCTCAAAAGATACTAGAACCATCAACCATCGGTAACAGGCTAGCATTAATATTCAGTCTGTCATATGAAGCAAATTTGTTGTGGTTCCAGTGTAACAGTTGCTCCCCAAGCAATGCTATTAGGTTTTCATAAATCATGTAACAGAAGTGTCATTTAACTTGATCGTGAATTGAAATGCTAGTTCTCGCTTAGTGTTAACTCTTAGATATGGATGGGGCGCAGAATGTGGTTCAGCAAGCAGTTAAATAGAATGCCTGTAATATTTGTGTTTGGAGACATGGCACCAAAATTAAGTATAAAGCTAGTTCCCAGCTATGCATCTAAAACATCCAGACATTGAAACTTCCTTAAAATGATTTCGCGAGATGAAATCATTTTTGTTACGTGGGTACCATGTGATGCACCAATATTTCACATATACATTATTGGTGTTACTACAATCCTCAAGGCACGCAAACTATGAAGCCACCGAGGTGAATGCAAATCTGATAACAATGCATAACATATGTGATAAACTGGGCGATGCTCTAGGCATCGGAAGTAAGTTTTCCTGCGAAATTGAGACAGAAGAATACATTTGCAGACACTAAACATGCTAAGCCATTCTGTACTGAATAAAGAAATCACGTTATTTTGCAGCTACAGGATAAAATAGTAAGAGCTGGCATAAATACCTCAAGTCCATCTTCATCATCTATGGAAGAAGCTTCAGATACATCACCATCATCCTCATGTTTCCTCTTGCCAGGTAATACATCAAGCAATTCTGTTTCAAATATGAAATTAAAAGAACAGTAGGAAAAGCTTGAGCACAAGATCCAAGTCCAGAGCAGGTATTACCTCTATGCCCTTTTACATCCTTTGGGTCTTTCTTTTCCCTAGAGCTTCCGAAAACATCAAAGCAAAGGTCCTCCATGGATGCTGAAACCTGCAATTGCAAATGGCAATACTGGTATGTATCAAAAATGGAACTGCAGCAGCAATGCCTACAATACATTGTTCGAAGGGGAATGTCTTACACTTTTGAATTCATTCTCATTAGTTCCACTTATGTCAATCATCTTGACCTTGTCAACTTTAAGCTGCAAATTAGTTCAACAATTAGTAGATGTCAATGATCTGAATTCATCCTCCTAAATTCCAGGCACTCCACCACATTAAAATCTAGTTCAGTTGTTACTAGTCACCTTATGTCTTTTTGAACACAAATAAAAGGCAACTGCTGTAAAAACAGGCCGAGTAAAATCAGCATCTGCACGTCGAGAAGCTGGCAACGAGGCGAGAAATCGCTCCTTGTACCTGAAAGCTAAAATTGTTAACTAAGGCTGAAATAAAAATCTTATAGCAAAGGGGTGTTACTTAATCGTAACTGACACCTCTGAGACGCAATTTAGATTGAATCCTTTTACGGCTAAGATAACAGATCACGTAGAAAATTCTAAATGCAGAGAAACCATGTTGATATGAGCTGAATCCCCGATTGGAAGACATACAACGAATCAAGCATATTTTCTCAGCAATAATAAAAGAGAGGCATTGGAAAGTGAATCTCTCTCCTATTGACAAACATAGGTAGATATATAGCTAGTGACTCTTGCTAGTACAATCAGGATACAATCTTCCTAAGTGCGTAAACACTTAGTTCAGAAAAACCTTAACCATTCAAACATGCAGTGAGGGTAACCAAGAGATATGGGTGGTGGTGTCTGAAACTGACTTGTGATCCAATAACCAAATATTTACAGCAATAGTTTTTCGTGCATTCAGTTCAATCTGGAGAAAGCTTAATCCAATTTCAACGTCACATACAAAACCAATAAATTTTACTGAAAAAATAAACTCATCCGATAAAAAGAAAAGTGAGCCTTACTTGGATAACCCCTTTTGAACAAAAGGGATTAATCTCACGCAGCCAAATTGAATCCCTAGTTCTCTCACATCTAGCTTGTTCCTACATAATGTATGATCCATTATTGAGATCGATGAGATGAATTAAAACAACATGACCAATAGGTAGATCAGGAGAATTAAAACAACATGACCAATAGGTAGATCAGGAGAAATGGACTTACTTAACACCTATCCCATTCTGCATTGCGTTGAACGATCTAGTATATGCCTTTTCAGACATCCCACTCAGCT
This sequence comes from Papaver somniferum, assembly GCF_003573695.1. Classification (NCBI taxonomy): domain Eukaryota; kingdom Viridiplantae; phylum Streptophyta; class Magnoliopsida; order Ranunculales; family Papaveraceae; genus Papaver; species Papaver somniferum. The sequence goes on from NC_039362.1 coordinate 57,685,341, forward strand.
TAATCGCAATTTGACGATCGAATAAAGCCTGAAAGCTGCACCAAAAATGGTACATTTAACCAACAATCCCCAAATTACGATTTTAAAAAAGCCTAACTGTTTTGATTAAAGAAATTAACCTAGTTGCAGCCATCTCCAAACATATCACAGCTTTACAGATCTCGCCCTACAAAGAGAATCAAATTTCAGTCAAAACTTCTAATGGACAACCCAAAGGAAAATGAAGATATACTTACAACTCCAATTACGGATGAATCAAACTTAGTGTTGCTGAGACGGCGAAGTTCTTCGGCTTTACGGATTATATGTTTTGAATCTGAGAGACCTAGTTTCTTTGCAAGTTGTGAGATATCCATTTTCTCTGGATTGGATCGAGATGATGAGCTCTAGGGTTTTGATTCGAGACAAAAATCGAACAGAAGAGAAAATGGGACCATAAATGAAGATATAAAGTAATTACGCGGGAAGATGCGAATAATTTTGAAGTCAGATCTCATTTTCGCGCCTAAAATGATAGGGACAATTTGGGGTAAGCTGGCAGCTTGGGGCCTTCACATAATCCTATGTCATCAAAGGAAAAAATAAGTAGTTGTGCGAATTTAATACAAAACAAACGACACTAAAACCTAAACCTCGTCAAAACCAAAACCAAAACCAAAACCATCAAAATTGAGACTTATAGACCTGTGCAATAAATCATTGTCAAAATTTTGATTAATCGTGTTCGACTACTTATGATAAGCAACAAAGCATGTATCAAAATAAATTTGTACCCAAAGAGCTATACGTGATAACATAAGAAATGTCGGAGAGCTTTTCTGAAATCGTAAACAGAATCTTTTGTCCCAGATAAGTTGGGGTAGGCTACAGATGAACGCTAAGACAGATCAAGGAATCAGCCTTCCTATCGGTTCATCTCATGAAGATATACCAAATTTTACGACGGCTTGCCCGCCTTGACGCAACCCACTCCTTTTATCCTCTATAAGGTACAGGCTGTGTAGAATATACACATGCGGAACGAATATCCTTGGCGCTTTCCGCGCCGGGTTCATTTTGGTACAGTGAGTGGAATTGCCACTATGAAGGGCTTATGTATTCACGACCGCCATGGTGGGAACCTCCACTTTATCCATGCACGGGATGCAGGGCTACGAGAGAAGTACCCCTTCTCTTGCTATGATGGTTTTACAAGTTCGTTGGTTGTAAGATGAAAGAGGCAGTACAACTTACCACTCACAACTCCCCACTCGCAATGCACTGTCCATGAAGCCGAAGACTGAGCCAAGTTCAAACATCAAGCTTATTTAACGTGAAACGTTGCTCTTCACGTGTGTCTGTCCAACGCAAGCCTCCCGATAAGTTCCTCCGGTTCAGATCCCATTTCATGACTTCATTCCACGTCAATTTCGGTCAGCCTTTGCGTTTTATCCTGCCTTCAACATGTTTGATGAGTCATGTGCGGACCGGCGCATCTGGCGGTCTTTGCTGGAGATGCCCAAACCAGCGCAACCGATACTGGGTGAACATCTCCCCAATTGGGTGCCCAAAACAGGACTGTCGTCCAAGGCTATATACTTTTTGAATACATCAGTGTTGAGCGCATGCGACCCAGAATATCTAAGGGCATTGTAGACCTGTTATTGCCTCAAACTTCTGTTTCCCAAACGACCATAGTCCCTCTAAGAAACTGGACACAGAGGGCTTATGGATATGAAATAGCTTTTCCTCGAAGAGCTTTTCCATCATATCAACTTTCATCAAGGATCCGAAATGACTTTTAAAGTGGATATTCAGAAGGCTTATGATAGCTTAAACTTGTTTTTTATCAGAAAAGTTTTTACTGAGCTTGGATTTCCAGTCGCTTTATGTTGATGGGTAAAACATGGGAAGGAGGAACTAGCCCTAATCACAAAAAGTACTCCCAAGGAGAAGAAGGGTTTATGGAAAGTAATAGAGAATTAATGATGATCTCAAGAAGTCCCCTCTTTCCCTTTTATAATGACCCTCTTATGGATAAATGCCCATAAGATTAACATATTACTAAACCACCATTTCCCTTTCCTTAAGTTAATACCAAACCTTAAGGAGCTTTCCTCTTAGGCCAAAGCCCAACTTCCTTAATATGCTCTTGGGTGAACCAGGACTTACCCATATTAATGGGTTAGGCCTGGTTCCTAAGTCTCTTTATCCTAAAAGGGATCCTTCATAGGCTAAGGGGCCATCTATTCTAGGATTGATTATTTTCATGTATCAACATTAGTTCCCTGACTATTTGACCGGTCAAGGACCGTGTGAACAGTCATATGTTAATATGGCGGTTACAACTGGGAGTTATGGGCGGTTTAAGTGCACGACTCTTGGGATGCTACGGTTACTGGTATGCCTAGTAACTGTTCCTTCTTTTACCTCCTTATAAATAGAGGAGACCTCGCCCTTGAACCCTCATCTTTTCACTGCCTTTTTTTCTCTCTCCTTATCTTTTCTTACCATGTCTAATGAACCACATATCCGTGACTCGCCTCCCATGTCAGAGTCGTAGACGCTTGAAGAATTTAGGAATAGTCCCCAGCTCAGGGACAAGCTACGGACGCCCGCTGCAGATAATGGCACCGTTCTTTTCCCCGCTGATGATATTTGGATCACACGTATGTCATCCTTATCCCCCCATCCGGATCTGAAGGCTGGCTCATCCGTCCTCAAGCAGAGTCACCTCTTATACCTTCCTTCGAAGACGCACCCCGTCTGGCAGTTCATCGGGGGGATTATTTTTTCCCTTCGGTCAATTTTCGTTCATCCTCTGAATCTCATGTCGCTTGGGAATCATGGATAGACTATATTTGCTCCAACCCGGAGAACGCGAGGGTTATTCGTTCTTTAGGCATAAAAGCTTCTTTAGAGGCTTCAAAGTTCAGGCATGTCCGGAGGGATCATGAGAGCATAAACTGCTTGTGCGCGCGTTGGGGAATTGATCCGCACACGTTTCTATTTTCTTGGGGTGAGGCGACCCCTATCTTAGAAGATGTAGTAGCACTTACCGGTTTACCCGTTCATGGAGATACAGTTTTTGATAGTTGTTGCCTTCATAAGTCTCTGAACGAGAGTGACAGAGGACTTCGTGATCGTTTGCTCAAGGCCAAAGCGAATTCCATGACGTATCAGTTACTCGAAGAGCTTAAGGTTGAGGCTCCGAGTAAGATTGAGGGCCCGATGGATAAAGGGAAGAGTACGGCTACTGCATCTGCTTCTCGTGATTATCCCGCTAATGTTTCGTCTTCTTCAAAGTTCATGGCGTCCGTCATAAATGCTGCTCAACCAAAACCATCTACTTCTAAAGAGTCTGACAATGTGAGAGAGGTGAAGAGCGACCAGAAACCCAAGTACGGGAAACGCGAGCCTATTTTTCTTGTTGGATTAAGTATTGGGATCCTTTAGAATCGGGCCCTCGTGAGGGTGTTCCTCCTCGAGAAGGGGAAACGGAAAGAGCGGAGCTGGCGGCTTTCCTTCTTTTTTGGTTGTGTCATAACGTGTTCGAGTACCCGGGATACTATTAAGAATGAGGTTATCCCTATGGCCGTGTTGATGTCCCGCGGAGTGGCATTCTCGCTTGCTCCTATGTTCTTGGGTGGTTTGTATCGCCACTTGGACTTGCCGATGCGTGATATTCGTCGCGTGGACGGATCTCATGAGGTCGAGACTTTCCTCTCTGCCAATTTCATTCAAGCATGGGCTTGGGAGCGCTTTCCTAAGTACAGACCTCCTCAGTTGAATCCTCTCGCTCTTTCTCGTCAGGAGGAGGTCGTCCAAGAGGATAGTTCTAAGCGTCTTCTGAAGGTTCCTGAGTCTCATCCTCGGACGGCTCTTTATCATAAGAAGGGTTATCTACCCAAGGAAAAACTCAAAGACTACATGGATAAGGTTGGTGATTTCAATCCTGTTACTTATCAAGACGGTCGCACTGGTTCTCTTCGTTATAATTTTGTTATCCAATCTCAGAGGAAGATGTCTTCTGCGGACACTCCTTCCGCCGATGACTTCGACATCATTGTTTCTGCTTTACCCTGACGTCTTCCTGGTTTCTACGGCGGGAGATTCTCATCCAAAACGTACAATACCATTTGTGTGGCTTAGCAGCTAGGATTTCATCAGGGGGTTCCTTATGACCTTCCCCTTCCTTCGTCAGTGGAAGAAGACAGCGAAGTCCGGAAGAGTTTTGATCGCTTTATTTTCAAGAGTGGTCTTCGGATGAGCAACCGCCAATGCTATTTTGATTTCTACCAACCTTAGTCTCGTCGGCATGTTAGTGTCACCAAAGAGTGGCTTGGGTATCGCGACAGCATCAGCCGGAATGTGTCGAACCTTCTTATCAAAGAACCATATGATCCTTTGGCTTTAACCAGGGAGGATTTCAAAGATATGCATGCATCAGGTCGTGTGAAGTTGAATGCCGATACTTCCAAAAAGTATAGGCTATTCTCCAGTAACAAGGGTCGCCCTCTTCACCCACTTGTTACCAGCTGGGATCCTCTTCCGGGTGATGAGTCTTCTCAAGAGGATGGGAAGGGTAGTGCTTTACCTCCCTCTGGCGCCAAGAAAAGAAGGCGCACTCAACCAATGAAGGCCATAAATATTCCTCCGGTTGCATCTCATCCAATTGCATCTCCTCCTGCTAAGGTACGTTTCTTTTCTCTTATTCTGTTATCATCAATCAAATCCTGCATTTAGTTTCTTTATGTTGGTTTGCCATATTCTTCTAGAACTCCCCGCCTATCGGCTGCAAGCTAGAAGCCTCCTTTTTGAAGAGTACATCAACCTGCCTCTCAACGAGTGGAGGGCTGATCGACTGGCTAAGAAGATGAAACGAGATGCTGGTGTGCTACCTATTCCGCGATTACCTTCCATTCGTACTGCTAATGTTTCTCCTCCATTTTCCCCGCAGGCTCCAAAAATGGGGTCATCATCCACAAGTACCTTCACCGAGCGCGTGGAACGCCAACTTGGCCGATTAGTTAGTCAGAGTGGTCCTGAAATACTCTCTCCTCGTATGACTCTGAAATCTACTCATCCTCTAATTGTAATGACTATTAAGGATCCCTATTATCCTCTTTTTACTCCTTCGGATATGTTGGGTGCAGAGGACGAGTCCGGGTCAGATCATTATGTGCATGAGTACTCCCAAGAGGGTAGTGGTCTCAAAGATAGTGCCAAAAATCAGAGCTCTTCTCATTCTATATCCCGTGAGTGTACCATATTCTTATTTATTAAGTTTAAAGTACCGACACGTGCCGGTCAAAATGTTTATGTTATGATTATTAAATGTGTTTGGTAACCTATATATACGTCTTCACTTCCTATATCCTTTTGATAAGATTATTTTATTTTCTCATTTTCTTTGGATTTCATCTCTCATTAGATCACTCGGAGCCGACTGCGTCAAGCTCTTCTTCTTTTTCTCGCCAATCGGCTCATTCTCCTATCAATCCTCTCTTTCCTTCCAATCCGGTATATGTTATATAATTTGAGTTTTATTTTCTTGTTGTATTAGAGTATTTTACTTATGTCCATCTCTCTTTTTTTTTTAGATCATGGGAAAGCGAGATGATGCTCATGGTAAGGGTAGCGGCTCAAACCAGCAAGCCAAAGGCAGTGAGTCAGGGAGTGCCAATGATAAGCGGCAGAAACCTTCCAGACCGACCCATAAGGTTTCTCATAGCGTGGATGTTGATGCTGAGATGATGGCTATTCGGAGGATCCTCAGTTCCGCTATCCTCTTACTATTTCCGCGGCGGAGGATGGTGTGGATAACCGTTACGCATTGGTACATGGGTTTTGGGTCCCTTCGTCTAAAGCGGCTACCTATCGACGCATAGTGGAGAAGTTTGGCCATATGTGTGTTCATGAAGAAATGCTTGTCAACTCTCTGATCGTGGCGAACAAAGATTTGCTCATCATAGCGGAGGGCCTCTCCCTGGCGGAGGAAATCCCTGTTGATACAGCCACATTGAGGAAGTGGGATGCTGCCATTCAAACTTATCTAGTTCCTAGGTTCCCCATCCAATGGCTTAAGAATCTGTTGGACTCGGCAAAGGCGAGCCACAATGCGCAGACCACATTGCCTCGCGAGATTGAGGAGTTGGAGCGGGAACACCAACGTTTGTTCGATGTTGCCAATGCTAAGAAGGGAGCATATGATCAACTGATTGCGGACGTGGGCCGAGTTACCAAGGATTTGAAGATCGCCTGGGATGCTGCTGAGGAGGTCAATGGGCGCTTAACTAGGAAGAGGGCGGAACTGGTCGCTTTGGATATTTTCTGATAATGATTTCGAACAATAATTTCCTTTTTATTTTTTTATTTTTATTTTTTGGTTGAATTGAGGATTTTATGGTTTGCCTTTCTTTTGCAAGACATATTTCACTATTTGGGTTAACTGCATTTATTATTATGGTTGGATGGTAACTAATATGGTAGTATTATGTTTTTCTATAAGTAGGGGTAAGTGGAATTGCTTTAGTATATTTCAAGCTTCTTTCAGTATTTCATCTTCCTTCTAGTTGTTAGCTATATTTTGCAGCGGATGGCTCATCGTCTTCATGGTTATACTTTGGCTTTGGCTCTGGCTCCTGTGCCAATACTGGTTGTTTCTTATGAGAAGGATCATGAGCTAACTCGCTTGTTGTTGGTAAAATCTAAAGTGGAGATGCTTAGAGAGGTTAGAATGGCGAATAGAGTGGATACACGCGCGCAGTTTGATGAGCAATATGAGACATATTCAATGGCTCAGAGGTCAAAGACGTCCGGGCGCCTGACTCTGGCTGTACAACGTGCGCTGGATGATACTATAGCTGCCTGAAACAAAGCCGAGCGGCTGTTTCAAGAGGCGCTAATTATGACGACTGATATTGAACAAGCGATAGCTGATTGTCGTGCCTTTATTACTCAACAAGCGGGTATGAATCTCCGTGGGTGTGTTTTGACTTTGTGTGTTGTATCTGCTCTTATTCGTCCTGTCGATATGAAAGCGGAGCTAGCGCGTTTATTAATATTGAAGGATGAAGTCGGGATGCTACAGACTCATCGATTGATTGCTCTAGATAAGGCCCGCAAAGCCTATGAAGAACATAAGGAGACAATAGATATGGCTCAAGAGGCTTGTGCTGCTAGTGAGGTTATGCACAAGATTCATCAAGTATTAGAAGAGGTGCTCAGTGCTTACACCGACTCCACTACTCAGCATGGTGAGGCACAATTGATGATGCAAGACTTAGATGAAGACATTTCCTACTGTCGCTCGCTTATAGCTGAGCGTTCTTCGATAGATCACTACCAGTTTTTTTTTTTAGGGATTCGTAAAATAATTGTTGTCTTGGGTATTATGTTATTTTAATTATATATGAGAGTTTGTTTTGGTTAATCTCAGTAAATACTCCTTGAGTCTTTTTTTTTTTTTTTTTAGTTTATGGCTAATCGTGTGAGGTTAGTTCTGGAAGTGGAGTATCTAAATCGCCTTTTCTGGGTGATGTACCTTGCTCAAGATACTTTTGAGATCGAGAACTCGAGTTGGCATGAACAATTGTCTGCTACAGATCATCTAGTGAGGAAGATTCAAAGTGAGGGCGGTCTTCCTGACATAACCCTTCTAGAATATCGTGTATTGTCGTGAGCAACGTTTGACTACTCATTTTCGATGTGTTGAGGCGGACCATAGTATTAGGTCCATTGAGATGGCTCTTGTTGAAGTTCATATGGAACTTATTTTTATTTTTATTTTGACAACTAATGTCTCTCCAGTCCGGCGATTTTTTTTCTGGCGATTGAAAAACCAGAAAAACTCATCAGATTTGCTTGAGCTGATCTTCCTTTATGATTCGTTCTTGTTTTTTTACCTCTTATTTTTAGGATTTTCCTTTTTCGCGGCACGTTTTTGGATACCCTTTTCCTGTTTTAGGTTTCCCTTTTCCTTTTTTTTTTAGGATTTTTCACCATCCTTATGACGAGAAGTACCGGGTATTCTTCTTCCCGGCCTCTGCATAAGTCTGTTGTCGCGCCTCAGGATGATTCTGTCCCATTATCTTCTTCCTTTGAAGCTTCTGATGGTTTCTACCACTGTCCTTTGAAGAGTTTTCATAGATGTGGTGATGGTGTTAACGGGAGGGGATACGTTAAGGGATCGCTTATCTGGCATGTGCAGGATAAACATTTTTCTTCTGATGCTGACAGGATTTTTTGCAGAGACCTCATTACTTCTGATTCAAGGATTTACCAAGCCTGGGATTCTGTTCTTCGATAGTTTCGTATGTGGCTATGCTGTAAATGCTTACATTTGCATGCCCTGAAGTCATCCTGCAAAGAGAAAAGGGGTTCCATTCACAGTGATTCTTCATCTGCTATTCGTTGCCTGCCTGAGGTAAATGTTACTGTCACGCCTGCTAGTGGTTCTTCCACGACAGTTGTTATGCCCGATGTTGGGTTGTCATCGTCGGTTGTCCCTGCTGCTCCTAGGGCTGTTGAAGGTGAGTCTAACTTTACTTTGGAGCTGCTGCATTTGGTGTTTCAGAGACAAGTAACCACTGTCTCTTGCATTCCTCACCAATGCAAGCTTGCATTCTCGAGAACCCTTAAACTTTGTCTTGACATGGTTTTAGCTAGCCCACATAACACGTTTGCCTGGGTACGACTTCTCTTTCGTCCCACTATCACATTTCAGGTCTATAGACCCAAATGTTCTGCATAGGAGAAGTCCGGGGTGAGAAGGAGACTACAAGTCAAGGCTATCAACAAATATCTCTTTGATTGGAAGGAGGTTAGTAGTGGCTTAGCTTTAGTCTGCAAGGTGATTCAACAACCCGTTCATTTTCCACGAAAAAAACCACTGAAGACGAAACAAGATGTTTCCAATTTGAATGCGTGCAAGAAGAAGATAAGTTGTGGACATTTTTCAGCTGCAATTCGGGTTTTGACTTTCAGCGGTGTTGACCCTCGCAACGAATCCACCTTGGAAGAACTGAAAAAGAAGCATCCAGCAGCCCCACCACCCATTATTCCTCCGGAACCTATTTATGGTGACTCAATTTTTGTTGATTCTAAGGCGGTTCTCGGTGCGATTAAGAGTTTCCCTAGAGGGACCTCCTGTGGTCGAGACGGTTTGCGTGCGCCACATTTCATGAATTCTCTGTCTGGTGCGGCATCTGTAGTGGCTGATGATTTGGTTGCTTCAATTACAGGGGTTGTCAGTTTATTGTTGGCTGGGAAATTCCCTAGTGTTTTAGGCGAGTTCATTGCTAGTGCTCCCCTAAAACCATTATTGAAGCCGGGTGGTGGTCTCAGGCCCATAGCTGCTGGTACCATATGGCGTAGATTGGTCTCCAAGATAGCTGTTTTTTCCGTCGGAAAGGCCATGATTTCTTATTTGGGGGATCACCATTTCGGTGTTGGTGTGCCTGTTGGTGGGGAAAGTATTTTACATGCTGTAAATAACTTGCTGGAGTTTAAGGGTCAGTCTGCCGGTTTGTCAATGTTGCTTGTTGACTTCTCCAATGCTTTTAATTTGGTTAGACGGACTCATCTCATACAGGAAGTTCGACTTCATTGTCCAGGTATTTCTCGTTGGGTTGAGTTTTGTTATAGTATGCCTGCTAGACTTTATTATGACCAGTACATTCTGTCTTCGGCCCTTGGTGTTCAGCAAGGGGATCCTCTCGGTCCGCTGTTGTTTGCCTTGACCCTTCATCCGCTTGTGAAATCAATTGCTTCTCAATGTAAACTTGATTTGCACGCTTAATACCTTGATGATGGAACTATTATTGGGGACACTCTGGAGGCGTCCAAAGCTCTGAATATCATTGAGTCTGAGGGGTCTGGTAGGGGCTTACATCTCAATATAAAGAAAACAGAGGTCTTTTGGCCCACTGTTGATCCTAGAAGCTTTGATGATGATGTGTTTCCTCAAGATATTGGCAGGCCAACTGCAGGGGTTAAACTTTTGGGTGGGCCAGTTAGTCTTGATTTGAACTTTATCAGCGAGACGGCGGTTGCTAGAGTTCATAAGACTATCTATCTAATGTCTTCCATCAAAAAAATCAGGGACCCTCAGAGCGAGATGTTATTACTTCGCAATTGCACCGGTGTGTCCAGACTGTACTTTGCTATGCACACTACCAACCCTGCTGCTTTACAAGCAGCCACCGTATTATTCGATGATCACTTATTTCAGTACTTGAGACTCTTGGTCACGGGAGATGGTGCAGGGTTTGGTCCGCTTCAGCGGTGAATCGCTACTCTTCCTCTTAAGGAGGGTGGACTTGGCATTGACACTATGCCGGACACTCGTAATTACTGTTACCTTACTTCTCAGAGTCAAACGGTTTCGGTTCAAAAGGTGATTCTTGGATATTTATTCTCTTCAGACAAAGGCTCTGCTTATCAGTCGGCTCTTCAGAACTTTATCCAGGTTTGTGGTTTACCTTCTAATTATTGTGTTGATGATACTGCCCCCTCCCTTCTATGCACTCCCTGGCAGTTACTTATTTCGACGCAGTTAAGAAGCAAATCCCAAACCAATTTTCAATGTCTGCAAGAGATTCCATTTTGTGGCAGTACAACCGTGTTAATCACACTCAGGATTACCTGTTGGATGTACCTATTAGTGGCCTGAATCAATGCCTTTGTCCAAGACAGTTTCGTGCAGTTGTTTGTTAACGACTTGGTATCTCTTTGTTTGCCGAAGGTGGCCTGTGTTCCAGTTGTAACATACCCATGGATATTTTTTGGGACCATGCTCTTCATTGTGCCAAGGATGTTGGGATCAAATATCGTCATGACCAAGTACGTGATGTAGTCGTTGACATTTGTCACAAAGCTGATGTGCCTGTGCGTAAGGAAGCGGACCTTGGGCTTCAGTCTGATGACAATAAAGACTTACACCCTGCGGATATCCTTGTTCTTAATTGGGAGGATGGTCAAGATGTTTGTATGGATGTTACAGGTGTCTCTCCCTTTACTGGTGAAGGTGTTCGTAATTTTGTCCCGGGTCAGGCTATTTCTAATGTTGTTCTGCGCAAAAGGAAGAAGTACTTGGATCAATGCACTTCACATGGTTATGGTTTAGGTGTCTTAGCCTTTACCACTCTGGGTGAACTTGGTGATGATACCTTATGTTTTTTTAAGAGATTGAAGAATTGTATTGTCAGTAATGATGTTAGTAGAGATGTCGGGAAATTTCTTTTTTATAGGCTAGGTGTCGCTATTCAGAAGGGGGTTGGTGCTCAGCTTGTTGCTAGGCTTCCAACTAAAGTTCTATATGACTCTATATAAACTACTTTTTTCGTACGTAAAAAAAAAAAATTAATAATAATAACTTTTTTTTTTGCATATAGTCTAGGTATTCGCAGACGAAAAAAGATTAATAATAATGGAAGAATCAGTCAGTGCTTTATGTTTGTCTCTTAAGAATCAAAAAATTGAATTGTTGCAAGCTACTATTGCTGGACATGCCCGACTCACTCGTGAATGTGAAGAATTATTTGAGGTTAGCTGCAATACCTTCATGCAATGGATCTGTATGTGGATCGACTAAGTACTAGTCGGATCAACCCTTTAATAAAAAACTTTATGGCTTCGGATGAAGCTTCTGAGGCGTTTGCTAATGCTCGTGTCCGGATGGAGCATAGAGAAAGCGACCTGGTTGTTGCGCGCGGAAGATTGAGGGGCGCGAACTCAGTCCTATCTTCAGTTCTTTGACTTAATGGATTTTGCCACAGAGTGTATCGCTTTATCTGTTCTATGTATTATGTCGGATGTTTTATGAATATATAACTTATGTTACTTTCTATGTATTGTATGCACGCATGACTTCCTTTAGGAGTATTCCCTCTATAAAATGTATTTATTACTTGGGTTAGTCAGAACCGACACTTATATTGTGCTTATGATATCTTTCACGGTCTTAGTAAGATTTACGCGCAGAACTTAGTTGGCTTTGAAGTTTTAGTGTACTTCATTGGTCATACACAAAATCTAGCCATACTTAGAGATATTGATACACTTCATCAGTCATGTAAGGGTCTTATCCAGACTCGGGTCTATTGGTGCACTTCATTGGGTCATGCACATAACCTAGCTTTTTCCGGAGTTATTGGTACACTTCATTGAGTCGTACACGAGACTTAGTCCTTTCTGAGACTATTGGTGCACTTCATAAAGCCGTGCACAGAACCTAGTCCTTTCTGGGACTATTGGTGTACTTCATTGAGTCGTATACAGGACTTAGTCCTTTCTGAGACTATTGATGCACTTCATTAAGCCATGCACGAAACCTAGTCCTTTATGAGACTATTGGTGCACTTCATTAAGCCATGCACGGATCCTAGTCCTTTATGGGACTATTGGTGCACTTCATTAAGCCATGCATGGAACCTACCCCTTCCATGGACTATTGGTGCACTTCATTAATCCATGAACAGAGCCTAGTCCTTTCTGGGACTATTGGCGTACTTGATTGGGTCGTACGCGAGACTTAGCCCTTTCTGGGACTATTGGTGCATTTCATTAAGACATGCACGGAACCTAGTCCTTTCTGGGACTATTGGTGCACTTCATTAAGCCATACATGGAGCCTAGTCCTTTCTGGGACTATTGGCGCACTTTATTGGGTCGTACGCGAGGCTTTAATTAATTTATTTTCAGGCGATTAAAGCGACTCAAAGTGTAAGATAAGATAGTTGTTTTATTATTCCTCAGCCATCCGGCGTACATTTATTTACTTAAGAATAATAAGTTTTAAGCCATTTACCATTGATAGGAGTGTTGATGCGTGAGCCATTCATCCGCTTGAGATAGTAATATCCGCTTTCTGCAGCTTCGCTAATCAAGTAGGGACCTTGCCAATTTGCAGCAAATTTTCCTGCCTTTTCATTGCGCTTGACATGTGGTGTGATCTTCATAACTACATCATTTATGCTAAAAGTCCGTTCCTTTACTTTCTGGTTTTAATATCTTGTCGTCTTTTGCCTATAATTGTCCGCGAAACGTTCAGCTTTGGCTCGTCGTTCTTCTAAGGTATCAAGGTGAGCAAATCGACTGCCCTCATCCGGGGTAGTGAGGCTGTCCATGGCTACTCGTGCGGAAGGAATTGCAATCTCTGCTGGAAATATTGCGTCTTCTCCATACACCAAGGAGTAAGGAGAGGCGCCAGTTGAACTTCTCTTGGAAATGCGATATGCCCAAAGTGCGAGGGGTAGTTGTTCATGCCAACTATTATGGTGATCATGTACAGTGCGGCTTAATATCCTTAGCAATGTTTTATTAGTCGCTTCTGCCTCTCCATTTCCCTGAGGATAGTAGACAGTCGAAGTATGAAACTTGATTCCATATCGATCCAACAATTCTTTCACTGTTTGATTAACAAAAGAGGTACCATTATCCGAGCGGATAATCATAGGTGCACCGAATCGACATATGATATGTTCTTTGATGAATGCAGCAATCGTGGCACCTGAATAATCCCGGAGCGGAATGGTTTCAACCCATTTGGAAGAATATTTAGTCGCAGTGATGATATACTTATGTCTTCGGATGAAGTCGGGCTTATTTGCCCAATAATATCAAGCCCCCAACTATGGAAAGGCCAAGGGGTGACGACACTATGCAGCAGGGTATGCGGGGCACGGATTAGTGATCCGTGGCTTTGACATTGCTGGCACTTCTTTACATGTTCGGTTGTATCAAATTCCATCGTAGGCCAGTAAAACCCCATTCATACAATTGTAGGAAAAGATTTATCATACCTTGGTGTTCAACATTGTGAGTCGTAGCCATAACTATCTCCACTTCTTCTTGTGATAAACAGTGCAATATCTTGTCCCCAAAACTCTTTCTATAGAGGATGCCTTCACTCAAAAAGAATCGCCAGGATTTCCTTTGAATTTTTAACGCATCTTGTCTGTTCAGCGACAAGCGTTTATGCTGGAGGAAATCTACGTAAGGTTTCCTCCAGTCCTCTACTTCCACACTACATACTTCTGTTTGTTGCGGGGGCGCCTGACAATCTTCACATTTATCCTGGACTACTGCCGCTTGGACTGCCATGCTCGGCCAGTATACGCCCATCCTCTGCAATCGGCGGTATGACGGGATTCCTCCTGTCTGTCTGCATGACTCTTCATGAACGCGATTTAGTATTTCAGGATGTTTGAAAGTATAACGTTCCTCGGACTACAACAAATTGTTTTAGCACTTTAATGGGCAATAACTGATCATCCGTTTCTCTAGTTAAGTCTTCGATATATGATGTTCTCTAATCATCTTTCAATTCGAACGCTGCATCTTCTTTCCACGTGTTGGGTAATGCCCTTCTTTTCACCACTACGGTTCCTTCGTCGGCTTCGTTCAATTGTAGCTTTGCAGCTAAGGTAGCTAACGCGTCCGCGTGTTTGTTAGTGGATCGTCCAATATGCTCAATAACGGTGCTTCCTCTCCTCGCTATCAGTTCTTGGGCTTCCGCTCGGTATGGTACCAAGTGCGCCTCTTTTACCTGGAAGTCACCCGATACTTGGTTTGTGACTAGCTTCGAGTCTCCCTTGATGTCAATTGCCCCTAAATTGAGATCTTCAGCCATTCGTAATACGAGAATCAATGCTTCATACTTTGCCACATTATTTCTACATTCAAAGTCTAGCTTGAAAGCGAATGATAACAATTCTCTTTTGGGTGTCTCAAATACTATCCCCGCTCCTCTATAAGAGCCATATGATGAACCGTCAAAGAACATTGTCCAGCGTTCTTCTTCCTCGACTTCTGCAACTTCTCCAGGTATTTCATCACTTATTTCCGTCATATCCATACCTGGGAATGCGGACAATAAATCTGCAAATGCTTTCCCGCGTACTCCTTTATACCGTTGATACTTTAGCTCAAATTCAGATAGTTGTAGTAGCCAGCAGGTTTTCCTGCCGGATAACACTGGTTTTGTTGCCAGATAAGCGATCGGGTTAGCAGTTGCTACCACTATGGTTTCATGAGTGAGCAGATAAGATCGTAATTTTTGCGTGGCATATATAAGCGCTAAGCAAGCTTGCTCTGCTTTCGAATATCTGAACTCCGCGTCTCTAAACCCTCTACTGATATAGTGAATCAGGCATAGTTGATCGTTGCCGAGGTCTTGAGCCAACAGTGCTCCAATCGCCATATTGGTGAATGTTGTGTATAGGTAGAGGGGTTCGCCTTTGACAGGAGGTCGTGCGACCCGCGCGCTGATTAGACATTCATTGAGCTTCTGAAAGGCTCGCTCTTGATCATCTCCCCATTCGAATTGCCTATTTTTCTTCAATAGCGGTGTGAATGCAGACAGTAGTTGTGCCATCCCAAGGATAAATATTCGGACGTAAGACACTCTGCCTATAAAAGTTTGTAACTCTTTTACATTTGCGGGTGACCCCATAGTAGTTATCGTTTCAATCTTATCCAGATCAATTTGTATCCCCTTGTCTGTAACAACAAACCCTAAGAATTTTCCAGAAGTGACTCCAAAGGCGCATTTGAGAGGATTCATCTTTAAGTGATACTTTCTACATCTGTTGAAAACACGCCTTAAGTGGTCGAGATGATCTTCTCGTGCTCGGGATTTTAGCACCACATCATCTATGTAAACTTTCATAATTTGATGCATCATGTCATGGAAGATATCCACCATTTCCCGTTGGTAGGTTACGCCCACGTTCTTTAACCCGAACGACATCACAGCATAATAAAAATTACCGTACGGGGTTTGGAAGGCTGTCTTATGCGCATCTTCTGCAGACATCTTGACTTGGTTGAATCCGCTAAACCCATCCATGAAAGAAAACATATCATATCCGCACGTGTTATTCACCATTATATATGTTTGGCACTGGGAAGTCGTCTTTAGGGCATGCTCGATTCAGATCTCGATATTCGACACAACATCGTACCTTTCCGTTCTTCTTTGCTACTGGTACGATATTAGCAGCCACACGGGGTGTTGGATCGGTTTAATGAATTTGGATTTCAGCAACTTCTCCACCTCTTCCTTGATCGCCAATTCTATTTTCTCCAGGAAGTTACGGCTTCGTTGCTTGACTGGCTTGTACTCGGGTGAGACGTTGAGGTTGTGCGCGATCAAACTGCTATCGATACCTGGCATTTCGTCATACGTAAATGCGAACACATATCGGTATTCACGAAGTAGCTTAATCATCTGCGACTTCTCTTCCCCTTCCAGATGTTTATTGATGCGTACACAACGGGGTTCGCCTTCTGAGTCAAGGTTCACTTCTTCTGACCCGTCGAGGGTGGATCGATTTTTTCCTTTTCCTCAGGCAATTTTTCTATTATTTCCTCTTCTGAAATAAGAGGTTCTACTTCTTCCTGTAAATCCTCAATTACTGGGGTCGCCTCCATCATCTTTTCATCCGCTGATGACATAGCGCAGTCATGCTGACAGTTGGAGGCTTCCCCGTATTGCTATAAGCGATAGACATGTCCGCCCTATGGCCACGAGAAACGCTTGAACTGAATATTCTTTGTCTCGGCTACAACTCTCTTATTTCCTGCGTCAGGTCCCAGTCGTGATGGACTAAAAACTGACTTAGCCTTCCCTTTTGTTTGCTCTTCAGGTTGGAATTCTTCCCATTTTGGGAGGGTGTTAGATGCTCCGTATATTCTTCCTGATACGTAACTGGCTGTGTATAGAAGACCGCATCTGCCATGTAAGCCTCCTCTGGTCCGAACAGGTTGCCTGTGGCTGGGATCCAGAATTGCTTTCCTCCGATGTTGGTTTTGACACATTGGTGATACGTCGACGCTACTACCTTGTGATTCAAAAGCCATTCTTGCCCTAGTAGCACATGGAAAGTAGTGTCGTCCTCAAGTACATAAAGGGAGTGAGTGCTCTAATGGGCCCGATTTTCATCATCAAATGCACTATCCCAATCGTCGTTTGAGTCTGTCCTCCAAATCCTCTTACAGTCGTCGAGCGCATCTTATTGTTGTCTTTGACACTCCTAAGGACTCCAATGTGTGTAGTGAAATTAAGTTGAGGGAAGCTCCGCCATCTATGAAAGCTCGCTTGAGAGGTTGTTTGTTAATAAAAGCTGTCAGATATAGAGGATGAAGGTGCTCTCCCGGGTAGCATATATCTTCATTGTAAAGGTGATGCTTCTCTGGGTATTGGGTTATACGCTTTTCCGGATGCGATTTCGTGATAGCCTTGGATGCTTCGCGGATCTGGTTCTCGCTGAAACCGAGGGAATCAAATAACTGTTGAGCTAAAACAGTTTGAGCAAATTTGCTAGCAATTCCATTAGTATCGTGAAGACGACCGTCTCAAACTTGGCATGCTTCTTCTTCTTCACCTCCTCCCAAGGTCTCCAAGATTCTCCCTGTAGGCTGTGTGAAATCATCATAACTTGTGTTGAGGAAGCGGGTCGCTCTTGATGCTTTGCTCTCTATCTCCAACTCGCCTCTAGCTCTTCCTCTGCACAATGTAACATAAGGAGAAACACTCCACGGTCGGATGATGAACTCTCTTGTGATAATGGAAATATCGCTCGTGCATCTTATCTGCCGTGGTAGGCTCTGTGGGTATGGTTTCTCCTTTATTTGCCACCATTGCTCCAGAATCCCTATTATTTGTTCTCTGCTGCATGGTAGTGGTGGTGGCGGATTGGATCCTCCATCCGTTCTTCCTCCTCTTCTACCAGACGTCCTCCGCGATAAGAGCCAAAAGCAGCCCCTCCTTTTCCTCTATCGCTTCCTTGATCGTTAAAAGCTGGTGCGATGCAGTATTAACAGAGTGTGATTGCCAAGTATGACCGCTTGCCCCATAATTCATAACGTCCGCACAATCTGAGATCCGGGCCGCAGCTTCCTCAACCTCTACAAAGGTTTGGAATTTGAAGTTCGTTAAGTTTAACGGAAAAAATCATCCATTCTCCACTAATCGATCTTCTGGGATGTCTTCATGACATTCTAGTGAAATCATGGAAGCGAGTGATATACTTTCCGATTTCTTCCCCTACCCGCTGGGTACATCTTCCTAAATCTATTGTTGTGACTCTTCTTTGCGCGGAATAGAACTTCTTCAAAAAGAGTTGCACCATAGAGGACACGAACTAATGCTACCGGGTTTCAAGTTATCGTACCAGGTAAAAGCGTTATCCGTGAGTGATTTTGGGAATTCTCATACAAAGGCTTTCATCCTGAGCGCATGCATTCATTGCTGATATGAAGCGACTGACATGCTCTCGCGCATTTCCTTTTTCCATATGTTTTAAACTTTGGTGATGTGTAATCCTCAGGTATAGGTAATCAGCAACTTCTACCGAGTATGGGGGTTCCAGCGAGTCATAAGCATCGTTTGTCACTCGGTAGTTAGTTTTCAAGTATTTTGCAATCGCGTCTCCCGTCATACCCGGAACGGTACCTCTCATATTGAATGCTTTAGTGGTTGTCGCGTTCTGTTCTCTTGCTCGCTTAAGACGTCCGCGTAGCTCCTGATGCTTCTTAATGGATGCGTCTAGCTCCTCTTGTATTTCAGACATCTCCTGCTCGCTCGTCTCAGCCGCAACTTTTCCTTTAAGCATTTCTTCTTTCTTTTGAGACGCTCCTGCACCTTGTACAATAGGCGTAGTGACTACCGCTTAGAAACGTATCTCCTCATCACTTTCTCCTTGCACGTCTTCCACAGAAACATGGTCCGGGTTAGGAAGTGCTCCGCCCACTGGTACCTCTTGGCTTGCACCTGGGAGTATCATGCTGGAACAGAAGCTAAGAACCTCTCACTGTGGTCACAATGTTGTTGGGTAAAACGTGGGAAGGAGGAACTAGACCTAATCACAGAAAGTACTCCTAAGGAGAATAAGGGTTTATGGAAAGTTAATAGAGAATTAATGATGATCTCAAGAAGCGTGCCCTCTTTCCCTTTTATAATGACTCTCTTATGGATAAATGCCCATAAGATTAACATATTACTAAACTACCATTTCTCTTTCCTTAATTTAATACCAAACCCTAAAGGGCTTTCTTCTTAGGCCAAAGACCAACTACCTTAATATGATCTTGGGTGAACTAGGACTTCCCCATCTTAATGGGTTAGGCCTGGTTTCCAAGTCTCTTTATCCTAAAAGGGATCCTTCATAGGCTAAGGGGCCATCTATTCTAGGATTGATTATTTTCATGTATCAACACTTTCGCGGACTACATCATGCTTTGCATCACGACAGTTACAAACTCGGTTAACATTAACGGCGCGTCATACGGGTATATTACTCTGATTTATCATCCAATATTTTTATTATTTGTACAGGAATTATATCGACAAATTTGGGAAATTTAGAAAGCTAAAAGCTTATAGGAAGGCTATGTGTATCTCAAAAATCTCCACCGACTTTATACTTGACTATGCAGATGACTCTTCATCACCTATAAGACATCCGCGAAAAGTTAGTAATCATCTCAAATAATCACTTCATCCCTACAGCACCTCAACGGGAAAATTACGTAAACTGTTCAACATGCCAGCCACTTCAACCCCCCTCCTCGTCCTTGTCTACCTGGGAGTCCGCTTTAAGCAGTGGAGAATATCTCGCCACATATCGGTATTCACGAAGTAGCTTAATCATCTGCGACTTCTCTTCCCCTTCCAGATGTTTATTGATGCGTACACAACGGGGTTCGCCTTCTGAGTCAAGGTTCACTTCTTCTGACCCGTCGAGGGTGGATCGATTTTTTCCTTTTCCTCAGGCAATTTTTCTATTATTTCCTCTTCTGAAATAAGAGGTTCTACTTCTTCCTGTAAATCCTCAATTACTGGGGTCGCCTCCATCATCTTTTCATCCGCTGATGACATAGCGCAGTCATGCTGACAGTTGGAGGCTTCCCCGTCTAATTGCTATAAGCGATAGACATGTCCGCCCTATGGCCACGAGAAACGCTTGAACTGAATATTCTTTGTCTCGGCTACAACTCTCTTATTTCCTGCGTCAGGTCCCAGTCGTGATGGACTAAAAACTGACTTAGCCTTCCCTTTTGTTTGCTCTTCAGGTTGGAA
Organism: Papaver somniferum; assembly: GCF_003573695.1. NCBI lineage: Eukaryota > Viridiplantae > Streptophyta > Magnoliopsida > Ranunculales > Papaveraceae > Papaver > Papaver somniferum. Next base: position 57,705,406 of record NC_039362.1, read on the forward strand.
TTCTTCCCATTTTGGGAGGGGTGTTAGATGCTCCGTATATTCTTCCTGATACGTAACTGGCTGTGTATAGAAGACCGTGTCTGCCATGTAAGCCTCCTCTGGTCCGAACAGGTTGCCTGTGGCTGGGATCCAGAATTGCTTTCCTCCGATGTTGGTTTTGACACATTGGTGATACGTCGACGCTACTACCTTGTGATTCAAAAGCCATTCTTGCCCTAGTAGCACATGGAAAGTAGTGTCGTCCTCAAGTACATAAAAGGGAGTGAGTGCTCTAATGGGCCCGATTTTCATCATCAAATGCACTATCCCAATCGTCGTTTGAGTCTGTCCTCAAAATCCTCTTACAGTCGTCGAGCGCATCTTTATTGTTGTCTTTGACACTCCTACGGACTCCAATGTGTGTAGTGAAATTAAGTTGAGGGAAGCTCCGCCATCTATGAAAGCTCGCTTGAGAGGTTGTTTGTTAATAAAAGCTGTCAGATATAGAGGATGAAGGTGCTCTCCCGGGTAGCATATATCTTCATTTGTAAAGGTGATTGCTTCTCTGGGTATTGGGTTATACGCTTTTCCGGATGCGATTTTCGTGATAGTCTTGGATGCTTCGCGGATCTGGTTCTCGCTGAAACCGAGGGAATCAAATAACTGTTGAGCTAAAACAGTTTGAGCAAATTTGCTAGCAATTCCATTAGTATCCGTGAAGACGACCGTCTCAGAAACTTGGCATGCTTCTTCTTCTTTCACCTCCTCCCAAGGTCTCCAAGATTCTCCCTCTGTAGGCTTGTGTGAAATCATCATAACTTGGTGTTGAGGAAGCGGGTCGCTCTTGATGCTTTGCTCTCATATCTCCAACTCGCCTCTAGCTCATTTCCTCTGCACAATGTAACATAAGGAGAAACACTCCACGGTCGGATGATGAACTCTCTTGTGATAATGGAAATATCGCTCGTGCATCTTATCTGCCGTGGTAGGCTCTGTGGGTATGGTTTCTTCTTTATTTGCCAACCATTGCTCCAGAATCCCTATTATTTGTTCTCTGCTGCATGGTAGTGGTGGTGGCGGATTGGATCCTCCTCCATCCGTTCTTCCTCCTCTTCTACCAGACCGTCCTCCGCGATAAGAGCCAAAAGCAGCCCCTCCTTTTCCTCTATCGCTTCCTTGATCGTTAAAAGCTGGTGCCGATGCAGTATTAACAGAGTGTGATTGCCAAGTATGACCGCTTGCCCCATAATTCATAACGTCCGCACAATCTGAGATCCGGGCCGCAGCTTCCTCAACCTCTACAAAGGTTTGGAATTTGAAGTTCGTTAAGTTTAACGGAAAAAATGACATCCATTCTCCACTAATCGATCTTCTGGGATGTCTTCATGACATTCTAGTATGAAATCATGGAAGCGAGTGATATACTTTCCGATTTCTTCCCCTACCCGCTGGGTACATCTTCCTAAATCTATTGTTGTGACTCTTCTTTGCGCGGAATAGAACTTCTTCAAAAAGAGTTGCACCATAGAGGACTACGAACTAATGCTACCGGGTTTCAAGTTATCGTACCAGGTAAAAGCGTTATCCGTGAGTGATTTTGGGAATTCTCTCATACAAAGGCTTTCATCCTGAGCGCATGCATTCATTGCTGATATGAAGCGACTGACATGCTCTCGCGCATTTCCTTTCTTCCATATGTTTTAAACTTTGGTGATGTGTAATCCTCAGAGTATAGGTAATCAGCAACTTCTACCGAGTATGGGGGTTCCAGCGAGTCATAAGCATCGTTCTTTGTCACTCGGTAGTTAGTTTTCAAGTATTTTGCAATCGCGTCTCCCGTCATACCCGGAACGGTACCTCTCATATTGACTGCTTTAGTGGTTGTCGCGTTCTGTTCTCTTGCTCGCTTAAGACGTCCGCGTAGCTCCTGATGCTTCTTAATGGATGCGTCTAGCTCCTCTTGTATTTCAGACATCTCCTGCTCGCTCGTCTCAGCCGCAACTTTTCCTTTAAGCATTTCTTATTTCTTTTGAGACGCTCCTGCACCTTGTACAATAGGCGTAGTGACTACCGCTTGGAAACGTATCTCCTCATCACTTTCTCCTTGCACGTCTTCCACAGAAACATGGTCCGGGTTAGGAAGTGCTCCGCCCACTGGTACCTCTTGGCTTGCACCTGGGAGTATCATGCTGGAACAGAAGCTAAGAACCTCTCACTGTGGTCACAATGTTGTTGGGTAAAACGTGGGAAGGAGGAACTAGACCTAATCACAGAAAGTACTCCTAAGGAGAATAAGGGTTTATGGAAAGTTAATAGAGAATTAATGATGATCTCAAGAAGCGTGCCCTCTTTCCCTTTTATAATGACTCTCTTATGGATAAATGCCCATAAGATTAACATATTACTAAACTACCATTTCTCTTTCCTTAATTTAATACCAAACCCTAAAGGGCTTTCTTCTTAGGCCAAAGACCAACTACCTTAATATGATCTTGGGTGAACTAGGACTTCCCCATCTTAATGGGTTAGGCCTGGTTTCCAAGTCTCTTTATCCTAAAAGGGATCCTTCATAGGCTAAGGGGCCATCTATTCTAGGATTGATTATTTTCATGTATCAACACTTTCGCGGACTACATCATGCTTTGCATCACGACAGTTACAAACTCGGTTAACATTAACGGCGCGTCATACGGGTATATTACTCTGATTTATCATCCAATATTTTTATTATTTGTACAGGAATTATATCGACAAATTTGGGAAATTTAGAAAGCTAAAAGCTTATAGGAAGGCTATGTGTATCTCAAAAATCTCCACCGACTTTATACTTGACTATGCAGATGACTCTTCATCACCTATAAGACATCCGCGAAAAGTTAGTAATCATCTCAAATAATCACTTCATCCCTACAGCACCTCAACGGGAAAATTACGTAAACTGTTCAACATGCCAGCCACTTCAACCCCCCTCCTCGTCCTTGTCTACCTGGGAGTCCGCTTTAAGCAGTGGAGAATATCTCGCCACATATCGGTATTCACGAAGTAGCTTAATCATCTGCGACTTCTCTTCCCCTTCCAGATGTTTATTGATGCGTACACAACGGGGTTCGCCTTCTGAGTCAAGGTTCACTTCTTCTGACCCGTCGAGGGTGGATCGATTTTTTCCTTTTCCTCAGGCAATTTTTCTATTATTTCCTCTTCTGAAATAAGAGGTTCTACTTCTTCCTGTAAATCCTCAATTACTGGGGTCGCCTCCATCATCTTTTCATCCGCTGATGACATAGCGCAGTCATGCTGACAGTTGGAGGCTTCCCCGTCTAATTGCTATAAGCGATAGACATGTCCGCCCTATGGCCACGAGAAACGCTTGAACTGAATATTCTTTGTCTCGGCTACAACTCTCTTATTTCCTGCGTCAGGTCCCAGTCGTGATGGACTAAAAACTGACTTAGCCTTCCCTTTTGTTTGCTCTTCAGGTTGGAATTCTTCCCATTTTGGGAGGGGTGTTAGATGCTCCGTATATTCTTCCTGATACGTAACTGGCTGTGTATAGAAGACCGCATCTGCCATGTAAGCCTCCTCTGGTCCGAACAGGTTGCCTGTGGCTGGGATCCAGAATTGCTTTCCTCCGATGTTGGTTTTGACACATTGGTGATACGTCGACGCTACTACCTTGTGATTCAAAAGCCATTCTTGCCCTAGTAGCACATGGAAAGTAGTGTCGTCCTCAAGTACATAAAAGGGAGTGAGTGCTCTAATGGGCCCGATTTTCATCATCAAATGCACTATCCCAATCGTCGTTTGAGTCTGTCCTCAAAATCCTCTTACAGTCGTCGAGCGCATCTTTATTGTTGTCTTTGACACTCCTAAGGACTCCAATGTGTGTAGTGAAATTAAGTTGAGGGAAGCTCCGCCATCTATGAAAGCTCGCTTGAGAGGTTGTTTGTTAATAAAAGCTGTCAGATATAGAGGATGAAGGTGCTCTCCCGGGTAGCATATATCTTCATTTGTAAAGGTGATTGCTTCTCTGGGTATTGGGTTATACGCTTTTCCGGATGCGATTTTCGTGATAGTCTTGGATGCTTCGCGGATCTGGTTCTCGCTGAAACCGAGGGAATCAAATAACTGTTGAGCTAAAACAGTTTGAGCAAATTTGCTAGCAATTCCATTAGTATCCGTGAAGACGACCGTCTCAGAAACTTGGCATGCTTCTTCTTCTTTCACCTCCTCCCAAGGTCTCCAAGATTCTCCCTCTGTAGGCTTGTGTGAAATCATCATAACTTGGTGTTGAGGAAGCGGGTCGCTCTTGATGCTTTGCTCTCATATCTCCAACTCGCCTCTAGCTCATTTCCTCTGCACAATGTAACATAAGGAGAAACACTCCACGGTCGGATGATGAACTCTCTTGTGATAATGGAAATATCGCTCGTGCATCTTATCTGCCGTGGTAGGCTCTGTGGGTATGGTTTCTCCTTTATTTGCCAACCATTGCTCCAGAATCCCTATTATTTGTTCTCTGCTGCATGGTAGTGGTGGTGGCGGATTGGATCCTCCTCCATCCGTTCTTCCTCCTCTTCTACCAGACCGTCCTCCGCGATAAGAGCCAAAAGCAGCCCCTCCTTTTCCTCTATCGCTTCCTTGATCGTTAAAAGCTGGTGCCGATGCAGTATTAACAGAGTGTGATTGCCAAGTATGACCGCTTGCCCCATAATTCATAACGTCCGCACAATCTGAGATCCGGGCCGCAGCTTCCTCAACCTCTACAAAGGTTTGGAATTTGAAGTTCGTTAAGTTTAACGGAAAAAATGACATCCATTCTCCACTAATCGATCTTCTGGGATGTCTTCATGACATTCTAGTATGAAATCATGGAAGCGAGTGATATACTTTCCGATTTCTTCCCCTACCCGCTGGGTACATCTTCCTAAATCTATTGTTGTGACTCTTCTTTGCGCGGAATAGAACTTCTTCAAAAAGAGTTGCACCATAGAGGACTACGAACTAATGCTACCGGGTTTCAAGTTATCGTACCAGGTAAAAGCGTTATCCGTGAGTGATTTTGGGAATTCTCTCATACAAAGGCTTTCATCCTGAGCGCATGCATTCATTGCTGATATGAAGCGACTGACATGCTCTCGCGCATTTCCTTTCTTCCATATGTTTTAAACTTTGGTGATGTGTAATCCTCAGAGTATAGGTAATCAGCAACTTCTACCGAGTATGGGGGTTCCAGCGAGTCATAAGCATCGTTCTTTGTCACTCGGTAGTTAGCTTTCAAGTATTTTGCAATCGCGTCTCCCGTCATACCCGGAACGGTACCTCTCATATTGACTGCTTTAGTGGTTGTCGCGTTCTGTTCTCTTGCTCGCTTAAGACGTCCGCGTAGCTCCTGATGCTTCTTAATGGATGCGTCTAGCTCCTCTTGTATTTCAGACATCTCCTGCTCGCTCGTCTCAGCCGCAACTTTTCCTTTAAGCATTTCTTCTTTCTTTTGAGACGCTCCTGCACCTTGTACAATAGGCGTAGTGACTACCGCTTAGAAACGTATCTCCTCATCACTTTCTCCTTGCACGTCTTCCACAGAAACATGGTCCGGGTTAGGAAGTGCTCCGCCCACTGGTACCTCTTGGCTTGCACCTGGGAGTATCATGCTGGAACAGAAGCTAAGAACCTCTCACTGTGGTCACAATGTTGTTGGGTAAAACGTGGGAAGGAGGAACTAGACCTAATCACAGAAAGTACTCCTAAGGAGAATAAGGGTTTATGGAAAGTTAATAGAGAATTAATGATGATCTCAAGAAGCGTGCCCTCTTTCCCTTTTATAATGACTCTCTTATGGATAAATGCCCATAAGATTAACATATTACTAAACTACCATTTCTCTTTCCTTAATTTAATACCAAACCCTAAAGGGCTTTCTTCTTAGGCCAAAGACCAACTACCTTAATATGATCTTGGGTGAACTAGGACTTCCCCATCTTAATGGGTTAGGCCTGGTTTCCAAGTCTCTTTATCCTAAAAGGGATCCTTCATAGGCTAAGGGGCCATCTATTCTAGGATTGATTATTTTCATGTATCAACACTTTCGCGGACTACATCATGCTTTGCATCACGACAGTTACAAACTCGGTTAACATTAACGGCGCGTCATACGGGTATATTACTCTGATTTATCATCCAATATTTTTATTATTTGTACAGGAATTATATCGACAAATTTGGGAAATTTAGAAAGCTAAAAGCTTATAGGAAGGCTATGTGTATCTCAAAAATCTCCACCGACTTTATACTTGACTATGCAGATGACTCTTCATCACCTATAAGACATCCGCGAAAAGTTAGTAATCATCTCAAATAATCACTTCATCCCTACAGCACCTCAACGGGAAAATTACGTAAACTGTTCAACATGCCAGCCACTTCAACCCCCCTCCTCGTCCTTGTCTACCTGGGAGTCCGCTTTAAGCAGTGGAGAATATCTCGCCACATATCGGTATTCACGAAGTAGCTTAATCATCTGCGACTTCTCTTCCCCTTCCAGATGTTTATTGATGCGTACACAACGGGGTTCGCCTTCTGAGTCAAGGTTCACTTCTTCTGACCCGTCGAGGGTGGATCGATTTTTTCCTTTTCCTCAGGCAATTTTTCTATTATTTCCTCTTCTGAAATAAGAGGTTCTACTTCTTCCTGTAAATCCTCAATTACTGGGGTCGCCTCCATCATCTCTTCATCCGCTGATGACATAGCGCAGTCATGCTGACAGTTGGAGGCTTCCCCGTCTAATTGCTATAAGCGATAGACATGTCCGCCCTATGGCCACGAGAAACGCTTGAACTGAATATTCTTTGTCTCGGCTACAACTCTCTTATTTCCTGCGTCAGGTCCCAGTCGTGATGGACTAAAAACTGACTTAGCCTTCCCTTTTGTTTGCTCTTCAGGTTGGAATTCTTCCCATTTTGGGAGGGGTGTTAGATGCTCCGTATATTCTTCCTGATACGTAACTGGCTGTGTATAGAAGACCGTGTCTGCCATGTAAGCCTCCTCTGGTCCGAACAGGTTGCCTGTGGCTGGGATCCAGAATTGCTTTCCTCCGATGTTGGTTTTGACACATTGGTGATACGTCGACGCTACTACCTTGTGATTCAAAAGCCATTCTTGCCCTAGTAACACATGGAAAGTAGTGTCGTCCTCAAGTACATAAAAGGGAGTGAGTGCTCTAATGGGCCCGATTTTCATCATCAAATGCACTATCCCAATCGTCGTTTGAGTCTGTCCTCAAAATCCTCTTACAGTCGTCGAGCGCATCTTTATTGTTGTCTTTGACACTCCTAAGGACTCCAATGTGTGTAGTGAAATTAAGTTGAGGGAAGCTCCGCCATCTATGAAAGCTCGCTTGAGAGGTTGTTTGTTAATAAAAGCTGTCAGATATAGAGGATGAAGGTGCTCTCCCGGGTAGCATATATCTTCATTTGTAAAGGTGATTGCTTCTCTGGGTATTGGGTTATACGCTTTTCCGGATGCGATTTTCGTGATAGCCTTGGATGCTTCGCGGATCTGGTTCTCGCTGAAACCGAGGGAATCAAATAACTGTTGAGCTAAAACAGTTTGAGCAAATTTGCTAGCAATTCCATTAGTATCCGTGAAGACGACCGTCTCAGAAACTTGGCATGCTTCTTCTTCTTTCACCTCCTCCCAAGGTCTCCAAGATTCTCCCTCTGTAGGCTTGTGTGAAATCATCATAACTTGGTGTTGAGGAAGCGGGTCGCTCTTGATGCTTTGCTCTCATATCTCCAACTCGCCTCTAGCTCATTTCCTCTGCACAATGTAACATAAGGAGAAACACTCCACGGTCGGATGATGAACTCTCTTGTGATAATGGAAATATCGCTCGTGCATCTTATCTGCCGTGGTAGGCTCTGTGGGTATGGTTTCTTCTTTATTTGCCAACCATTGCTCCAGAATCCCTATTATTTGTTCTCTGCTGCATGGTAGTGGTGGTGGCGGATTGGATCCTCCTCCATCCGTTCTTCCTCCTCTTCTACCAGACCGTCCTCCGCGATAAGAGCCAAAAGCAGCCCCTCCTTTTCCTCTATCGCTTCCTTGATCGTTAAAAGCTGGTGCCGATGCAGTATTAACAGAGTGTGATTGCCAAGTATGACCGCTTGCCCCATAATTCATAACGTCCGCACAATCTGAGATCCGGGCCGCAGCTTCCTCAACCTCTACAAAGGTTTGGAATTTGAAGTTCGTTAAGTTTAACGGAAAAAATGACATCCATTCTCCACTAATCGATCTTCTGGGATGTCTTCATGACATTCTAGTATGAAATCATGGAAGCGAGTGATATACTTTCCGATTTCTTCCCCTACCCGCTGGGTACATCTTCCTAAATCTATTGTTGTGACTCTTCTTTGCGCGGAATAGAACTTCTTCAAAAAGAGTTGCACCATAGAGGACTACGAACTAATGCTACCGGGTTTCAAGTTATCGTACCAGGTAAAAGCGTTATCCGTGAGTGATTTTGGGAATTCTCTCATACAAAGGCTTTCATCCTGAGCGCATGCATTCATTGCTGATATGAAGCGACTGACATGCTCTCGCGCATTTCCTTTCTTCCATATGTTTTAAACTTTGGTGATGTGTAATCCTCAGAGTATAGGTAATCAGCAACTTCTACCGAGTATGGGGGTTCCAGCGAGTCATAAGCATCGTTCTTTGTCACTCGGTAGTTAGTTTTCAAGTATTTTGCAATCGCGTCTCCCGTCATACCCGGAACGGTACCTCTCATATTGACTGCTTTAGTGGTTGTCGCGTTCTGTTCTCTTGCTCGCTTAAGACGTCCGCGTAGCTCCTGATGCTTCTTAATGGATGCGTCTAGCTCCTCTTGTATTTCAGACATCTCCTGCTCGCTCGTCTCAGCCGCAACTTTTCCTTTAAGCATTTCTTATTTCTTTTGAGACGCTCCTGCACCTTGTACAATAGGCGTAGTGACTACCGCTTGGAAACGTATCTCCTCATCACTTTCTCCTTGCACGTCTTCCACAGAAACATGGTCCGGGTTAGGAAGTGCTCCGCCCACTGGTACCTCTTGGCTTGCACCTGGGAGTATCATGCTGGAACAGAAGCTAAGAACCTCTCACTGTGGTCACAATGTTGTTGGGTAAAACGTGGGAAGGAGGAACTAGACCTAATCACAGAAAGTACTCCTAAGGAGAATAAGGGTTTATGGAAAGTTAATAGAGAATTAATGATGATCTCAAGAAGCGTGCCCTCTTTCCCTTTTATAATGACTCTCTTATGGATAAATGCCCATAAGATTAACATATTACTAAACTACCATTTCTCTTTCCTTAATTTAATACCAAACCCTAAAGGGCTTTCTTCTTAGGCCAAAGACCAACTACCTTAATATGATCTTGGGTGAACTAGGACTTCCCCATCTTAATGGGTTAGGCCTGGTTTCCAAGTCTCTTTATCCTAAAAGGGATCCTTCATAGGCTAAGGGGCCATCTATTCTAGGATTGATTATTTTCATGTATCAACACTTTCGCGGACTACATCATGCTTTGCATCACGACAGTTACAAACTCGGTTAACATTAACGGCGCGTCATACGGGTATATTACTCTGATTTATCATCCAATATTTTTATTATTTGTACAGGAATTATATCGACAAATTTGGGAAATTTAGAAAGCTAAAAGCTTATAGGAAGGCTATGTGTATCTCAAAAATCTCCACCGACTTTATACTTGACTATGCAGATGACTCTTCATCACCTATAAGACATCCGCGAAAAGTTAGTAATCATCTCAAATAATCACTTCATCCCTACAGCACCTCAACGGGAAAATTACGTAAACTGTTCAACATGCCAGCCACTTCAACCCCCCTCCTCGTCCTTGTCTACCTGGGAGTCCGCTTTAAGCAGTGGAGAATATCTCGCCACATATCGGTATTCACGAAGTAGCTTAATCATCTGCGACTTCTCTTCCCCTTCCAGATGTTTATTGATGCGTACACAACGGGGTTCGCCTTCTGAGTCAAGGTTCACTTCTTCTGACCCGTCGAGGGTGGATCGATTTTTTCCTTTTCCTCAGGCAATTTTTCTATTATTTCCTCTTCTGAAATAAGAGGTTCTACTTCTTCCTGTAAATCCTCAATTACTGGGGTCGCCTCCATCATCTTTTCATCCGCTGATGACATAGCGCAGTCATGCTGACAGTTGGAGGCTTCCCCGTCTAATTGCTATAAGCGATAGACATGTCCGCCCTATGGCCACGAGAAACGCTTGAACTGAATATTCTTTGTCTCGGCTACAACTCTCTTATTTCCTGCGTCAGGTCCCAGTCGTGATGGACTAAAAACTGACTTAGCCTTCCCTTTTGTTTGCTCTTCAGGTTGGAATTCTTCCCATTTTGGGAGGGGTGTTAGATGCTCCGTATATTCTTCCTGATACGTAACTGGCTGTGTATAGAAGACCGCATCTGCCATGTAAGCCTCCTCTGGTCCGAACAGGTTGCCTGTGGCTGGGATCCAGAATTGCTTTCCTCCGATGTTGGTTTTGACACATTGGTGATACGTCGACGCTACTACCTTGTGATTCAAAAGCCATTCTTGCCCTAGTAGCACATGGAAAGTAGTGTCGTCCTCAAGTACATAAAAGGGAGTGAGTGCTCTAATGGGCCCGATTTTCATCATCAAATGCACTATCCCAATCGTCGTTTGAGTCTGTCCTCAAAATCCTCTTACAGTCGTCGAGCGCATCTTTATTGTTGTCTTTGACACTCCTAAGGACTCCAATGTGTGTAGTGAAATTAAGTTGAGGGAAGCTCCGCCATCTATGAAAGCTCGCTTGAGAGGTTGTTTGTTAATAAAAGCTGTCAGATATAGAGGATGAAGGTGCTCTCCCGGGTAGCATATATCTTCATTTGTAAAGGTGATTGCTTCTCTGGGTATTGGGTTATACGCTTTTCCGGATGCGATTTTCGTGATAGTCTTGGATGCTTCGCGGATCTGGTTCTCGCTGAAACCGAGGGAATCAAATAACTGTTGAGCTAAAACAGTTTGAGCAAATTTGCTAGCAATTCCATTAGTATCCGTGAAGACGACCGTCTCAGAAACTTGGCATGCTTCTTCTTCTTTCACCTCCTCCCAAGGTCTCCAAGATTCTCCCTCTGTAGGCTTGTGTGAAATCATCATAACTTGGTGTTGAGGAAGCGGGTCGCTCTTGATGCTTTGCTCTCATATCTCCAACTCGCCTCTAGCTCATTTCCTCTGCACAATGTAACATAAGGAGAAACACTCCACGGTCGGATGATGAACTCTCTTGTGATAATGGAAATATCGCTCGTGCATCTTATCTGCCGTGGTAGGCTCTGTGGGTATGGTTTCTTCTTTATTTGCCAACCATTGCTCCAGAATCCCTATTATTTGTTCTCTGCTGCATGGTAGTGGTGGTGGCGGATTGGATCCTCCTCCATCCGTTCTTCCTCCTCTTCTACCAGACCGTCCTCCGCGATAAGAGCCAAAAGCAGCCCCTCCTTTTCCTCTATCGCTTCCTTGATCGTTAAAAGCTGGTGCCGATGCAGTATTAACAGAGTGTGATTGCCAAGTATGACCGCTTGCCCCATAATTCATAACGTCCGCACAATCTGAGATCCGGGCCGCAGCTTCCTCAACCTCTACAAAGGTTTGGAATTTGAAGTTCGTTAAGTTTAACGGAAAAATGACATCCATTCCTCGGATGCATATCTCCACTAATCGATCTTCTGGGATGTCTTCATGACATTCTAGTATGAAATCATGGAAGCGAGTGATATACTTTCCGATTTCTTCCCCTACCCGCTGGGTACATCTTCCTAAATCTATTGTTGTGACTCTTCTTTGCGCGGAATAGAACTTCTTCAAAAAGAGTTGCACCATAGAGGACTACGAACTAATGCTACCGGGTTTCAAGTTATCGTACCAGGTAAAAGCGTTATCCGTGAGTGATTTTGGGAATTCTCTCATACAAAGGCTTTCATCCTGAGCGCATGCATTCATTGCTGATATGAAGCGACTGACATGCTCTCGCGCATTTCCTTTCTTCCATATGTTTTAAACTTTGGTGATGTGTAATCCTCAGAGTATAGGTAATCAGCAACTTCTACCGAGTATGGGGGTTCCAGCGAGTCATAAGCATCGTTCTTTGTCACTCGGTAGTTAGCTTTCAAGTATTTTGCAATCGCGTCTCCCGTCATACCCGGAACGGTACCTCTCATATTGACTGCTTTAGTGGTTGTCGCGTTCTGTTCTCTTGCTCGCTTAAGACGTCCGCGTAGCTCCTGATGCTTCTTAATGGATGCGTCTAGCTCCTCTTGTATTTCAGACATCTCCTGCTCGCTCGTCTCAGCCGCAACTTTTCCTTTAAGCATTTCTTCTTTCTTTTGAGACGCTCCTGCACCTTGTACAATAGGCGTAGTGACTACCGCTTGGAAACGTATCTCCTCATCACTTTCTCCTTGCACGTCTTCCACAGAAACATGGTCCGGGTTAGGAAGTGCTCCTCCCACTGGTACCTCTTGGCTTGCACCTGGGAGTATCATGCTGGAACAGAAGCTAAGAACCTCTCACTGTGGTCACAATGTTGTTGGGTAAAACGTGGGAAGGAGGAACTAGACCTAATCACAGAAAGTACTCCTAAGGAGAATAAGGGTTTATGGAAAGTTAATAGAGAATTAATGATGATCTCAAGAAGCGTGCCCTCTTTCCCTTTTATAATGACTCTCTTATGGATAAATGTCCATAAGATTAACATATTACTAAACTACCATTTCTCTTTCCTTAATTTAATACCAAACCCTAAAGGGCTTTCTTCTTAGGCCAAAGCCCAACTACCTTAATATGATCTTGGGTGAACTAGGACTTCCCTATCTTAATGGGTTAGGCCTGGTTTCCAAGTCTCTTTATCCTAAAAGGGATCCTTCATAGGCTAAGGGGCCATCTATTCTAGGATTGATTATTTCCATGTATCAACACTTTCGCGGACTACATCATGCTTTGCATCACGACAGTTACAAACTCGGTTAACATTAACGGCACGTCATACGGGTATATTACTCTGATTTATCATCCAATATTTTTATTATTTGTACAGGAATTATATCGACAAATTTGGGAAATTTAGAAAGCTAAAAGCTTATAGGAAGGCTATGTGTATCTCAAAAATCTCCACCAACTTTATACTTGACTATGCAGATGACTCCTCATCACCTATAATACATCCGCGAAAAGTTAGTAATCATCTCAAATAATCACTTCATCCCTACAGCACCTCAACGGGAAAATTACGTAAACTGTTCAACATGCCAGCCACTTCAACCCCCCTCCTCGTCCTTGTCTACCTGGGAGTCCGCTTTAAGCAGTGGAGAATATCTCGCCACATCTTTGCACCTATGTTCAACGGCTGGCACGAAGAATAAAAAGTCGGACTACAAAATGCCTAACACATGCAGGGAGGATAGTTCTCATTAAAACTTCCCTCGCTCCTACTTCTAACCACCTTATGCAAACATAACTTCTCTCACCCACGTGCATAAGCACATAAATTGTATTGCCAAACCTAAATATGAAGGAGGACATGATTCCTCGGTTAGAAAGCTTCACCCTTTAGGTTGGGATAAACTAACCAAACAAATCTGAAGGAGGGCTACGCACCAGGAAAAGTAGCAATCAAATTAAGGCCTTGTTGATGTAAAGAGTATGGAGTTTTCATGAGCAACCTGACTCCATATGTGCCAGACTATGGTTGATATAGACACATTTTTGTGTCTGATTTGACTCAATTCTATATAAAGTTACTGCCCATTTTTGTAGTTATTATGGTGTTTAATGTGTGTAGGTGTTTTTGGGAAATAAACATTTTTTGGAAAAATCGCCTCGAAAAAAAAAGTGTTACATGCACACCGGTAAGGCACCCAAGAAATTGATATAGCAGGCAAGGAAACTGCTAAAGGCACCCTTACTCTGGATAGTAGCACTTCATCTTCTCCGGCTGAATTTTGGAAGGAAAAACAGTTTTAACTGTGAAGATTTCTGGAATAATTTTTGAAGAGATTTCTTGAGATTTGATCTGAGTTTTGGATATATGCCAACCTGTTTCTACCAAATAGGCTTGGTAAATGTCTTAGATTCGTAAAACAAAAAATATTTCACGTAATTTGAGTAAAACATGGCAAGTATATTTACGAGAGGATTTTTTGGCATTTTCTGTGTGATAATTAGAAGATGGCGTGTTGCTGCGGAGTGTTTGACTCTCTCTGAAATAAGTATGTAACGTGTTTAGCCGGCAGTTATGTGTGACAAGAAAAAGAAATAAGAAATTATTATCGTGACTAGCATGAGAGAAAATCAAAGATTTTGAAGATTATGGGAGTTATATTGAGGAGCCTCTGGTGTATAAATTGAGAGTTGAGAGTCAACAAAAGGTTAATAGAGAGATTGGGGAGATAACAAAGTGTTACAGCATAGCTCGGTTGAACTCACCAAGCGTTGGTGTGTCAAGTTTGGTTGTCATATTTTAGTATCAAAACTCATCTAGAGTCGCTTGATTAAATGCTAGAGTCAACTTCGTTTAGTTTGAACTAGAAAGTCTAGGAATGTTGAGACATACAAGTATTACTCCGAAGACCCGAAGAATGAGAAGAAGTAACGACTACAACGACGACATCATCCTTCCACTTGAGGCTAGTAATATTGGCTTGAACTTATTTCATTCCTAACGTATCTTTCAAGTCGTGCTATATTGAAAACATAACATGCGAAGTTGTATATACTGTACATATTGTATATAATACTCTAATGGAGAGACATGATCATAATAGTATGGTCATAGTATTAAGGAATTAGACTACGAAGTATAACGCTTATCTTTTGAACTTCGTAGATATAATATCGACATAATATTGTATATAGTTTTATGATTATGTGTATGGGTTAATGGTGAAGATTTCATCCTAGGAAACAATGTTTTACATTTGCTTAAAGGAAGTACATTCATGAACTTGTTTCATGAATCGAAAGGGAAATCAATAGGTTTATTGGTCCGACTATTCACTGCATATTCTTTGATGACCAATATGTGTGAGTTGGTAGAACCGATCTTAACTCAGGTTATGTATCTTGGTATAACCGCTCACAATACCTAGACTTATGATTTGGTATGACAGGTTCTGGTAATTAGTGTAACCGATCCTAAGTAATCAACATGAGATGGTATGACAGATCTTTGTAATTGGTGCGACCGATTCTGGTAATTGGTGTGACGATCATAAGAGGTTGTGTGACTGATCCTTGTAATTGGTGTAACTGATCCTGGTGACTGGTGTAAACGATCACAAGTAGGTACCATGTTTAGGTAGAACTGATCCTAGTGATTGGTATAACCGATCTGAACCCATGTATGTGACTTGGTAGGACCGATCAAAACTAACCATTCTGACTTAGTATGACCGGTCACATAGTAATCTTGGAAGTCTGTTAGAACCAATTATAAACTTGTTTGGAAGTGTGGAAGAACCGATTCCAGGATGCAAATCCATGTAAATACGGAATAAGTATTTGCAGTGTAAAGATGTTAACATACTTTGAACACGAGAAGTAACTCTTATCGTTCATTGTTCAAAGATATTCCTTGGTACTCAAGGTGATCATGTGCCGAAATAAATTAAAAATCTTTTAATTAAGTTTTTTGGTTTTATATGCCTTAATCACCAGCAATTAATGCATAGCTCTAGATAATAAAAATTAGTAATGTGCATTTACTAACTGGAGATTTTCTATGAGAGATTTCGGAAATATTGGACCAACATTGATTGGAATTAGGAAAACCGAATTTGGGCATTCATTGCATATCTTGAGAATATTTTCGATTTTGGAAATTCCTTGGTGTCCAAACATCCTTGGTCTATAAATACTTAAGTTTTCATTTCTAGCAAACTATCCTAAGAGCCAGACAAACTTCATTTCTTGTTGTTTCCGGTGCAGCCGTCTTTTCAGAGAGAAAAGCATCCTAATTAGGTGAAATATCTTACGACCGCTCGTTTAAAGACTTCTATGGGATCAGGAAGCTGTACGAGTACCGTTGGTAGAAAACTAGATAATTGCAGTGTTATTAGTTTTCGATTTGATTTGATTGACTAACGGTTGTTGAAACTTTGATTGCACCTAGTTTGTTATTCTTGAGAATCTTCTCTTCTGATATAAGATTCACAC
Organism: Papaver somniferum; assembly: GCF_003573695.1. NCBI lineage: Eukaryota > Viridiplantae > Streptophyta > Magnoliopsida > Ranunculales > Papaveraceae > Papaver > Papaver somniferum. The sequence continues at coordinate 57,721,639 of NC_039362.1, forward strand.
AGACTATATCAAAGTATCGACAAGATCCTTATAACTATTTTTATATCTAAATACATATTGTGATAATAACAGACTTCGTTCTGTGTGTGATTGATCACAAGAAGATTCAAGCGGTGTTGTGCAGGTATTTAAAGGTAATTGAATATTTAAGGACGAAGAAGAATTCTTATTAATTTTCGTGTCTTGTGGATTTAGTGCACAAACCTTGATCATCTGGGATCCAACTACAATCAGTTTATCTTTGATAGATCTGATTGATTAGTTGCGTGAGATCGGCATTCTCTATATTTTTCTTTGAGATATATATCGATTGAGTGCGAGTCTAGACTTGACTATTTCGATAGTTATTGGATAGATTGATCTAACCAGACAAAGGAGTTTATTAGATTAAATATAAGATCATTTGTTAATGACTCATCTTATCTTTAGAATATTGATAAGAGTGGTTACCAAACGGATTCTTCCTTTGTTGTTTGGAATACGATCCAAAGAACTTGCTATTCACGTGCGTGACTCTAGAAGTCGAAGGCGCAGAGATACTGAGGGAACTAAGTAGCTAAGGCTAGTCTGCTTGGTCTCAACAACATGAAGTTGGTCATTGATTTTGTATAGCGGCTTAATTCTGATAGTATTCAAGACTGGACTAGGTCCCGTTTTTTTTTGCATTTGCGGTTTCCTCGTTAACAAAATCTTGTTGTGTCATTTACTTTACTTTTCCGCATTATAATTGTTTTATTATAATTAAAGTAAATTGCAATTTATGTTAACTCCGCAATACTTGATACTGATCCTATAGAGTTTCGGATATTTCTGAACCTATTATCAAGTACACACTTTGTTGTCGTATTGTCTTGATCTTGTATCTATAGTCAATCGCACAAGTTATCTTATTGTTGTATTGTCTCGATCTCGTATCCATAGACGATCACACGAAGTGTGAACAAAATTGTCGCATTGTCTCGACTTTGTGCATAGACGATCACATTCGGTAGAGGACTTATAGGTTGAAATAAAAAGATTGTGGTGTATTTGGGTACCCTTGTAATCGAAGAAATCAAGAATTGCGAGTTAAGACTGTCGTTTTATAACCGTCGCCTTCTCTCAGTGTTAAGATTGTCGTTTTTGTGACAGTTTTCTTTTACCATTTTCTCTGTGATAGCGAGTTTGCAACACTTAACGTTGCAAATTCCCAGTTTTCACTATTTTCTCTCTTTTTCATTCTTTGTAAACACTCTGAGCCATAAATGAATATTTTGAGAGTGTTTTCAACATGAGGAGCTAAACCCCAACTTCTAGGACGACAGAGGAAGCCGGTTTTCCATAATAAAGTGGTACAATTTCGTTTAACATTTGTGTTAATTTCTTTATATGATTTTTGCATTGTTTTGAAATTGAATTTAATGATTTTATTGATTAGTCGTGATTTGATTTCATGGTACATGCTTGGTCTAGGGATTTTTGATGCTCCATTCTTAAGATTTACGATTAAAACTATGAAAATATAACTATTTAGGCAAAAATTAAAATCAACTTGGACACAAGAGTTAAACAATTATTATAAATTAAATCTCTTAATATTATTCTCCGGTGGAATCTGATGGGCTGTCGTAGGCACAACAAATTAATAAAGATATTTCCCTCTAATTAACTAGTAATATAGCGGTAGTAAGAGATCGTTGTCATAGAGAGCTGTGTAATTGATATGTTATTTGAATCAACAAAATAAATTAATAACAAAGGGGGTTTTGGTTGTAAGATAAATATAAAGACAATAAAGAAGAAAACTGATGATTAAGGAATCCTTCACCATTACCAAGCAATAGCAGGATTAGAGTACTTATCTATCGTTCATGAGAACCATTCATCACTAACCGTAGAATAACAACTAGCTCAGTTTTATCCTCAAAACTTCTTTTACCACAGATATGGAAGCTCTCCGATATCAGATTCTATTCAACCGGCCACCAAGTAGTAGCTCACTCAAGGTGTAATCCAATCGAATGCTTTAAGCTTTGTGAATTAGGTTAATCCCAGTAGTTAAACTCTTAGCTCAAGATTTACTTACTGGTGTTGTTTTCACTCACGATTCCTCCACATAATTCCTCTGCAAGGTCTCGCGATTTCTACTTGTGTAGAGAGTTATTCGACGATTACTTATCTCCTAACTTCTACTAGCAATAGAACGATCAGTAGATCAATCTAGCATGCTCCAAATCAATCTAAGAATCACTCATAAACCCTAGATATAATGAAAACAAACGATAATGATAAAAACTCTCAATAGATTTGTATTAATAATAAAACTTCACGCTTAGAACATTGAATTCATCCTTAATCAACGAAGGATTTAGCTACTCATATTACAAAGAAGATGAGGAATGGTGGTTCCCCCTAAAGGGGTAAACCATAGGTTTTTGATGTAGAATAAACTCTAGCTTATGATATGAGATGTTATGATGATGAAAGGCCTGATACCTATTTATATAGGTTTACATTTCTTGGCCTTCAAGTATCCTAGTCGGTTAAGAAACCCGACCCTAAACTATGAAAGAAAGACCTAAAACCGGTTCTTAGCCTTCATGGTTTGCATACCAGTTTACAAACTGAAATTTTGTAACAAAATCCAGGGAAAATTCGTTTGCATACCAGTTTGCAAACTGAAATTTCAGTTACTCCCATTTGCATACTAGTTTGCAAACTGGCTTGTCTTCGGTATTCGATAAAACTCGTTTTGGTCGTAACTTCTTCGTCCGAACTCGGAATGACCTCATTATTTATTCATTATTTTCCTATTTAAATTATCTTCAAGATGGTGATAAGAAATCCTGAATTTTAATGAGTTAATCTTGGTGTTTGGCCCGTCTCTTGATTTTGAGCGTTTTGCTCCTTTTCGACGCACTTCTTTCACTTCTCTTGGACTTGGTCACTTGGATACTTGGAATACTTCTCTTCTTAGATCTTTTTAGCACTTTGCAGCTCCTTTTTGGATGATTTACCTAATAGAGATAAATAAAAGAAAACAAGAGGTAATAATACAAAAATATGCAAGAATAATGCTAAAGCAAGTATGGAATTGACATTAAATTCATATGAATTATACACTTATAAAATTCCCACACACTTAGCTTGTGATAGTCCTCGAGCAAACTAAAATAAACTAATCCTAAATACAATAACTCCCATTCGTTGAGAACTACTCCAATTTCATTCCTTGGAAGAACCACTAAGGATAGACACAAAGCAGAAATCTAAATAATTAGCCTGCATATGTTCTTTAGCTACATTACATCCCACAAACATTCCAATCATCACACACAAGCAATTACTTGCGTGTGACATTCAACCTGACTGCATAACTCTACTAAGATAGTCATTGTAGTTGCAATGTTTCTCAACATTTTTTGCGCAACACTCGCCTACTTAAATCACATGGATAGATAAGAGAATGGAAATAAAATAGTGAAGTGTGCAAATGTTGACTAAAGTGAAAGATGTTACCCACAATACTTGTATGAATGTCGTCAAAGGATTTTTATATATGTAGCGCAATAGTTGAGACAAGCAACCATTTAACTCGACAACATGATTAGATACTCTAAGCGCATGTTTTCTTTCAGCAAATATGTGATAGTTCCCTTGGATACTGCATTCCACGCTTGTTTAGGCGACGGAGAAAGGGAAAACGTTTCACACACACTGCTATCCAAGTGTCGAGAACCTCATTAATAGTCTTTTTGACTTGATATATAATGATGATATGTTTCACTCATTTCATCGACTACATGATTAATTCCCATGGATCCTGCGTTCCACGCTTATTTAGGAGACGGAGACAGGGAAAATCTTCTCTTTGTATTGTGAATAATGTCGGTATATGAAGAGGAGCCTTATATAAATTTTTGATTTTTGGCTTACTCTTTATGAGTGTAAGACAATTGTCTATGGGGCTTTTATATACTCAACCAATGATTACCTTGATACAACATCCATTGAAGTACTAGGATCCCACCAAATCACTTATAGAAACATATAACTGCAAAAATAAAAAGAAAGTGATTCAGTAATGATAAATTGCGAGAACTAATATTTCAAACGACTACCATGATATTGATAGCACCTAAGTTTCGCAATAAATTATGAACGTAAGTAACTAAGGATTGTAGAATGATAAAGTGGGAATCAAGCTATATTCATAAGAACTCTTTCAACCTAAAAAGGTTTAGAGTGTCATCCTAAATAACTCGTAATTAACTCCAAAAGACGAAGTCTCAAGTATGCAAGAAATCAAAGAGTTTTTTTTTTTATGTGTAGTAATACTAATATAATATCCAAACATGCTTAACTACTCCCCACACTTAAACTCAACATTGTCCTCAATGTTCAAAACCGAAAAATTCTGATTTCTGACGTAACAGCCTGGAAAAACTCAAAAATTGTACAAATGGGTAGGGAACTAGGAAAAACATCCTAAATTAAAGTTGTTCGCCTACGTGTTTTCTATGCGGTTTCAAAAGGGCACAGTGTTTCGATAAAAGTTCTAAAAGTTGTGGCCACCGGACTGACAGACATGCAATCTGAAAAAGTTGTGGAAAAATACCGAAACTCAAATGTCCAGGACTATCTATCCAACTTAACAGACTCCGAATTCGGATTTTCTTTTTTAAAAAAAAAAGGTGAGTCTGTCCTATTTAAAAGTTTGGGTCAACCACTCAAATCGTACTCCGTATGAAGTCTCGAGAGTTGTTTTCGCGACAAGTGCGCAATCAGAATTTTTCTGACAAGAATTCGTCAAAACTTTCACTATAGATTTAAGACTTTGTAGAATTCAAGATGGGAATGCAAGATATGACATGCAAAACTAAAAAAAATAAAGATAAAATAGATATATATACAAAACCAATGGGTTGACTCCCATGTATCGCTTGGTTTAACATCGTCAACCCGGCGTTATTGTTATCATCCGTACACCGGTAATCTGAAAATTTGATAGTCCTTCCAGACAACATTCTGAAATTCCAATAAAAACTTCACGAAAACATTATCACAAAATATAAATATTGAAGTTATCACTTTATTGAAGTTTCCCCCACACTTAGTCCTTTCTACATTCGGAAGTGGATATAGAACATAGAATTCGCGAACTTCAAAAGGTTCCTCAGCTTGGTGAATTTCCACTCCCCAACATAGATATGACAGTGGACGCAACCTGCGGAAATGAGATGTATTCATTTATGGATGGGAAAAGCGGTTATAACCAAATCAAGATAAAGGAAAGTGACGCAGTGAAGAAGGCGTTTTCCATACCGATGGGGAACTTCTATTATGTCGTCATGCCCTTCGGATTGAAGAACGCCGGAGCAACGTATCAACGAGCGATGACATCAATCTTCCACGACATGAATTACGAAATCATAGAGATCTATGTGGACGACATCGTCGTCAAATCAAAGAAACGAGAGAGCCATATCCAGCACCTTTGACGGGTTTTTCAACGGTGTCGAAACTTCAATTTAAAAATGAACCCTGATAAGTGTGTATTCGGAGTCACTACTAGAAAATTCCTAGGATATCAAGTCACTCATAAAGGAATAGAGGTTGACTCTGCCATAGCGGAGGCTATCCTTTCGATGTCGCCTCCTAAGAACAAAGAGGAGCTTAAGAATCTAATAGGGAAAGTTTCATAAGTAAGGCGCTTCATCCCAGGGCTAGCGCAAACTCTTAATCATTTCTTCCCGATGCTCAAGAAGAATGGCAAGTTCGCCTGGCAAGCAGCGCAGCAAGAGGCTTTCGAGACGATTAATAAATGGCTCACTCATCCGCATATACTGCGGCCACTCGTCAAAGGCGAACCTCTCTGTTTATACTTGGCAAACACGGAAACCGCTATAAGGGTTCGAGTCGCTCAAGACATGGGAGGAACCAATCTAATCCCAATCCATTACATCAGCAAAGTGCTAAAAAATACACAGTTAAGATATACTCATGTCGAAAAGGCATATTTATCGTTAATCCTAGCGGTGCAGAAGTTACGACACTATTTGCTAAAACACAAGAGTTGCATAGTAGCAACGGCTAATTCGATTGTGTACCTAACTACTATACCGATCCAGTCTGGGAGGATGGCGAGGTGGTCGATGCAATTGCTAGAATTCGACTTAACTCCAATACGACCTCAAGGCGTCTGAGGGCAAGCAATTGCAGATCTGCTGCCAACTTTCCCCGAGATGGATATGTTAGAGCACTGCTCGGTCGAACTCGCATGCGTTGCTATCTCAAGCATGTTTTTCAATGTTAATGATCAAAACTATAAGTATTGATTTCTAGTCTACTTATAGATAAGTCTCGGACTAAAACATAGATTGTGTAGTTGAGCCTTAGACTTCACGGCGTTCATCATTTGAAGAAGAAGAACTACTAAGGAGAGCTTGTGGAACTTCATTGACAAAAGGTATGTGGAGACTGAAACTCATCTATCACTTGGAAAGTATATTTCTACTCTATATCCTATATTGAGACATAAGTCGTGTTATGATATAGTTTTCTATTATACACATTTGAGATTTCGAGCTGAGTTTAACTCGCTTACATATTTTTAGGAATATGTGTTGGCAAAGCTTTCGCTTCGACCAAGTTCATCTTATATTCTTGACGCAAGTCAAAAGATGATCATGTGAAAATTGTCGAGTAACATCTTACATGGTTTTTATGATACAATCATTTGGTTTAGACTTGGAATGTTTCGTCATGATTATTTCAATAACTTGAAAATTGCTTTGATGTTAATAGTGTGTGTAAACGGTTATTGTCATCCTCTAAGAAAGTTTCAATGATTGAAATAAGAGTTTAGAACACTTAACCATTATTGGATATGTCATGTTGTGTACTCTTGCACATATGTAATCCATGTCCGGGAACCATAGTATGCGTACCCGTACGCGTACCTGTTGGCTTGAGAAATCCGGGAACCTAAGTATGCATACCCGTTCGCGTACTAGCGTAAGGTTCATGTCCGAGTATTTTTGCTGGGATTGGAAGTATTTGTACCCGTTTGCGTACTGGCAAAACCCAATCTTGTTCCAGGTATTTCAAGTATGCGTACCCGTTTGCATACTTGAAGGTTAAAGTTCTAAAATTGGTTATGTTCATGAACTTAAACATTTATAAAACAAGGACTGCAATCTTTGCAAACCGTGGCTATAATGTTCATGAATTGATTCGAGTGAATCAAACCGATTTTGCTTCAATTGTGTTCTTGTATACTTCTATGAGAATATAGCAATTGAACAACTCTTTAACTAGTTTCATTTTGAGTTATTTGAACTAGTTATGGTTAAGATGAACAAGGTTGATATGAGATTAATCATATGGCTAACTTCGGTTAACTATTATTGAGTCAACATGGTGTACATGTTTGGTACGGTTACATAAACCTAAATGAGGGTACATTTCATTTGTGTATAACAAGCTACGTTCGATCTAACGACTAAAAGATATTAGCTTGGTTGAATCAGGTTTTTCATCTAACGGTGAATATTGAATGCTTTGTTACCAAGGTAACTTGGATTGCAAACCCTGATTTGAAAATTATATAAAGGAGAACTCTAGCAATTGGGAAACCTAATCCCCACACTTATGTGTGTTACTAGTTGCATAACTAGAGTCGATTCTCCTTTAACCTTAGGTGTCTCTCGAGACCATGTAGGTTAACGACTTGAAGACTTCATTGGGATTGTGAAGCCAGACCCAACTATTTTCTCTGTAGTTGCGTGTTCTGATCTTGCCCGATTCTATCCTCTGAGTACTATCTTCTGTAAGATTTGCTCGAGATTTAATTTCCGATAGGCAAGATAAAAAGTAATCACAAACACCTTCGTCTCATCGTTTGTGATTCCACAATATATAGTTTCGCTTCCATATGATTTAGATTATTGTGAGGTGATTGATAATACTAGGTTGTTCTTCGGGAATATAAGACCGGTTTATCAATTGGTTCCTGTTCACCTTGATTTATCGAAAGACGGAACAAAAACTCTTGGGTATTTTTGTGAGAGATAAATTTATTCATTCCATAGACTTTTCTATGTGAGACAGATTTGTTTATCAAGTCTTCGACTTTGGGTCGTAGCAACTCTTGGTTGTGGGTGAGATCAACTAAGGGAATCAAGTGCATAGTATCCTGCTGGGATCAGAGACGTAAGGAACGCAACTGTACCTTAAATCGGTGTGAGATTGATTAGGGTTCAACTACAGTCTAGTCCGAAGTTCATTGGTAGTAGGCTAGTGTCTGTAGCGGCTTAATACAATGTGGTGTTCAAAGCTGGACTAGGTCCCGGGGTTTTTCTACATTTGCGGTTTTCCTCGTTAACAAAATTCTGCTGTCTGTATTATTTCTTTTTCGCATTATATTTTGTTATATAATTGAAATATCACAGGTTATGCATTGTATCGCTCAATTAGGAAATCCAACCTTTGGTTGTTGATTGAGATTGATTGATCCTTGAACATTGGTCTTTGGTACCGTTCAAGTTTACTCCTATTATATTCAATCAGGCTCGCAAATTTCTATTTGCTGATTGGAGATTGAATTGAGAGTTAGAGATATAAACTCTTGTATATACTTTTCTCTAGATTGAGTCTGACTGTTTAGTTGATTCTCTAGAAAGTATATTGGAGTAAGTCCTCTCAGATTTCCAAAGGAATTGTTGGGTGTGGTTTTGTAACCCCGCATTTTTAATTGGTATCAGAGCAGGAAAACACATTAAAGACCTTATAAGTCTGTGTTTGAAGCGATCTGATATGGACAGAAGTGTTATCTCTATAAACGTACCACCAGTCTTCGATGGCTCAAATTACTTATGGTGTAAAATTGTTATGCGTGCCTTTCTTTAAGCACGTGATTTTTAATCATGGGTTTATGTAGTTAATGGATATGATGCTCCCGTTGTTGCAGTAGGAGATGTGACCGTTCAAAAGCATATTGGTGCATATGAACCTGCTGAGATTCTTGCTGCAAAGCAAAATTCCGACGGTTTGAACGCCATCATTCATGCCATTACCCCAGATCTTCAGCACCATGTGACTACGTGCACTTGGTCTAAAGATGTTTGGGATATCTTAGAAACCGTATTTGAAGGGAATACCAGTGAAAAGGAAGCTAGGCTTCAAAACCTAAATTCGGACTTGGAAAACCTTTGTATGGCAGATGAAGATTCATTTGATAAGTTTAATCACAAAGTGTCTGAAATTGTTAATGTATCTTTTGCATTGGGTAAGACTATTCCTGAAAAGGGCATTGTGATGAAAATTCTCATATCGATGCCATCTAGATACGACTCTAAGAAGCATGCCATCATTGAGGGAAATAACCTTGATACTCTTTCCAGAAACTCTTGTTGGAAAGACTAAAATATTTGATCATGATCAGAATACAGTCAGAACCTCTGCGTTCAATGATGTGACCCTTTCGAGTGAAGCTTCTAACTTCTCATGGGCTGATGAATGTTATTCAAATCACCTTGATCCTAAGAGATCACTTATTACACAAAAGATCAAGGATATTGTGAAGAAAAAAAAATATCTGAGAGATTGTCGTCTCTCTCTATTGCTTCTGATGATTCAGTTCAAGAGAAAGCATCTCAGTGTCCTAACACCTTACATACTGCTGATGTATGTATAGAACTTTCAGCCTTATCAGCAGAAGTTCCTATTAACTCAATTCATGTTCTGAATGCGAGTCTGACACTGAGCTCCTAGATTTTCTGGACAATTCTGAAGAAATTCACCAGGAAAATATTCAACTGAAAGATATGTTGAAGAAACTTGAATCATCACTTCAGGTGAAAACTCTTGAGATTGACTGTCTTAATGATAAATTCACCAAGACCCTATTTCTAAAAGAAAAAGAGATTGATTCTCTCAAGTGTGACCTGCAAAGGTTGTCCGGAAGCTCAGACAAAATTTCAGCAATGTTGTTCGGTCAAAAGGCTTTTGGAAACACAAAAGGTTTAGGGTTCAAAAGTAAGGTTGTGAGCACAACTAAATCATTTGTTCCAACCGTCTCTCTGGATCAGTTGATCTTGCTTGTTTTAATAAACAAGATTCATCTCTACAAGGCCAAGTCTCTTCTCTGTTTTGCTCCTTTTGTGGAAGTACAAGTCATGTTCAGAGCAAGTGCTGGAAATTCAAGAGAAACAACAAAAGAATTTCTAAACTTCAAAATTACATGCAAAGGATGAATCTGGATATGAAGAAACAATCAGTGATGCCTGGGCATGCGAAGAAGTCTAAAATAATCAGAGTCAGACGAGGTAAGTCTATTCATCCAACAAACCTTGAGATGTCCCCTTGTGACACAAGAAGTGAACATTTTGTTCACTCCATTACTATCTAATTTATAGTAATGAACTGTATCCTTATTTTGGACTTGAGAAATAAGGATTACTTCAAGGTCGTTCAAGTCTTGTAATTGTTTGTTGATTTCTTTTATTTTGAGCAAGTAAATATTTTGTTGTTGAGATAGATAATGGATCATGAACCGTGGAGACTTTTTCAAGTTTCTTTAGGGTTTGCTATCCTAGAGTCTATTTATGTTCATTTGTGAACAATAGTATCCTTTACTTTTTCTCTCTCTAAAAAGATACAGTCTCATGTGTATCTATGTGAAGGGTTTCTGTCCTCAAGGAAAAGAAAGGTTAAGGATACGTTTGATTATCCAGGTTCTTCCTCCAACTTCCTATTGTCTATTTGTCATTCTGATAATAACTTTAGGGCTATGGTGAAAGATTTCATCGGAAAAATAAATGATTTAAAATCTCAAATCATTTCATCTTTAAAAGATATTTCGCACTATGAACAAATGTTGTCTCTAACAAAGAACATTCTGCATGAACTAGAAAAGAGAACTTAGTGAGTTAACTAATATCTCTGAAGATGTGGAAGAATTTAATGATCCCATTATCAATGGTTTTTTCAATAATGAGATTGAATTCTCTGTAGATGCCCTGACAAAGCTCTACATTGTCTAGGAAACTTCTTATAAGAATTTTATTCTTGTGTTTTTTAAGAAGGATAACTAGGATTTGGAATAGCCATTATTGTGAGTACACATATCTATGTCCAACGTTTTCACCTTCAATGTTTTTAGATTTATTTATTTAAATTCTAAAGTTTATTTGGAAGATGATTTTGCAGTATTAATCTTTATGGTTTTATATATTGTAACTTGTTATGGGATATGTTGTTTATGTCCGTGAACCTTGACTGTCCCATACTTGTTCAAAAGTTATCTCTATTATGTCAGTATGAAAGTATTGATAAAGGATAGAATGAACTTTTGAATACAAAAGTTAAGCCTTTTATGTCATTATGTTGATGGAAGAAGGGATAAACTTTTGTTTACAAAGATTAAGTCTATCATATGTCATTGTGCAAATAGTGATGAAAAATAGAATGAATCCTTGTTTATTCCGCAGTATTGGACTTTCCCTGATCCACATCTTTGTGCATATACAATGTTGCTCCGTAGGTTCTCTTATGTTGAGCATGGACAATTTAATTGATCATTTTTGTGGCTAATTCAATTTGTGATTTTTGGATACAAATTCATGTTTTCATATGATTTGATTATGTTCAAATAAATCCTTCTTTTCTCGTAAAAGTAAGGTTGCTCTTATTGTTCTTTCGGGAATGACATTATATGGGGGAGAGTTCTTCTGAACTTGTGTTTAAATGCCAAATCTTTGTGGGGAGTGCGGCTGTGGAATATTGTAGGAGTTATCTTGTATCTTTATAAACTCCTTGATTAATGCATTTAGCTTCGGCTATATGATTGCATCTAAATAAGTTGGTATGTTATTCTCTTTTGGTCATGAAGTATCTCTATGAAAATTTCATGAGGATACCACTAGTTTTCGTACCTTTGCCAATTTATATTGACAAAAAGGGGGAGAATTAATGCGTAATTTCATACTACAAATACATATGGTTTACGGATCATTATGTAAGGGGGAGTGGTTTTCATGTCGAGATGAAGTATTGACTAAGGGGGAGTGATACATATCACCATAGTATTGTTGTCAAAGTTGTGATACAATTGAACTTTGATGTTGTGTAATAATACTATGACACTGTATAACAATGATTGAGAGCATTTGTTTTCTCATTGTTATCGCTACGGATCTTCAACAACAATAATGCTGAGTTGAACACGTTTAGAATCATGGAGTACTTGGAAGTGCCAAAGATTTCGAGTCGTGTTGAAGATGCCAAGGAGATCAAGCATTTGGATGAGAAGCTACAAAGTTTTATTTATTTTGTAATCCGTATGTATTGATAGTTTTGTCACCAAAATTGACAAAGGGGGAGATTGTTAGATCACTACTCGGTCGAACTCGCAGGCGTTGCTATCTCAAGCATGTTTTTCAATGTTAGTGATCAAAACTATAAGTCTTGATTTTTAGTCTACTTATAGATGTCTCGCACTAGGACATAGATTGTGTAGCTGAGCCTTAGAATTCACGACGTTCATCATTTGAAGACGAAGAACTACTAAGGAGAGCTTGTGGAACTTCATTGACAAAAAGTACGTGGAGACTGAGACTCATATATCACTTGGAAATTCCATTCTACTTTATCTCCTATATTGAGACATAAGTCGTGTTACGATATAGTTTTCTATTATACATATTTGAGATTTCGAGCTGAGTTTAACTCGCTTACATATTTCTCGGAAAATGTGTTGGCAAAGCTTTCACTTCGACCAAGTTCATCTTATATTCTTGACGCAAGTCAAAAGATGATCATGTGAAAATTTCCGAGTAACATCTTACATGGTTTGTGTGATACAATCATTTGGTGTAGACTTGGAATGTTTCGTTATGATTATTTCAATAACTTGAAAATTGCTTTGATGCTAATGGTGTGTGAAAACGGCTATTGTCATCCTCTAAGAAAGTTTCAATGATTGAAATAAGAATTTAGAACACTTAACCAATATTGGGTACGTCATGTTGTGTACTATTGCACATATGTAATCCATGTCCAGGAACCATAGTATGCGTACCCGTACGCGTACCTGTTGGCTTGAGAAATCCGGGAACCTAAGTATGCATACCCGTTCGCGTACTGGCGTAAGGTTCATGTCCGAATATTTCTGATGGGATTGGAAATACGCATACCCATTTGCGTACTAGCGAAACCCAATCTTGGTCCGGGTATTTCAAGTATATGTACCCGTTTGCATACTTGAAGGTTAAAGTTCTAAAATCGGTTATGTTCATGAACTTAAACATTTATAAAATAAGGAATGCAATCTTTGCAAACCGTGGCTATAATGTTCATGAATTGATTCTTGTGAATCAAACCGATTTTGCTTCAATTTAGTTCTTGTATACTTCTATGAGAATATAGCAATTGAACAACTCTTTAAGTAGTTTCATTTGAGTCATTTGAACTAGTTATGGTTAAGATGAAGAAAGTTGATATGAGAGTAATCATATGGCTAACTTCGGTTAATTATTGTTGAGTCAACATGGTGCACACTTTTAGGTACGGTTACATAAACCTAAATGAGGGTACATTTCATTTGTGTGTAACAAGGATCTAACGGTTGAAAGATATTATCTTGGTTGAATCAGGTTTTCATCTAACGGTGAATATTGAATGCTTTGTTACCAATGTAACTTGGATTGCAAACCCTGATTTGAAAACTAGATAAAGGAGAAGTCTAGCAACTGGGAAACCTAATCCCCACACTTCTGTGTGTTACTAATTGCATAGCTAGAGTCGATTCTCCTTTAACCTCAGGTTTCTCTCGAGACCCTGTAGGTTAACGACTTGAAGACTTCATTGGGATTGTGAAGCCAGACCCAACTATTTTCTCTGTAGTTGTGTGTTCCGATCTTTCCCGATTCTATCGTATGAGTACTATCTTCTCCAAGATTTGCTCGAGATTTAATCTCAGATAGGCAAGATAAAAAGTAATCACAAACACCTTCGTCTCATCGTTTGTGATTCCACAATATCTAGTTTCGCTTCTATACGATTTAGATTATTGTGAGGTGATTGATAATACTAGGTTGTTCTTCGGGAATATAAGACCGGTTTATCAATTGGTTCATGTTCACCTTGATTTATCAAAAGACGGAACAAAAACCCTTGGGTATTTCTGTGGGAGACAGATTTATTCATTCTATAGACTTTTCTGTGTGAGACATATTTGTTTATCAAGTCTTCGACTTTGGGTCGTAGCAACTCTTGGTTGTGGGTGAAATCAGCTAAGGGAATCAAGTGCGTAGTATCCTGCTGGGATCAGAGACGCAAGGAACGCAACTGTACCTTGAATCAGTGTGAGATTCATTAGGGTTCAACTACAGTCCAGTCCGAAGTTCATTGGTGGTAGGATAGTGTCTGTAGCAGCTTAATACAGTGTGGTATTCACAGCTGGACTAGGTCCCGGGGTTTTTCTGCATTTACGGTTTTCCTCGTTAACAAAATTCTGGTGTCTGTGTTGTTTCTTTTCCGCATTATATTTTGTTATACAATTGAAATATCACAGGTTGTGCGTTGTATCGATCAATTAGGAAATCCAACCTTTGGTTGTTGATTGAGATTGATTGATCCTTGAACATTGGTATTTGGTACCGATCAAGTTTACTCCTCTTATATTCAATCGGGCTCGCAAATTTCTATTTGCGGATTGCAGATTGAATTGAGAGTTAGAGATATAAACTCTTGGATATACTTTTCTCTAGATTGAGTCTGAATGTCTAGTTGATTCTCTAGAAAGTATATTGGAGTAAGTCCTCTCAGATTGCCAAACGAATTGTTGGGTGTGGTTGTTGTACCCCCCGCATTTTCAGGATATCTCGGAGATTCATACTGAGCTGCCTGGAGAAATCGCTTTGGTGGAGGAAGTCTTGCCTAGTGTGTGGAAAATGTCCTTCGACGGTTATTCTTATGGAGACCACGGAGGCGTTGGATAGTCTAGAATCACCAACAAGAGAATTAAAGTCATACGCTTATAAGCTCGATTACCCTCGCACTAATAACGCCTCCGAATATGAAATTTTTCTCATTGGGATGCAAATGGCGTTAGAGATGGGAATAACAAACTTGGGAGTAGTGGGAGATTCCAGACTTTTGGTGAACCAAATAGAAGGGGAGTTTCATGTGAAAGATCCGGCACTGGCGGTCTATTGGGACAAGGCTCAACGTTTAATGCGGCGTTTTGGACACATCTTGATTCAACACATGGGTCGTTTGTTGAACAAACATTCAACAAACACGCAGATGCATTGGCAACACTGGCGTCAAAGCTACAGATGTTAAAAGGAGATGAAGAAATAATTACTATCATCAGGAATACTTTGCCTTGAGCATTAGAGGAAAGGGCGATAATGGAAGAAATGGATTGGGGACGCGTGATAATAGCGGATCTAAAGCGACCGCCCGAGGAAAGACAATTACCATGGAAAACCTTAAGATCATACACCATCCTCGATGGGAACTTGTACTTCATCACAACAGGGGGTGGGTTGTGCAGGTGCCTCGGGCCGCTTGAAGGAAGGGAAAAGTTAAAGGAAATACATCACCAAGTATGTGGGCACGCCGCTTCCATAGTGTTACATCGGCGGATTCAACGCACAAGATTCTACTATCCAAAACGTGGCGGTTCAAGCAAAAGCTCTACAAGACGCTTGCGTTGTTTGCCAAGGATCCCCTCACAAAGCGGAAGTCTGTGTTGCCGAGGATGATGAGGAAGACTGGAGAGAACCTTACATCGTTTATATAACAATTCGAACCTTACCAAGTGATAATAAGGTGGCCTTAGGCTAATCAAGAAGTACAAGCGATACTTCGTTGTCGACAAGAAACTATTCCGAAGAATCTTCGGACACCAGACACTAACTTGTTTAGACAAGAGCGCGGACCTTCGGGTGATAGAGTTAACACATGACGGCGAACACCAAGGGAAGGCAAGGTTATTCTCGCAAATCTATGAAGCAGGGTATTACTGGCCTACCATGGAAAGCGACACAGCTGAATACGTACCAAAAATGTGAGCAATGTCAAATTCACGGCAATCTGATCCACGTTCCTCACACTATGTAACACAACATCGCCACACCTTGGCCCTTCCATACTTGGGGCTATATATCATCAGACCCATCACGCCAAAGTCTTCTAAGCAACACGAGTACATCGTGACCGCGACTGAATGTTTCACGAAATGGGTGGAGGCTATCCCATTAAAAAATACCACCTGTGTTACCATTGCCGCTTTCATTAAGGAATGTATCATCACGCGCTTCGGAATACCCATATGTATCGTATCAGATAACGGCTTGCCCTTCGTCAACAATGATGTAAAGGAACTATTGGAATCTTTTCACATCAAGCATAAAACGTCTTCTCGTTACTATCCCAAATAAAATGGGCAGGCAGAAGCAACTAACAAAACGCTTCTCCATATCCTTAGCAGAAACCTGTATGACAACAAAAGACTTTGGCATGAAGAGTTACCAATGGCGCTCCGGGCGTACCGAATCGCTAAAAGATCCTCCACCGGAGCGGCGCCCTACAACTTGGTATATGGAGAAGATGTCATTCTACCAGCGGAAGTTGTCATGCCTCGACCCGAGTAATTGTTGCAAGCGGCTTGCAAATTGAAGACGAAAAGAGATTTCAAGTACTAGACACAGTAGAAGAGAAGCGAGACATAAAAAACGCTCAGGCACAGAAATATCGTGATCGGATGGCAAGAGCTTACAATCAAAAAGTTAAACCAATAAGCTTTACGGTAGGGGACCTAGTTCTTGCAATCTCGCCACATGTACCACGAAATGCTAGCGCTGGTAAATTTGCTCCAAACTGGGAAGAGTCTTTTCGAGTCATCGAAGTCGCGGAGAGGGGTTACTACAAGATTGAGCATGCCGACGGGACTCCTATCAAGGGAAAACTTAAATGATAAAGTTAACGGCAAATGGCTGAAGACTTTCTACATGTAAGGAATCAATAATACGAATAAAACGATCTTTTTATTTAAATAACTCGTTTTCGCAATATATATCCACGAATCCTCTGACGCTCATACCTTGAGACCCGAGTTCCCAAAACCCACTTCCGCTCTATTATAGAGCCTTGCGCGGACCTTGTCCTTGATAAAAGGAGGAGTGTATGAATCCTTTCGTGCTCACTCTTTGAGGCCTGAGTGTCCAAAACCCCTTGCACTCCACCATAGAGCCTCGCGCGGCTAAGTCCTCCTTGTCCTTGATGAAAGGAGGAGTGTATGAATCCTCTCGAACTCACTCTTTGAGGTCTGAGTGTCTAAAACCCCTTGCTCTCCACTAATAAGAGCCTCGCGTGACTAAAACCTCCATCCTTGATAAAAGGAGGAGTGTATAAATCCTCTTGTGCTCATTCTTTGAGACTTAAGCACCTAAAACCCTGTGCTCTCCATTAATAAGAGCCTTGTATGGCTAAAACCTCTGTCTTTGATAAAAAGAGGAGTGTATAAACCCTCTTGCACTCATTCTTTGAGACCGGAGCACCTAAAACCCTTGCGCCCCGCCCCAGAGACTTGTGTGGCTAAACCCTCCCCCTTGACCAAAAGGGGAATGCCTAAAAACCTCTGTTGCGATTATGCCTCGAGACCCGAGCATAATATATTCCCTTTGTACTTCCTACTGAGGGGGAACTGCACCTTGCGCTCCCACATAACTGGCTCTGGCGCCCTTACCTTGCCCTTATAGGCAAATTCAAAAAAAAAAATTGGTCAACATAGCATGGTACTTGGCTATCTCCTCTTCCACCAGAGTCAAACTCCCGAAGGCACCCTTGCAATCCCAGCTTTTTTAAAGCGCCGCTCCACTATACCTAAAGCTTATTGAGAAATAACGCTGGTACACGCCATATAGTTAGTATCTGCACAATCAGACCATTCAGCAAGAGCTTTCTTTAAGACCTCTTCACATTTTGCTAACTCGTTCACACACTCGTTCCTGATCTGATGCAAGCGATGAATTTCCCGCATATATATCTCCATAATAGGGTTCTGAGGCGTCGCAGGCAACGCCAAAACCCATTCCATAGCAGGACGATTACGTGACATACAAATTAACAAAGAAAAAGGAGAAGAGAAGGAGATAAAGGGGAAGAATGAATGATAGAAAAACCCTAACTAATAACATACAAGTATACATATACTGAACTCCACCGCCTCGCCCATCCTAACTCCTTTGAACATGTGTGACACCTAAGGTCGACTAAAGCAAGTGAGAGTGCCACGTTGATAGCACCCTGAGAAGCGGAAACATCTACTAGATTCAAACCAGAAGACACTCAGCGCTCTTTTAGCAAGGAGCGCCTTGGACGACAAGCTGAAAGGAACAACCTCACCAGCGCCTTTGATACCAGAAATCTGCGATTCTACCTCCATCAGTAGACCATGTGCATCTGCATGATCACGTTCATAATACTGGCATATAATAGGGAGGACAGTCACAAGGCGTCTCAACAGAGAAACCTTTACCAATAAACGCACATAATTTTGCATGATGATTAAAAGTTAACAAACATCATCTTGACTACTTATATAAAGAGGAGGGACATAAAAATCAGAGGTCTATTTAACCTGGCGTTTTTAGGGGCCACTCAAAAGGATTTAGGGGCCAACAATAAAACAAAAAAGGTCACCCAAAGGGAAAATGTAGCCAGCCCTTATCTCGCGTAATTCGTAATGGCGAAATTACCCTTATATATTCGGAGGATATGATAACATTGTTACCCTCCGAATGCAATCGGAGGCCAAAATATTTGCCAGACGTCCGATTATACGAGGTGCAGTATTTCTTGGTTCGTGTTTTGGATTCAGCGTTAATCGGGAGTTAAATATATTACAAAACCTACCGATTATAAGTTGCCGCAAATTCAAATTTTGAAAGCTACCATAATTGGTAGATATGCTAAATCCAATACCTACCGATTATTGGTTTCTCCACATTCAACTTTCGTCAAATTAGCCGTTGGAGTTTTTGGGAAAAACAAAAAGAGCCGTTGGACCCTAAACCTATATAAAGAAACTCATATCTATCACCCCAATTGCACCAAACTCTTTCCTCTCTTCAGTTTTAATTTTCATAACAAAAAACATGGATATTTCTTTTGCCGAAGAAGAAGATTGTGCTATTTATAGAGCGTGAGTTGTGGTAACTACTCATGATCGTGTTCACAAGCTCCACAAATCGGAATCCGAAGAGCAGATATGGAACCGTATCTTAATGGTATTTGAGGCCTTAGATGGTAATCGAATTCGAAGATCATCCAATGACATTAAGATGAGAAATAATGCGCTAGATAAGGAGATTGACAAACTTGAAGATGAGGAACATTTTGTTAGGAACGCTTTTCCTTGGTGGACGTATGAAAAACGAGTAAGTATCTCTGTAACTCCAATTCACATTAACAAAAGTTAGTACTAACTTGTTACTCATTCGTAATTTCAGAGAAATCTTGCGGATCGCCGGTATGTGGACCTCTACGGGAAACGATTTGAACATGAAGGATGCTACAAAATCAAGAGGGACAATTTCTATGGTCACTGGAAGTTATGATCTGTTTTAATACTTTTATGGTCAATTAGGAGTATGGATTTAGGTGCTTTTGACGAAATTGTAAGGTTAAGGCCGTTTGAACTTTATGTAATGGATGTAATCGGAGTATTATTAATATAAAAACTAGCCGATTATACGAAATCGGTAGATTATTTTGTTAAACAACCTACCGATTGTAATATTCGGTTATTTTATGAGTCAACTTTCTTTCCGATTATGGTGTTGTTTGGTTCCAGGAAACAGTTTTTTTTTGAACTTGTAATATTCGGAGGATAATGTTTTTGTAAAGTTCCGAATGTACGATGGCCCAAAAATCAGAATTTGGAAAAACTTATACTTTTCAAATTTTGTCTTTGAAATAATCGGACGTTAAATTAGTTACCAAAACTTCCGAATATGGGATGTCTAACCTTCAATATGGGCCCTTGGAACCACCTGGAGCCATGGCGTGGTTTGTTTTGAACTTGTGATATTCGGAGGATAGGTTTTTTATAAAGTTCCGAATGTACGATGGCCCAAAAATCAGAATTTGGAAAAACTTATACTTTTCAAATTTTGTCTTTGAAATAATCGGACGTTAAATTAGTTACCAAAACTTCCGAATATGGGATGTCTAACCTTCAATATTGGCCCTTGGAACCACCTGGAGCCATGGCGTGGTTTGTTTTGAACTTGTGATATTCGGAGGATAGGTTTTTTATAAAGTTCCGAATGTACGATGGCCCAAAAATCAGAATTTGGAAAAACTTATACTTTTCAAATTTTGTCTTTGAAATAATCGGAAGTTAAATTAGTTACCAAAACTTCCGAATTGGGTGTCTAACCTTCAATATGGGCCCTTGGAACCACCTGGAGCCATGGCGTGGTTTGTTTTGAACTTGTGATATTCGGAGGATAGGTTTTTTATAAAGTTCCGAATGTACGATGGCCCAAAAATCAGAATTTGGAAAAACTTATACTTTTCAAATTTTGTCTTTGAAATAATCGGACGTTAAATTAGTTACCAAAACTTCCGAATATGGGATGTCTAACCTTCAATTGGCCCTTGGAACCACCTGGAGCCATGGCGTGGTTTGTTTTGAACTTGTGATATTCGGAGGATAGGTTTTTTATAAAGTTCCGAATGTACGATGGCCCAAAAATCAGAATTTGGAAAAACTTATACTTTTCAAATTTTGTCTTTGAAATAATCGGACGTTAAATTAGTTACCAAAACTTCCGAATATGGGATGTCTAACCTTCAATATTGGCCCTTGGAACCACCTGGAGCCATGGCGTGGTTTGTTTTGAACTTGTGATATTCGGAGGATAGGTTTTTTATAAAGTTCCGAATGTACGATGGCCCAAAAATCAGAATTTGGAAAAACTTATACTTTTCAAATTTTGTCTTTGAAATAATCGGAAGTTAAATTAGTTACCAAAACTTCCGAATTGGGATGTCTAACCTTCAATATGGGCCCTTGGAACCACCTGGAGCCATGGCGTGGTTTGTTTTGAACTTGTGATATTCGGAGGATAGGTTTTTTATAAAGTTCCGAATGTACGATGGCCCAAAAATCAGAATTTGGAAAAACTTATACTTTTCAAATTTTGTCTTTGAAATAATCGGACGTTAAATTAGTTACCAAAACTTCCGAATATGGGATGTCTAACCTTCAATATTGGCCCTTGGAACCACCTGGAGCCATGGCGTGGTTTGTTTTGAACTTGTGATATTCGGAGGATAGGTTTTTTATAAAGTTCCGAATGTACGATGGCCCAAAAATCAGAATTTGGAAAAACTTATACTTTTCAAATTTTGTCTTTGAAATAATCGGAAGTTAAATTAGTTACCAAAACTTCCGAATATACCACACAAATCATTGTCATTTGAACTTGTCTAACTTAGTTACCCAAACAAATTTCCGAATGTACAACAAAAATCATTGTCATTTATCTGCTCTTCTTTACTTTACGACCGTGACTACCTCCCAGTCCTGCACGACCACGGGTTTGAGCACCTTCAGTTTGAGCACCTTCAGTTGGAGCAGCTTCAGTTGGAGCAGCTTCAGCGCTCGATGAAGCTCGAGTTCTTTTACCCGTCTTTGATACTGCCACCTTGGGCTGATGCCTCTTCGTGACTTTCTCCCCAAACTGGGCAGCATAATCTTCGTTATCCATATTATCAACTAGATCTCTAGCCTCTTTGATCTTCTCAGCTGGCATGGGATCTCCGCTCTTCAAGCATGCAGTTAACATTTTGGAAACACGCTTGAACCTATTCACCTGTTTTTTATACGTAATGACATAACATCAAACGGTAATTACCTAAGATTTATAGGAATAATATAAAATGAACAAAAATATAAGAACACGCACCAGTCTATCATAACCAGCTGGTTTGTCTTTGATGATACAATTATAACTTGAACCCGCCGCAGTAGTGTTGGATTTGATTTCACGGATAACCAAAGGATGTGATACCTTGTTATACCAACTCATATAGTCTGGAGAATTTTCATCACCTCGGATGGTTCGTCTACCAGTGTCGATAATGAAGTCATTCCTCTTATCCCAGTTATCAAGAACAGTAGGTGGGCCTGTGTGAACAATCGTGAGATTGTCACCACTAGAAGAACACAACTCCAACTCCAATTTGTAGTAATCCCCCATTTTCTCCAGAGGTTGATGTTGTATATACCCGTGTTGTCGCATCACCCTAGAGGGGTTATACATCACATATCCTGTGGGGTGCCACAATGGTCCAAAATAAAGGGACAAGTCCGACCGAACATTTATATGCCCACTGACTCGATCTTCCTTGTATGGATCAAAGCATACGTCTGAGGCCTTCAATTGGTCCAAAATCTCCCTCATGCGAATCAACTGCTGCTCCTTTGTCCTAGAACGGTTGTCTTCAAATATATACTTTGTTCCTCTAGGAGTACCTTTGCACCACCCCGGGTTCTCTCCGGCCAACTTCAGGATAGGGAAGTGGTCATAGATCCATGCCTATATACATAAGAAACCAAGTTTTAGTAAATAGATTGTGTATATTCGGTAGTAATTTCCAAACATAATTTCCGATTATATATAATCGGAAACAAAACTGAGTAGCTATCCACCGAATAACAACATTCGAAAATATATATGGATCATTTCCTACCGAATATGCGTCATTTGGAGTTCAGTAACCTATAGCTTTTCTGGCCTGTATATTCGGTTCTAATATCAAAGAATATTTCCGATTGTATATAATCGGAAAACAATAAGTACCTAGCCACCGAATAACCAACATTCGGAAAATAAGATGGATCAATTCCTACCGAATATGCGTCATTTGGAGTTCAGTAACCTATAGCTTTTCTGGCCTGTATATTCGGTTCTAATATCAAAGAATATTTCATTGTATATAATCGGAAAACAAAGTAAGTACTTAACCACCGAATAACCAACATTCGGGAAAAGAGATGGATAATTTCCTACCGAATATGCGTCATTTGGAGTTATGGATATGCATCATATGTATTGTCTACTGAATAACTATAGAGTGAGTTATAGAGTTAAAGAAAAAACCTGCAATAGAGCCACATTCCCGGCAACTTGGCAGGTTCCTAGCCTCGAAGCCTTTCTCAACTCTTCCATCAAGAATGCTAGGCATGCCGTGCCCCAAGAATAGTCACCGACTTCATGGAGAGGATCCAAAAGTTGTATAAGGTTGGCGTCGATCCGGTTGCCAGAAGTATTGGGGAATATGACACATCCCAATACACAAAGGAGATATGCGGTGGCAGCGTGGTTCACTTGCTCATCAGTTAACGTTCCATTCTTTTCCTTCTCCAAGGTGCCTCGAAACATATTCATCAAAGCTGTAATGTTGATCTGTCTTGTTCTGTAACTTGCATGCCTCCTAAACTCTGCTGTTGTTGTCTCTTCATCCCAACCTAAGCACTTGTTAGTTAGAGAATAAAGTTGTGCCCAACTTAACTGCTTTGTGTAGTTAAACTTCACAGCTGTGCCTTGGTCGGGAAGGTTAAGAATCTTCACAACATCATCCGGGGTGATCGTCATCTCCCCAAACGGCATATGGAAAGTATCGGTCTCAGGATACATTCTCTCCACGAACGCCGATATGGCCACACGACCATGTTCCAACAATGAATTCTCAGCGGCATTAGCTAACCCCGAGTTGGCAACAATTGTCTTGAACCTTTCACATTCACCGGATAAAGGCCACACAAGCATTTTTGTTGGTGCGATGGTAGGTTTGAGTAGACGGACCGCATCTTGATGATCCTATTAATACAAGTATTACGATATAACACATATACAATACATTAATAAAAAATAGTAATTTTATTACCTCGGTTTCATATATTTCTCTGGCCATGAGTCTTTGTATCCAAATAGCAATTTTCCTCCATCCGCTGGTAGTCCAAGGGTTGTGCCTGCTGGAATACCCTTCTTCTTCAAGTGCTGAGGGACAAGATGTGATGCTTTCTTAGCAATATCCTTCCTTACAACATCTTTTCCTTTTTTGGCTTTTTGGGTACCACTTGGTTGTCCTTCTTCTTCTACTCTTGCTACTGGATCAACTGGTTCAACACTTGGTCCTGCACTTTGTTGAGCGGCTTGTTCAACACTTGGTCGCACCCCTTGTTCACTGCCTTGTTGTTCAACAGTTGGTTGCACTCCTTGTTGACTGCTTTGTTCTTGTTCGCTTTGTTGAGCACCTGAATTATCTTTGGCACTCCTTTCCCTCCTAGCACTAGCTGTCACTTTCTTCCTCCCTTAACGACTTTGTCTAAACAACAAAGAAAGGAACAATATTTACAAACTATACAATCGGAAGACAAAGTATGGAAATATAACCCGAATGTACACATTCGGACGTAAGAAGACACATATTGTTCCCGAATACAAAACAATCGGAAGCTAACTAAACATATTTGCAACCGAATATACATCAATTGGAGTTCAGAAGCTGTAAATTTTTCATCCTACACAATCGGAAGAAAAAGTGCACCTCTATAACCCGAATGTACAAATTCGGAAGTAAGAAGACACATATTTTTTCCGAATGAAAAACAATCGGAATATAACTAAACACGTTTACAACCGAATATTCATCAACTGGAGTTCAGAAACTCTAAAATTTTATCCTACACAATCGGAGGTATAAAACATTATATTGTCTTCCGAATAAATACTGGCCCCAAAATGGGATTTTTCCTATATCATAAATTTTGAGATTTTTTCAATATATACATTCTGTAGTGAGTGTTCTTCCGAATACTTTGTGTCTACTTAAATATATTCGGTAGCCAAAAAATTCATTAAACTACCGATTATTAGCAGTTTGTATCCAGGAAGATATAGCCACCAATATTCGGCAGATAATCATCAAATCTTTCTCCCGAATACTGTCGATGTTCTTGAAAAATGAAGAACACGACTACATTCGGAAGTAAATGAGCATGCATATCGTCCGAATCTGGATAAATAACCAAAAACCCTAGAAATTTTTTTTCTCGATTCGACGAATTAAAGCGAAATAAACCCCAAAAATGATAGATTCTTACCTAATTGGGGCCATTTGAAGTTGACGAAGTGTTTGAGTCTCGGAATCGCCACCACCGACTACATTGCCGGGTACTTGTTCTTCGCGTTCTTCGCGTTCTTCTTCATTTGCAGCAAGAATTTCTTTATTTCTTGCTAAAATTCCAATGTTTGGATCGATACCCCGAGCAACATTTTTGGTTCTAGGTCTGTGGGTTTCATTTCTCTTATCCATTGTTTTATAATCGAATCGACGATGTTTTGATTTTACGATTCGCGGCGATGTTTCGGTTGAACGAGGAAATTTTTTTTTCTTCCACAATCGGAAGATAATATGAAACTGGAAGAAGAAGAGTTGAAATGAGTAGAATTGTTTTTGATTTGGTTTTTATACAGTTTTACCAGAAGGGCATTTATGTAACTTCAATATCATATAGGGTACCCCTTAACTAGAGTCTTTGGCTGGGTATAAATTGATGGCCCCTAAATCATTTGGGATGGCCCCTAAAAACGCCAGGCTATTTAAAGCTTACACCTCATTAAAATGCAAACCATGTCCAGAAAACGAGGAGAAAATCATAACACAAATCCCAAAGGTTACAACAGTACAAGGAGAAGAAACAACACCCAAAGAAAAAGTCCCAAGAAGACACTCAAGGATCAGCTTGCCCTGATAATTCCGCCTCAGCCTCAGCCTACAATTGTCGTTCCGTCTCTAATGTCTTTTTGGCCTGGGAAAGCCCCCCAGCCACTGTAATAGATTCCTGAATCAAGCGGTCCCAAGTCACCTTCAACTCGTCAATAGTAGCTCTCACAGCAACAATCCTTTCCTTGAGACTAGCGATAATGCTTGGTAGCTGAGTCCGGCGTGAATTTGCTTTAATCTCCGCCTCTTGCCAAAGAACATCCAACCACCCAACGTTAAACTTCATACTTGTGGCGTTGTTAATCACTCGACGCCAACTCCACAGCTGGCCGGCAGAGGGTTGATCACTAGCATCAACCAACTCGCCTACCGCATCCAAGATGCTCAGAGTATAAGAACAAAATGATATTGGCATCAGGAAAAACTGCGTCCGAGCCAATGTGACCATGTTGAGTGGAAATCTGAGCGTACAAGGCTTCATATCGGGGAGGAACCCAAAACCCATACACCGAGACATAGTCCTCTCCATCCCGAATGGAGTCTCGCTCCATGGCTCTGCCCTCGATAAGGAATACAGGCGGAGTAATGCGGTCGCCACCAACCAAAGGAACTGACTGGGTGGCCTGTCGAATAGGGCTTGTCTGGGGGCGCCCTTGAACTTTATTCCTCTTGTCCCTCTCATTACCTTCTCTAGCGTCAGTGCGACCATGCTTTGGCATGACTCGTTCTTGTGCAGTAAAGCATGAATCATCTTTAAAGTTAATAATGATAAAAAAAAAAGAGAGGAGAAGAGGGCCAGTCAAGTAACAAGGATAAGGGCGCCGGACACCAACTTACGTGAATAAATGGAAGAGAACGAGAACTAGCAGTGCCTTGATGGGTTGAAGCAGAAACTGACGAAGAGGAACTCGCGCTAGAAGCACCGTGACTAGTTCGGTGGCGATTTCGGCTCTCTGAAAGAAACCAATGAGCAAAAGAAATCAACACTCACCTCATTCACCCAACCATATACATATAGAGGGGGATGTTAATTAATGGGATAAATGGCAAACAACGGACACGTGTCTGGATAAAAGATCAAATACCAGATTTCTCCAGGTGTGGGTCAACCTGCTGACCGAGTAAAGTAACAGGATGAGAGGGAAAGCTTGAGATAGCACTGGCAACATAATAGGGCGTATTGTTCTTGGTGGAGCGCCCTCTGAGAAAGGCCACAACCCTATTCGAGAGAGATTTACGGGGAGGAGACCGAGGAAAGCGTGGAATACACTATGCCCGAATCCCGGCGTCTCCGCCTGTCAGCGAACCTCTGTGGTAATTCGTTCACATTAATCCCGAACCACTCATGAGCAAAGTATTTTAGTGGGCCATGCGGGGAACATTTTGCTAAGATGAAATTCAACATAATGAACACAAGGAAAAAATAAAATGTAGGAGATTCAAAATAAAAAATAAAAAATAAAAAAAAGGGAGATAATATGGGTGCCTCATTTTCTTGGGGCAAGGAGCCGCATAAATTACGAACAGCGTCTTGAAGCTTCGAGACCATTGGAGGCTTCCCTTTAGCCTTACTATGGAAGGGAGGAGCGTCTAGACGTTTGTTTTTGGCGCTAGAAGAGAGTCCATGAGAACGCATGACCTCCACGGGCAATCTGATGCGACCTAGACAATAAAGCTCCTTCGATTCAGGCGGGGGACCGCCACGTCACCCGCCGCCAAGGCTTGATGAAGATTTTCAAGTTCCTTAATCCACTGCATATACCACTTATGAGTAACCTTTAGCTCTCGGTCGAGTTGCGGAAATTTTAGTGGGTTGAATGGCGGACGACAAAAGCGCAACCTGCTATCCCTGAAAAGAAAATGCATAAAGATTTCTTCCAGTAACTGAGGATCTGCTACACAAGCTGGGGTAAGGTAAGAACTGGTTCCTTGATCAAATCCTGCCTGACGAGCAACCCTATTGAGATTATAAGCCTCGGCGAAAAATTCGCCTTTATAAAAGCCAGAGAGATATCTCGGGGTCACCGGGCCACAAAGTTACAAGCGTCAGCAGCAGGAACGTCTATTCGAGTATCCAAAAAATCTTCAAGAAATAGGGAAACGAACCGATGAGAATCTTCCCCGCATTCACCATCATGATATGGACGAAAAGTAAAATGTCCCAAATGATCCAATAGAGGAGCCAGGCGGACTGACTCCTTAGCAAGGGCAAAATCGTACAAAGCGGTTCGAGGATAGGAAATAGGTTAAGAAATAACCTGTTCTCTACCATCCTCGGTAGTAACAATTCGCTCTCCTTCGAGTTCTAGGCCATTCACCTCCGACATATAATCGCGATAATCCTCCCAAGACCACATTTGAATAAAATTCGCCGGAAGATAAATCTCAACTGTGAAAGAGGCGTCATTCGCCTTCTGGATATCGCCTACTAACAAATCCAAATGATATATACAAACCGCCAAGGAACATGGGAGCCAAAGGGAAAGATATTCCGCGCGACATCAGTACCGCCATAATCATTGATTCATCCCTAACGGCGTCAATTGGAGAATGCTTGGAAATCTCATGAGACAACTAGTAGGACAGGAAAGCTGCCAACTCATGGTGGTCCGTAAAACCAGTAGGAGGAGTTGGGGGTTCCCACCAGATTCTCCCACCAAACGAGGCGCCCACATCTTGACTCACATGCTCAAAGTAGCACGCCTGGCGGGATCCTGAGAAACTTTAGGGGCGCTGACAGCCTCTTCAGCAGAAAGCACCTTCTTCCCTTTACTAGGCGTGATACCTTCGGCGCCCCTCTTTTTCGACGATTTAGCAGGCACTTGAGCTGCAGACGACGAGCCCACCTCGGTAGTCCGTTTTCTCGAGTCTATACGCGCCTGTTTTAAAGAACACAATATAATATCGTCACTGGCGGTTAAGACACCGTTACCAACCACTTCCTAAAAGTCGTGACTTCAATGTAGTGAAAGACCAGTTAGAGCCACGACGTCTTCCAATGTAGGAGTCGCTTCTCCCCGAGCGAAAAGACAAGTATGAACCAGAGGAATCCATCTTAAAAGCAAACGAAGCAAATAATTATTGTTCCTAGTAAGGCACCGATATCGAGATGAAGAAAGCGCCTCCATCAAATCTAGCTTGGTGATCATTTCGCGACAATAGGGAATTGAAAGAATATATTCCATCCATGGGCGCCATTCCGGCTAGGAATTGGCCCGGGACAAAAAAGATACCTGAGGAAGTATAAAATCGCCATGAGAAAGTCAAAGGCGGGAATCGGCAGTAATTCGAAGTAAAGTTGGCGCCTCGACTTCCTCTGCCAGAAGCCATGTCACTGACTTCTTCATCTACAACAGGCGGGTTAAAACTAGTTGGCATGCTAACTCGATGGTTAAAATCATCATCCAAGAGAGAAACGACACCACTCGACTCAGGCGCGCCTTGTTTAACCTTGCTAGCGGTCTTTTTGGCAAGGATCGTTGATCAATCTTTACCTTTCCCAGGGTGTAAGACACGCTCCTCCTCTGTCAAGATAGGGATTGTGAGGGGGGTTTCCTCACCCGCGGACTCTTCACATCCAGAAGAGTTTTCAGCCGCCGAACTCTCACGACCGCTCATGTGAAAGGATGAAGAGAATGACGCCGGTATGAAGATTGGGAAAGAAGAAAAAAAAGAGAGAGAGAGATTTTGAAGGAATAAATGGATGGTTTGAGATAATGACGTATGGGCATGTATTTATAGACCCACGAGATCTCAAAAATGCGTAACTGATGATAACCGAAACGACTTTCTAAGAAAGAAGATGAAAGGATGTAATCCTAAAGAAACAATGCCAAGCAGTTATGTCAGTTTATGGGTAACTCTCTTAATCCCCTCTCTCCCACTCTCTATCCAAATAGATGACACGTGTAAGGCATGCTTGAAGTCTCAAGGGTTGGAACAAGGGGACTTGCAGGAACATGCAAGTCTCAAAGAAGAGCAATGAGCGCCTCTCCCAACCAGGGGACTTGCAGTAAGTATGCAAGCCAATGTCGCTTGAATGTGCAGAACAAGGGGACTTACGAGGAAAGCGCAAGTCCCAAACAAAACGATCAAAAAGGATAAAGGCGCTGAGGGCGCCAGAGGGAGGTGATAGACTGTTGAGAAGACTAACGCCTTGCCAAAACATCCAGGGGACTTAATGTAGATACCTGGAAAATGCCAAAGGAGGATATATGGTCTTCCCATATCCTAAAAGGAGTGATGTGCAACGCCCCATCCCCCTTTTATTAGCAGACACGTGCACAGTCAAGTCACGTGGGAAAGGTCATCTATAAGGATCTGAAGTACAACTGTACAACTGAAAGGACAATAGAAAGATGAGGAAAGGTAGGAAAGGACACATGTTTGACATTCCCATTTGAGGAAATGTCTATAAATAAGGGTCTTCTCTCAATTGACAGACTCAATGGTCATCTTGTGGGAAACTGTGTTCTACTTTCTGGAGCAAGTCTTTGTACCTTACTTTATCTGTACCCTGTATATCATGTATTGCGTACATGAATAAAGCCTATGTTAGTACCGCTGAATTGAACAAGAGCGAAGAACTCTCCAACCATACTGATGACATTGGAGCGCAGAATATGGTTGGTTTGAGTAAGGATATGGCCATGTCATAGATTGAAAGCGATCCTATTATATTCAATGTTTTTTACCCATATATAATATTTATCTAAATACGTGAAAATAAACTTTGGACAACAAAAAAATCCAAAAATCGTTTTGCACTGTTTAAGCTAAAGGATGTCCATCACCCATAGTGAAGTTGACCTCAGACCCGTTTCACTTTGCTTCAAATAAGTTATAACTAAGAGAAATCCTTGACCATTATGCTTGGCATGTAATGAAGTGGATTGCCTAGAAAACATGACGATAATTGCAATTACCAATGTCAGCGGTGAATTTCTCACCCAAGACACTATTAAAATTATGAATTACTCACCAATTGAATGAGTACTCCACTCTTTACTTCATTTATTATGTACATATCGTCACTGAACGTCTACCTTAGTGGGAAAAATAACATCCCATGATGAGCCAAATGTGTCATGCAGTAATAACACTATAATGCTTGGGGAAAAGTCTCATATTCTACGTTGTTAAATAATGCAATAATGTCCAAAACATGGCAAGAAAATATGTTTTGGACATCAATTA
This sequence comes from Papaver somniferum, assembly GCF_003573695.1. Lineage (NCBI taxonomy): Eukaryota > Viridiplantae > Streptophyta > Magnoliopsida > Ranunculales > Papaveraceae > Papaver > Papaver somniferum. The sequence goes on from NC_039362.1 coordinate 57,752,629, forward strand.
AAACTTTTAGAAGTCCACGTAGTTAAGCAGGTCTTACCGGTGAGTTTGAATGACTGTTATGTCAAATAAGCAACACCTCAAAATCACAAGAAAAAATCTAAGAATAGAGGATTTCATCAATGCAATGAAGTGTGATGCATCGGAGTAGTCCTCAAAAAAGCACATGTAAAAAAAGAGTTTTAATAAAATATAGATAAATATTATTTACGGGTATAAAAAAATTAAGAGAAAAAAATTGAGATATGATAGGAAAAAAAGAGTTTTAGTAAAATAAAAAAGTGAAAAATAAAGAGTAAAATTGAAAATTCCCAAACAGAAGCTAAGTATCCGTGTGATTTCGCTTAGCTACAAGGTGCATCAGATCTAATCAATCTTAAAGTGTAGCTAAGAGATATCGCTACATTCAAGCGACATTGAAGACCATAGGAGTTGGATTTCGCTAATTAAGTTGTAGCGAAGCGAAATCGTTGTACTTGACCTCAGAATTATGGTTTCTTTTTTTTATATGAAAGAAAGATTTCTTTGATAACAAATCAGCCCCTCATTTCAAGTCGGAGCTGATCAGAGATACATCTGGGTTGGTGGTCAGACATCCTTTTGTTTTCGAAAGAATGTCTGCCTTTTTGTTCCTCTGGAACATAGTAACATTTCCAATTTCTAAAATTTTTGAAGCAAAGAATAATATCTCTAAGAAAGTTATGAAATTGCCAATTAAAACTGACCCTTTAATGATAGCTTCAACCAAAATCATGGAGTTTGTTTCGAAATTTACTGCCTCCATCTTTAGCTGCTCAATCCCACTTCACTGCCTCCCAAAGCGCCATCCCCTCAATATGCTCCGGACTCATTGCTTGTTCAACAAAGCGACATTTTGTTCCTCTTGCAGTACCTGCAGAATTGCGAGTGTGCACCAAATTTAGGTCGCAACTACTGACACTGTGGCACACGTTGATGATCCCTACTTTGGTAAAGGGTGCCTATCAGAACCTTGTATTGTTGCTACTACTACCACACAAAACGGTGGATCAAAGTAAATCTAATCCAAATTTGTTTTTTATTCCTGTCAAAATCTAGTACTAGACCCACTAAATAATAAAGGGATTGCCATTTTTATTTTCTATTATAAAAACAAGTACTTGGTATTTTTTTAGGACCCATTTAAACTTTATTTCATCATTTTGCAATAATATCCCCAATTGATGTTATTGGACTTTAATTAGGAGAGAACTCGCTTTAATGTCTTTCTTCTTCTTCTCCTCCATTCCATGTGTAGGGCTTCAAAATTGACATAGTTTCCTCACCCTTCTCTTCTCGGGTATATGCATTTTCTCCCACCAGCTAAGGTAAAATAGAGAGAGTGCTTAAAAAAGGGTACAAAAATTGTTAAGGTTCTCATTTGGTTGAGTCTTTTTTTCATAAAAGAGACAAGCCTCAGAAATCATTACATAGACGATCCGGAATAGGAATAGGAATCGGAATCGTTACAGATTTTAAAAGATTCAAAAGGTTCAAAATACAATCACCAAAGTTAACAGATCTCCTCCAATTCTTGACTAGATTTCCTACCCATACAAACCTTACAACCAAATCAAAGTCCCGAAGGACAAATCCACATCAGGAGGCCAAGTTTGTTTTGTTTGAGACCAAACCAAACACACTTGCATCAGTGCCAAAAGCAGAAATGAAATCATAAGATTCAGCCAGGGTTTTTTAACACCTTGTAAAACAAGGTAGAGTAAAGAAAAGTAAACAAGGTAACATAAACTAAAACTAAATCTACAGTAGCAGGGGTCTTCTAAATCGGTTGTATGAGGTCTGATGAAGTCTGAATCGGTCTGAATCGGCATAGGAGTCTTGGTAACCATTGTTGTTGCAGAGATTGTTGTTGGAGATCTTGAAGTCAAATCTGTTCTTGATTCCTTAACTAGAGGTGAAGTTGTTTTCCTTACTATTGCAGGTGATATTTCTCCAGAGAAAAACATGATGTTACCCACTTCAAAAAATTGAAGAAAACCAACAAAACCCAAATTAAGATGCAGAAAACAACGTAAGTGAAATCAAACTAAAACAAAGAACTAAGAAAAGCTACATCCTTTTTTTAGATCTAGCAGGAAAACTAAGAACCAAAAAAACTTTAAGAAGTGAAAGATAAAGAGTTTGTAAGGGAGATCTTGAGATGGACTGCTCCGATCTGCTCCATGGAACAAATCGGAGCAGGTGGCTTTTAGGGTTTTGATGGGTCTGTTATCAGAGGAGGAGGAGGAGGAGAAGAGGAAAGGAAAGAGGAAACAGAAAAGTCCATTTGGTTGAGTCTTATTGTTGCCTTTATGCTAATATCTTTTGAAATTTCAGTTGTTAAAGACTTGGATGAAAAAACACGTGAGTTTTGATTTTGTTTCACTGTGGTCAATCCTCCGATTATATTTTAGAAAATCATAATTTCATTTATTTTGAGATGGTTTAATCTCTTGATTGTATAATTTTAATTACATCGATAAGAGTTCGTTATACATCTGAGCCTCACACATTCAATTAGAGGGTTCATTAAATGTTTAAAAATAATATGGTGCAGATTGATCGTTGAAAAATAAACGAACCAATTTGACGTATAGCGTGTGTGGTTCATTTTTCTTCTTACTTTTGATGTCCAAACTTGAAACTCTGAACTATAATATATTTTGAAGATAAATGGTTCCCTTTTCTTCTTACTTTCAATGTACAAACTAGGTTCAGTTTCTTTGGTATGTTTGTCATCCGAAGTGAAATGGTTCAGTCATTTGTTTTGTTAAATTTTATGGATCTGTAATCTGAAGCTATGGAAGCGGCTAGTACTACATCAACTGATCTGTATATTCCTACAGGGTTTGAATTGCATAACAGATTCCAGGGGCTGGGAGAAGACGAGGAAGTGGGTACATCACAGTTACAAATGGAAGATTCAGAAATTAGTTACACTAAACCGTCGTCGTCGGAGCCAAATATCGGATCAATTAGAAATTTGAGCTTGAAATCTGAAGCTACGGGCTTATTTCCTAATGGAACTCTAAATACAAACAAGAAGATCTTTCCGAAAAATTTCACTGATCCTCATAAGATTTCAGCTCCTAGTCTCAAGGAGTTAGGTTCTCTTATGGGATTTGGCTTCCCTTCTTCGAAGACAAATTGTCATCAAATTTTTAGCGAACTTCAGAAAAATCACGAAACTTTAATTATCGAGGATGAGGAGGACATTTGATAGCATCAGATGATTTGTTTGGTTGTAACCTTGTTTTTAAAAGCGTTGTCTCTAGGTTCGTCAAGTTGATTTTCTCTTATTGACCTTCTTACGTGCCCAGAGATCTTCGAATTTCTTTTCCTTTGTGCTTTCTTTGTTCTTTGGGCAATTTCTGCCCACCTTCAGCTGTAATAGCCTTCACGCGACTTGTGTGCTTTCTATTAATTTTACTTTTGCCGACCAAAAGAAAAAAGGTTGGGTTATTTATTTGTTAAGTTATCCAAATCTGAAAACTACATAATACGGTCATCCATTTAGTATGTTATCAGAATATAAAAATTACATAATTAGGTTCGGTCATTCATTTTACTAAGCTATCCAAATCTGGATAAAATATTGCCAAAACTCTGACATCATACGAAATTTTGGTACCAACAGTGTGTAAGGAAGAAACTCAAAGTCGTCTTTTTTGCTTCAAATTCTTCATAAATGAGCATGCCACATGAGCACTAGTAAGCCATGGCAGGAAAGTATTCAGGTTGCAATACGATATACATAAATAGGATGGATGCTCCAACTATATTTGTTAAAGAAATGATAATTACATTGGTGGAGTCATCTAACACGAGGCTCGGTAGCGACAATCGTTTTCCTTGGTCCCTGTCAATTTAAAACAAACCTCATAAGGAATACATTAACTTATAGATAACTAGATTAGACACGCTATTCGTAGTATTTACGCAGTTGCAAATAGCATTCTTATAGGAAACAATCTATCATATTTACCTCATATCCGATAAAGTTAGAAACTAAAATTGGTTTCAGGAAAATCCAATCGTTTGAGTAACCTTAAATAATCTAGAAATTAAACAATTAAGTGAGCATTGACTCTCTCACTTACTATCCTTATAACACTCATCGAGACAGTGGAAGAAAATATTAACTTATAATACTCCAAACACATGAGAGTATAAATCAAGGCCAACCCAAATCAAAAATCATCATTTTTACAGAAATATACGGTAAATTCTGCAGCTGGAAATAAATATATCATAATAACACTAGATATTTGTTGCAGCAATGGGGGCCGACGAAATGATGAACCTATCAAAATTTATTTCCTGAACATTATTCTGGTGGTTTGTCTAGATCAAAAAGAATTGAAAATTTAACCGTCAAAAATCCTATGTAAAAATTGTGTCTAAATCGCTCTTAAAAAATCTCAAATAGAGTTCTAGGTTTTCCGTGCACAAATCCGCATCAAAATAAGGTTAGAGCCACATTTATAGCGAGGTATTCTATAATATTTTACAAGTGTGAAACCAAACAACAATAGATGTACTTAATGACCAAATTTAGAACATAATGCAATAATCTGACACCAAGAGCAGTTTTCCTACACTGACCATTTTGAGACTGAAAAAACTTATCAACACAGACATTTGTTTTTCAACAACTATACTCTTTAAATGAAAAGCATCAGCACACACATCTATACTCCACCGTGGATAAAACTCATCACACCTACTTCCAAACTGTAGTTGTAGTTCCCAGAGTTGCCGTCTCTTATGAAGTGAAAGAATACCATGTAAACAGGGTTCATTGCGAGTTGTAAGGTTTCCAAAGTGCAGGCGAAAGTGAAAAACAGAAAAAGAAAGAAGGGCAATTTAGTAAGACCTTAGTAATAGTGAACAAATGGTTTCTTCTCTAAAAATTTGAGCATTTACTGTTGATATATATAGTGACTGATTGACCAATTGTAGTATTACAACATGCCACCATCATGAAGTGAAATAAAAAAGCGATGACAACTCTTGCTGCCAAATAGCAACAGTTTGACAATGGTAATGGACAACTAAGAAAAATATCTTCTGTAAAGTCATTTTTATTGGACTTAGCTCATATATAAGATGGCCTAAACAATAGTATTTTTCACGCCGGAATATTTAAACTACCTTATTACTGAAGAGCGACCAAAAAGAAGGATGGTTTGTCAGAGATTCTTGTAACATGAATGGCTTATCATTGTTTATTACTCAAAGATTCTTCATATGTTAGAAGACAAGAAAAAAAAAACAGTTATCAAATAATCACACTCATAGTCAACATCCTGGTAGCATTTTCAACTTCACGAGGATTAAACATCACATATTAATGGTTAAAACTGCATTTATCAAACACAAGGGATATAGCTACCTTCTCCAAAGCCAAACACCTGTTCATGTCTAGAGGAGGGAAAAAAGGTTTTTTCCTGTATCACTTTTTGTTTTTTTGTCGTCAAAAGGTACATAATCGACAACGATTATATAGCTTTATTTTACAAGTCGAACACAGCTTGTGCCAATTGTGGCACTGCAAAAATGCCCTTAATCGTTAGAAAGTATTAAGACACACTTTTTGGTTTCCCGTCTCTGTGAATTATTGTGCAGAATATTGTATTATCTGCAATTTTAGAAATAAAACATGAGTAAACATTCAATAGATCAAGACACTGTTCAAAAAAAATGAAAGAAAATATAACGACCACAATTCTAAGTTCAAAATGTCAACTGCTTCCAATTAGTTACTACAACAATTTAGGTTTTCAATGTAAGTAATAATACGACGAAAGCCTAATGTTTTTGAACAAAATATAATATGGATGGTTATTTGTATTTGTTTCTTATATATTTTGAGTACCCATCATTCAAAATTGTTCGTGAAAACGAAAAAACCTTGTCATGCATATCAAATAACTTATGAGCTAGTTCAATAGCTCTACAAACTATAATTAACATACCCATTGTCGAATTCCAAGAATCGTGTTTGCACTTTGCATCCTCCATAATATCATGTTGGGGGAGATTTACAAATCCGAGCCGCTATGCATAATGCGAAACCTACATAACAATGAAACACAATGCAAAAATAATACAACTCTGACGATATAAGAAGCAATCACACAACATATGTAATTATATGGAAAAACCAATCTAAGGTGAAGGGTAATAACCCACGGATAAATCTTCCATTATAATCAAATAATGGTTAAACACAATTCTCCCAAACTGGGGTTACACTCTTCTTCAAGATGCATATAGCACTTGAATATCAAATTTGCCTAATTACACGCACCACTAGGGTGTATCAACAATTCATTCACCTAAATATGTAATATTCACTATCGATTGACAATGCAAGAGTAATATTACTTACTAATAGGGTTTGGACAAACCCTAGATTTCCCTATTTGAAGAGATGTGAAAATTAATGGAACACTCTTCACCACACTAGCCAAACGGACCCTTGGACAAGAACCCTTCTTCTTACTCTTCAAGATCAACTTAAATTTCACCAAAAAAAAATGGTGGGTTCACTATTTTCTTATACTCTCACTGCCTCCCTTTCTTTCTCTTTTACACGAACAAGAGATGATATCTCCTGGATGTTTCAAAGTGAAACATAAAACCTAACCAGTCACCTATTAGGTAAACTCCTCTAATGGTTAAGGGAATAACCACATGTTGGACTATAAGTTATGACGGACCCAACAATCTCCCCCTCACGACTTATGGCGAGGTACCCATCACCAATAAACCTTCTCTATTATAGAAATGAACATGCTTGTACTTTGATAACGACTTTGTTATCATATCAATTAAAACCATTGTTACTTGTATGGATCTTATCAATTTGCAAGACCTTCTCATTGAGTACTTCTTGTATCCACTGCTACCTAGTATTCATGTGCTTGGACCTCGAGCGAAAAATCGAATTCTTGCTAAGACGAATCACACTCTGGTTGTCACACTAAACGATGAACCTTTATTGTTTCACACCGAGTTCTCTAACAAACCTCTTCGTCCATATTATATCCTTGCAACTCTTTGTGGCTACAATGTACTTTGCCTCTCTAGTAGACAATGTGAAAAAGCGGGGGTCTAACAACCACACCCAATATTTCATTTAGGCAATCTATATGGACTAACTCCAATATTTTTCCAAGAGAATCAACTATACAGTTAGACTCAATCAAGGAAAATACATCCAAGAGTTATATCTCAATTTCTCAAATCAATCTGCAATCGAACATATAGAAATATGTGAGCCGGATTAATATGAGAAATAACTTGGATGGTATCAAAGACCAATATCCAAGCGTCAATCAATTTCAACCAACAACCAAAGGTTGGATTCACCAATTGATTGAACTACGCACAACCTGTGATATTTCAGTTATATAAAAATATAATGTGGAAAAGAAATAACACATACACCAGAAAATTGTTAACGAGGAAACTGCAAATGCAAAAAAAAAAAAAACGCGACCTAGTCCATATTTGAACACCACACTATATTAAGCTGCTACAGACTCTAGCCTACTACAAGATAACTTCGGACTGGAATGTAGTTGAGCCCTAACCAATATCACATTGATTAAGGTACAACCATTTTCCTTACGTATTTTGAACTACGCCGGATTCTGCGCACTTGATTCCCTTAGCTGATCTCACCCACAACTAAGAGTTGCTACGACCCAAAGTCGAAGACTTGATAAACAAATTTGTCTCACACATAAAAGTCTATTGAATAGATAAATATTTCTCCCACGGAAATACCTACGAGTTTTTGTTCTGTCTTTTGATAAATCAAGGTGAACATGAACCAATTGATACACCGGACTTATATTCCCGAAGAACAGCCTAGTAATATCAATCACCTCACAATAATCTTAATTTTATGGTAGCGAAACAAGATATTGTGGAATCACAAACGATGAGACGAAGATGTTTGTGACTGCTTTTTATCTTACCTATCGGATATTAAATCTTGAGCAAATCTTAGAGAAGATAGTACTGAATACGATAGAACAAAGTAAGATCAGAACAAGCAACTACAGAGAAAATAATTGGGCCTGGCTTCAGAATCCCAATGAAGTCTTTAAGTCGTTAATCTATAATGGTTTTAGGAAAAACCTAGGTTAAAGGAGAATCGATTCTAGTTGCAACTAGTATCACACATGAGGTGTGGGGATTAGGTTTCCCAGTTGCTAGAGTTCTCCCTTATATAGTCTTCAAATCAGGGTTTGCAATCAATGTCACCTTGGTAACAAAGCATTCAATATTCACCGTTAGATGAAAACCTGATTAGAGTCAACCTAATATCTTTCAACCGTTAGATCGAACTTAGCTTGTTATATACAAATGAAATGTGACTTCATTTAGATATGAGTAACCGTATCTAAACGTGTACACTTAGTTGGCTCAACAATTGTTAATCGAAGTTAGCCATATGAACACTTTCATATCAACCTTGTTCATCTTAATCACAACTAGTTCAAATGACTCAAATGAAACTAGTTACAGAGTTGTTCAATTATTTATATTCTCACAGAAGTATACAAGACATAATTGAAGCAAAATCGATTTTGATTCACTCGAATCAATTCATGAACATTATAGCCACGGTTTGAAAAATATTGCATTCCATAATATATAAATGTATTTGTTCATGAACAAACCGATTTTAGAACTTAACCCACTCAAGTATGCAAACAGGTACGCATACCTAAGTAGCGGACTTGGTCTGGGTTCGCCAATATGTGAACGAGTACGCATAATGTCGTACATGACCAAACTCGGTTGAATTCACGGACTTGAACTTTTAAGTCGTTACGCATACGAGTATGCATACTAAGTTATGAGACTTCAACTATCAAACCAGTACGCATACATGGTTCCCGGACTTGGAATAACTTGCAACAGTTAGCATACAAGTACGCATATTGTGCTATATCCAAATAATGGTTAATTATTCTAAACTCCATGTTAATCATTGAAACATTCTTAGAAGACGGGAGTAGCTGTTTCACACAAACTATTAGATTCAAAGCAATTTTCAAGTGATCAAAATATCAATACGAAACATTCCGAGTCTACATCAAATGATTGTCTCACACAAATCATGTAAAATGTTACCGGACGATTTTCACATAATCATCTTTTGAATTTCATCAAGAATAAAGATGAACTTGGTTAAAGCGAATGCTTACCAACACATATTTCGAGAAATATGTAAGCGAGTGAAACTCAACTCGAAATATCAAATGTGTATAAAGTAAAGTCTATATATCTATACGACTTTTGTCTCAATAGGAGATAAAATAAAAATAGACTTCTGAGTGATAGATGAGTTCGAGTCTCCACATACCTTTTGTTGATGAAGTTCCACAAGCTCCCCTTAGTAGTTCTTCGTATTCAATCGATGGACGCCGTGAAGTCTAAAGCTCAAAAGTAGACTATAAATCAAGACTTATAGTTTTGGAAACTAAACTTGACAAACAAGCTTGAGATGGCAACGGTTGCGATTTCGACCGAGCAGTGCTTAACAATCTCCCTCTTTGTCAACTTCAGTGATGAAACTATCAATATATATGGATTACAAAATAAATAAACTTTGTAGCTTCTCATACAAATGCTTGATTTCCTTGGTTCTTCAACATTACTCGAAATCTCCGTCACGTCCAAGTACTTCAGTGATTCTGAACGTGTTCAACTAAGCATCATAGTTGTTGAAAATCCGTAGCCATAACAATAAGAAAACCATTGTTCTCAATTATTGTTATACAGGGTCATAGTATTATTACACAACATCTAAGTTCAATTGTATCACAACTTTGACAATAATACTATGGTGATATGTATCACTCCCCCTAGTCAATACTTCATCTCACAATGAAAACCGCTCCACCTTACATAATGATCCGTAAACCATATGTATTTATAGTGTGAATTACACAATACTTCTCCCCTTTTTTGTCAATATAATTTGGCAAAGGTACGAAAACTAGTGGGATCATAATGAAATTCTCACAGAGATACTTCATGACTAAAAGATAACATATCAACTTTGTTTTGATGATTTCACATAGACGAAACTTAGTGTATTCATCAAAGAGTTTGTAAAGATACAAGAAAACTCCTACAATATTCCACAGCCGCACTCCCCACAAAGATTTAGCAATTAAGCACGAGTTCAATGAAGAAATCTCCACCATAAAATGTCATTCCCGAAAGGAATAACAAGAGCGACCTTAATTTTACAAGAAAAAAATGATTTCTTTGGACATTAACAAATTACATGAAACATGAATTTGTATTCAGAAAAATCAATTAAATTAACCACAAGAGAACCCATGATTAATTTAATCAGAAATGCTCAACACAAGAAAACTTACGGAGCCATACAGTACTTTCACATAGAAGTGGATCAGGGAAAGATCAATACTGCGGAATATTCAAAGATTCATTATATTTTTCATCAATATTTGCATAATGATATCATAGACTTAATCTTTGCAATTCAAAAGTTCATTCTATTTTCCATCACTATTTGCATAATGACAGAATAGACTTAACTTTTGACATATATGGGATAATCATAGTTTACGGACGCAAACACACATATTCCATAACAATTTTTGCAATATATAAAACCAATAAAGATTAATACTGCAAAATCATCTTCCAAATAAACTTTAGAATTTAAATAGGTAAATATAAAAACATTGTAAGATGAAAATCATTGGCAATAGCAATGTGTAATAAAAAAATAAGCTATTCTAAACCCTAGTTGTCCTTCTTAAAACACAAGAATAAATTCTCATTAGAAGTTTCCTAGACAAAATAAAAACCAACGAGAGAAAAAGAATTCAATCATCTTCTTCATCATCGGAAACCATCCAAGAGGCTTGAACTATATCCATATATATCTTCCTTGATTTCGGGAAACTTAGTAGCAATTACACGTAATTGTTCTTGCACACATTTTATCTTGGAATCGATCTTACGCGCATCCTTGTGAATTTTATGAAGAAGACTCAAGGTGGTAGGATCACAAGAACCGTCAAGGGAATTACATCTTTGTCTTTTGCAAGCATTATCCTTCATACATTTGAAAGTACAAGGACGAACAAGTTTGGGAGTTCCAGTAGAATTGCCAATAGGAGCAATAGAGTATGTTTGACAAATTTGCTCAATTAAGCAAGGAAAGCCCAACTTCTTGTTGGATGATGTCATTGAGAGCATTTGAAGTATGACTCTGCAAACTCACGAAAATATACTAACTCCGCAAACTCACGACTCCACCGAGAATTCTCAATTGTGGAGGGACAAAGATTAGATATACCAAGTTTTCGGAAAGACATCAAAGCAAGACTAAGATAATTAGGAAATTTCCCTTCAATCCAATCAACACTCTCACCACAAAGACCATTAGAAATGGCTTCATAAGATGGTCTTTCTTCCCTTGGTCTAGGAAGGCGAAAATTATCAAAGGGAATTTTGGTAATCCTTGAAATCAACTATCTATTAACGAGAATCCCTTCTCTATTTATCATGGTCTTGAATTCCATGTCATCAAGATTAACATCATGGATGTTAGCATAGAAGATTCTTGTGAGAGTGTCAAAACCTTCACCAAGACCATTAAAGATGTTTCCAAGATTAAATTTTTCAAAACAAACCAAATCTTCTTTATGACAACTAACCATATCCAATTTCTTTTCTAGAATGAAACCACTAGAAGAAATCCTTTCAAAGATCTTACTACTAGAATCATTAATGAATCTAATTCTAATAGAATCTTGATTTTTAGGTATAATCATGCTAGAAGAAGATGAATCCAAGTTTTTTGAAACCTTGAAATTTTCCATGAGATCAAAAAACTGAGAAATCAAAAAGAAGGAAAAACTTACTTGAAATGCTTCTTAGGGGTGAATACAACCCTTTGCCTTCCTTGGACCTCCAAGAATGATTTTAATGGAGTTAAAATGTGAACCCTAAAAAAGACTTAGTTCACGTACGCGGACAAGGGAAGGAAGAAGAAGAATATGCGTACCACAACTCTTATATACCCATTAATGGGCTTGGACCCGTTCATGAACCGCGACCCACAGACGGAAAGTGGGATTTTTTACATCGTTTAATCATCAAGGTTCGCACATTGTGAAGAAAATCAGCATAGTGCAGTAAAAACATAGTAGTAGAACTACATCACTTTATTTAACCTCATGTGGACATAAAATTTTTGTCGAACGAGTTTTTCTTCAAGGAAAAATAAATTTCAAAAATAAAACTAACCCATTATACAAAGACACAAAACAAAATCAGATTGTTACTTGCCCCATTCCAAGCTATATACAGATAGGGTGACGCCAATCTTGTCACCAAGAGGCAAGATGAGCATATGAATCCTCATGCATCTTCTCCGGTCGATATTTGTGAAATGTACTAGAAGTATAATCATGATAATGATGATACTCAGGGTTATTTGAAATTTTTGACTCCTTATGATTAAAGGAAGGATTTTTCCAATGGATGGAACTTGCAACACCACCTGTAAAAATCTTTTTATCGATTTTGACCGAGTTGTTGCAAAAACTCGAATGTGTTCCACGAATGATATAATTATAATTTTTGTCAGCACAAACCTTTTCCTTTGTTTGTGGGTGAAAACTGTTTCTGCTGATTTTGGTAATTTTGGGTGCGTGGATGAGAAACGAATCTAAACCCTAAATAATGCATTGCACGGGAGTAGTACAATCCTGGCCGAAACCAAGAAATGGTCGTTCCAGGCTTGCTTCGGTCACAAAGTGAAGGAGAAGGGTTGGTCTTAGGGAGGGAAGCGAAGAAAGTGTTGAGACCAGAATCGTTGATTATGAAGGTGTGGTTGTTTACGACTTGTATCAGAAAGTAGAATTGGCTAGCAACATGGATAGCTATCAGGTGATTTCTGGATACTGTGTTGTTCTCTGACCAAAACCTGTCGTTTGGCGAAAATAGGTGAAGCCTATTTATACAAGTCATATTGAAACGTACCCTGGTCTCGTATGAAGTGGAAACGATTGAGTGGTGGAAGAATAGAGTAACGTGTAACCGTCGGACATTATGCTTCCATGGTGAAGGAAATGAATCCGTTTACACCGTTACTTTTCACCATCACTAATTGTCTCACTTCATGACACTTTCTTGTAACGGGCGTATTGCACGCCGCATGCTGTAAACCGCCAGACCAATACCCTGATGAGTATCCCCCAGTTTTGTGACATGTTTGATGTCTCGAGTGTTTTCGTGGAAAACATGTAGCAGTTTGCTACGGGTGACAAGTCAAAGTCAAGAGACTTGCCGCAGGAAAAATAGCATGTGATGTTATTATGTTTATCTCGGATGGTCGCCTAAAACTCGCCACAAGCCGGTCATTTCGGTGGCGAACTTGGATGGCTGAGATCGCACCTCATGAGGAAGGGTAGTCGTTGATTATGACTATCTTCTGTTGGCGCCTAGTAATGGCACAGTGGTGTATTTGGTGTATGCTAGTGGCACTGCGGCATGACTGGCACAGCTCGTGCATGCCAGTGGCACGGTGGTGTAAGTGGCGCCTGGCGTAGCCATGACCACTAGATTTAGGCGGCTGGTTGCCTAAAACTTGCCACAATTCTGTCAGTTCGGTGGCGAACTTGGGTGGATGAGATTGCATCTCATGAGGAAGGACGACCATTGATTATGGCCATATTTTGTTGTATAGCAAAGTGGCGCCATTAGCATAGTGGCACCTGGCGTAGCCATGACTTAGCGGCATGCCAGTGGCGTTGCCGTGGAAGCTGTTTCGGCATATTGGTGTTAGACCCAAATATGACTCCGGCAACATTGTACCTGTTGCTAAGTTAAACTTAAGGCTTTAGGAGAATCACTTAACCTAGTTGGCATGACGACTTTAGCTAAACTAGGTTTGGCGTATTGAAACCTTGATTAGCACGTGCGTTGAGGCACGACGGCGTGGTTGACATAGATGGCGCATGCCAGTGGCACGATGATGCAAGTAGCGCCTGGCGTAGCCATGGCTGCTAGATTTGGCACATTGGTGTTAGACCCGAAATGTGGGTGGCAACATTGGCCTTGTTGCCACATTAATCCCAATGCTCTGGGGAATGTTACTTGACTTGGTTGGCGTAGCAGCTTTGCCTAAAGGGTTTGGCATGCCGAAACCCTAAGTAGTGTGTGTGTCATGCGGACGCGGCATGGCGACACTTCTTGTGCAAACGGTGCCATACCTATGCCAAAGGAACTATAGCAAGTCCAGGGTGTGGAAACGGCCACATGAGTAAAGATTGCGTGGGAGGCTATGATATGACGCCATTCCTAAGGCTTCCTGGGTCCCACACGGATCGTGGCATGTTGTGGGGTCGAAGTGGCATAATTTGTGTCACGACTGGAAATTAGAACTTTGGTTAATGCAGAGTCGTGCTTCTGACTAGAAAACCCTAATTTAAGCTTATCATGGCGTTGGCCACGAACAGGAGGTAGGTTAGCACGCAGGGTACTATTGATGGCATGTTTTGGCATGCTGCCACAAAGTGGCATGTTGGCATGTCGCTCATCTCATTGGCGCAACATGACATGTTTGGCATGTTGGCGCGGTTTTTGGAACCAATTGGCTTCGTGACCATCTGGCGCAGTTTCCCCTTTTTAACATTATGGCAAGTTTAGAGCAATCTGATTGGTCAAAAAAGAGGGTCGGCCAAGCATGGGCATGGCCACACTTATGGTGTGAGTGTGGCGGCTTTAGAGCGACCTGATTGGTCGATGGGAAATGGGGCCGGATAGTATGGTCCCATCCACAACTTATGTGCGTGTAGCGAGTTTAAGGCGACCTGATTGGTCGAGGGAAATAGGGCCGGTTTAGGATGGGGCGTGGCCAATGGAAAATGGTGCCGGCTTGGCTTAAGGCATGGCCACGCCTCCCTTTGATGTTGCTCATATCCTGCGGCTCCTTGTTTTCTGATTCTGGGCAAGATTTTGCATCTACTAATCCATGGCGGATTAATTACCTAGTTTGCCTAGACTTAATTTCGACAAGCAAGGTCTGATATACTGCGCAAGGCGCAAAACCCTAACTTTTGCAAATTAGTCAGGATAATTGATTGAATTCTATGTGTTGACACAGAGTTCTTTTAAGTTCATTGCCAGAGAGCAGCATGCTTTCTGATTGAATACCTTATGCAAATACCTCATCCTTCATACTTGGAAATTCGTGCTACTCTGGTGCGAGTGAACACAAATCGTCATGCCATATCAACATTAAGGGTTCAACCGGGGAACATAGCACAGAAAGCATTTAAAGAAACTTATATTAATTGAACGTAGGCAAGGTGCCAAAATTTACAGAATACCTGGGATTGTTGCTACATGCACCATTCTGGGTAACTTTCATGAGAGAATATTGAGTTGCTCAATAAGTGTGCCAGTGAAGAGGTTTAAACACTCATCACTTTTACATGGCTCTGTCTCTTTACAGAGTGACGTCCTATTAAATATAGGATTTTACAATTTTAGCCCTGAACTAAAAGCCACCATCAACACTTAATCAAGACAAGTTGTTCCTGAGATTTGAAAACGTTTTCAACAACCATAAACAGATCTTTGTCAATTGATCCATATCGATAGTATACCTCAAAAAGATTAATAAGAAGTCTAGTGAGGTTCCATATCCTTGAGCTTTTATTCACACGTTTCCTGCAACGAACCTTTTTAAAGGAATCTTTAATTTTTCCTTTAGATTGTTTTCTATCATCTAGGATTTCTAACGTCTTAGATGATGTGAGATTATCTTGAGAGACCAGTACTCTAGACAAGAATAAACTCTGAACAATCTTTGAAGATTTTTGGTATGTGTCACATATGCCCAGAACAAGTTTCCCAAGGAGATTTCCCATAGGGACAGTCTTTGAGAACAATCAAACACAAACTTATTAGGTTTATCGTGTTTGCCTGCTCCAATACCAATTGAAAAAACGGGGGTCAAACAACCACACCCAATATTTCGTTTAGGAAATTTGTATGTACTAACTTCAACATATTTCCAAGAGAATCAACTAGACAGTCAGAATCAATCGAGGAAAATACATCCAAGAGTTATATCTCAATTTCTCGAATCAATCTATAGTCGAAAAGATAGAACTCTGTGAGCCATATTAATATGAGAAATAACTTGGATGGTACCAAAGACCAATATCCAAGCGTCAATCAATTTCAATCAACAACCAAAGGTTGGATTCACCAATTGATTGAACTACGCACAACGTGTGATATTTCAGTTATATAAAAATATAATGCGAAAAAAAAAACACATACACCAGAAATTTTGTTAACGAGGAAACCGCAAATGCAGAAAAATCCCGGGACCTAGTCCAGATTGGAACACCACACTGTACTAAGCCGCTAAAGGCTCTAGCCTACTGCAAGTTAACTTCGGACTGGAATGTAGTTGAGCCCTAACCAATATCACACTGATTAAGATACAGTCGTGTTCCTTACGCCTCTTGAACCACGCCGGATTCTGCGCGCTTGATTCCCTTAGATGATATCACCCACAACTAAGAGTTGTTAAGACCCAAAGTCGAAGACTTGATAAAAAAATCTGTCTCACACAGAAAAGTACGTTGAATAGATAAATTTGTCTCCCACGGAAATACCTACGAGTTTTTGTTCCATCTTTTGATAAATCAAGGTGAACATGAACCAATTCATACACCAGACTTGTATTCCCGAAGAAAAACCTAATAATATCAATCACCTCACAATAATCTTAATCGTATGGTAACGAAACAAGATACTGTGGAATCATAAACGATGAGACGAAGATGTTTGTGACTACTTTGAAAAAGCGGGGTGTCTAACAACCTCATCCAATATTTCGTTTAAGCAATCTGTATGGACTAACTCCAATATAGTTCTGAGAGCACCAACTAATAAAGTGAGATCAATCAAGAAATATATCCAAGAGTTATATCTCTGTTTCTTAATGTAATCAGCAAATCAAACAGACAGAAATCCGTGAGCTTGATTATTATAAGAAACAACATGGACGGTATCAAAAACCAATATCCAAGTGTCAATCAATTCAATCAACAACCAAAGGTTGGATTCACAATTGATTGAACTTACGCACAACCTGTGATATTTCAATTATATAGAAAATATAATGCGGAAAATAAATAACACAGACATCAGAAGTTTTGTTAACGAGGCAACCGCAAATGCAGAAAACCCCCAGGACCTAGTCCATATTTGAACACCACACTGTATTACGCCGCTACAGACACTAGCCTACTACAAACTACTCCAAGTTAACTTTGGATTGAAATGTAGTTGAGCCCTAACCAATCCCAGCAGGACTCTGCACACTTGATCCCCTTAGCTGATCTCACCCACAACTAAGAGTTGTTACGACCCAAAGTCGAAGACTTAATAAACCAATCTGTCTCACACATAAAAGTATATTGAATAGATAAATATGTCTCCCGCAGAAATACTTATGAGTTTTGTTCCGACTTTTGATAAATCAAGGTTAACAAGAACCAATTGATACGCCGGTCTTATATTCCCGAAGAACAACCTAGTAATATCAATCACCTCACAATAATCTTAGTCGTATAGTAGCGAAACAAGATATTGTGGAATCACAAACGATGAGACGAAGATATTTGTGACTACTTTTTATCTTGCCTATCGGAGATTAAATATTGAGTAGATCTTAGAGAAGATAATACTCAATACGATAGAAAACGGCAAGATCAGAACACGCGACTACAGAGAAGATAGTTGGGTCTGGATTTACAATCCCAATGAAGTCTCCATGTCATTAACCTACAGGGTTTTGGAAAAACCTAAGGATAAAGGAGAATCGACTCTAGTCGTAACTAATATCACACAAAAGGTGTGTGGATTAGGTTTCCCAGTTGCTAGAGTTCTCCCTTATATAGTCTTCAAATCAGGGTTTGGAATCAATGCTACCTTGGTAACAAAGCATTCAATATTCATCGTTAGATGAAAACCTGATTAGACTCAAGCTAATATCTTTCAACCGTTACATCAAACTTAGCTTGTTACACACAAATGAAAAGTGACTTCATTTAGATATTAGTAACCATACCCTAAACGTGTGCATCTTGTTGGCTCAACAATAGTTAACCGAAGTTGGCCATATGAACACTTTCATATCAACCTTATTCATCTTAACTATAACTAGTTCAAATGACTCAAATGAAACTAGTTCTAGAGTTGTTCAATTGTTTATATTCTCATAGAAGTATACAAAACACAATTGAAGCAAAATCGATTTTGATTCACTTGAATCAATTTATGAACATTATAGCCACGATTTGCAAAAGATTGCATTCCTTAATATATAAATGAATTAGTTCATGAACAAACCGATTTTAGAACATAACCTACTCAAGTATGCAAACGGGTACGCATACCTAAGTGCCCGGACTAAGTTTGGGTTCGCCAGTATGCGAACTGTTAGAGCATAGCTCGGTCAACCTCGCATGCGTTTCTATCTCAAGCATGTTTGTCAATGTTAGTGATCAAAACTATAAGTCTTGATTTCTAGCCTACATAGCTAAGTCTCGGACTAGGATAGAAAAGTGTAGTTGAGCTCAAGGACTTCATGGCGATTCATCATACAACGACGAAGATCTATACAAGGAACCGTGGAACTTCATCAACAAAAAGGTATGTGGAGACTTGAACTTATCTATCACTCAAAAGTCTATCTCTTCTATCTCCTACTTCTTATGAGACAAAAGCCGTATGTTATATAGACTAGATCATACACATTTGACATTTCGAGCTGAGCATTCATTGCTTATCTTTTATCTCGAAATCGTGTGTTGGTAAAGCATTTCGCTTTGATCAAGTTTATCTTCACCTAGTGACGAAAGTCATGAAAAGTTTCAATCACTTTGAGAATTGCTCTGACGTGAATCGATCTGTGAATAACGACTACATAGCGTCCTCTGAGAATGTCTCAATGACTGAAATGAGAGTTTAGATTACATAACCATGTATTCCTTGAACCGAAGTTTTCGAACTTTGTTGATCAAGAGAAAACGGGAGGATTGTGGAATTGGTTTGCCAAGTCCGTGAACCCAGTCCGCGAACTGAAGGAAGTTCTCTTTCCGAGAATTTCTGCTGAGTTTGGTAAACTCAACCGATTAACTTAAGTCCGCGAACTTGTTTGTGAACTTAAGAGGTTATAATCTAAAGATGTGCTCTGAACATGAAACATTAAATTACTAAGGAATGCTTTATGCAAACCGTGGCTATAATGTTCATGAGCCGATTCAATCGAATCGAATCATGATAGACGCATTTATGTGTCTATTTTGTCCTCAATGTTTCGTATTGTTAGTACTCGTTTTCGTCCTTATTATGGTGTTTTGTGTGTTTGTAGGTATTTTTTGGAAATAAATATTGTTGGAAAATTCGGCTCGAGAACTTGCACGGGACACCCCTGGAGGACATTTACTATACGGACCCCAAGATTGGATAAGGGGCACCTCAGTTGGGCACCTACTATTCGCACCCTCGGTTTGGTTAGGGGGACACCCTTCTTTTACTTGGTTTTGGCGGGAAAGTGCAGGTTTGAATTTTGTTCGCCTGGGGAATTTGTTGTTTCGAAATTTGAGGAGTTGTGGCGAGATTCAGTTACTCCAATCGACTCATTCCAGCCTGTTACACTCACACAGGACTGGTAAGTCCTTCAGATTCGAAAAACGTGGGTTAAATACGTGGATTTTCTACACAACATGAAGTACGTGTGCGGATGAGATAATCACGGGATTACAACGTGATTTTACGTGTATTGCTCGTGTTTGGATCGAGCTTGGCCGCTGCAGAAGCGTGTAGGAGTTAAATAAGGAATATTCAACACTCATCGACAGCGTGAGAAGAGAAGAAAGGGAAGAAAATATTCCCGAGAAGAAAATATTACGGTTGATTGATGGGAGAATTATCTGCAGTTATTACGTGATATTTCAATGATGTTGGGTTATAAATAGAGGATGGGATAGCAGTGAGACGAGACGGAGAGTTTGGGGAGATTACAGAGCATCACAGAGTCGAGATAATCACTTGCAGGAAAATTCTTTTCTGTTGGTGCAGCGAAGAACTTTAGACGCACAGAAACTGTCATTTTGCAACAGTGACAACGACAATCAATCGAGGGTCGTATAACTATAGTGTATGTGACAGTTACCTTTTATCGTACTTTGTAACAGTTCGGTTTGTAACAAATATAATTGTTTCAAACCCGATTTTTCATTATTTCTCCCTTATTCATCATTTGTAAACCATTTTTTGAGCATAAATGAATTTCGAGCGTGTTTGCAACATGATGATGTGCTAATTCTCTCACAACCAAGGCAATGAGGAAGCTATTTACGCATGAATAATTGGTAATCATTTATTTTCTCTAATTTATAATTTATAATTCACTCAATCACTGCTTTTGCAGAGTTTTTAATTGTTTGCATAATTTTCTTCATTAGTTGTGATTCAATTTGATAGGTTATACTTTGTTTAGTTAATCTATGCATAAGGGATACAATTAATATTTGAGAATATGCCTGATTATATGTGAATTAAGAAATAAGGGACTTAATATATAATTAGAGTGTTGAGTTATTTACCATAATCTATTCATATGTAATAGTGGAATTAGTGTCTTGGTTGTCTTTAATATCTTGAAATCAATCTTGTATTAAGTTTTCTCTATTTTTAAGTTTTATTAAGTCTAGAATCTTTTGCTTTCACAAGCTTCAACGAACTCATTACTACAACTCAATTGAAGATCACATCAAATCATCTTTGTTTCAATTGTGTCTTGTATAGTTACATAAGATCTCATAGCAATTGAACAACTTTTTAACTAGTTCATTTGAGTCACTTGAACTAGTTATGGTGAAGAAAAACAAGGTTAATATGAGATGCTCATATGGTTAATGTATTGGGTTACTATGTTGAACCAACATACACGTACACGTTTGGGTATGGTTTTCACGAACCCAGTAAACGTCTACCCAAGTGTGTGTGACAAGCTAAGTTTTCGATCTAACGGTTGAGAAATATTAGCTTGAATCTAAATCAGGTTTTCATCTAACGGTGAATAAGGATTGCTTTGTAACTAAGGAAAAACCCTGATTTGAAGGCTATATAAAGGAGACATCTAGCATTGTGCAAAACTAATCCCCACATGTTTGTGTGCTACTAGTGCGCCCGATAGAGTCGATCTCCATTAACCTTTGATTTTCTTCTCTAAAATCAAGTTAACGACTTAAAGACTTCATTGGGATTGTGAAGCCAGACCGATACTACTTTATCGTAGTTGTGCGATCTGATCTTGCATCTTCTATCGTACGAGTACAATTGATTGATTGGCTTGAGATCGTGAGAGTTCTCCGATATGCAAGATAAAGAAGTCACAAACATCTTCGTCTCACTGTTTGAGATTCCTCAACAATCCGCTTGTGTAGTCGGGAAGGATTGTAGAGAGATGATTGATTAATCTAGGTTGTTCTTCGGGAATATAAGACCAGATTATCAATTGGTTCCTGTTCACCTTGATTTTATATCAAAAGACGGAACAAAACCTAGGGTTTATCTGTGGGAGACATATTTATCCTTTGATAGACTTTTCTGTGTGAGACAGATCTGTTTATTATCAAGTCTGTGATTTTTGGTTACAACAACTCTTGGTTGTGGGTGAGATCAGCTAAGGGAATCAAGTGCGCAGTATCCTGTTGGGATCAGAGGCGTAGGAGTACAACTGTACCTTGGATCTGTAGGAGACTGATTGGGGTTCAACTATAGTCCAGTCCGAAGTTAGTTTGCAGTAGGCTAGTGTCTGTAGCGGCTTAATACAGTGTGTATTCAATCTGGACTAGGTCCCGGAGTTTTTCTGCATTTGCGGTTTCCTCGTTAACAAAATTTCTGGTGTCTGTGTTATTTCTTTTCCGCATTATGTTTTATATAATTGAAATAATACAGGTTGTGCGTTCGTGATCATCAATTGGAAATCCAACCTTTGGTTGTTGATTGATATTGATTGATCCTTGGACATTGGTCTTTGGTACCGTCCAAGTATTCATTGTATTTGATAAAGACTCGCTATTGTTTTTTGCTTGAGTAAAAATCAAATCAAGAGAGAGATATTAACTCCTTGAGATATTTTTATCTAGATTGAGTCTGAATGTCTAGTTGATTCTCTAGCAAAGTATTTCGGAGTTAGTCCATACAGATTGCTAAGCGAAATATTGGGTGGTGTTGTTAGACCCCCGCTTTTTTACGAACGAGTACTCATACCTCCAAATTCAGTTGAATTACCGGACATGAACTTTACGCCAGTATGCATACTAAGTTCTCGGACTTTCATTAACCAACCAGTACGCATACGGGTATGCATACTATCGTTCCCGAACTTCGAATAACATGCAATAGTTTAACATACAAGTACGCATACTGTTTTATATCCAATCATGGTTAATTGTTCTAAACTACCATTTCAATCGTTGAAACATTCTTATAAGACGACAATAGCTGTCTCACACAAACTATTAGCTTCAAAGCAATTTTCAAGTGATCGAATGATCAATACGAAACTTTCTGAATCTACATCAAATGATTGTCTCACACAAATCATGTAAGATGTTACCAGGCGATTGTTACATAATATTCTTTTGACTTTCGTCAAGAATATGAGATGAACTTGGTTAATGCGAAAGCTTACCAACACACATTTCAAGAAATACGTAAGCGAGTTAAACTCAGCTCGATATATCAAATGTGTATAATCGAAGTCTATATAGCTATACGACTTTTGAATCAAATAAGAGATAGAGTAGATGGACTTTTGAGTGATAGATGAGTTCAAGTCTTCACATACCTTTTGTTGATGAAGTTCCACAAGCTCCCCTTAGTAGTTCTTCATATTTAATCGATGAACACCGTGAAGTCTAATGCTCAACTACACTTACTATCCTAATCCGAGACATAGCTATAAGTAGACTAGAAATCAAAACTTATAGATTTGACAACTAAACTTGACAAACAAGCTTGAGATAGCAACGCTTGCAAGTTCGACCGAGCAGTGCTCTAACATACTTTTTATCTTACCTATCGGAGATTAAATCTCGAGCAAATCTTAGAGAAGATAATACTCAAAACAGTAGAACAAAGTAAGATTAGAACATCCAACTACAGAGAAAATAGTTGGGTTTGGCTTCAGAATCCCAATGAAGTCTTTAAGTGGTTAACCTATAATGGTTTTAGGAAAAACCTAGGTTAAAGGAGAATCGACTCTAGTCACAACTAGTATCATACAGGATGTGTGGGGATTAGGTTTCCCAGTTGCTAGAGTTCTCCCTTATATAGTCTTCAAACCAGGGTTTGCAATCAATGCTACCTTGGTAACAAATCATTCAATATTCACTGTTAGATGAAAACCTGATTAGAGTCAAGCTAATATCTTTCAACCGTTAGATCGAACTCGGCTTGATATACACAAATGAAATGTGACTTCATTTAGATATGAGTAACCGTACCGAAACGTGTACACTTAGCTGGCTCAACAATAGTTAACCAAAGTTAGCCATATGAATACTTTCATATCAACCTTGTTCATCTTATCCATAACTAGTTCAAATGACTCAAATGAAACTAGTTAAAGAGTCGTTCAATTGTTATATTCTCATAGAAGTATACAAGAACACAATCGAAACAAAATCGGTTTGATTCACTCGAATCAATTCATGAACATTATAGCCACGGTTTGCAAAGATTGCATTCCTTAATATATAAATGTATTTGTTCATGAACAAACCGATTTTAGAACTTAACCCACTCAAATATGCAAACGGGTACGCATGCCTAAGTATCTGGACTTGGTATGGGTTTGCTAGTATGTGAACGGGTACGCATACTGTCATGCATGACCAAACTCAGTTGAATTCCCAGACTTGAAATTTTAAGTCGGTACGCATACGGGTATGCATACCAAGTTCCCGGACTCCAACTACCAAACCAGTACGCATACGGGTATGCATACCATGATTCCCGGACTTGGGATAACTTGCAACAGTTAGCATACAAGTACGCATACTGTTCTAAACTCCATGTTAATCATTGAAACATTCTTAGAAGACGGGAATAGCTATATCACACAAACTATTAGCTTCAAAGCAATTTTTAAGTGATCAATAGATTAATACGAAACATTCCGAGTCTACATCAAATGACTGTCTCACACAAATCACGTAAGATGTTACCGTGCGATTTTCACATGACCATGTTTTGACTTTCGTTAAGAATAAAGATGAACTTGGTTAAAGTGAAAGCTTATCAACACATATTTCGAGAAATATGTAAGAGAGTTAAACTCAGCTCGAAATATCAAATGTGTATAAAGTAAAGTCTATATAGCTATACGACTTTTGTCTCAATAGGAGATAAAATAAAAATAAACCTCTGAGTGACATATGAGTTCAAGTCTCCACATACCTTTTTTTGATGAAGTTCCACAAGCTCCCCTTAGTAGTTCTTCGTCTTCAATCGATGAACGTCGTGAAGTATAAAGCTCAAATACACATTCTATCATAATCCGAGACATAGCTATAAATAAACTAGAAATAACTTGACAAACAAGCTTGAGATAACAACGCTTGCGAGTTCGACCGAGCAGTACTCTAACACAATGCCACACATATTTGTAACTTAGATTGGCAATACACAACCCCCTGCATAGGTAAATAAGTAACCCGATGTCGACTCGAGACTGTCTTGAGCACCTGACAAATCTGAACCTGTGTAACCCACTAACTCTGGCTTGTCACCACCATATAACAATTACGTAAAAGCACCCTTTAGATACCACAGTATCCATTTCACCACTTCACAATGCTCCATACCAGGATTGGATAGAAATTTGCTTACCACTCCAACTGCATAAGCTATATCGGGCCTAGTACACACCATTGCATACATCAAACTACCAGTTGCGGATGCATAAGGAATTTCCTCCATCTTCTGTTTCTCAACATCGCATTCACAGGAAATTAATCACGAGTTAACTTAAAATAGTTTGCAAGTGGACAACTTAGCGGCTCAACCTTGTCCATGTTCAATCTCTACAATACCTTATCAATATAGCTTTTTTGTGATAACCAAAATTTCCTTTCTTTCCTACCATGAGAGATTTGTACGCTAAGAATACGCTTTATTGCACCCAAATATTTCATAAGAAAAGACGTGCTCAAATCTGACTTCAACATGGCAATCTTCTTCTTATCTTTGCCAATAACCAACATGTCATCAATATATAGCAAAAGAATAAGAGAATCACCATCAACAAATTTTTGAATGAATACATTATGATTTGAATTTGTTCTCTTGTACCCATGTTCCTTCATGGACGATTTAAACTTCTTGTATAGTCTTATAGGAACTTGCTCCAAACCATATAGACTTTTGTTTAGCCTGCACACCATATGTTCTTTGCCTTTGACTTCAAAACCCTCGGGTAGTGCCATGTACACATCTTCCTCCAACTCACTGTGAAAGAAAAGTTGTTTTGACATCTAATTTTTCTATCTCGAGATCCAAACTAGCTGATAATGCCTAGACAACCTGAATAGAAGGAAATCTCAATACTGGTGAGAACATCTCATCAAAGTCAACACTCGTTCTCTACTCACAACCCTTCACAACTAAGCGTGCTTTATACCTTGGTTGTGACTTACCATCTTCAGTCTTGATTTTATACACCCGCTTGATCTTCAGAATTTTCTGGTTTTCTGGCTTGTCAAAAAACTCAAAAGTGTCATTCTCATCCAAATAGCTTACCTATTCTTTCATGGATTTCAACCACTTCAGACTTTTAGGAACACTAAGAGCTTTTTCATAAGACTCTCTAGTTCACATGCATCTGTGAACATCACATACATATGTGGTGTATATTTTATTGAAGGTAATTTGGGCCTGCCGTACCTTCTTAACTCAGCTTCTGGTTCTTGCTCAACCTCACCTACTGAAACATCTTTATGAGCTTCATCCTCGTGATTGTGTTCTTCTTCTTCTTCTTCTTTACCATTACCATTACCATCATCATCATCATCATCATCATGTTGTTCAAGAGAAGGAACAATTGGATTTGGATCCAAGGTCATGTCATCTTGAAGCTTCAACATTTCAATCTTATCAAAGTCTTCAACAATCTGGTCTTCAAGGAATACTGCATCCATACTTCTAAATTTGATAACCTTCTTCTCAACTGGACCCCAAAATCTGCAACCACACTTCTATGTTCCATAGCCTAGGAACACACACCGAGCTTTTCTTTGTCGCCAAGTTTGATCTCTGATCTTCTGGGATATGAACAAATGCCTGCAACCAAATAGTCTCAAGCAAGGTAGTCAATTTCGGATTTCGGATTGTCTCGGTCGACACCGAGATACTGGTACAACTTTGTCTCGGGGAAATTCCGTTTTAAAATCTCGGTAAAATCTCGGTTTCATATTTTATATCCTCGTATCGATAATCACTTAAAAGAAATATAGTATTAGTAAATCTGGTTGTTCACCTTCCTCATCATCAACACCAAATAATAATTTTAGCTCAAGAAATTCAAACACAGCAACAAGCAATAATACTAGTGAGTGAATTAATCTTTTTAATTTTTGTACGTGAGATTACTCCACTCAATTTAAAAAGAAAAAAAAATCCGGCCAAGACAAATCAATTCCGACCGAAAAACGCGTTTCCGGACGAAATTTTCACAAAGATTTCGTCCGACCGAAATTAACAAAATCGTGTCTTCTTGGACCGAAATCGGGAATTTCGCCGAAATTTCGGCCGAAATGACCGAAATCGACTACATAGGTCTCAAGTGATCATAAGTAGGCTCTTTGTCTCTCCATACCTTCTCCGCCACTTCTCCATCTAGCGGTCTTGAAGGATATCGATTGATCAAGTATACAATAGTATTCATTGCTTCACCCCAGAAATTCTTTTGCAACTTTGAATGAGATAACATGCACCTAATTCTTTCAATAATAGTGTGTTTCATCCTTTTCTGCAATGCCATTATGTTGTGTAGTCTTCGTTACTTATTGCTTATGATGTATACCTATGCTCTTGCAATTCACTTCAAGTGGCCCAATGTACTCTCCCCCGTTGTAAAAACACATACACTTCAAGGTTCTACCTGTTTGTCTTTCCACCATAATGTGAAACATCTTGAACGTAGGAACGACATCATATTTGGTCTTGATTG
This sequence comes from Papaver somniferum, assembly GCF_003573695.1. NCBI lineage: Eukaryota > Viridiplantae > Streptophyta > Magnoliopsida > Ranunculales > Papaveraceae > Papaver > Papaver somniferum. The sequence goes on from NC_039362.1 coordinate 57,779,990, forward strand.
CATATGACCAAACCTTCCCTGAAGCATCATCTATTCAAAGTAACAAAATAAACAGCACCGCCAAGTGTTTTGACCCTTAAAGGTCCACATACATCTGAATGAACAAGATCGACAATACCATAATTATGCTTGGGTAAAGCTTTATGAAAAGAAACTCTAGTTTGTTTACCAACTAAACAATGATTGCACTTACCTAATTGCATACCTTTCATATTCGACAAGACTTATATTTTAGTGAGGATTTGAATTCCCTTTTCTCTAAGATGACCAAGTCTTCTATGCCACAGCTCGGATATTGAATCTTTGTCAACAACACTCAACTCATCTTTCAACACCTTCACTTGTGTTTTGTACAACGTGACACACTTCTTGCCTCTTGCAATAACCGTGGAGCCCTTGGTTAGCTTCCCTTATCCATCACCTAAGTTATTGTTGTACCCTTCATCATCTAACACTCCCTATGACATTAGATTCAAACGAATATCTGGTACACGTAGCACATTTCTGAGAACCAAAGTGCAACCAACATTGGTCTTAATTCCTACAATCTTCGAAACGCTACTGTTTCCCATTCCAACTGACCCAAAGTCACCAGTCTTGTAAGAAGTAAACACATCTTCTCGAGGAGTAGCATGATAGGATGCACCCGAATCTACTATCCACTCTGAATCGGAAACTAATCACTACTTGTTACCATAATTGCAACATCATTGACTTGTCTGTCATTTACATTCCCTTTCCTTGGTTCTTGATCTTGCTTCTTGCATTCATTCATAATGACCATTATTACAACAATCCATGTCTTCTCTAGACTTTGGTTTACCTCTTTGACTTGTCACGGTTAAAAGCTTTGCCGCAAGCAGATTTCTCATCATATAACTCCTCTAACTTTGTCCACAAAGAATATGCTAGTTTCTCAATAGACACATGATGAATAATATAATCATCAACCCATTGTAGAATGAAACTATTAACTTTATGATTAACAACACTCACATTTCATCTTTTTTATCTTTTTAGGCTTTACTCCCTTGCTCTCTATTGGACCGTAGATATCTTTACAATATAATCTTCCATTTTCTCCTTCCATATCACATATTTATCATCGGTCAAAATGACCATTTTATTACTAATGCTAGCTTCAGTCATTACGTAGGAAAGCTTAGCCAAAATCTTTAATACAACTTATTGGCATAGGTTTACAAATCCGAGCCGCTATTCGCAATACTGAAAAAGCGGGGGTCTAACAACCACACCCAATAATTCGTTTGGAAATCTGAGAGGACTTACTCCAATACACTTTCAAGAGAATCAACTAGACAGTCAGAATCAATCTAGATAAAAGTATATCAAAGAGTTTAATATCTCTAACTCTTAATTCAATCCGCAATCATCAAATAGAAATCTGCAAGCCCGATTGAATATAAGAGGAGTTAATTTGAACGGTACCAAAGACCAATGTTCAAGTGTCAATCAATGTAAATCAACAACCAAAGGTTGGATATTCTAATTGATTGATCTTAACGCACAACCTGTGATATTTCAATTATATAATAAAATATAATGCGGAAAAGAAATAACACAGACACCAGAATTTTGTTAACGAGGAAACCGCAAATGCAAAAAAAATCCCGGGACCTAGTCCAGATTGAACACCACACTCTATTAAGCCGCTATAGACACTAGCCTACTACCGACGAACTTCAGACTGGACTGTAGTTGAACCCTAATCAATCTCACACTGATTCAAGATACAATTGCGCTCCTTATGTCTCTGATCCCAGCGGGATACTAGGCACTTGATTCCCTTAGTTGATCCCACCCACAACCAAGAGTTTCTACGACCCAAAGTCAAAGACTTGATAAACAAATCCGTCTCACATAGAAAAGTCTGTAGGATTGAATAAATCTGTCTCCCACAGAAATACCCAAGAGTTTTTGTTCCGTCTTTTGATAAATCAAGGTGAACATGAACCAACTGATAAACCAGACTTATTTTCCCGAAGAACAGCTTAGTATTATAAATCACTTCACAATAATCTAAATCGTATGATGGCTAAACTTGATATTGTGGAATCACAAACGATGAGACGAAGATGTTTGTGATCACGTTTTATCTTTCCTATCGGAGAAATTAATCTCGAGCAAATCTTAGAGAAGATAGTACTCAAATGATAGAATCAGGCAAGACCAGAACACGCAACTACAAGAGAAATAGTTGGGTCTGGCTTCACAATCCCAGTGAAGTCTTTCAAGTCGTTAACCTACAAGGTTTAAGAAAACCTAAGGTTAAAGGAGAATAGACTCTAGCTTATGCAACTAGTAACACACAGGAGGTGTGGGGATTAGGTTTCCCAGTTGCTAGAGTTCTCCTTTATATAGTATAGTTTTCAAATCAGGGTTTGCAATCCAAGTTACCTTGGTAACAAGGCATTCAATATTCACCGTTAGATGAAAAACCTGATTCAACCAAGCTAATATCTTTCAACTGTTAGATCGAACTTAGCTTGTTACACACAAATGAAATGTACCCTCATTTAGGTTTATGAATGTTGGGTCAACAATGGTCAACCGAAATTATCCATATGATAACTCTCATATCAACCATATTCATCTTATCCATAACTAGTTCAAATGACTCAAATGAAACTAGTTAAAGAGTCGTTCAACTGATGAATTCTCATAGAAATATACAAGAACACAATCGAAACAAAATCGGTTTGATTCACTCGAATCAATTCATGAACATTATAGCCACAGTTTGCGAAGATTGCATTCCTTATTATATAAATGTTTAAGTTCTGTACACAACAGATTTCAGAAAGTAACCCACTCAAGTACGCAAACGGGTACACATACTTGAGTAGTCGGACTTGAGTTTGGTTACGCCAGTACGTGTACGGGTGCGCATACTTCAACACATTCCAAACTCCAGCAGATTTTCACGGAAGTGAACTTTCCGCCGGTATGCGTACGGGTACACATACTTTCCCAGACATCTGTAACCACCAGTTGGCGTACGGGTACGCATACTTCAGGTTCCCGGTTTTGGACTTGTACACTAATGTGATTAACACACTATGCTTATATCCAAACATGGTTACATGATTCGAAACTCTTTTATTTCAATCATTGAAACTTTCTTAGAGGACGTTATATAGTTGTTGTTCACAAACTATTTTTCGTCAAATCAATTTTCAAGTTATTGAAATTATCATAATGAAACATTCCAAGACAACATCAAATGATTGTATCACATAAACCACGTAAGATGTGACTCGAAAATTTTCATATGATCTTATTCGGACTTTCGTCACGAATGTAAGATGAATTCGGCCGAAGCGAAAGCTTGCCAACACATATTCCAAGAAATATATTAGCGAGATAAACTCATCTCGAAATCTCAAATGTGTATAATAGAAAACTATATCGTAACACGACTTATGTCTCAATATAGGAGATAGAGTATAAATAGACTTTCCAAGTGATATATATGTTTCAGTCTCCACTTACCTTTTGTCGATAAAGTTCCACAAGCTCCACTTAGTAGTTATTCGTCTTCAACAGATGAACGCCGTGAATTCTAAAGCTCAACTACACAATCTATGTCCTAGTCCGAGAAATCTGAATAGGCTAGAAATCAAGACTCATAGTTTTGATCACTAACATTGACAAACATGCTTGAGATAGCAACGCATGCGAGTTCGACCGAGCAATGCTCTAACAATCTCCCCCTTTGTCAATTTTAGTAACAAAACTATCAATATATATGGATTATAAAATAAATAAAAACTTTGTAGCTTCTCATCCAAATGCTTGATCTCCTTGGCATCTTCAACATTACTCGAAATCTTCGTCACTTCCAAGTACTCCAATGATTCCAAAGGTTGTAAGTTTAATGTCATCGTTGTTGAGGATTCGTAGCGATAAAAATGAGAAAACAAATGCTTTTGATCATTGTTATATAGTGTCATAGTATTATTACACAACATCAAAGTTCAATTGCATCACAGCTTTGACAATAATACTACGGTGTATGTATTACTCCCCATTAGTCAATACATCATCTCAATATGAAAACGACTCCCCCTTACATAATGATCCGTAAACCATATGTATTTGTAGTATGAAACTACACATTAATTCTCCCCTTTTTTGTCAATAAAATTGGCAAAGGTGTGAAAACTAGTGGAATCCTAATGAAATTTTCATAGAGATTCTTCATGACCAAAAGAGAACAAACATACCAACAAATTTAGATGCAATCATAAAGTCGAAGCTAAATGCATTCATCAAGGAGTTTATAACGATACAAGATAACCGCTATAAAATTCCACAGCCGCACTCCCCACAAAGATATGGCGATTAAGCACAAGTTCATAAACGAACTCTCCCCCATAAAATGTCATTCCCGAGAGAACAACAAAGGCGACCTTGCTTTTACAAGAAAAGAAGGATTTCATTGGATATAACCAAATCACATGAAAACATGAATTTGTATCCAAAAAATCAATAGAATTAGCCACACAAGATGATCAATTCAATTGCACATGCTCGACATAAGAGAACTCACGAAGCAACACAGTAAAAACACAAAGATGTGGATCCGGGAAGATCAATATTGCGAAATAAACAAGAAATCACTCTATTTCCATCACCATTTGCACAATGACATAAAATAGACAATTCTTGTAAACAAAAGTTCATCCTTTCTTCCCATCAATATTTGCACAATGACATAAAAGGCATAACTTTTGTTTATCAAAAGCTCATTTTATCTTTTGTCAATACTTTCATACCGACATATAATAGAGATAACTTTTGAACAAGTATGGGACAGTCAAGGTTCACGGACGTAAACAACATATCCCATAACAATTTGCAATATATAAAACCATAAAGATTAAAAATTGCAAACATCATCTTCCAAATAGCTTAGAATTTAAATAAATAAATCTAAAAACATTGAAGATGAAAAAACATTTGGAACTAGCTATGTGTAATCACAATAATGGCTATTCCAAACTTTAGTAATCCTTCTCAAAAACAAGAATAAATTCTCATAAGAAGTTTCCTAGGGATCAAGACAAACTCGTAATGCACATATAAGATGATTTGTCCTTAGAGGGTAGAATCAATCTTTTTCGCCCGGATTTACACCAAGCATATCTACCAAAGGCGTATAAAAAGATTTTCTTAACAAAGAAGAACATACAAAGTCATTAACGACCATGCACCATAGTTCACATAAAATGACTGCGAACATTCAAGAATCCCATAGTAATGCGTACTACTGGCCATTCTTGAACTTCCTTCTTTGTGATTCACCAACAACATTCTTGTAGAAGCTACAAATGAGCTTAGAAGAGTATTACTCAAGAATCTAAGTGCCAAATTCCAAGAGAAGTGGAACAAGTGCGACGAAACGGAGAAAAAAACAAGAGACAGGACAAAGATCAATCTTAACTCATCCAAATTCAAGAATTATCATCTCCGTTTTCAATATAATTCAAAGAGGAAGAGAATGCAAAAAGAATGAGGTCATTCCGAGTTCGGACGAAAAAGTTACGGCTAAAACAAGTTTACCGAATATCGACGTCTAGGGAAAGTATTCATACGGGTTTGCAAACGAATTTTCGTGACCTGGAGCAGTTAGGGGTGGGACTTGGGTTGGTTGGGTGGGTTCAAAGGCTTGGCCGAGGCAGACCCGATCTAGGAATTCTTTGCCCAGATTACCCATGAAACCCGTGGAACCCATTGAGTTGTTGTCCAAGTCCGCTCAAGTTATGTTCCTCGGGTTCCCCGGGTTCCTCGGGTTGGCCCAAGTTCCACTAGGCATACAAGATTGTTAATGTGATAATAATAAATTTAGTAATAATAAAATTTAATTGCTCCATTTATTTTAAATTTCCAAATAACCGAAGATTATTTACAATAATATAAACTCTTTTCATATTGAATGATTAATGAGATAGATATAATTTATATTTTCATTAATATATTTGAAGATAATATCTAAAATTTCTCTAAATAGATGATAATACCAATTATAAAAAATATCTTATCTATAGTTCTTCGGGTGGGCGTGTTATTTGGGTTAGAAATATTTATGCCCATGCTTGCCGAAATTTAACTCGGGTTCATAAAATTTATACCGAAGCTTGCCCAAAGTTTTGAAACACGTTGCCCATGTCCACCCTACGTTCGGGTTGGGCATAAGTTGGGTGGGTTGACCCAACCCAAGTCCCACCCCTAGGAGCAGTATGCAAACGGGTATGCGTACTGAAATCCGTGGATTTTGATTTTAAATGATGATATGCATACATGGTATGTGTACCATGAAGTCCAAACATCCCGAACTACTATTTTCAAACCTAAACATATAAGAACCTTAAACACATATCAAGTTAGGTAGAAATGAACGATAAGTAAGGTACATGGATCATTATAAGTACTCTAAGCAAATAAAAACACAAATATTGCTCAAGTTTATAGACATACCTTTTTAGAAGAATCCAATCGAATTCTACAGCCTTACGGAACATAATCTGTGTGCCCCAATTCTCGTGCTTCCCTCACCGTATACATAGCAGGGCATTCCTTGGTGATGATGCACTTACAACACACTCAAGTTGTGTTGAGGTGAACAATGTCTTGCTCACCACAAGTGACTTTTGGAGTATCATGAAAGAAAAAGCGTTTAGAACATTTCACATCCAAATCCATCTTTCCAAAGAACTTATTAAGTTCCAACATCATGGATACTGCCTTCTCCATATTCATGGAATTTTCTGGGAGATCATTCCTTTTCACACTCAAAAGATCAATGAATTTCTTTGGTATCCACTTCTGAGTACGTTTAGGAACAACCGGAACCTTCTTCCCATTACTCTCTTCTAGAATTCTCGGAAGAGAATTGGATTGACTATTCTTTTGCAAGTTGGTCTTTCTCCAATTTGGAGCATCAGATCTTATCTTTGTCTTTACGAAGTTATCCTTTTGATAACCATTACGATTGTGAAAAGGATTCGTATGACGTTTATAGGAAAATCTAGGTTTATCACAGCACTGACTCCTTTGTCTAAAGGTTGGACAGTTACAACCTGTAACGTTAAGGGGATTAGTCTTAACATATGATCTTGGTTTCACAACTTCTTGTGATGCCCAAACGAGAACATCATGAAGTTTCTCATTCCTTATACGGAAACGACATCTCCTTTCCAGGTGACCTTTATTTCCGTAATAGTGGCAAACATAAGGAATGTTCTTACCTCGATCCGTGTGTGCTGACTTTGGAGGTTGATATACTTTGATCTTTTGAACCTTAACTGCCGGTGAATGTATTTCACTTTTTCCATCAGTGGAAACCTTTTGTTTAGAAGAATCACTAGCCTTGACATATTTTAGCTCTTTGCTAATACTTGGAGCATCTATTCCCTTATAGCCCAATCCTCGTGTATCACGATGATTTTTACTTGCTCCTAGCATAGTGGTTAACTTACTTGAACTAGTATTGAACTTTTTCAAGTCATCTTCCAACATCTTGATTTTATCAATAGCGGCAGCTAAATCAGCCTCAAGGCGTTTTTCTCGAGCGAGGAAAACGCTTTCTCTGTCATCAAAACTAACTTGTTGAGAGTTAATCCTTGCTTCAGATTCTGCAAGTTTCTTTTTCAACGAAAAGTACTTTTGATAAAGATTATCACATTCAAGTGACTTCATACGTGGGTTTTCCTCAGAATCCTTGAGGATCGATTCGTTAGAACGATTCGAAACATAACCACCTGCGTAACATCTTCTCAATTGCTTGTTTTTTCGACAGAGAGGAGTCAGAAGAGGTGTGACATGAGAAGTTGTCATCTTCTTTTTTTCCAATGAATTCAAAACCTTAACATACTCCGAGACTTCCTCATCAACCTCTCTATCAATATCTGAATCACCTTCATCAGAAAGCTCATCTAACTATTCTTCTAGGAGTGTTTCCCATTTATCAACAGTTTTTACATTAAGAGAATGTTTAGATATTGACATAGATGTGACAGTTCTCTCAGGTGAATCTAAGCTTTGAAAAACATCTGGTAATTTCTGACCCGGTACGTTATTAGAGATAGACTCGTCCATAATCAGATAGCTATAAACATAGACTTGTAAGGTCTTTAACGTGTTTGCCTGCTCTGATACCAACTGAAAAAGCAGGGGTCTAACAACCACACCCAACAATTCATTTGGAAATCTGAGAGTACTTACTCCAATACACTTTCTAGAGAATCAACTAGTCAGTCAGACTCAATCTAGATAAAAGTATATCAAAGAGTTTAATATCTCTAACTCTTAATTCAATCCGCAATCAGCAAATAGAAATCTGCGAGCCCGATTGAATGTAAGAGGAGTTAACTTGAACGGAACCAAAGACCAATGTTCAAGTATCAATAAATGTTAATCAACAACCAAAGGTTTGATATTCTAATTGATTGATCTTAACGCACAACCTGTGATATTTCAATTATATAACAAAATATAATGCGGAAAAGAAATAACACAAACACCAGAGTTTTGTTAACGAGGAAACCGCAAATGCAGAAAAACCCCGGGAACTAGTTCAGATTGAACACCACACTGTATTAAGCCGCTACAGACACTGGCCTACCACCAATGAACTTCGGACTGGACTGTAATTGAACCCTAATCAATATCACATTGATTCAAGGTACAGTTGCGCCCTTACGTCTCTGATCCCAGCAAGATCTTACGCACTTGATTCCCTTAGTTGATCTCACCCACAACCAAGAGTTGCTACGACCCAAAGTCGAAGACTTGATAAACAAATCTGTCTCACACAGAAAAGTCTATAGGATTGAATAAATCTGTTTCCCACAAAAATACCCAAGAGTTCTCGTTCCTTCTTTTGATAAATCAAGGTGAACATGAACCAATTGATAAACCATATTTGTATTCCCGAATAACAACTTAGTATTATCAATCACCTCACAATAATCTAAATCGTATGATGGCGAAACTAGATATTGTGGAATCACAAACGATGAGACGAAGATGTTTGTGATCATGTTTTATCTTGCCTATCAGAGAAATTAATCTCGAGAAAATCTTAGAGAAGATAGTACTCAAACGATAGAATCAGGGAAGATCAGAACACGCAACTACAAGAGAAATAGTTGGGTCTGGCTTCACAATCCCAATGAAGTCTTTCAAGTCGTTAACCTACAAGGTTTAGGAAAACCTAAAGTTAAAGGAGAATCGACTCTAGCTTATGCAACTAGTAACACACAGGAGGTGTGGGGATTAAGTTTCCCAGTTGCTAGAGTTCTTCTTTATATAGTTTTCAAATCAGGGTTTGCAATCCAAGTTACCTTCGTAACAAAGCATTCAATATTCACCGTTAGATGAAAAACCTTATTCAACCAAGCTAATATCTTTTAACCGTTAGATCGAACTTAGTTTGTTACACACAAATTATATGTACCCTCATTTAGGTTTATGAACCGTACCCAAACGTGTACACCCATGTTGGCTCAACAATGGTCAACCGAAGTTATCCATATGATAACTCTCATATCAACCATATCCATCTTATCCATAACTAGTTCAAATGACTCAAATGAAACTAGTTAAAGAGTCGTTCAATTGCTATATTCTTATAGAAGTATAGAAGAACACAATCGAAACAAAATCGGTTTGGTTCACTCGAATCAATTCATGAACATTATAGCCACGGTTTGCAAAGATTGCATTCCTTATTATATAAATGTTTAAGTTCATGTACACAACCAATTTTAGAAAGTAACCCACTCAAGTACGCAAACGGGTACACATACTTGAGTATCCGTACTTGAGTTTAGTTACGCCAGTACGCGTACGGGTGCGCATACTTCAACACATTCCAAACTCCAGCAGATTTTCACGGACGTGAACTTTCCGCCGGTATGCGTACTGGTACACATACTTGCCCAGACATCAGTAACCACCAGTACGCGTACGGTTACGCATACTTCAGGTTCCCGGTTTTGGACTTGTACACTAATGTGATTAACACACTATGCTTATATCCAAACATGGTTACATGATTCTAAACTCTTTATTTCAATCACTCAAACTTTCTTAGAGGACGTTATATAGTTGTTGTTCACAAACTATTTTTCGTCAAAGCGATTCTCAAGTTATTGAAATTATCATAATGAAACATTCTAAGACAACACCAAATGATTGTATCACACAAATCATGTAAGATGTGACTCGACAATTTTCATGTGATCTTATTCGGACATTCGTCATGAATGTATGATGAATTCGGCCGAAGCGAAAGCTTGCCAACACATATTCCGAGAAATATATAAGCGAGATAAACTCAGCTCGAAATCTCAAATGTGTATAATAGAAAACTATATCGTAACACGACTTATGTCTCAATATAGGAGATAGAGTAGAATTAGACTTTCCAAGTGATAAATAAGTTTCAGTCTCCACATATCTTTTATTGATGAAGTTCCACAAGCTCCACTTAGTAGTTCTTCGTCTTCAAGAGATGAACGCCGTGAAGTCTAAAGCTCAACTACACAATCTATATCCTAGTTCCGAGACATCTAAATAGGATATAAATCAAGACTCATAGTTTTGATCACTAACATTGACAAACATGCTTGAGATAGCAACTCATGCGAGTTCGACCGAGCAATGCTCTAACAAATACGAAACCTACACAAGCAATGAAACACAATGCAGAAATAACACAACTATGACAATATAAGAAGGAATCACACAACAACGGCAATTACGTGGGAAAACCCCTCCAAGGTGAAGGGCAAAAAACCACGGGAAAATCTTCCATTATAATCAAATAATGGATTACACACAATTCTCACAAATTGGGGTTACACTCTTCTTCTAGGTGCATATAACACTTGTATATTGAATTTACCTAATTACACTCACCACTAGGGTGGATCAACAATCATTCACCTAAATAGGTAAGATTCACTATCAATTGACAATAACAAGCGTAAGATTACTTACTACTAGGTTTGAACAAACCCTAGATTTCCCCCTCTGAAAAGATGTGGAATTCATGGAACAATCTTCACCATACTAGCCAAACAGACCCTTATATAAAAACCCTTTTTATTCCTCTTGAAGATCAACTCAAATCTCACAAAAACAATGGTGGCTTCACTGTTTTTTCCTACTCTCACTGCCTCCCTTTCTTTCTCTTTTACACGAACAAGAGAAGATATCTCCTGGATATTTCAAAGTGACACATAAAACCTAACTTGTCACTTGTTAGGTAAACTCCCTATATGGTTAGGGGATAACCACGTATTGGACCATAAGTTGTGACCGGCCAAACATATCAAACATATTTCAAACTAATAATTTATTAAATGTTTTAGTAAATACAAGATATTACCTGACCCGTGAATGAGTCTTTTGTACACGACATCTCTGTTTTTCCGATTGCTTGATGATGCACCGTTCTTACACAGTTTCTTCAACTTGATCGTTTTTGATGGTAAAATTCAGTGAAACATTCACTTATAAAGTGTGTTTTGAGTTTAACTGAAGTATGATTGTCTCAATTAACTGGATTTCAAAATAGACAGTTCTTTTGTATTTTGAATGAACATGATTATGAAATTGACCGATTATGATCGAATCAATGAAGTTTTTGATGTACTTTAAACATATTTTTTGGCTTACCTAAGTAAATCATGGAAGAAATTGTGAAAAATATTTTCTTCAACATGATTAAAAGCAAAAGCTTTTATTGATTATATTATTGAAATTTTAGTCACTGTAGTTGAAAAAAAGAGGAACTGGAACCACAGAAAAGGATAAACGAAAGTCTTTCTATCTTCCGATCTCGGTGTATATGGGAAAGAGTAAAAAAGGTATGTATAAAATCTTTGGATAAAAGCTACATTTGAGGATTAAGGTGACATCGGGTTTTGTCGCCTAGTGAATTTGCGTTATATGAGATTTTATAGCGCAAACTTGGGTTGCACAGACACTCCATTTCTTGAGCCGTGTCCGCGTCTGATTCGCGTCGGACACAGGACGCATGGGACGCTGACACGACGCGTGTCCGACGCGCCAATTTGTGCGTCCTGTGCGCGTCTGGTTTGGACGCACCGATGACGCGTGTCCGACACATATTTTTTTTCAGTTTCATTTAAAAAAAAAAATAATAAAATTCTTTCTTTATTTTTACTATTATTAACCAAATGAAGAAAGACAAACATTTAGATCAATAATTTAGGTCTTTATTAGGGTTTTGTAATTGGAAAAATGACATCACGTATACCCTTAGTTGGGCATGTGTTGTTTTAAGAATGTATTTTGATTGTGCCATGTGTTTAATAGTGACCGCTTGTTTGATCTTCGGTGTGTATAAACAAACGGTATCTTCCGTTCTTTTGAAATTTATACACATGTAGCATCATTTTTTTAATTTTTAGGATCGAAATACTTGACTTTGTTGTATAAATACATGATTATATATATAAATAATATACAAATAAAATATGTATATACGTGTCCGCGTCCTAGTTTTATGAGAATTTTGTAGTGTCCGCGTCTAGGCGTCCGCGTCTGTGCAACCCAGGAGCAAACCAATCTAACTCCTTTAAAATCCTAAATCATTGGATCCCCATGTTGAATGGTGAGTGTCACCGCTCAACGAGGGAAGGGGCCACGATCAATGAGGGAAAAGGTCCGCGAGCAATGAGAGAAGAGAATTGAGTTTTCAGGAAGGATGAGAGAAGAGTTCTCACGTTAAACCTGGTGAGGACATTTGGCGATACACTATTGGTCAAGGGGTTAAACCTAAATCTTCCCCCAAAACCAGTATCTCTTGCGCACAACGCCTCGGATTTTTGCTTTCCGTGTTTTTTTTTTTGCGTCCTTTCCTTTCTTCTCTGCTATAATTCCTGCCTACAGTTTGTTGATTTTTCCAGGGTTTTATTTTGTGCTTTAAGAGTCAAACCAGAATAAAAAAACTTCATGCTTTAGGAGGCAAACAAAATCAGAAAGACGATGATGAAGAAGAATAAAAAAGGAGGTATACACATAAATAAAAACCCTAGGTTTTGTTCTTTTAATCATTAGTTTACCTCCCGTTTTTATTTTTATGATTTTAATATACTTGATCAAGTCTTCTTTTGATTGACGAATTTAATTGGTTAATGGTTCCTAGACCTTATTTTGTTGTCAATTACTTTTTTTTTAGGGTTAACTCAAAGGTTGGGTTCTCCAATTTTCCGTGTTTTCAGTTTACTTTTAGTGTTACTGATTTGGGCTACGTTTTGTTGTTCCACGCCAACAAAAATCAAGCAGGAGACAATTTCCATATGTTTCCCAACCATTATACTTTCTTTATTTTTGCTTTTCTTTTTTGTTTTGGATTTTTGATTATATCTGGGATCGATTTTAAACAAGTTAGTTTGTAGAAATATTAGATCCAATTTTATTAGGGTATTAGTTGGTGCTATAATTATTTTTATCCTTGATGAAAATTCAGATTTTGGTAAATCCATTTAGTTTATTCCATCAGTTTGTTTCACGAGTTTTCTTGATTCTGTGTTCTAATAATTTTTTATGTTTGATCATCGACGAAGGTACTATATTGATAATGGTATGAAGATCACGATGTAGCTATTCGTGATTGTTTTAAAGTAGAAGATTTTCGTGAAATCCATGAATTTTATCTGGGTAATCTTTTTATGACTTAATTCAAAATTTTCCTTCAGTTTTTGGTATATTTGGTTTGATCATCGACGAAGGTACTATATTGATAACGGTATGAAGATCACGATGTAGCTATTCGTGATTGTTTTAAAGTAGAAAATTTTCGTGAAATCCATGGATTTTATCTGGGTAAGCTTTTTATGACTTAATTCAAAATTTTCCTTCAGTTTTTGGTATATCTAATTGATCAAAGGCTAAAATTCCTAGGGATTTTACAGGCTTTAGCAAGAGAATCAATCGCTTGAAGAAGATAAAGGTATATGAGTGCCTCATCAATGACAATGATAGCAAAGTTTATACTATAAAGGTAAACAAAATCAAACTCAAAAAAAAATTATAGTTCAGGGTAGCGTTTATTTTGTAACTTTTGGTTCGGATATTTTTCTTATGGAATTAACTTTAGATTGTTATATAGGACAATGAAAGTAATCTTGATCTGTTTTATTTACAATCACTGAGAAGATTTTGTTAGTCATTGCCTTCAACTGTTTTTCTGAGTTGATGCCAAGATTTAATCTCTGAGTTGATACTAAGATTTAAGCTTTGTCGGTTGATTAATTTACTGTGAGGAACTTTTACTTCAGCGATCATGATTATAAAAAGTGAAATAATACATTCGTAAATGCTCATAACATGTACATATACATATATATGATTTAGTAGCCATTTTTATAGGATTATTGATGTGTAAGTTATCATTCTATAGGTTTTGTGCGTGAGCTTGGTCGACTACTTGATTTTTTTACTGTTAACTTTCATTGTTTACTTGGAAATTCAAACCTTTATTTGTGTTTTAAGAGCATACATTTTTTGAATTGTTGTTTATTACTTCTATATCACTGGATTAATAGATACAAGCTGCCGCATGCTATACTCTGATGTACATGGACGGAGGTTATCAACATTATTTAATTTTAGGACATGATATGAGAAGCGGGTTATGAGACTGATGTTTGGTCTGTTTATGGTGCAGTTTAGTAGTTGCAAGTGACGCTTTTGGTGTTGTGTTGGTGTGGGACAACAAATTCATTGATGGTGAACATGGAAGAACTGGAGATTCAGGTCTGGTGTTGGGTGGGGTTAAGGCTGGCATTTGTTGGGGTGATGAGTTAGCAGATGGTGTTGCTTCTGGTGCCGAGAATTAAAGAATGGTGTTGACTGTGTTGCAGAAAATGGTTATTGCAGGTGGTATGTGTTGTTGCAATAATTGGAGTTGGTGTTGCTTGAGTTAATAAGTTAGAATGGCTAGGCCCTTGCACTCAAGAAAGAGCAGTAAGTGAATTGTAGAATTATTTCTTTCCTGAAGTATGTTCATGTACCAAACTCAAATTTAGTGTTTATGTTTGTTTTTTGAACTTACTTATATGTCGTGCTACTGAAGATCACTTTTTCTGGCTTAGAAGGTGCTGAGTTACTTCAGAAATTTGCTTAACCTTTAATAAATAAAATATTAGTCATTATGCAACTCCTAAAATTCTTATAATAAATTAGGCTCTCTATACACTTCCATGATACTGCTTCCTGCAGTTGGTTGTCATTACTGCCACTGTGCGAGTTTTCTTCCCTATAATGGGAAAAATTAAAGTGATTTTCTCTGATACAACTTCTCAAAAGATTTACTTGGATTAGTAATTGGCCATTGTATAAGCCAAAGAGCTCTGACCTTTATTATACTGTTTCATACTATAAATTGAGTCTTATAACATATCTCTTCTAAAATCCCATGATTCTGTTTAATGGATCTTTTTCAACATTGCATAAATGAAGATCATGTAATTACGTGTCAAAATTTTGATGTTCTTAACACATCATAATCTTTTACGTGTCACATTATCACATTTGACCTGGACTATTAGCTGGCTTAATTTCACGGACAATGATGTAAGTAGGGCGCATGATAACCACCGATCCTTCCAAATATTAAAATTAAAATTTAAATTTTGTAAAATTATGGTTAACCAAATCAAAATTCCTAAGCGACGGGGAGGCGAAACCAAGCCACACTAAATCAAAAAGTAGAAATTGACGTTTAGTCCCAAAGTTAATGGGCTTTAGACACTTTAGTCCTGTCCCTTCAAGCCTAGTATTAGAAGGTCCAAATTTGCCAGATCCAGAACGAGTCGGTCCTTTCCTAAACGATTTAGTCTAAAATCATCTTTTATTATGACAAAAATACCCATCAGCTACTTCGGAGATATCGAGCTTCTTCATTTTCTATTTTTTTCATTTTCATTTAATGGAAATACCTTTCCGAGCGAAGAAAATATCAGAAAATTAAGTCTCTTAGTGAAATTTCAATCAACAAACTTATGATAACAAAGAAACGTTCGATTCAGCTTGATAAACCTAAACCGTCTATCAACAGTTCATTTGTTTGAAGATTAACTTGAAATTTGGATGAAAAGTTGAGGAGATTCAATTACAACAAATTAACTTGAGAATTCATCGTCGAAAGCAATTTGAAAGGTAAGTTGCATCTGTTCTTATCATTTAGTTTGATATCCATTGTTAAATTATTGATTTTAGGAATTTTTGACGGTTTTAAAAACCTAATTATTTTGATTTAAGTTCGAACATTTTATTAGATTAATGATTATATAAGAGTCTAGATCTATAATCACGTCATGTTAATCTACCTATCTCTAGAAATTTCCGTGTTCCTGAACCTATTTCCAAAAATGGAGACCATCTGAACGTGTTTTCTATCTTTGATTTTTGGACATGTAATCAAGAATTATACCTAATCTCTTATTGCTTTCATTTTAATTTTGTATTTGAGCTTCATTTGTGTGTGTTTGTGTTTTGTTAAAGGAACGGAGATCTTAAAATTTCATGAGTAGAAAGGGATTAGAGTATTTGGAATGAAATTTGGGCTTGTGTATTTATGACACTGAGGATGCTCAGAAAAGAGTTGCAATTGATTCTTATTAGTTCCAGTTTTCCACTACGGTGTTTAGTAGTGTAGTTGTAAATTGTCTCTTATTTTAGAGGAACATATAGATATTTGTAAAGATTTTCAAATGATAAACTATATTTGATCAGAAAATTGATTACTTAATTGTTGATTCTGTGAACTTGGGAGTGTCTTTTAATATTATTGTTGACTCTTAATGGGTTAGATAGATGTAGAACGAATTCAAATTTCATACGTGAATGCCTTAACGAGTCATGTTTTGTATAATTTCATCTCTAAATTAAGACTTTAAGAGTAAGGGAGCTAGTAGCAAAGACTAGAGGGAGTTAGAAATGGTTTAGAAGTCACAGTCCCCACCGAAGGTATTATCTGTTATAATGACTAAATATTTTAAGACATAATTTCTCAAATCAGTATGGCTGATTATAAATTATTCCAGCTACAGGTCTCATGATGAGCATAGGGGCGGAGATAGTAGAAGGAGAAGTCGTATTAGGAATCGAGAACGATATGACTACAAATATCGTTGTAAGAGTTGAGTTTCATGTCACAATAGTAGGATCCGTTGTTTAAGTCATGATTATCAAAAGGGTGGCAGTTGAAGTCGATATAAGGAAGAACGCTGGAGGATCAGAAGCAAGTCGGTCGGCAGGTAGTACGGCATGAACCTGCTGGTTCTCGTAGCCCATCAACGGAATTCTGATGCTGATGTAAGTTATCTGACCACATTTTTGTTTACTTATTTTTGAAACTATTACTAGTAATTAAGCATGTTAGGCTGAACTTACATTATAGGACTTCAAACTTTTCATCTTATAATATATAATAATTAAGAAAACAGTAATCATAATCAATACGTAGACCAAGAAAACTTACTACCATTCCTATAGTGGTCCAGTATCTAGGACTACTATTGCTATGGTGTACAATACTATCCATTGCTGGCTGCCACACAAATATTCACAACAACCATGAACCAATCCACATATTGAATGTTAAAACAATCTTAATAGGCTATTAGTAA
Organism: Papaver somniferum; assembly: GCF_003573695.1. Taxonomy (NCBI): domain Eukaryota; kingdom Viridiplantae; phylum Streptophyta; class Magnoliopsida; order Ranunculales; family Papaveraceae; genus Papaver; species Papaver somniferum. Next base: position 57,797,683 of record NC_039362.1, read on the forward strand.
ACATTCCACGTTTTCATGTAGGGTGTAAATATTGAATATAAAAAGTATCTATCACTAGGATTCAATACCTACGTACAACTATTCCGTGAGGCGTGAGTTATTACTTAAGATTATGCATCTTGGTTTAAAAGTTACGTAAACCGAATTACTCAGTGTTTGCTCCAGTTGGCCGAGGTAAGACCGTAGAAACCAAATCGGTTTTTGTCCAGAAGGATGGAAAAACTCTAAAAAATATTTGGACTCTGGACTTTTTCTCCGAACAACACTCTGGACTTAAAACTTGAAAGGTACGTCAAAAATTCTAAAATATCCTAATAAGGTTTTTTCCGCAGGCCTGATGGAGTCTATCTCTGCAATGGTTTTCCCCTGTTCAAAGGAAGAGCGGTACGAAATTTTTAATACTCTTGCAGATAATTTTTAATGGCTTACAAGTTTTAGATATGAAGTCTAAAGTGTTGGTTTTCTTATATTGATTGGAAGAAATTTTATTCGACAATTATGATGGAAGAACTGTCTTGATTTTCTCTATAGTCTGTCTGTGGATTAAAACTTCTTCATTAGTTAACTGATTCTAGGTTTCTGTATTAATAAAAGGGGGGTTTGCTTAAAATTATTGTTACCAACTTGTACATACTTGTATACTGTACAGCCGAACACTAAATTGGATCAACTTCGTAATACCTAGGCATAAATTATCAAAAAAGAACTTAGTACACAATTGCCAACTATCTTTTAGATTTTGGAACACCTGTCTTTTCTTTAAAAGTGTTTTGTTTCCTCATTTGTCAAATCACAGTTGACATGAATTTAGTTCAGTATTTATTTTCATAATGTCATCGTTCGGCTGCAATTATGTTGGTTGCATGTAAATTATGTTGAGTCTATAGTTTTATCGTTTACTATAAGCTGGTCCATAATAACATATAACAGAAATTACATGTGTACATATTGGTACACCTATAATATAAGTGTACATTTTTGTGCACATGCGACAAAAATTGCATGTGTACATATTAATGCACCTTTAATACAAGTGTACATTGTTGTACACTTATTTTTTTAATTTGGTATGATCAGTAGAAGTAGGGAGGCTTAATGCATACATAATTGTACACCTATAGGTTCGTAATGTGTACATAATTGCACTCATATGGATTTTGACTATGTTTTTACTGGTATTGTGTATAGGAGACTATGTTGGGAGCCACGTAAAGGTGAGAGCCACTTAGATACTATGCTGAGATGAGAGATTTTGACTACTCTCTCCATTTCTAGACATGATCTGCCGCCAAAAAAAGTAGTTCGACGTTTTCATGCATTTTCAGACAATAGAGACACATTTCTCCCTTCCGACTCAAGAAAGGTTAGTGAATCAGAAGAGCAGCTTTACTTATGCTCTTTGTGGTCCTCTTGTCAAGCACATAACTGATTTGTTGTTACCAAATATATTTTAGAGCGTAAGTTTCAATTGTGCAGACCATTTCTTAAACTTTATAGACAAACTGATCTAAGCTAAGAGAAAAGAATGCATTTTAGGTGATTAATCTTTTTTGTCGTAAATTCGGGTATAATATCGTTGGCCATACTGTAGTTAAAAAATTGTTTTTTTGATGCAACCTCTTGTCCCTTTTTTGTATGATTAAACAAAATAATTATATATTGTCAAACAAGTGCGTCTGTATAACTAGACGTCTATCATGTGATTTATTGCCAAGAACTCAAAAGAATAGATCATTTCTTATACCATGAGGTTACGATCTAGCTGTTTAGTGTTTTATATTTGAGAGAGTTATATTCTAACATTTTCTTTCTTGCAGGTGTTCGTAGTAGATCCAAAGCAACATCTTTCTGGCATAGATTTTGATCCTTCCAGGCATGTTCCTAAGTTTATAGGTAATTCAATTTGTTTATTAAGTCCTAAAATATATGGAACTTAATTAACACTTTATTTTCTCTGCCTGGAGTTTCTGCATACTAATGCTTGGCTTGCTTATAGAAAAATGATTATGTGCATATGAAAACCAACATTCCGAATACACAAAAACCATATGGTATTTACAAGGTCAAATTATGTAACCAAGTTAAACATTAAACATTAGATGAGGATATTTGATACAAATTTGGCTAAGGAGATTCTAAATTATTTGCTAGATGTATAATGTTATGGCATATTGGGGAAATTTGTTGAATGAAACATCATTTTGTTATGTTCTTTTGCTAGATATATATATATATATATAATGTTATGCCACAGTTACTAATAGTAAACACTGCAATCTACATATGTTAATTATGGTGTACATATTTATACACAAGTTGATATATATATATATATATATATAATGTTATGCCACAGTTACTAATAGTAAACACTGCAATCTACATATGTTAATTATGATGTACATATTTATACACAAGTTGATATTATGGTGTACATAGTTGTACACATGTAGCAATTGTGATAACAATAGTGATGGAATCATAAATGTGTACATATATATACACACATTGATATAATGGTATACATAATTGTACACATGTTATTGTTTTTAAAGTTGGGCATATCTTTGCAATTTAGTTGTTTTTTCTTTATATTTTTTTCTTCAAAGCAACTAATTGACGTTTAATATTTTACTTTTCAGGTTGAAGATCGTAAGGATCGTATCTAAGAGACGCATAGAAACGGAAGAAAATTTCAACAATAGACTCGCTTCCACTTTTAACTTTTGTTCCATATCTATAAAACTTTTTTTATGGATATCTTTTGAGGTGATCTTTTGGCATCATTAGCATAAGTTAATTTGAGTTGAAGCTATGTCGAGAGTCACCAGGGGTATAAAAGCTATTTTGAATGGTCGATGTGCAAAATCTATTTTATGCTCACTGCTATTTTTCATGTTACCCTTGTTCATCTACTTTATTTGTCTTATGTTTTCTTTCATCCCATCTTGGCTTGTCATGATTTCTTACATTTTTTTCAATAGGTAACAATACCGGCAGTAGAAAAACGAGTTGCATCTCACAATAGTAAAGTTGACAAGGTAAATTCATTCGTTTCTTTGTAAAATATGTGAAGATAATATGGTAGAATTCTTATGTGCGTTGCTTTGATTGTCCCGGTAGTACAAGGTGTACTTATTTGTGCACCAGTTGTATGCAGTGTACTTTTTACTATACCAGTTGTATGCAATGTACTTTTTAGTACATCAGTTTTCGAAACACCTAAACTTTTTGTAACAGTCTTAATTGTAACCTTTTTGCTTCAAGTTTGTTATTAAAACTGTAATGGTTCAATTAAGTTTTCACCAGAGTGGGTCAACTGTAATGAGATTGCTGAGCTACATCATCATTTTACCATCCTCAGATCGCGGATCCACATGATTACCATCCTGAGATTTCAATGCTACATGACAAGTTTGACCATTCTCGATCATCAAACCATTCTATCGAGTTATTGAGGTCTGATTCTACGTTATTCTATTTAGCTGATATTATCAATTGGTTCAATTATATTAGCAGAAATTGTGTCTTTACTAATAATCTTTTTGGAGTTATGAGTCACCGGACTAGTTAGTAATGGTTTTGTAATTGGTTTTAATTGTTTAAAACTGCAGGTAACTTTTATTGAAGTACAATTAGCCTGCAGCTGAAACGAAACAAGTTCAGCACGAGGGGGGACACAACTCTATCCTCAACATTTGTTATCTTTTGAATCAGTTTGGGAAAGAGATTCCAATACAGGTAGAAGAAGGAAACTGCATGCCACACCCCTAGTATATGTAAGCTAACTTTACAGGTACTGAATTCTACTCATTATTTTTGTTGGAGGTGCACTAATCCAGCCGTTATTCAGCTAAACTATCCTACAAATCTTTTCAAGCTGTGGTTTTTTATGTATTATTCTTTTGACCTGGATGCAGGTTAAGTGCTAAACCATCCTATGCAAATCCGGCCGTTATTCAGCTAGAGCTTGGCGCGGTCGATATTTTTGTCAGTCTGTGCAGATTAGAGTGGCAGTAAGGCAATCACGAATGTTGAATTTTCTGTACTTTTGCTGATGTGCACATAGTTTTACACTAGCGTGAATTAAAAAAATTTAAAAAGTGAAAATTATATAGTCATATGGGTACTCTTTTTGTAGCTCTCGAAAAGAGCTTCCCAAATATCTAAAATTTGTGAATTTTGGTCGAGCGGTTCGAAAGATAATTTGTTTTTTAATTATTTATATACTATTTAAGTCATTTTGGACTAAAATGCAAATATTTTTGGACTAAATTGTAAAAAAGGTTATTAGTGTACTTTTTATACATTTGGACTAATTTGTACCTAGTTGACTCGGGCTGGACTAAACCTTACTTTTGAATTGATTTTTGGACTGTACCGTATTTTTCCCAATCAAAAAAGTATTGCGACAGGGGGAGGCGTAGCCGAGCCACACCAAATCAAATCGCGACGAGGCGAAGCCGAAGCTGGGAAAGGCATAGCAGAGCCACACCAAATCAAATCGGGACGGGACGAGGCGAGGCGAAGCCGAAACCGAGCTTTACTAAATAAAAAATATGGCTAAAAGCCCAAATCAAAAATTTATTGGGACATGGCAAAGCATAGCCGAGCCACACCAAATCAAATTGTGACGGGGCAAGGAGAAGCGAAGCCAAAGACGAGCTTTATCAAATAAAAAATACGGTTAAAAGAAAAAGATGCCCGGTGTTAATGCCATTTTATTTACAGTTGTAGATTGAATTGGCGAAGCAAGTTTGAGGAGCCGCCCGGGTGTAGCACGGTCACAAAATCTAGTTGTCTTTAAAAGACAACAAGCAGAAGATGACCAGAAGCCCAAGCTCGTCAACAAACACACCATAGGCCCAAACCACATCTAAATAGTTAACTTATGTACCGAATGGTCTTCCTAGGGTTAGGGTTTTGTCATCACTTCCTAACTAAATCACATCCATACATCTTAATCCTGTAATTCAATAAACGGTCACTGATCTAACAAAAAGGTCGGTCCCACATACAAGTAGGGTCCCAAAATCGCAACTTAGAACCACAGCGATCACTTTTTAATAGTTACACACTTCTCTTGTTCTATTTACTGCTACATTCTTGTACCCATAAAATAAAAGAGAGGCCGCCATAAAACCCCTACATTCTCTAGAAATTTTATTATTCACTTTCACTTTCACTCTCTCCTTTTCTCTTTTGTTTTCATTCGTTGGTCTCTCTCACTGACAAAATTAGGGTTTTAGAGAGAAAAGGTTAGGGTTTTTGGTGTGAGGAAAAAAATGGGTGCAGACAAAGGAAAGAAATTGAAAGTTGAAGAGAAACCTGAGGTTGAAGAAGTAGATCACATTGACGGCGAGCTTGTTTTGTCTATTGAAAAGTTGCAGGAAATACAAGATGAGCTCGAAAAGGTGAAGAAGCTTTTCTTAGCCAGCCGTTGATTTTTTGTTTATATTTTCTTGATTTCGTTTCAGCTTCAAGTTTTAGTGCATGTGTACTGATGATGTTTATAGTGGTTCAATTCTTTATTTTTATTTGTTCTTGCCTCTGTTTATCTTCATGGTATGTTGTGTTGTGGGTATTTTTCACTGATTATTCTCTAACATATGTATGAAAGCTGTTTTTTTGTTGTTGTTGTAGCTATTGTGTGAATCTCTCTGTTTCATGGGTTGTTTACTGTTTTGTGTTTAGTTGTTTGTATATAACAAACCTTCTAGGTTGGAAAAGATGTTTACAGAGCTGACTGAATGAAAGACCCTGGTTGATTAGGTAGTATACATTGGCTAGAGTTTTATTTTAACTATTGAGGAGGAAGGTGTTTAGGGTGTAGTGGGTTTGTTGAATTTGAGTTTTTTTTCTTCTAAACAGTGTAAAACCTTCTCTTGAGTTGGTGCGAAGAATTAGATATTATTACAAGAAATACTCAAAACAACATGCTTAATTACATTTTTGTGATGCATAATTTCTACTTTTATGTTAGCCGAAGCATTATATATTATCCATTAAAAGCCATGGTTACAATTATTGTTTTTCCATGGTTACAATTATTGTTTTTTCAATATATGTTGCTTTGTGGATGAAAAATTATGCTGAGTTATAAAAAATTAAAGTACAATAATGCTTGACTATGATTGCTGTCTATTTGGTGGTGCATTGTAGGTAAACGAGGAAGCTAGTGATGAAGTGTTGGTAGTGGAGCAGAAGTATACCTTAATCAGGAGGCCTGTATACGATAAAAGGAATGAGATTATCAAATCAATTCCTGATTTTTGGTTAACTGCTGTGCGTGATCCTCTCTCTATTACATATTCAGTTTTTCTTCACTAGTTTATGTGATTTTGTATTGTGTAACTAACATTTCTGTTATCGGGACCCTGGCGATGTTACTGTTTACAGTTTTTAAGTCATCCTGCACTTGGTGATCTATTAAACGAAGACGACCAGAAGGTATTGCATTTTTATCTTCAATTACATGACTGGAGTTTAATACTTGAATATTTGCTTTCCTTGAACAAGTAGTAGAAACCCCGCGTCTTAATTCATCTTAATTTGTTAATGTTTGAAACTCACATCTGCCGCTTCTCATTCGACACAGATATTCAAGTATCTAAAATCTATGGATGTTGAAGATTGTAAAGATGTGAAATCTGGGTACTCGATTACCTTTGTGAGTATCTTAATTCCCTGTCCGTTGTTTTGTTCTTCGTTTTGATGCTACTACATTATATATGTTATTCCCATGTGGAAATTAGCTAACTTTGTTCTATGATTTTACAATTTTCATTAACTATGTTCTTCTTGACGCAGAACTTCAATGAGAACCCGTACTTTGAAAATGAGAGTCTTGTAAAGTCATTCTTATTCTCAGACGAAGGCACAACCAAGATAAGTGGCACAAAAATCAACTGGAAGGAGGGAATGGTAAGGCGAAACTTCTAAAAATTTGCTTGTCACTATCTGCTGCCTGCACATTATGTTCTAATATGGTTTTCACTTTTCTTTTTTAGGACATTTCAAATGGAGTTAATCATGAGAAGAAGGGGAACAAGCGTTCACATGAAGATACAAGGTTTGTTACTGTCATGCCTAGCCTCTTTTCTTGCAAACTTATTGTGAATTGCACTAGGTTTCTTTGGGATTTGAAGCTGTTTGTCCAATTCTTCTTGGAAGGTCCGCTGAAGATTTAGTCTCAATTTATAGTCCATTATTTTTTCTAAGTTACTTGAATCATCGTCTGGTCTATTGGTTGATCAAGCGAAAATGGGAACAGATTAGTTAGCCATACCTTTTCTATGTATTGCTTGCATTAGTGGATGTGTTAGTATAATATGGTTGAAAATAGTTTCTCATATTATGGTTTGTAACAGTTAACAAGCTGATATGTTTAAATTTAAGCTTGCATCGGTAGTATAAGATGCAGGATTGTGTATAGTAAAAACTAATTTCTGGTGCGAGAAATTTGTCACTGCTGTTTGCATTTCAACACGATAGTGTCAGTACACTTGTCTTTTGGACCCATAAATTTGTGAATTACTTGACGGTTTTTGATAACACAATAGTGTCAGTACACTTGTCGAATTCTTAGTTTCAATCTTTTGGACCCATAAATTTGTGAATTACTTGACGATTTTTGATCTCCATCAGATGATTATATTGCTAAATAAGGATTACTGGCCGTCTAGTTAACTTTTTAAGAAATTTCATATGATTTTTAGTTATGTGTATGGTGATGCATTATCTGATCCTATATTTGCTGTAACTACAGCTTTTTTACCTGGTTCTGCGACGATCAAGACAAAACCCTTTTGGAAGCTCTTCATGATGAGGTAACCTTTCTTTCCTTTACTAAGTTAGGGCCCATGTAAGTTTCATTATGATGTTACCACATGTATACCCTAACGAAAAAAATCACTGGTTTTGTATGGTGGAAGTCTTCCCTTCTGCCCTCAGTTGTTAATTAATTCCCTAAGCCCAGGCTATATGTATATCAATTAAGCAAGTTGTTATTGCTTCCTTCGTCCTTCTTCTGGCTCATCTGAATATCATCTTTGTGTCTGCAGGTGGCTGAAGTTATCAAAGAGGATTTATGGCCCAATCCCCTCAAATATTTTAACAATGTAAGTAACTGGCACCTTTATTGTTTTTCTGTTTTTTATATTTAGCCAAATGTTATTTTAAGCATGTTATTTTCTATATTCCTAACCTTGAATTTCATCGGTACAGGAAGCTGATGAGGATTTTGATGACGAGGAAGGCGAAGAAGGGGACGAAGAGGTAGTTATATAGGCATGCTTTATTAAATGTTTTAGATATATTTTCTTATATATAAAATGCTTGGTGCTATTCCTTAAATTAACTGTCACTTGTTATCATCAGGGAAAGGATGACGATGAGGACGATGATGATGAAGACGCTGAGGAATGATAGAGATAGTCCTGTTCTGGCTGATGTTTTCAGCTTTCCTTTTGCTCTTTTTTCTTTTGGCTATATGCTCTGATTTTGGGTCATGTGCATCTAGTATATCTATCTGGTTACAAAATTGATCAAGTAATAGGAGTAGAGTTATTTCTAAATCTTGTCGATACATTACTACTTTTTACATATATGAGCTATATAGTTTTCCCTTATCTTTTGTGGTTGCTCTATTTTTTACTTGGATTTGCACTGTATATCTCCTGTTTGTCAGAAATGGTTTATGGGAATATCCATTTCTTTCAGAGGCCATCTTATTGGGACTCTCTGTACGGAGTCATAGAGTTGTTTGCTATTACTAATCTGCAGCTGAGGTAGATAATCATAATAGTTCACATGGTGGTGATCTATAGTTGGCTACTAGTTAGGCGGTTGCCCTTGTACCTACCAAATCCTTGAAACAGTCGGTCAAAATCTTTTTGATTGTAATTACTCCTTCACTCCGCCCAAGAGATAGAAAGTAGCAATTTCATCAACTTCAAGAAAAAAAACGTGTGGTTATTTTTCTATTCATCTGACGAAAGCGTTTCTCTAGCTTATCCGATCATATTCATAGCCAGACTTTCATATTTGTCTAAGAGGATTTTTCTGGTGTCAACATTATGCCTCAAACTGAGAGGATCCCTACAATTTGATCTCCTTCCATTCTTTAGCAGCAACAATCTAGTTGATCCAAATGAATTAGATGCCAAGAAGAAGAAAGTCAAAGAGGTCATAGATCAGGCTTGTTCTCAGTATGGGTTCTTCCAAATTGTGAATCATGGTGTTTCTGCAGGTCTAATGAGCCAAGCACTTGATCTTTCCAAAACGTTTTTTGATTTACCTGACGACGAGAAGCTCAAGTATAGTCCTGTTCCTGGTGCACCTCTTCCAGCTGGTTATAGCCGCCAAGTTAATCCTACTGCAGGTAGTACTTGTTGATGTTCACTCCGAAATCGAGTTTCAAGAATATATACCCCGGCAATCCGCCAGAGTTCAGGTTTGTTCTCATTTACATGCCTGCTATGTCACTCCATTGCGAATAATTTGTAGATATGTGTAAGTAATCTTTGCGATATTCTTCACCAGGGAAGTGTTGCAAAATTTTTTTTTCCAATCTCACCAAAACAGGGTCAGTTATAGAGGGAATTTTGAACGAATGTTTAAACCTCCCTCCGAATTTTCTCCATGAGTATAACCTCGATCGAAGTTGGGATTTCATGGTGAACTTAAGCTACCATCCAGCAACAGAAACCGAAAGCAACGGTTTAAGCGAACACCAAGATGGAAATTGTTTCACTTTTGTGTTTCAGGATGATGTTGGAGGTCTTGAAGTTCTCAAGGACGGAGGATGGATTCCAGTAGTTCCAATTGAAGGTAGCATCATTGTCAACATAAGTGATGTTATTCAGGTACATCTATTCCTAGCTCCATATATACCATTTTCCCTCCTGCTAATAAATACAAATAACAAATAAGACTAATTCATGACTACCCAAACTGAAGGTGCTGAGCAACAACAAGTACAAGAGTGCAACACATAGGGTGGTGAAACCAACAGGAGGAAGACGTCGACACTCTTATGCATTCTTTTACAACTTGGAAGGAGATAAGTGGGTTGAACCATTACCTCAGTATACAACAGATATAGGAGAGACCAAAATATAGAGGTTTCTATTACAAAGACTATCAAGCACTTGGGTTGAGAAATAAAACGCATCCACCTTCTAGACCTGAAGGTATTATTCATATTACCCATTATGCAATACCCAACTAGCACAAGGACAGATATTTCAACAAGGGGCAAAGGAATGCACTACTTCGTTTGTGCTTTTTCAAGTGTTTAATGCACTACATCCTAGAAGCAGCAAAGTGGGCAGAAAGTATGGACTGTCAACTCTTTTGGATCGAAGGAGATTGCAACGGAGTAATTGAGTTTGCCAAGGGACAAGCAAACACGATACAGTGGAGAGATCAGGCCATAATCTCTGAAGCTCTAAGGATTCTGAAGTCTTGTGAGCTTTTTTTTTGGGTTTTAACTTCAATCATACGAGTAGTAATAATGTGTCAGCTAAGCAAGAAAGGAGTCGAGGTCACCACAAACAGCATTGGAGACAAATGCCAAGTTTTTTATTTGTTGCTTTAGAGCATGACTCTCAGTTTTTACTTTCAAATGTAATTCAGTTACAATCAGAGGAGAACAACTTGTTGGAAGTTCCCAGATTTCAGTACCTAATACTGAGATATGGACAGCCAATAGGATACTCAGCCTCATGTAATTTTTGGTAGGTTTATTTCAATATTTTAACTTTGAAAAATAAAAATGCACTAGATCCTGCTAGTGCACCTAAGCAGGTTTAGTCTGCAACCACCTGCATAGAGAGTAACATTGTTAAACTGGCCGACCGAATTTTCGAGGAGAAATTTAAGAACTATGATTTTGGGCATACCAAAATCTTCCAAGGCATACTGAATGAAGACAAAAAAGGTTGTGAAATCGCAAAATCAGATAACCCCTTAATCCAAAATTTTTTAATGGCAAATCTGCCCCTTACGTATTAGTGTTGATAATCTTGATTAGTGATTAAATATTTTGTTTACTGATTAAAATAATTTTCAGAATTATAAGAGTTGTTTAGATGAAAAATTTGGGGAAAAAAAATCAAAGTTTTGGTTTGGTTAAGAAGGAGAGAAAGAGAAGGAGAAAGTGAGAAAATTCTAATTCTTGATTCAATGGAGGATGAGGAGGGTCATCATTCATCTAAAAAACCTAGGAAAATACATATCAACTACAACAATGATCCAGAAATGGCTGATTTCTTAGATTATGAGAATGATTTTACACAAACTCAAACACAAGCTCAAACTCAAATACAAACTCAAGATGATGATTTTTATGAGCCAAATCCAGATGATGAAGACATTGATGACGAACCCAATGCTTCTAATACACAGGTACACTTATATCCTATACTTAATCTCACTTCTATAGCTCTCAATTATCAAAAGTTAGGTTTTTTGAATCATGGTTCGGCGAAACAGGTTGAGGTTTGGCTCACATCTATGAGCCGAATCTACCAATTGATGGACGGTTCGGCTTACTGAATTTGTTTACTGCATGCGCCGAACCTATAATTTCCAATTCCAACCCTTTTGCTAGACACTAGTTCGGCTTATAAGAAAGTTTCATAGTAAGCCGAACAACATCCTGAATAGCCCGGAATAGAATCATTACTAATTCGGCTTATATATCCAAAATCGTATGTGCCGAACATAATTTTTTAATTTCTGGGTGGAAATATTATTACTGGTTCGGCACATATGGAGAATATCGTATCAGCCGAAACCTCTTAATGTTCAAGGTTCGGCACATAATATGATTATCGTCTGAGCCGAACATGAATTTGTTAATTTTTGGGTTAAAATATTGTTCGTGGTTCGGCACATATTGAGGATATCGTATAAGCCGAAACCTGTAAATGTTTATAGTTCGGCACATAATGTGATTATCGAATGCGCCGAACCTTGTTATTATATTCCCTTTCTAGTGTTTAACCTTGTGATATTCTTTGTAGATCGTGCTTGGACCCATGGAAAATCAACCTGATCCAGTAGACATAATTCACGAGGATACCAAGGATCACTTCCAAAATGATTTGGTATGTAAGAACCTTTTGTTTACCTTAATGTTGTCGGAATATTCCAAAGTTTTTCTTACTAATTACTTTTTTTGGAATGAATGTAGATATGGAAAACTAAACCAGAAGTTCTGGATTGGCTTGAGAAACACGCGATGAAGATAAATTGTGTACTAGTTAAAGGACAACAAAGCCGATGGGATCGGTTTGAAATGATTTGTGAGCGTAGTGGAACCGGCGCTAGCAAGGTTAAAAAGGGTACTGTATACGTTGGGAAGACCGGGAGAAAGAATAGGACGAAGATGAAGAAAAGAAATTTCCCTTTCAAGATTGTTTTCAACTTCAAGAATAAGTCCATGAACAAAGAAGATCAATATTGGATAATGAATAAAGATATGGATTGTCGTCATAACCACCCACGTCCCAAAGACCTTCATGGACATGCGAAAGTAGCGCGACTCAAACCCGACGAGATGCTAGAAGTGGATAAAATGACACGAGCATGTTTGCCACCTTCTAGGATACTTAGCAAATTGAAGTCGGACAAAAAGAATAACAAGTCGACTATGCAGACTATCTACAATGCAAGACAAAAGATTAGAAGACTCAATTTGCAAGGTAGGATGGTGATGCAACAAGTAATGTGGTTAGGAGTGAAGAATAACTACGCTTTCCAAAAGAAGTTGGATGACTTCGGTCAAGTCACACACCTTTTCCTTGCCCACCCGGAATGCGCCCAATTGGCTCTATGCTTCCCACAAGTTATTATATTGGATTGCACGTACAAGACTAATAAATATGAGATGCCATTGGTGAACATTGTGGGGCATACTTCAACAAAGGCACCGTTCACCGTGGCTTTTTGTTTCATGAAAAACGAGAAGAAAGAGAGTTATGTTTGGGGGTTAGAACAATTGAAGTTAATCTTCCGGGAGGGTGCTCTTCCTAAAGTGTTCGTTTCCGATCAAGATTCATCGTTGCATCCCACTTGTTGATGAGGTATTTTTGTTCTTCCACGGTTATTGGGGTTTTGCAACCAAGTCTGGACTTCATTTTTTTCAACATCTCCCTACCCGCGGCAACCTATTTTTTCATTTGTCAACAACTTACAACGGTGAGCTTGAAGACATTTTACCATAACTAATATATGAAAATAGTATAAAGCGAAGTCATTCTTACCATAATCTTGAAAGCCTTGACTACATCTTCGGAAGTAGACTTGATGGTGATCTTGATTGGCTTCGCCTTCCCCTTATCAGCTATCTTTTGCCTTTTCTTATTGATAATGAAGGGATGAGAAATTTGGTTATACCAATCCATATAGCCCGGATCCTCTTCACATGGATCATCAAGTAAAGGTGTTAACTTGGACGTATCTAATGTGTGATTGTCTAAATTATTCCAAAACTCAACGGTGGGATCAGGATCATACTTTGGTTCCCAAGATGAAGTGGTGCTTTTAGTTCTCTTACCACTCTTTGGTAACAACCTGAATTTCTCGTCAAACAAAGGAACCTTTTGGACGCATCCTAATTGACGGAGTACTCGCCTAGGATCGTATATAACATAACCACCGGGATACCACAATGGCCCATGATACATACCTACCGGCATTTCCTCATCTTCAACAACTTTATCTTCCTTCTCATATGGTTGAAAAGTGACATCATCAACACCAAGACGGTCTAACGTCTCTCTCAAACTTGCCACCAACTTCTTTTTGTTCCTTTTCTTGGAGTCCTCGTACGCGTACCGTGCTGCAGTTGGCTCTGTATCAACATAATCGACATCTTTCTCAAATACTTTGGCCAAGTTCAAAATTGGGAAATGGTCATATATCCACACCTACATCCAAAGAACCACATTAAAAAATCAAAGGAATTGAATTGATAGAAACAAGTTTTACTTGGAAACATCAAAGTAAGAATAAAGTTTGCAAACTCAGAGAACTGTTCGGCTTATATGGAGCAAGTATTATAAGCCGAACCAAGTAAGTAAAAAGTTCGGCTTAAAAGATTTTATGGTTATAAGCCGAACCATACTCTGAACTCCCAAAAGTTACTTGGAGCAAAGTGAAGTTCCCTCCGATGTTTGTACTTGTCAACCTAGACGCGGTGGCAAGTTGGTCCAGCAGGTAAGCGAGCGTAGCCGTTCCCCAAGCAAACTTGTTACAAGTTTCAAGATTCTTTACCAATTGGAGATAATTAGCATTTACCTTGTTTCCGATAGTGTCGGGAAAGATGTCTCTACCAAGAGTATAAATCAAGTAGGCAGTTCCGGTTTGCTTCACTTTGACGGGATCCATTATCAACAAACCTTGTGTTACTCTTTCCTTTGTGTTCTCAAACTCCTTTTTCAAGTTAGTCAACTTGATCTTCTTATTCTTCTTATTTCTGCCACCTGGTATGCAAACGGTATCGACATCTTTAACTGATCGACAAAATTCCAACTCAGTTTTGTGTGAACCCCAACCAAGGCATTCCCGGTACAAATTGTATAGCTCATCCCAACTCATGTCATAAAACCAACATCCACACTTACACCCCTTGCTTTAAGGCCTGTAATCTTACTAGCCTCATCAGGAGTGATTGCCATCTCTCCAAAAGATAATTGAAATGTGTAATTTTCTGGACAAAAGCGCTCGGTAAAGGAAGAGGCCGACACACTATCATATTCCTTATGTCCATAATTGATGATAGGCCATAAAGCACTGCGTTGTACGTAAGCAATCACCCCAGGAACCTCTTCATCAAGACTCCATTCCGCTTCCCTCTGGTGTCTCAATACTCGGACTGCACGGTTGTGATCAAGAGTCTCATAAATTTTCTTTGCCCAAGAATCGGCATAACCAATCAACACATTTTCTCCATCTTCCGGAAGACCATGAGGAAAACCATCTGATCGAGGTGTAATTACGTCATCTTCATCAGGAATGTGTAAACCAGTGATCCATCGATCATCATCGTCCTTCTCTTTCTCGGGTTCTGCCACCTTCTTACCTTTCTTGTCTTTCTTGGGTTTTCCTTGGGGTTGTGTTTCTTGATGAACTTCTTGATTATCATCAACTTCTTCATCTCCAGCTATTCCTTCTTCTTGTCTTTCAATTCTTACTTGTTCAGCTTCTTCTTCTAAAATTCCTCCTCTACCTCCCGCTCCCAATTTTTTCTTTCCTCCTCCTCTAGGATCGGGAGTTTTAGAAGTAGAAGGTGTTACCTCCATCTTCTTTCTATTTGTAGCTGCATTGGTCCTGACACATGTATGAAAGTTATAAGACTAATTCGAACAACAAAGGGATTTGGAAAGCCAAAAACTTGTAAGACAATAAGAAGGCTCGGCTTACCCGAAATAACACATATGAGCCGAATCATGTCTTGAAATTTTTATTAGCTTACACAGAGAGTGGATCGGCTCATACCACAAAACAATTATAAGCCGATCCTATATATTCGGCTCACAACCGATACTGTCGAATAAGCCGAATCTATGATTATGAACTCAAACATGTATTCGGCGCAACATGATATCATATAAATAAGCCGATCCTATACACTTGTAAAATTTATGGAATTTTAATAATGATATTCGGCGCAACCCTAATACTATCGAATAAGCCGAATCTAGACTTATGAATTGAAACATTTATTCGGCGCAAAATGGTGTCATACAAATAAGTCGATCCTACACATGAAGAATTCATGAATTTCAAACAACATTAATCGGCGCAAAACTAATACAACCATACAAGCCGATCCTAAGCACATGCAAAAATTATGAAATTCAAACAACATTTATTCGACACAAAACTAATACTGCCATACAAGCCGATCCTACGCACATGCAAAATTTCTGAAATTCACAAAACATATTCGGCAAAAAACTAACACCATCGAATAAGCCGATCCCAAAATATAAGTCTCTGTGTCATTAAGTTCGGCTCAAAACGGATTTCAGATTTACGCCGAGCCGTTCATATGCACTTTCAGGGTTCAGTTTCAAGAACAGCTCGACGCACATCTAAGATTTGTTTTGCGCCGAACTATACACTGCCACCGCCACAGAAACATGATTTTGACGAATAAATCGACCAAACCAATCTAAAACATCAAATACGAGATGGGTTTGTAGAACTAACCTTCTTATTCTCATTTCCGGAGTTGGTTCTTCTTCAATCTCTTCTTCCGATTGATTTTGTGGTTGATTTTGAGTTTGTTCTTCACTCTGTAAATCTTCTTCTTCTTCAATAGGTTGTTCAGTCGATCGATTTGAACGAGATACTGGCTTACGACGACCCATTATATAGATGAGTTTAATCGTCGACTAAATTTTCACGAATCGACGATTAAATTTCCGTGATGATACGATGAAAAAAAAAGGAAGAAGAAGAAGAAGGGTTCGACTGTTGTGGAGGAGGAAGAAGAAGGGGTTAGGGATATGAAACTGATTTTAGGTTTATTGATTATATGTTTTTGTATTAGGGTTAGGGATAGATTAGTAATTTAAAAGATTTAAGGGCATATAGGTAATTGAACTATCCCATAGGGTACCCCTTATAAGATCACCCAAATTAGGACTAGTACTTTGTATGGCTAGGAAGATTTTGGTATGCACAAAATGAGGGTTCAAATTTAATGGTGTTTTGGGCGGCCCATCTATCATTTGTTAAGGTAATGGGAAAACTAGTGAGAGTGGATTTTTATTTTTACTTTATTAAGCTATAAAACATTTTTTACAGCTTGCCTTGTACGGTAATAAGGTCACATGTCTAGAAAGCCCTGGCCAAAATTAAAAGGGTAAAATGTGGAAATATAGGAGAATCCCATTTCACTAGTATTTCAACTTCAAGCTTCATAAAAGTTGTACTTTTATCCCATTTTGTATTCCTCTTTAAGTGATTTTTAGGGCATTATCTTGTCGTGATGAAGACTCAGAAAATGCCTGGTGAAATTCTAGATCTAACCAAGAAGAAGAAAAAGAAGATGAAGAAGCTGAGTATGCTGGCTCCTGATCAGCAGAGTATCATCCCTCCTGATGAACAGCGTTGTTGTAGAACTGATAATGTAAAATGGAGGTGCAAGAATTTTAGAATGAGGAGTTGTGGTGGTGCTGCTGCTGATGATAGTGGTGCTCTTGATAATAAATATTGTGAAAAACATTGCAATTATTATGTTGCAATCCAAACTAAGAAGAAGCTTAAGAAGAAAAGTGTAGATGATGAAGCTGATTTTTCTAGTAGTGATATAGAAACTAGGGATTCAAAATGCTTGAAATGGCAGAGGAAGCGGCTAGCGGAGGAAGATGACCGGACAGGAGTTCAACCACCTACTAATCATACCCGTGACTGTGAGTAACTCTTACATACATTACATTTCTCTAATGTATCTTCATTTTAGTGATTTTTCATGTTGTTGTTCGTTTCTGTTTGCTTACATGTTAGAAATTTTGATGACTAATTGAGAAATTTCATAGATTCATCTGTTAAGTTCTCTAGAGGAATAGTAAGAATCATTGCATTGTCTAACAAATTGGGAATTTTCTATACAGCTGATAGAAATATAGAAGGTAGTTCTGCTAAAATTGGGGCGAAGAGGAAAAAAGTCGAAAGAACGGAAACTTCTGGAGAACTAAAATCATTAGCAGAAATTAGGGAGCCTGTGGTTGAACCGGAGAGTCTGGATCTCAAGAAGAACAAAGTTGAGCTCACTGAACCCCGGAGTAAATATGCGGAGGAAGAAACTAGAAAGGCTGCTGCTGGAGATGAGGATGCAGCTGAATATTGGAGGAATAAGTTTTCGGATTTGCAGAGTCAATTTCTAATGATGGAGAAAGAAAATTCAACAATGAGATGTGTCATTCCGAATTTGGAGAGCCTAGTCCAGACGATGGAAAATAAAAATTCAGCAATGGCGAGGTGTGTAGAGTCTCGCATTTCAAAGTTGGAGAGCCTAGTCCTGAGGATGGAAAATGAAAATTCAACAATGGGATGTCTAGAGTCTCGCATTTCAAAGTTGGAGAGGCTAGTCTTGAGGATGGAAAATGAAAATTCAACAATGGGATGTCTAGAGTCTCGCATTTCGAAGTTGGAGAGTCTAGTCTTGAGGATGGAAAATGAAAATCCAACAGCTGCGGGATGTCCAGAGTCTCGCATTTCGAAGTTGGAGAGTCTAGTCCAGAGGAATGGAAAGAAAAGTTCAATACTGAGATGTGCAGAGTTGCGTAATTCTGAAAAGATAATTGAGCCTGAAGAGTGTTTGCAGAATGAAGTTACTCAAAGTGGTGTAAACCCAAGAGATGAAAACACCAGGAACGAACCTAATGCTGAAACCAACAGTGGAGTGAGGGAGGATTCTCATGTGTACAAGTTGAACCCCGCAGAGAATGTGCTGAATGTGTACCACGCTAGCATCAATAAGCATCATGAGTCGGAGTCTGAATATGTGAACATTTCTTCTGTAAGTTTACATTTATTAAATTGGGGTGATAATGTTAAAGAAGGGAGGGGTTGGGGCTGTGTTGAGGAGAGACCATCTCAACATGGATCATCATCTCAAGATCAATTGGGAATGAGTAAGAAACCTTTTTTGAACTTGGTCTCGGATAACGGTGGTGAAAGTCCCGGCGAATCTGAAGATTCTGATAGTTCTGTTGATCCGAAGAATTCTCTTGGTGACCTTTTGGATATGATGCCGATAAATAGCTGGAACAGTAACAAAGACCAAGAGATTAAATGGAAGTTTGAAGCTGATATGCTTTCTTCATTTGAAGAGCATCTTGAACTCTGTTTAAAAGCTGTTTGTGCTCTCTATCGACAGCATGTATCTGAAGACGCAATATCAGCCAAGGGACTGTTCCATTGCAGTGATGCATTCAGGTGTGTAAAGAATTCTCTACACTTTTCCTTCACTTCCAGTTAACTTATACTTGAATTGGAAGAAAGTATTGTTTTGCAGTTACAGATGGGCTTGTTCAAATGTTGCAAATTTTTTGAAAGCTTTTTGGTTTACAGTTTTATACTGTTTATGTTCAATTGCCTAATCTATTGCACAGACTCTTTTCATTTTCTGCTGCTGTATTCATAGTTCATTTTCTTGATATCTTAGTTAGCCATATCACATATCTCAACTGATGCAATTGGTCTTGGCTTTACCCTGGAGAAGTATCCTCTCAGTTTGGCAGTAGTTAGAGAATTATTACTTGCATATCCTCAGTCTAAGAGTTATGATTATAGCACTTCTTATCGTTACTGAAAACTTGTGGTTGTACATTCTCAATATAGTTAGTGGAGACCTGCAAATAGCTTTAAGTGGCCTCAACACTACCTCACTCATCAATATGAAAATTCAATCTTTATACTGACCGCAGACTTTGTATATACGGAGTTGGGCGGCACAAGAAAATTTAGTGTCGACTTTTCCGTAACTGTCAGATGTAAGATTTGTTGGCTTCCCCAGATATCTGTAGTTGTAGGTGAACAGTGGGGAGCTACAGAGCTTCTTGCTCGTGGGTGCACCTGCATAGGGTAGGAAATCCAGCCAGCACGATGTCCATAGTTATGTCGAAGAACATTAAACAAAATGGAATTGAGAAGAATCAACAATAATATCTTTTCTTGGTGTTCTCTTTTCATACTCTTTTGTCCTTAATTGATATTTTCTCTTAACAGGGTTACTACTTTGGCCAAGTTCTTAATGGATAGGGACTGCAAAGGTGACCTAAAGAAGTCTGTAAAAGAGTTGGAGATATTTGATTCTAAAGCGGTTGAAGACTGCAAGAGGCTGGCTAGAAGTTACTCAAAGCAGTTATTCAGTATCTACCAAAAGGGAAAAGATCCTTATTTCCTTCCCGCTACAACTGCCAGCCATGGACATCAAACCGCTAAGTGATAGATTGTTGTGTAAGTGGCCTTCACTTTTTTTCACTAGCCATTGCAATCTTGCATCTCCAATTAACCTCCTCAAATGTTGTACATATATGAAACTGAAAACTGGTTAGCATACGTACATTGGATCTGTGTTGACTCTCCAATGTTGCATGTGATATTACAGTAGTCACACTTCAGGTTGTTTTAATAGATGTAAATGGAGAAAAAACAACAACCCTTGTTTTAGCTCATCGAACTGATAATGAAATGCGTAAAATCTAATTACTGAAATTAGAGCTAGATTACGCCTTCTTTTTTTTTGGGTACTGTAATGTCTCTTAATTTTTGTCAATAGAAATTGTAACAAGGTTGTTGTGACTGTGTTGCAAAGTTTGCTAGAAGGCCAACGAGGGGTGTGCATCTCTTGGGGCCTGTTGTAATTATTACCACTTCCTGTGTAATTGATTTTTTTTCTGCTTTTCTTTTAGTCCAAGTCGATAGAGAATTTTATTGAAAAAGAAGGCAAAAAAGAAACAAAGGCTGGAGGGGGTCAAGAACCAAATTGGTTTAAGCAAAAGAAAAACCTAAAATGGTGTAAAACACCAAGTTGACCGTACCTGTTAGATTAAAACCCCCATGCCTTTTAGATTAAAATTTAAAACTTACAAATTCCCTCCGTTTCAAAATAATAGGTTGGTTTCAACTCCCATACTTCTGGATTAAAATTTAAAACTCCAAACATAAAACTGTATACATAACCCTCTGCAATAGAAATGATACAAAAACATTATTTTCTTTTGAAGCCTTTAGATTTACTAGTTTTTAATACTTTTAAAATTTCAAACCTGTACTCACCTATATATTTTCACTGTTTGAAAGGAAACATTGGCGGAAAAAAATCTTTTAGAGAATCGAGATTTTCTTCAAAGAAATCAGATTCAGAGAAACAAATCCAGATCTTCGTCAAATCCTTAGATTTTTATGGTTCACGCGATTGAAGATTTATCAATACAAAATAATTTTAGGTGCCAATCACAATTTATCTTTCGAATTGCATATGAAGATTGATTTTTAGTGTCTAAACAATTGATCATCTTCAGTCTTTGAGACCTGGTGTGCTTTTCTGTTGAATTGAAGTAGAGAAGAGAAGTTACAATTAATCCTTCAAATTGATTATCTTCAGTCGATCATCTTCAAACTAAGCTAATCGTAGCAGTCGAATCAGTTATCAGAGACTCAAATTCGATTTTTCAAGTTTCTTTCTCTTTCTTTTTGATTTATCAGTTGATCCATCAAATTCTTCGATTTTCTTTTTACTGATTCGATTGTTTCGAATTTTCGTGTTGAGTTATTTTGTTTAGATTATAAAATCTACAATAATGTTATGAATTTGTGTTTTTGTTGTGGTTCATATTCAAATCGACAAATGAAACCTTTTTTCCGTACTTCTTTTGTTTCATATTTAAATCGACTAAAACGTTTTTTGGATGCACACTTTTCCCGTAGATTATGGAATATGTTCTCGATGTTATATCTCACAAAGAAGCTTCTTTAACTAAGAAAATTAATCAATAAACTTTAGGCTAAGATAACAAAGGTGACGTCACACATATGCACAAATTTGCTCGAATTTATGATTAAAATTAGCGTTAGTGAAATGACGAGGGTACCAAGTATACCAAAATATTTTCATATCAACCTACTACAGACACACATTGTATAATCTTATAGAGACAATAGGTGTCAAAAGATTATTTCAACAAGATGTAACTTGGTATATAGCTGAAGTTCATGACCGAGCCAATCTATGGGACCATACCAAGTTTGATTAACGAACAAGTGTATTTACTTAGATTATAAAATCAAAGTAATATAATGTGGAAGTAAAGTGAATCACACGACACACAAGATTTTATTATTGAGAAACTGCAACGCCGAAAATCCAGAGACCCAGTCTAGTTTTGAATACTCTCATAGTTAAGCCGTTATAAAAATTGACTACCGCAACTTCGTATAGTTGAGACTAAGTAAACTACTCCTAGTTACTCAGTTCCTTCAGTATCTCTGCGCCTACAACCAAATTGGTCTACGCACGTGAATCCAAAGACATAGTCCACTATCTCAAGTCGCTTCACATACTGTGAAGACTTCGGCTTCGCAATTCCCTTGGATCTTAATCCGAAACAGTAAAGGTAATATTTTTCAGTAACCACTCACTTATCGATCTCCAAAAATCAAAAGTTTAACCAGATATAATTCAAACGATCTTCCGTCTAACCATTATATACTTCTTTATGGTCAAAGATCAACTAAGATAAAGATTACCGAAACATTCAATCTTAGTTTACAAATTATCAAAGCAATTTTCAAAAGAGAAACAACTAGATTGACTATTGATCTTTACAAAAAATATGACGTCTATCAAAATATATTGCTTGTTTGGATCCCAGTCAATCAAGTGTGCATGAAGTATCACAAAGATCAGAATACCAAAAAGCAAGTCTTCCACCCTCCAATCTTCAATTTTCAAAATACCCCCACAAAAAAATTGATTCCCACTATTAATCGATCACACGCAGAACAAAGTCCGTTAACGTTGGATGATCACTAGTCCTATTTTCATATCCCCAATCCATAAATAGGTATGAAACAAACTCTAGTGGCCTTATATTAGAAGATAAGGACCACAAAATAAAAAAGTTTGATCTATCAAGGATAACCACACCGTTAGGCAATCAAATCAGCAACTGAAAACTAAAATAATTCCACCAACGGTAGTATTAAAAGCTTTTTGAACCCAAATAAGATTTTAAACGAAGGACACACAAGAAATTTCACCTAATTAGACTATTCTCCCCTATCAATGGGCTTCCCACACAAACTGTTAACCAATATATTATGTTGTGGGAGATAGCCAAACTAACCGCACCACTTATTGGGAAAATCCAACAAGAACTAACCCAAAAAAAACTAGATATTTGGATCGACGTAGAATGAAAGATAAACGATGCAAACACACATTAGAAGTAATAAGTAAAGCACCCAAGACTTAACGTGGTTCGGCAATATGCCTACATCCACCAAAACAGTTACGACTTCTTCATTATTGTGGAACCACTAAATAGAGAATTACACACTTAACGATTGACAAATCAATCAACAAAATACGATCCAACATTGTGTTGATTATATACCCTAAAATAACTCCATTGGACAAAAAGATCCATAAACCCAAATAATGGCTAACCAAACAAGATATATAATGCTTATCTCACATAACGAGATAATCTCCTTCCAAACGATGTCACTTCCAATACCAACGATGTCTTTTTCACCATCAACGAACAAGGCGATCTTCTCTTCACTAAACGATGTCTTCCACATCTTCATAAAACCATAACGATGTACTCTTTCAACACTAACGGTGTATCTTACAACCCCATAGAATGGTCTCTCTCTTTTCTAAACTCCACCCCAAGAAGTGGGATGGAATCCCTAGAAACCTTAGAGAACTACATTGTGTATTCTCTAATTATCTAGAAAACCTATAAAATTCCATGTCTAATCACCTACAGGCCTCCTTATATAGTATTCATAACTTGATTACCAAGTATTAGTCTCCTTGGAAAAGGAAACCCAAACCAACTACGAAACCTAGTGTCATTTAGGTAACCTATCTAAATACGGAAATCAACCTAAACTAGGAAACCTTATGTTTCTCTACACTAGAGATTTCTAGTGTGTTCCGGAAATCTTCCCTTAAACACCGAGAATTATCAACAATCTCCAGCTTGTCGATGTTTTAACAAATCTCCACCTCAGTAAAGATTCCACTAATCTGAGCCGATCTTCAAACCACGACAATCACTTCAACATCCAAAAGGACCTCAACGACGAGCAAACTAGATCAAGTACCAACTTAACCCCCAAATGACTGAAGTCAACAAATCTCGTCCAAAATTCTTCCTAAGTGTCTTCTTAGTAGAATAAAATTCCTTTATCTCGAAACTCCAAACTCAATTGCTTCTTAAAGCAATAAAACTGAACTTGCTCTTGTGGATGGGGAAAACGATTTGCTGGTTTTTAGGGAATTGAAGAGACGGACGTGTTGTCGAGACTCCTCAACCGAGCAAACTGCTCAACCTCACACAGATGCAATGCAAAGGGAGTGCTTAGATTCGAGAGATCAATCTGTAGGACTCCGGCCTAAACCAAGTCAACGGCCGTTCCAAAGTCAATTCGGCCACAAAGAGGGAGATGGGTTGATATGTAGGAGGGAAGCTGAGAATTGGGTAAGATCAATTATGATCAAGGATTGTGGATGTGTTGAAGGTTTCTGCAAGTATTCTGTGAACTGTTGAGTTCAAAGTAAGTTCTGGTCGATTGATGGAATTTCTGAGAGTGATGACTCGAAAAATTGTCTTGTTTCAATCATGGATCCAGAGACTTATTTATATTTTCAGAATAAACATATTGATCCCTGTAAGTGTGACGGTTTCTTGAGTGAAAGAGTGGGAAAGTGGGAAATCATGGTGAAACCAGTTCCAAGTCGTGCAGAGACTTGGTTAACCGCCGACCCACTACTTTTCTAACTCCTTCAACCGTTTGCACGACTTACTCACATTTCTCATCGTGGATGAATCCACGTGTCATAGGCCGCCATACCAAAACCTTAATTGATATCCCCGCATGTGACATGATTGATGTTTCATGATTTGTGAAGTCTGCAAGGCAGACGTGTATTAATTAGTCACTTGTTGACTGATTAGACAATGAGTCTAAGTTTTGTTGAATTGAGCATGAGTGACGAATGCTCAGTGATTCATGGATTGAACATACGCGTTCTTATGTTGATATTGCTCGTCTGAGCAAATACTGTTAAATTCGAGCCACTGAGCAAGTATTGCTCGATTCGACGAATTATTGAATATTGATAGTTGGATCAATATTCAAGCAACTGAGCAAGTATTGCTCAATTCGACGAATCACTGAATATTGATAGTTGGATCAATATTCGAGTAACTGAGCAAGTATTGCTCAATTCGACGGATTATTTATTGGTAACGTGACCCAATAAAATATTAATTAAAATATTGATAGACTACCAAATATTATATGATTAATCCATATGTTGATTGCTGAGTCTACATAAATTTATTAGTGTTTGAATATTTCTCAAAATGATGATTTGTAGAGCGTTTATTCGAAACCCTAATTTTTGATCAATTGTTCGTCAATTAATGAATTGCTGAAAATAGGTCATGAATGTTGGAGGGACCGACCACATGGGATGATGGACGTCCATGTGGTGCCCAAGTGATCGAATGAGCGTGCACCAGGGTTCTTAGTTGGCCAGTTGGTGAAAGAATGATGATTAAATTCCGGTTTCATCATTTATTGAAATAGTGCTCGATTGAGCATTAGGTGATAAAACCTAATTATGGAAAAGTGAGGGACCGACCAAGAGGGCATGAGACCGGCCCTTGGTGGTCTTGGGACCAGCTGATGGCAGTTTGAGCAAACTCCAAGTTGGTTGGAAAGAGTTTGGACCCAATATGAGCAATTGCGCAAATTAAGTCAAAATCGTGAAAACGTGTGGGACCAGCTCCTTGCAAGCCTTAGGGCCACCCTTGGTCGATCAAGGGA
Source organism: Papaver somniferum (assembly GCF_003573695.1). NCBI lineage: Eukaryota > Viridiplantae > Streptophyta > Magnoliopsida > Ranunculales > Papaveraceae > Papaver > Papaver somniferum. The sequence continues at coordinate 57,823,279 of NC_039362.1, forward strand.
GCATGCCCGTGTCACCACAATGTACCTGTCTCAGTCCTGAGAGTTTCGGTATTTTCTAGTGTGCGTTTGAGCAATATGTTGGATTTTCAGAAGAGTTTGATCTTTGACTGAAATTCTTGATTTAGCTCGAATGAGCAAAGTACTCGTTTCATCAATTTTTTGAGAATATTAAAATAATAATATTTTAATATTTTTCGTGAATAGCCTAGTCGGTCATGTGACCATTTGACTTTTTGGCTTTTTCATGGTTTGAGCAATATTTGAGAAGATATGAAGAAACCATGATTTTTGCTCAAACTGAGGAGTTTCATGAGATGAGGGAAATAATAATTATGTAAGGCTAGGGATTGTAAGGTGTGGGACCAGCCACGGCTAGGGAGTGGCCGGCCGGTCAGGTAGCCCGGTCCCGCAACACCTTTCCCTATTTTTTTATTATTTTTCATGAAACCGTGAAAATATGGAGAAACCGTGAGTTTTGCTCAAACAAGGAAAATTGCTAGAATGAAGGACTTTTCATGAGTTCATGAAAATAATAAAATAATTTAAAATAAAGGAAAAAGGCGTGGGGGATCGGCCAAGGCGGCATGACCGGCCGTCCGGTGAGCCCGGTCCCCTAGGCGCAACTTTTATTATTTTAATATTATTTTCTCTCTCGTATTTTGTGTAGGATTCCTCGTTTGTCCATATTTTCGAATGCTCGTTCGTGCATTCGGGTGCTCGGTCGTGCATTATTTTCGAGTTCACTTGCACCATTTTCTTGGGGCTTACTCAGTGATGGTCTAGATGCCCGGTTGCTGAGTGTTTATTACTAATTTATGAAATTCAGTGGAGAATGATTCATGAAACTGGGTAATAAAGGTGAGTAGTTATTTATTATCAATCCATAGGATCAGCCGTGAATTTGACCATGAATTCAGAACCATAAAACGAGTATTACCATTCCATGGGATCGTGGATTCGACCATAGAATCAGAGTAATAAAATGAGTGGTTATATTGCCATCCCATGGGATCGTGGATTCGACCATAAAATTGGAGTAATAAAATTATCTATTATCATTCCATGAGATCAACCGTGGATTCGATCATGAAATCAGAGTAATGAGATTATCTATTGCCATTCTATGAGATCAGCCGTGGATTCGATCATGAAATCAGAGTAATGAGATAAAACAGATTATCTTCTAGGAATTCAGTGGTGAATGTCACAGTAGAATTAATCTATCGTAGAAGGGATATTTTCTAGTTAAAGCGTCATACCCGTTCTGAAAGGTGCATAGTCAGGGAGCAACGAGTGTTGCCGAAATCCTGAAGGCGTTTATCCCTCTCAACAATTATGTATGGAGAGCCGCCTGAATCTATACACGGTCTCTCTACAGAGTCAGGGAACAATGAGTGTCACCGACGTCCTGAAGGCGTTAAGATCTCAATCATATGGAGAACCACCCAATCGTTCTTCTATGTAGAGGGGGGTCTCTTTATGTAGTCAGGGAACAACGAGTGTCACCGACGTCCCGAAGGCGTTTAAGTTCTCAATCATACAGAGAACCGCCCAATTATGTTATTCTACATAGAGGTCATGATGAAATGAGCAACATCGAACGCTCCAGGGAGGCCTTTCGAGTGACATATGCATCATGGCTCGTAAAATATGAATCGTCACATGCGTTCCTGAAGCCGTGTCAGAAACATGCAGTATCATGATCTTACGATTTCGACCTTTGTTGAAAATCCACCATCAACATTAAGTCTCCTGCTTAGTGAGGGACAGTCATGTTCCGCGGTAAGCATTAAATGGTGATTTTCAGTCGACGATATTGGTGGTTGAACTCAGTCGTACAAAGGTATTTTCAGAATCCCCGATTTGCTCCAATGGTGTCATATACGAGCAAATTTTCAGGTGAGGACCCTGATAGTATGATAGAGTGTCATCCCGTGAGCATGGAGAGATGAGGCACTGCTGGTTTGGACGGTCAGACGTTCAGTTTTGGTCGATTTGGCGTTTGCGGGCCCAGGCCGAAAAGAAGAAATTTTTTTTTAGGAATATGCGTTCGTTCGTTAGTTTAAGAAACAAACAATGATCCCTAACATAAGAGAGATTTTTTTTTTTTAATCTGTGAGATTTCACAAAATGGAATAAACACTCGTTTCAAAGGTGGATGCTCGTATGAGAGATTTTTTTTTTTTTTAAAATAGACGTGCGTCTGTTAGTAGTCCATGAGCTTTCATAAAAAAATTTATTTTCGATATGTGAGCTTTCATAAATTTTTGAAAATATACTTACTTCAAAGACGGATGCTCATGCGAGGGAGCCAAATATATATATATATATATATATATATATATATATATATATATATATGTTTTTCTACGTGAGTTTCACGTTAAAATATATTTTTTGTAAAATCAATGTTTTGATTTTGAACAATTGTTGAAAGTAGACAATTATACATGGTGTAATAATGTCTGCATGTGAGTTTTCACAATTGTAGAATGGATATCTATCTAACTTTTGAGAAACCAGTGAATGTTCACACAGTAAAATTTACATAGGTTGTTCGCGGTTTTTTGAAAATCAAGTCATGATTTTGAATAATGAATTTTGCTCGTCTTAGCAGGTTTGAAGGAACAAGCAAGTTTTTCGAAATTATAATCACTACAACTAGTGAAATTGTAAATAGGTAGAGTTGGATTGTTACCATTTTTGTAGATGTTGATGTGAACATCTTTATTCCATGCGCTTTGTATGAATGATGTGCTGAAGTAGTTATGCATCTGTCACATCCACTTTGCGAGAATGACTAACTCCCATGATGACACTTCCAAAGACAACGTTTCCAGAGATGACATCTCTACGGGTGCAACTTCAAGAAATGGTACTTCTGGGACCTCTGAGTGATGGTGAGAGATCCTTCATACTGAGTTGTACTCTTGGTTATTTCATTAACTTTGTCACAAGATGATCGTGTAGTGAGATCCCGGATCAATGTAGACTTCATAGAAATTGAATAAAGTCTTCGGGACGGAGAACCCAGAAGTAAGGACTACATGATGTTAGCAAATGACGTGCAGTCCCCATGCGTTTCTTTAGTGAGTTGTTAGAGCTCCTTGTGTCATGACTTTTCGCTGTCCGTATAATTAGGATCATGAAAACAATGTTTGTTGAAATTCCATAATTTTGCTCTATCAAGTATTGACGGTCTCCGTTTTACTCAGTCCACAACTCACGAATCCATCGATGCAGATGAAGTTGATGTAAGTATTCCTTCGTATAATTAATCATGATACTTCTTGAATAAAATAATAATGATTGTTACGGACATATCCAGGAGGAAATTGTTGTGGAAAACCAACATGGTCAGACTGTTCATTCGTCTTTGAATGGTGGTGAGAAAGAGAACTTTCAAGAATCGGTACCGAACGATGATAACGGTGCTTCCAATGTTGGTGTCAACCACATTAATCCTTCGAATGACTTGGAGACCCCTCAAGTAAGTGTTCATTTTGTATTCTCTTCATAGAAGTATAATATTGCTGATCTATGAGTGAATGAATGAGAATCCACACGAATGAATGAAAACTTTAGCAAAATACGTCATCAGAAAATTCAGAATCTTCATCCGATGTCAGATTCTCACGATCTACCCTTGTATCCTTATTCCCAGGGAATTTCCAAGCTTTAGAAAATAATCTTTTTGAGTTTTGAGCACGTTTAGGGGTCGAAACCAGCGAAACAGTAAACTTCCAGGAGACCTTCAGAAATTTTTCAGCTGGCATGTAGTCCAATATTTTGGCCACAACTCTTTACTCGTTTATCCAATTGCTGTGAATTTTTGTTATGTTGTCGAAAACATCCATACGAATAGAATGATATATGACTAAACTTTAGATTCCTTACCAATTTCTCCCAGTTCGTCGTCTTATACAGGGCAATATAAAATCTTTTCAGACGAGCTTGTTGAAAAACGTGTTCTATGACTTCCACACTATTTGCTCATGTCTTGGATGTATAATAAAGAACTTAGATAGTGTTAGTTCACTTAAACGCTGGGTTTTATGATTTCCTTTGGTTTCCATGCTTGAATTTCTCTAATCTCATGTAAACTTCACATTAGGTGCCGAATGCCGAAGTTGAGAATAATGGAACCAATGATGCTGATTTGAACAATACGGCGAATCAAAGTGGTGGTGTCACCATCTTTGTACCTCAGGGTCATGAGAACATTGCTACTGAAGTTGTTGAGGAGACCGAGACTTCAGTCGTTGTTACTTCAGTGATGGAAGAAACTGAGCCGAGAGTTGAGGAGACTGTTCCACAGGAAGCTGTTTCCATGACCGTGGAAGTTGCTCCAATGATTGAGAATTGTATATAGTGCATCAAAATACCCTAATACAGGGATTGTTTGTGATCCTCCATTCGGTGAGTCACTCTCATACCAGACATCAGTTGGTGGATTTAGCGTTCCCATAGGGTATCCTGCCATGTATGAGAAGTTATGGGAGATGTATGGTCACATTGTCGTCGAAAGAGATCCCAAGCTCAGTTACTTCTTGACGAAGCAAGTAGGAACTATCTCGTATGTTATTGATGATATACAGACCAGGGCTAGAAGCACTGTTACTCAAAATGTACTCTTTGATTGAGAGTACGACTTGAAGAAATCTGAAGAACTCAGCTTTAACTTGAAGTGGCTTCGTCAGAGAATCAACACCATCAAGGATGTAGTAGAGAACAATATACCTTTTACCAGTGATGCTGTGGTGGAGAAAATGGCTAAGATTGTTGAATTGACTGAAAAGCTGGAGTTGGAGAAAGCGGCTTTGCAAGTCTTGGAGAATGCTGAGAAACATAAATCTTACTTTGACGGCTTCATTTAGTTTTCCTTTCCATAATTTCTTAAACCTTGAACTTCTGAGAGATGTGAGGTTTTACTTTGGTTTTGATTGGTTATGGATAAGTGAACGATTGAGGATTTTCTTTTGGATTTTGGGTTTGATAGAGATTTTTCTTTAAATAAAAGAACTTTGATAAATTGCTGAATTTAAATACTGGATGCAAGTATTGTAAACGTTTTGGAGGAATTGAAAGTACAGGTTAAAAAAAATCCTAAGATACAAACGTCATAAGCCTTGAGCGTTTGTCTTGGACATAAAACACCCAATGTTGAATGCTTCAGGCATCAAAAGTTTTGAGCCAATTTTCATGAATCACTGGTACACTCGTCTTGCCCTTCATGTCAGCCAATTTTTAGTATCCTCCAACTGTTGACTTAGCAATCATAAAAGGCCCTTCCCAGTTAGAGCTCTTTGTGGAATGAAGATTACGTTTAGTTGCCTTAAGAACTAGATCTCCTTCATGAAACTTGTTAGGTTTGGTTGCTCGTGCCTTGAATATCTTCTGCTGGTTCGGAATTCCTCGTACAATAGGATTCCATGTTGATAGAGCTTTCCAATACTGCGGCACATGTGGACACTCACGCAAGGGAGAGTACCTAGGATTTTAATTATCGTACTCGGTCATTATTCTAGCAATGAACGTGTTAGTAAGACGCTGAATTCGGAAAGGATCTGCGTCCAGCCACTTGGTGAAATATTGCTGAGGCGAGTCGAACCACTCATAACTTTTGGTGATAGCTTGGTTATGAGTAAAATTGAATCCTCGGAAGGCTATGCGTCCAACCACTTGGTGAAATATTGCTGAGGCGAGTCGAACCACTCATAACGTTTGGTGATAGCTTGGTTATGAGTAAAATTGAGTCCTCGGACAAAGGTAGCATATTTGAAAGTTGATAATATGGACGCATGAGGGGGAATAAGACTTGCCTGAGTGCATAATCTTCTGACGAATTCATGTGCGCTCTCTTCAGGTTTTTGTGTAAGTCCTATCAAGGCTTGGACTTTCTCTAGATGCTCGAATAGTGGAGTGTCCTCTATTTCTTCTGAGTCAGAGCTTTCCTCTGAGTCAGAGCTTTCTTCAGAGAAATGTGCAATTGAAGATGTTGGAGTTACCTTTTTTAGCATGAATCCATGTTCGTCCAAGGATCATATCATATTTTGGGTCCTCCCTAATTATGTGAAATTTGGTTTCTGCCCAAGTCGAGCCAGTTTTCATCCTGAGAATGATGTAACCATAAGGATCTCTGGAGACTCCTTCATGGTCTCTGATTGTTACGGGAGCATGAGTGGCTTCTTGTCGAGCGATTCCTGTAGCTATGAGAGTTTTCAAAGGGATGATATTGACAGCAGTACCAACATCGACCAGTGATCGCTTGAATTCATTTCCTTTCAGGTACACTGTGGTGAGAAGTCCCCAGTCATACATCTCTTTGTCAGTGACTGGAGGCTCAGGGTGTGTTTCTGGGATTGATAGTCGTTTCCCGGACACTATATGGTTCAGAGCCAAAAACATGTCCATCCTTTGAGCCTTTGACAAATACAACAATTCGCAGGCATGCTCGATCAATGATTGAACCGCTTCTTTCACTGGTGGTTCAGAGAACGTAAAGGTTCGAATTGGGAGAGGATTCTTGTGCTCCTTCAGTCCCCAGTTCTCATGAATCGGCCTTTTCCTTGAATATGCGGTCCAGAGTTCTGCAATCACCGGTCGGATGACTGACATAACTATGAAAGCGACAATAACGCGGATTCTCCACTTCCTCGTCTGTCGGTTCTCTCTTGACGGGAGGTAAGTTGATTGCACTATCTTGGATCCAGACTTCCAATAACTCGATTACCTATTCAATAAGAAAAGGAAAATATGGTACTTCCTGATCATTCTGCTGACGTTGAGCCGGCGCTTGTGCATTTCGAGTTTGGTTGTCCTTCCTTGGCGCTTTCGTAAACGTTGGAGGAGCATTCTTATGTTGTTGCGCATCAACTTTTCTTTTGCTCCCTTCGACAACATTCATGGAAGGATGAACATTATACTATTTGTTGATCAGGCGGCTGGTGTTGTTTCGAGTGTCTCGCGGCTCCTCGGCTTTGATGATTTTTGTTCTTTCCAGTAAGGCTAGAGCAGTAGTTGCCGATCGCTTGGCCACTTCGTGAAGTTCTGAAAAGGTTTGGAATCGGAGATTTTCCAGCAAAGCTCTGTAAACCGGGATCATCCCGTTGATGCATAAGTCCACCGATTATTGTTCGATGATATTAGGGTCGTGACAATCCAAATCTTGGGTTCTGAATCTCTTCACATATTCATTCGGATGTTCAGTACTCTTCTGATCCATCATTCCTAAGTCAGAAAGAGTAACCTTCTCAGAGACGAAGAAGTATTTCCTGTAGAAGGCGTTAACCATTGCTCCCCAGTTAGCAATGCCCCCAGGTGCAATGTTGTTGTACCAGGTATATGCTCGGCCCGTCAGAGTTTTGAAAATTCTTTCATACGGACAACATGGTTGTGTTCGTGCTCTCCTAGTGCCTTCAGGAATCGAGAAACGTGTTCCAGAGCGTTCCCAGTTCCGTTGTACAGTGTGAACATTGGAGAAGTATAGCCTTTTGGGAGAGGGATTCTTTGCGTAGCAGCGGGGTATGGAGGTTGATGACGATAGACAGATAGTGCATTGCATTTTCCGCGAGTCTCCATGAAGTGCTCCAGATCTTCACGAGTGATGAATCCTGCAGACTCCTTCTCCGGTGGATTTTCTTTGCAGGCTTCATCATCATCCACTACATGGATTGGTGAAATTTTAGGGTCAACTTCCTTGGATTTTCCTTTCTCCGACCCTTCCTTAGTTTTCTCTGACATTTTGTCAGTGAGAGTTTTGAGATAATTGCACAACTCCTTCTGAGTAGTAGCCACATCAGTTTGATTTTTGGCGAGAACTTCCTGAACCTTCATGAGATCAAAGATGGTGGGTGGATTTTCTCTGACTTCCTCGGGATGCCGGCCAAAGAGAGGATTGTCTCCAATGTTGGTTTAATGAGGAGGAGTGGTATTACCAGTGTCGTTGTTGGGAGCAGGAGCAGTTTCTGGATTACCACCAGTGTTGCTAGTGCTAGCATGATTTGTGTTTGTAACTAACCCAGACCTAAGACCAGACATTTTGTGAAAGTTGAGATTGCAACCGAGAGATTAATCTCCCACTATGGTCGCCAATCTGTGGATGGGGAAAAACGATTTGCTGGTTTTTAGGAAACTGAAGAGACGGACGTGTTGTCGATACTCCTCAACCGAGAAAACTTCTCAACCTCACACAGATGCACTGCAAAGGGAGTGCTTAGATTCAAGAGATCAATCTATAGGACTCCGGCCTAAACCAAGTCAATGGTCGTTCCAGAGTCAATTCGGTCACAAAGAGGGAGATGGGTTGATCTGTAGGAGGGAAGCTGAGAATTGTGTGGGATCAATGATGATCAAGGATTGTGGATGTGTTGAAGGTTTCTGCAAGTTTTTTGTGAACTGTTAAGTTCAAAGTAAGTTCTGGTCGATTGATGGAATTTCTGAGAGTGATGACTCGAAAAATTGTCTTGTTTCAATCATGGATCCAGAGACTTATTTATATTGTGAGAATAAACACGTTGATCCCTGTAAGTGTGACGGTTTCTTGAGTGAAAGAGTGGGAAATCGTGGTGAAACCAGTTCCAGGTCGTGCGAAGACTTGGTTAACCGTCCACCCACTACTTTGCTAACTTCTTCAACCGTTTGCACGACTTACTCACATTTCTCATCGTGGATGAATCCACCTTCCTTAGGCCGCCAGACCAAAACCCTAATTGATATCCCCCCATGTGACATGATTGATGTCTCATGATTTGTGAAGTCTGCAAGGCAGACGTGTATTAATTAGTCAGTTTTTGACTGCTTAGACAGTGACTCTAACTTTTGTTGAATTGAGCATGAGTGACGAGTGCTCAGTGATTCATGGAATGTACGTGTTCTTATGTTGATATTGCTCGTCTGAGCAAATAATGTTAAATTCGAGCAACTGAGCAAGTATTGCTCGAATCGACGAATTACTGAATATTGATAGTTGGATCAATATTCGAGCAACTGAGAAAGTATTGCTCAATTCGACGAATCACTGAATATTGATAGTTGGATCAATATTCGAGTAACTAAGCAAGTATTGCTCAATTCGACGGATTATTTATTGGTAACCTGACCAAATAAAATATTAATTAAAATATTGGTAGACTACCAAGTATTATATGATTAATCCAGATGTTGATTGCTAAATCAACAAAAATTTATTAGTGTTTGAATCTTGCTTAGAATGATGATTTGTGGAGCGTTTATTCGAAACCCTAATTTTTGATCAATTGTTCGTCAATTGATGAATTGCTGAAAATAGGTCATGAGTGTTGGAAGGACTGACCACATGGGATGATGGACGTCCATGTGGTCCCCAAGTGCTCGAGTGAGCGTGCACCAGGGTCTTTAGTTGGCCAGTTGGTGAAAGAATGATGATTAAATGCCGGTTTCATCATTTGTTGAAATAGTGCTCGATTGAGCATTAGGTGATAAAACCTAATTATGGAAAAGTGAGGGACCGACCAAGAGGGCATTAGACCATCCTTGGAGGTCGTGGGATCAGATGATGGTCGTTTGAGCAAACTCCAAGTTGGTTGGAAAGGGTTTGGACCCAATATGAGCAATTGTCCAAATTAGGTCAAAATCGTGAAACCGTGTGGGATCGGATCCTTGCAAACCTTAGGGACTCCCTTGGTTGGTCAAGGGAGCATGCCCGTGTCAGCATAATGTACGCGTCTCAGATTGAGTTTCGGTATTTTCTGGTGTGCGTTTGAGCAATATGTTGGATTTTCAGAAGAGTTTGATCTTTGACAGAAATTCTTGATTTTGCTCGAATGAGCAAAGTAGAACTTTGCTGGTTTCATCAATTTTTTGAGAATATTAAAATAAAAATATTTTAGTATTTTTCGTGAATAGCCTAATCGGTCATGTTACCATTTGACTTTTTGGCTTTTTCATGGTTTGAGCAATATTTGAGAAGATATGAAGAAATCATGATTTTTGCTCAAACTGAGGAGTTTCATGAGATGAGGGAAATAATAATTATGAAATACTGGGGATTGTAAGGTGTGGGACCGGCCATAGCTAGGGCATGGTCGTCCGTCCAGGTAGCCCGGCCGCGCAACACTTTTCCCTATTTTTTATTATTTTTCATGAAACCGTGAAAATATGGAGAAACCATGAGTTTTGCTCAAACAAGGAAAATTGCTAGAATGAAGGAGTTTTCATGAGTTCATGAAAATAATAAAATAATTTAAAATAAAGGAAAAAGGCATGGGGGACCGGCCGGCGGGCCCGGTCCCCTAGGCGCCACTTTTATTATTTTAGTATTATTTTCTCTCTCCTATTTTGTGTAGGATTTCTTGTTTGTCCATATTTTCGAATGCTCGTTCATGCATTCGAATGCTCGTTCATGCATTCGGGTGCTCGGTCGTGCATCATTGTCGAGTACACTTGCACCATTTTCTTGGGGCTTACTCAATGATGGTCCAAATGCCCGGTTGTTGAGTGTTTATTACTAATTTATGAAATTCAGTGGAGAATGATTCATGAAACTGAGTAATAAAGGTGAGTAGTTATTTATTATCAATCTATAGGATCAGTTGTGAATTCGACCATGAATTCGGAATAATAAAACAAGTATTACCATTCCATTGAATCGTGGATTCAACCATAGAATCAGAGTAATAAAATTATCTATTACTATTCCATGAGATCAGCCGTGGATTCGATCATGAAATTGGAGTAATGAGATTATCTATTACCATTCCATGAGATCAGTCGTGGATTCGATCATGAAATCAGAGTAATGAGATAAAATAGATTATCTTCTAGGAATTCAGTGGTGAATGTCACGGTAGAATTAATCTATTGCAGAAGGTATATTAGCCAGTTAAAGCGTCATACTCGTTCTAAAAGGTGCATAGTCAGGGAGCAGCGAGTGTTGCCGACATCCTGAAGGCGTTTAGCCCTCTCAAAAATTATGTACGGAGAGCCGCCTGAATCTATACACGGTCTCGCTACATAGTCAGGGAACAATGAGTGTCGCCAACGTCCTGAAGGCGTTAAGCTCTCAATCACACGAAGAACCACCCAATCGTTCTTCTATGTATAGGGGGGTCTCTCTATGTAGTCAGGGAACAACGATTGTCACTGACGTCCTGAAGGCGTTTAAGTTCTCAATCATACGGAGAACCTCCCAATTATGTTATTCTACATAGAGGTCATGATGAAATGAGCAGCATCGAACACTCCGGGGAGGCCTTTCGAGTGACATATGCATCATGGCTCGTAAAATATGAATTGTCACATGCGTTCCTGAAGCCGTGTCAGAAACATGCAGTATCATGATCTTACGATTTTGACCTTTGTTGAAAATCCACCATCAACAACTCTTTGCCATGAGCATATCCCCGAAAACGAGTAAAGGGATATGAAGAAACCAAATATGTCAAGCTTCACAAAATCAGTAACTCAGTGAACAAACAAACCAGAGGCTCCAAAAGCTGACATACCAAACTTCCAAACAAAACCAGCAACATCAAACCAAATGGGATATGACAAATTAATGTCCTCCACCAAATCTCCAGGAAATAATGCAGTTTCGACTTCGTCGACTAAGTCAAACCGCCACGCCAAAACTAACAGGACTCGAATAGAAATATGATTAACCAAGGAGGAAAACTTCATAACAATCACATTCCGTCTTGTGCACATCTTTTAGTCAACCTTACCCAAAAACGTGTATCAGTGTGTAACTGTTCCAAACAAAATCTGGCAATCATCCTTAAAAAAAATGTAAAGACCCAAACACACCCAACCGTTTTCTTAACCTTAGGCAACTCCACCAAATCCCAAGAAACTATCCAAAACGTTGTTGTGCTCACCCATTGTCTTCTTACTCTTAAACGACCGTAATAAGTTCTTAAGTAACTATCCAAGACAATAGTGCTAACTTCTTACGCTAAGCTGAGAAGCAAAGGATGATAAAACTAAATTGTTGCTGAATAGACGTCTCAAGAGAAATATCTGATCTTATCTTCTACCGCCTCTATTACTATTGAAACCACAATATCAATATTTATAGTAGACGAGCAAAGGGAACACACTGCTCCACCAAAACCAAAACCTCTCAAATCATCATCATTGCTATAACATAAATCTCACAACCGAGAGTTCAAAACTGATCAAGAATTACAAACACAACTTCTGAAATACCAAAAGAATAACACCTTCTTCAACTCTAACACCAAAACTATTTCCTCTTACAAGAATTAAACTTGGCAACCAAAACTTGATCACTTTCCAGAAGTACTTCGCCAAATAACAGTAGATGATAAAAGGTTCACGAGATAGCACACCGAAACTTCAACCCCAAACTTGTCTAAGAAACTTGAACAGCATGCACTGTGCTTTCTCCAAGTAGTATGTGAGAAAATCGCTTTCTACACCAAACAGTAGAATTGTACCTAAACTTATAAAGTGCCCAAACGATACCTTGTTCCTCTCAAACGGGTCTTCATCTCCTAATTGGAACAAATAAACATAAAAGACCAACCTGTTTCTCAAAACGGTCTTCCACTTCAAACCTCTTCGATGATCCCTGATACACTGTAAAAATCCTCCGCCAAAACATGATCGAAACAAAGGTCATAATCTACTTAGCATCTCTCTCAGAAACAGTAAGAAAGATTATCTAAAAACCCAAATGGATGTCATTAAACATATCATGTATACGAGAGATAATGATACCCAAACCTGCAACCACGTCGCTCTCGAAAGGTACACGCCCTTCGAAGCTACAACGTTCACAGAAACACAACTAAATAACCATTTCTTCAATCATATGCCTAAAATGCATATTCCATAACTTGTGTTAACTGTTAAAAAAATTATTTCTCATTAAATAATAAGAAACAATAGCTCAACCAAAAATGAAATCCCCGTATATGAAGTCCAAAAGTACGTCTCATCAAACGATCATCACACTTCAACTTACTTGTAACCAACGCGCAACAAGTACTCCAAGCGAAATTAAACTCTTCGAAACCGAAACATGTTGATCCTTGATAACAATCAACAATTCCCAAAATGAAATCTTCAAAAAGAACTCACCAAATCTTCACTGCCTTATGCAATTGAAGCCACGAAAATATTTGATCCTAACTTCTTCTTAACATCCTTTGACTTTTTAGGTCAAAGGATTAACAACAACATTATCTAACGGATGACAACCAATATCAAACTTGTACCCTTCGTACCGAAAATATAATAAGAATTTGACACACTAAACATTGTCGTCTTTACTTTAAAAACATACAAGACAAAGCTTGTATCTCAACCACAATGCTCTTGCTTTCTTAAAATATGATTTGCGAAGCAAATACACCCAAATGAAAACAACTTGGTGTTCCAAAATCGTCCACAAGAGCCTCATACGAAACGAAGTAAACAACACAATCAACTAACCAAATGTGGTCACATAAATACTTACTTGGAGCTATGCGGAATGCATATGCTTATATGCTTCAGAAGTATAACGTCAAATCCTTCGATGTAAAGCACTACCAAAAACGAATGTGGAATATCAAAGTATCCCATTCTTCTGATACACTTTAACATGCTTCATACCAAAAATTGATAACATCAAACCATTCAAACTTGAATGCTTGATAATATCAATATATGCATCTTCGAATATTTGATAACTTCAAATCCTTCGTACTTGAATACTTGAAAACATCAACTCCTTTGAAACCAAACCAAAAAATTCGGATATCCGCAGAAAACCGAAACATCCCCACTTCTAACTCCGATCCTGTCCACGCTCACCGCACCACTTTTTGTGGGAGATATCCAAACTAACCGCACCACTTATTTGGAAAATCCAACAAGAACTAACCCACAAGAAACTAGATCTTTGGATCGACGTAGAATTAAAGATAAACGATGCAAACATACATTAGAAGCAATAAGTAAAAAACACAAGACTTAACGTGGTTCAACAATATGCCTACATCCACCAAAACAGTTAAAATTTCTTCATTATTATGGAACCAATGAATAGATAATTACACACTTAACGATTGATGAATCAATCAACAAACTATGATCCCAACATTGTGTTGATCATAAACCCTAAAATAACTCTCTTGGATAAAAACGATCCATAAACCCAGATAATGGCTAACCAAACAAGATATATAATACTTATCTCATATAACGAGATGATATCCTTCTAAACGATGTCACTTCCAACACCAATGCTGTCATTTTCACCATCAACGAACAAGACAATCTTCTCTTCACTACACGATGTCTTCCACATCTTCATAAAACCATAACGATGTACTCTTTCTACACCAATGATGTATCTTACAACACCAGAGAATGGTCTCCCTCTTCTCTAAACTCCACCCCAAGAGGTGGGATGTAATCCCTAGAAACCTTAGAGAACTACATTGTGTATTCTATAATTCTCTAGAAAACCTCTAAAATTCCATGTCTCAGAATCACCATACATGCCTCCTTTTGTAGTATTCATAACTTGATTCCCAAGTATTAGTGTCCTTGGAAAAGGAAACCCAAACCCAAACCAACTAGGAAACCTAATATTATTTAGGTAACCTATCTAAATATGGAAATCAACCTAAATTAGGAAACCTTATGTTTCTCTATACTAGAGAATTCTAACGTGTTCTGGAACTTTCCGGAATCTTCCCTTAAACACTGACAATTATCAGCATATTCCAGGACGAGTTTGTAAGAACACAAGCTCCAATATTTGTAGTGTAAATACCTAGGCTTGTATGAACGACAAGGAATTACCAAATCTGAGAATCCAGAAGATATGCAATAATAATATATTTTCAGTTTTGACAAATTCCAATTGTTATACCGAACTCCCTCTTGGATGACAACTAATATTAGGTAGCATACAAAATATACTTTACTAATATAAAAACAAGAGATATACTATCCCCTAGGATATGGAAAGCATATAAATTCGAATATCAAAAAGATATCAACATATTTTGGTTTCGGGATCTCGTCTGAGTATCAAGGAAAATACTTGAACATTAAGTAATAAGTAATAAGAGTTCAACACATGTTCAAATCACTATGCCATTATCTTATGACCTTTCTTTTATAACCAGACTAAATTTTCGGTATCTATATAAACCCTAAGATAGTAAACAAACCGAAAATTCACTTTTGGTTATATAAGATCGGTCCTAGTAGAGATCCTACTAGAGATCGGTCCTGGTAGAGATCCTTATTTAAGGTATCGGTCCTACTACAGATCATCTGAATCACTATCCAATTACGAAATAAGTTTCGCAATTTAATTAAACTATGTAATTGAAAAAAATTCCAAGGTATGGATTCAACTGGAAGTTCAATACACTAAATAATTACGTATTACCAATTAGTGTTATGTCGATTCTATGAAGTCCATAAATAAACTACACTTCATAATTCCATATACCAAAGTTGTATGAAACAACTTGTATATCTTTCCTTCACACTATGATCATATTAAAATAATTAAGTTACCATACTAGAGACACGTAAACAAACTTCGTATGTTATGTTTTCAGTACAAACTGACTTGAAAGAAACGTGGATAGAAATGGAACAACCCAAGTCCGTGTTACTAATCTCGAACTGAAGGATGATGTGTTTGTTGGTGCCGATACGTCTTGAGGTTCTTCATCGATAACAAGAACGATTCTCAAAAATCTCTGTGTTCCTAGTCTAACCTAACAAAGTTGACTTTACCAATTAAAACAAGCAGCTTCGAGTTTTGGAATTAAAACGTGACAAACCAAACTTGACATACCGACGCTTGCTGGGTTCAACCGAGCAATGATCTAACAGTTAGGTTAAGAAATCCCTAAATTTTTTTTTGCTTTAGGAATGCTTATAAATTGATTAGTTTTAAGAATTTTTTTTAGATTCCTAGTTATAGAAGTAGTTCCCTTTTAGCACTTTTTTCCCCAATTCAATGAGTTCAATGGCCTATATAAGAAAATCTAGTGTTATTACTTTTTTTACCTATGAGAATTGTAAGTTTGTAATATTTTTATGTGTTCTTTTAAGTTTACTCTGCTGGCCGTGGGTAAGAACTAAGAACTATTAAGTTCTTATCAATTGGTATTAGAGCAGGCCTTTCCTGTTTATGATCAAAACTCGAAAACAAAAACAAGCAATTATGGAAAAGCAATAGGGTGAGACAACGGAGAAGATGGCTGAGATGAAATTAAATCAAACTTTTTTTTAATTGAGAAGATCGTCCAGCTTTGTGGAAAGTAAAAAAATCGGGAATAATGAGAGATATAGCCAATTAAAGATAGGATAAAAGCGGTTATACTTTTCTAAGTTCGATGGATCTGATATGCACAATATTTTGAGTAGTATGAAAAACCTGCAAATCAGAAAATAAAGTTGGCAACATGTACTTTGGATGGCAAAGCTTTACAATGGTATAGCTGGTTCAAGAGAACAAAACAGGTAGATACTTGGCAAGAATTTGAGAAAGACATTATTAGTCATTTTGATATTACTTCGTATGAGGATGTAAGGGCCAAACTGGATAAAATTAGGCATTCAGGTTCATATGTTGAATATTGTGAAAAATTTGAACGATTATCAAATTTGGTAGATAATTTTCTCGAAGAAATTTTGTGAGCTATTTTATAAGTGAATTAAAGGACGAGGTGAGACTAGAAACTCAATCCCATGCTCTTATTAATTTACATGATGCAATGGAAATTGGAAGGTTACAAGATGAGAAGGTAACATTACGGAGACAATCATATAAAATAACAACAAGGATACCAAGTAATCAAGTATTATTAATATTAGTAGTGTTAGAGTATTGCTCGGTTGAACCCACCCACCAAGCATTGGTATGTCAAGTTTGGTTGTCATATTTTAGCTCCAAAACTCGAAGATACTTGATTATATTACTAAAGTCAACTTCGTTAGGTTAGACTAGCGAAAAGACTAGGGTACCCAAATACACCACAATCTTTTAAATATCAACCTATAAGTCCGGTTTCTTAAGTGACAGTCTATGGACATAGTCGAAACAACACAACTTAAGTCCTATACCTTGTGTAATTATTTATGGACGAGATCGAAACAAGACGACAACAAGATATTTACTTGACAATAGTTACGGTAATAACCGATTGACTATTAGGATCAAAGTCAAGTAATTCGGATTAACGTACGTATGTAATTTACTTAATTATAATAAAAATTTTAATGTGGAAAAAAAAGTAAATGACATAGTAAGATTTTGTTAATGAGGAAACCGCAAATGTAAAAAAACCCTGGGACCTAGTCTAGTTTTGAGTACTCTCAGAATTAAGCCGCTATACAAAATCTAATACCAACTTCGTATAGTTGAGACCAAGTAGACTACCCCTAGATACTTAGTTTCCTTAGTATCCCTATGTCTTCGACTTCTAGATTCACGCACGTAAATCAAGTCCTTTGGATCGTATTCCAAACAACAAAGGAAGAATCTTTTTGGTAACCACTCTAATCAATCTTTGCTGAAAAGATATTGTTTGAGTTGTTGACAACGACTCTTCTGTTTAAACTAATAAACTCCTTTGTCTGGTTAGATCAACCTAAACTTTGATTACCGAAATAACCAAATTCAAGATTTAAAATCAATCAATATATATCTCAAAGAGAAACTATAAGGTGATGCCGATCTCACGCAACTAGCCAATCAAGTATATCAAAGATAAACAAGATTCTAGTTGGATCCAAGCCGATCAAGGTTTGTGCTCACAATTCACAAGATACGAAAACTAATAAGAAAAACTTCGTAGTATTTAGATCTTCGTTTATATTCAATAATAACCTGCACAACACAACTTGAATCCTCTTGTGATCAATCATACACATAACGAAGTCTGTTAACATGGATTATCACAAGATGTCTTTACATCCGAAATTGGTAATAAAGATCCCGTCGATACTTTGATCTATTTTGAGTGAGCCTTATATCAGAAGAGAAGGTTCTCAAGAATAAACAAACTAGGTGCAATCAAAGTTTCAACAACTGTTAGTCAATCAAATCAATAATTGAAAACTAAAATAACAATGCAATTATCTAGTTTCTCACCAACCGTACTCATAGAGCTTCTTGATCCCACTGAAGTCTTTAAACGAGCGGTCGTAAGAGATTTCGCCTAATTAGGGCACTTTCCTCTCTGGATAGACGGCTCCACCAGAAACAATAAGAATGAAGTTTGACCGACTCTTAGGATAATTTGAAAGAAATGGAAACTCAAGTATTTATAGACCAAGGTTGTTTGGAAAACAAGGAAATTCCAAAACCGAAATATTCTCAAGATATTAAAATTAAAGTACCTAATTTTGGTTTTCCTATTTCCAATTAATTACCAACTATATTTCCGTAAACTCTCTTAGAAAACTTCTATTATTAGTCTAGCACATTAACTAATAATATTTTCCATAGGATATGCTTTAATTGTTGGTAATTAAAACATATATTATGAACATCATAATTAAATGCTTTTCAATTTTTCGACATGGGGTCACCTTGATTATCAAGGAATATCTTTGAACAATTAATGATAAGAGTTATGTACATGTTCAAATATGTCGACATCTAGAAGTTTCTCAATAAACCCTAATTACAAGCTTCACACAAAACATAAACATATATGTGAATATTGAAAACTCGGTTTTGCTCCTTGGGATCGGTTATACCAAACTCATAATGTAAGTTGTGATTGGTTATACTATGTTTCCCAAACTAGGTTGTGACCGGTTACACCTTGCTTCCCAGAGGTAGCTTGTGATCGGTTACACCTTACTTCCCGAGTTAGCTTGTGATCGGTTACACCTTGGTTCCTAGAGAAACTTGTGAACAATTACAACTAACTTTCCAAATTAGCTTTTGTTCGGTTACACATTGCTTCCAAAAGGTATCTTGCGACCGATTACAACTAACTTCCCAATGTAGCTTGTGACCGGTTACCCCATGCTTCACAAAGTAACATGTGACCGATTACAACATGCTACACAATATAGGTTGTGACCTGTTATACCTGAAATCTCAACAAGTTAAGATAGGTTCTACCTTGTCATCTTATATTGGTTATTCAAAAGATATTCAATAAAGAACCCGACCAATCATGATTTCCTCTCGATTATGAAACAAGTTCATATATGTACTTCCTTTAAACAAATGTCATAAAATATTGTTTCCTAGGGTGAAATCATACCTATATCTTACACATAATAAAGTAACTAAATACAAAGATTGTTAGAGCACTGCTCGGTCGTACTCGCAAGCTTTGATATCTCAAGCTTGTTTGCCAAGTTTAGTTGCCAAAACTATAAGTCTTGATTACTAGTATACTTATAAAGTCTCGGACTAGGATAGTAAGTGTAGTTGAGCTCTAGACTCCACGGCGTTCATCATGCAAAGACGAAGAACTACTCAAGGAACTGGTGGATCTTCATCGATAAAAAGGTATGTGGAGACTTGAACTTATCTATTACTAAAAATTCTATCTATTCTATCTCATATCTTGAGATAAAAGTCGTATTGCTATATAGACTTCGTTTATACACATTTGCTATTTCGAGCCGAGTTTATCTCGCTTATCTATGTCTCGGAATATGTGTTGGTAAGCTTTCGCTTTGGCCAATTTCGTCTTTACTCGTGACGAAAGTCATGTTGATTGTTTCAGTCTCTTGAAAATCGCTTTGATGAAAAATAGTGTGTGAATAACCACTATATAACATCCTCTAAGAATATTTCAATGATTGAAATGAGAGTTTAGAATATATAACCTTGAATGGATATAAACATTGTATGTGAACCCATACTTGTGTAAGTCCAAAATCCTTGAACCAAAGTATGCGTACTTTACTGGTTTAGGATGTCCGGAGCTAAGTACGCGTATCCGTACGCGTACTGTCGAAAGTTCACATCCCATGAATTTCTGTTGGAGTTTGTGAACTAAAAACAAGCTCAATCCGGGTACTGAAGTATGCGTACTTAAGTGGGTTATTTTCTAAAAACGGTTTATTCGTGAATTAAGACATATATAAATTAAGGAATGCAATCTTTGCAAACCCTGGCTGTAATGTTCATGAATCGATTCGAGTGAATCAAAATAGTTTTTGCTTCAATTGTGTCTTATATAGTTCTATGAGATCTAAACAATTCAACAACTCTCTAACTAGTTCTTTTGAGTCATTTGAACTAGTTATGGTGAAGATGAATAAGGTCGATATGAAAGTGCTCATATGTCTAACCATTGGTTAACTATTGTTGAACCAACTAGGTGTACACGTTTAGGTACGGTTGCTCAAACCTAAATGAAGTTACATTTCATTTGTGTATAACACTCTAAGTTCGATCTAATGGTTGAAAGATATTGGCTTTAATCTAATCAGGTTTTCATCTAACGGTGAATATTGAATGCTTTGTTACCAAGGTAACTTAGATTGCAAACCCTGATTTGGAGACTACATAAAGGAAAACTCTAGCAACTGGGAAACCTAATCCCCACACCTCCTGTGTGATACTAGTTGTATAAGCTAGAGTCGATTCTCCTTTAACCTTAGGTTTCTATCGAGACCCTGTAGGTTAACGACTTGAAGACTTCATTGGGATTGTGAAGCCAGACCCAACTATTTTCTCTGTAGTTGCTTGATCTGATCTTGCTGTTTCCATCGTATTTGAGTACAATCGTAAGATTGGCTTGAGATTAATTTCTCCGATTGGAAAGATAGAAAAGTAGTCACAAACACCTTTGTCTCATCGTTTGTGATTCCACAATATCTTGTTTCGCTAGTCGATTAAGATTATTGTGAGGTGATTGATATTTCTAGGCTGTTTTTCGGGAATATAAGTCCGGTATATCAATTGGTTCCTGTTCACCTTGATTTATCAAAAGACGAAACAAAACTCGTAGGTATTTCTGAGGGAGACAGATTTATCTAATCCTGTAGACTTCTCTGTGTGATACAGATTTGTTTATTAAAGTCTTCGGCTTTGGGTCGTAGCAACTCGTAGTTGTGGGTGAGATCAACTAAGGGAATCAAGTGGGTAGTATCCTGTTGGGATCAGAGACGTAAGGAGCGCAACTGTACCTTGGATCAGTGTGAGATTGATTGGGGTTCAACTACAATCCAGACCGAAGTTAGTTTGTAGTAGGCTAGTGTCTGTAGCGGCTTAATACAATGTGTGTTCAATCTGGTAGGTCCCGAGGTTTTTATGCATTTGTGGTTTCTTCATTAACAAAACTTCTGGAGTCTGTGTTGTTTCTTTTCCGCATTATATTTTGTTATATAATTGAAATATCACAGGTTGTGCGTTGTATCGATCAATTGGTAAATCCAACCTTTGGTTGTTGATTGAAATTGATTGATCCTTGAACATTGGTCTTTGGTACTATTCAAGTTATTTCTCTTGTACTCAATCAGACTCGCAGGGATTGAATCGAGAAATTGAGATATAACTCTTTGATATACTTTTTATTAAGATTGAGTCTGACTATCTAGTTGATTCTCTTAAAAGTATATTGGAGTTAGTCCATACAAATTGCGAAGCGAAATATTGGATGAGGTTGTTAGACCCCCACTTTTTCAATTGGTATAAGAGCAGGAAAACACGTTTAAAGACCTTATAAGGCTGTGTTTGTAGCGATCTGACTCTATGGACTGAAATTCTATCTCCATAAACGTACCACCAGTCTTCGATGGCTCAAACTACTTGTGGTGGAAAATTGCTATGCGTGCTTTTCTTTAAGCTCGTGATTTTCAAACATGGATACGTGTTATTAATGGATATACTCCTCCGGTTTATACAAAAGGCGATGTGTCTATACCCAAGGATATTGGTAGATATAGTCCAGAAGAAATTCAGCCGCAAAGCAAAATTCTGACGGCTTAAATGCTATCATACATGCCATTACCCTAGATCTTCAGCATCATGTGACTACGTGCATAATGTCTAAAGAAGCCTGGGATATCTTAGAAACCGTATTTGAAGGGAACACATGTGAAAAGGAAGTTAGGCTTAAAAACCTAAATTCTGATTGGGAAAACCTTCGTATGGCAGATGAAGAATCATTTGACGAGTTTAATCACAAAGTGTCTGAAATTGTTAATGCATCCTTCGCATTGAGTAAGACTATTCCTGAAAAGGACATTGTGATGAAGATTCTCAGATCTTTGTCATCCAGATACGATTCTAAGAAGCATGCCATCGTTGAAGGAAATAATCTCGCAACGCTTTCCAGAAATACTCTGGTTGGGAAGTTAAAGATCTTTGATCATGAGCATACATGCAAATCTGGTAAGGATGTTGCTTTCAAAGCACAAAAGAACACTAAATTACTTGATAAAAGTAAAAGTGTTTGCATCTCTAAAGATGATATTCCTGAGGCTGATTCATCAGATGAAGATCTTGACAAGTCAGTCTCGTTGATCACAACACATTTTAGGGATCTTCTTTTGAAGAGAAGTAAACGGTTCTCCAGAGATAAATCCAGGTCATCAAATAAAACCCCATAATCGTGTTCCTCCTAAAAAAAGGGATAATGATGAAACTGATGACAAGGATATGCCTCAGTGCTTTAAGTGTAAAGGTTTTGGTCATTTTGCAAATGAGTGTCCAAATCGAAAGAAATACACTGGGAACAAAGGTCTTGCTGCAACTCTTGATGAAATGTATGAAAACTATGGTTCTAATGAAGACGAAAAGTCAAGTGTTGCACTTCTTTGTGAAAATATTGATTTTGATAATTGTAGCAATACATACATCAATCTCGATAGTCTTTCAGGAGTAACCTCAACCTTTCTGGAACAAAAAATTGACCTTTCTGTTGGAAACTCTCCGTCAAACTTTTCAGGTTCTACTATGTGTCTGGCAGCTTGCACATCTCCGATGCCTGAATCATATTCCGGGTTGACATGCTCTTATTGTTCGCTCAAAGGACATGAACTGTCAAAGCGTTTCAAGTATAAACACAAATTGAGTCATGCCAACAAACTTCAACGAAGAGCAAATCGATTAGCAAACAAGCTCAAACTTGTTCAAAAGACCGCTGAGGTATGTAAGATTTTATCTTTGTTAAAGAAGTTAGTTTCCAAGGATAAGACAATACCATTAGAAATGAACTTATGGTCTAAACACTATGAGAAACATGGTTCTATGAATTCCGATCGAAAAAGGATATGGTGGACAGATTATTGTTCACCCCAGCACAACTTAATTTGTGTTGGTTAGTGCATCTTGTCTCATGTGCCTGACCAAAAGAGACAATATTTTGCACACCTCAAGCTTTAAGAAAAGAAAAGTCTTTAATTGTTTTGTTTTTTTTTTCTTTTTTGCTCTGGGAGCATTGTAAAGTCTGGAATTCATGCCGCTTTTCATATCTAATTGATATTGGAAAGGACTTCCCTGTTTAATCAATAAAAAAGGGTTAAAATTGACAATTATGCCTTTTATAGGGTATGAGTTGTGCGTACGTGAATCCTTTAAGTGTATAAAGGTCCTGTAACCCTACATTCTTTTTTCCTTACCTGAAACTCTTTTTAACTTAAGACTGCTTGTTGAGTTTAAGTTGTGATTTCCTCTCACAAAACCCATACGCATATGGATACTCTAGGCATCATGTCTTCTGATGAAAAATATGTTAATATGATTGTTAAGCCATCAATCATGAAGGAAAAAGAAAAATCTCAATTACCTCCAACTTTGAAAAGAAAAAGAAGGAATGTGAGGAAGCCAAAAGTTGTTTCTTCAAATTCTAAGAAGTTTTCTGATGTTCTTGAAGAGTTGAAGGAAGCAAGGAAGGAGATTCAACAAATTAAGGATTTTGTTTTGAGAACTCTTGAAATTCATAAGTGTTGATGGTGGATTTTCATTTAAGGCTAAAATTATAAAAGCCGATATTATGCGCTGACATCTTGCAAAGGATAAAGCCATTAATGAGTGATGAATACTTCTTCACTTTACTAATTCACCTAGAATGGAGCATGTGACAACAATCCCAGTATTCTGTGAATTAAATACACGAAATTCATCCAGGATGGAGCATGTAGCAACAATCCCATATCCCCTGTGAATTTACAACATTATTAATTAATGCATGTCTGACCTTGTATTTCCTGTGTTGTTTCCGTTGAACTCTCATTATTAGTGCAGCATGATGACTGAGTGTTGCTCTCAGCAGAGTAACACGAATCTCCAACTATTAATAGTGAGGCATGCACGAAATACCCGTACAGGCTACATCTCTCGGTGTGTTATACTAGCCCGATTGAGCATACATCTCTCGGTGTGTTATACTAGCCCGATTGAGCATCTGGACTGTCCATATCAGTCTCAGAAACGATCACCACCATCCAACTTCACCAGCATGATTGGATGGTTCAGATCGAATCCATAACCCTCAAGCAGCTATTGGAGTATTCACCACCGGACCAATGCGGACCCCGCATGGTCGGCCTCCCAAAAAGGGTAGCATGGATTGCCAATTCGTCCAGCCAAAGCATCGTGGACGAGAAACCCTAAATTAGGGTCTGCGGTACATTACATGTGTCGAAAATCAGTCTCAACCATCCATCTTCGCAGGCATAGATGGACGGTGTAGATGTAGATTCAAAGGGGCCAGAGCATGTCAACACAATCACCATGGGCCCGCCTACATACATTACCAATCGATCAGGACCAACCATAGTTGGTCGTCCCAATTCGTGCGGCCAAACAAGGCATGATGCACGACCGGAAAAACCCTAATTAGGGTTTGTATCGATCACGAGCGTCCATTTTCACCTGATTGAATGAAGGGTCTAGGAGTCGATTAAGCAGGTCCAGTAAGTGTCAACATGATCAATGTGGGGCCACCTATCTCCATACCCGATCGGCCAAGGCATACCATGCCCAGTCGTCTCGATTCGCACGCCCAAACTAGGCGTGGCCACACTTCCCAATCGCAAACTGATCTCTACCACTCAACTTCACCGGACAAATTGAGTGGCTTAGATCACGTTTCTATGGGACAGTAAGGTATAGGCGTGTATACCAGCCCGCCGTCTTCACGCCAGAATAATCGGCCAAGACCGACCAAGCTTGGTCATCTTGAAACGCACGCCCTAAGTAGGCTTGTCACGCGGCCTTTGTGGCACAAATATTCTGTCGCAAATTGATCCTAGCCGCTCCTCTTTACCAGATAGATTGAGCGGTCCATATCACACATTCATGGGGCAGCAAGGTATAGGCGCCTACACCGATATGCCGTCTACACGCATGCACAATCGTCCCTGCCAAAAAGTGTTCCCAAGCTTGGCTTCGACCAAGCTGAAGAGTGATGCTTGCGCACCTCTTCACAAACCCTAATTCCACTAACGGTCGCAGATGAGTGTCTCAGAGATCATCTCGTCCGTTCAACTTCACCTGCTTGGTTATACGACCCTGGTCAGGAGTTAACTGGTCAATGAGGTGTCGTGGTGATTACTATCCGCCACTCTACCACACTATGTGGTCGGCCAAGGGAGGACTTGCTTGCGTAACCTACAAACCATCACGTGAAGTAGGCTGGACATGATGCTTTAAAACGCTCAATAGCGATGCTTCATACATGATGAATATATTCGATGCAGTACCTACATAAAATACACACAATATTTCATAAATATAGACTTCCTAAATAACTTAGTTATTTAATCCAGCATCACATGCTACTTTCTGTGGGTCCCACGATCCACACATGATGAGTGCTAAAAAGTGCGTATTTCTATATATTTTTCTTGGCATTTAACTCATCTTTTGTGCATTAATTCTACATTTTATCCCATATTCTGTATTTTCATTGTTTTCAAGAATAAATATTTTTATTAATTAATTTTGTATTTCTAGGTTGTAAATAAAGACTAGATGAGTTGCGGGGCGGAATAGAGCAGAAAAGTAGTGAAAAGCCGGGAGGAGTTACGCAAGGAAGCCGCGAAGAATGGTGCGCACAAGTCCAAAGAGCTAGGAATGGGCTCAAGAAGGAAGAATTGTTCTTAAAGAAGATATGGGCTTGGCATACCCAAGGCCCAAAACCCTTACCCAAACCCATTTTCTATATCCATAACCGCCTCCATTCTCAGCCGTTAGATGGGACTACATCGAAATCCTACGGTCGCTCCTTCGTAGAGCATCAAAATCTGAAGTCTCTGACAAACACCACATCGCCTAAATTCCAAGCCTTCAGATTAGATTGTAGTTGAATCCAACGATCGCTTCTATGCCTGTGCATCAAAACTAGATACTCCCGATCTACACTACAGTACCTAACATCATCTAACACCGTTGACTTCGTTGTGTTTCAAAATCCAACGGTTGCAGAAATTCATCTCTCATCTCACCGTTAGATCTACCAACCATCTTCACATCCCGCAGCTCAGAGTCACAGAACATCAAAATTTGATGAAGCCGCTCAACACTCTAAAAACCTAATACCCATACCTCCAAATCGACCACTTCTTGTTTTCTTTCTTTCTTCTTCACCCATCCCTGTTGCAGAACCACCACCACCTACCCTGCCACTGCCATCGCCACCACCTACTCCATATCCACCTAAACACCACCAAACACCTAAACCTTCATCATTAGCACACTCTACACCTCCCTCAACAACCAATTTCACCTCCTCTCACGCCACAGAAATCCTAGGTGTGAAATAGGTGAAATAGGATGATGAGATGGAGATAATCAGAGGCATGGAGAGGAGCAGGAGACTAAGGAGAAGAATGGGTCGAAGTCAGTAGCGTGTAATCGCATCAATTTGGGTAAGAATTTACCAAACCCTAGTTCTGTCAATTTGGGGGTTTTTACATAAATCCTAATTAGGTTGAGATAGAGCATGGAGAAGATAAAGTGGGTGATATAGGGTAGGTAATTGAACCTAACTGTGATTTTCTGTCACATTAGGTAGAACCCTAATGTCTACTGTTTTGGGAATTTTTGGGTGAAAAGGGTGTAAACCCTAATTATGTAATTGGGTATAAAAGGGGATATTGGGTGAGTGTTGGAATCATGCTGGAATAGCCAGTGTCATTTGGTTTGATTTTGGGAGAACTGGATTAGCCAGTCTCTCCAATTTTTGTGCTGTTCCATTTATGTTCACTGTGATGTTTTATACTATGTGATGTTAATGTTTAGTTCCTCAATTGTTCTAAGTTTATCCACTGTTATGTGCTTCCCATGTTATGTTATTGTGTTTAAATTCATGTTTTGTTTCACTGTCAACTGTTAATGTATGTTTATCTTCATGTCTATCAT
This sequence comes from Papaver somniferum, assembly GCF_003573695.1. NCBI lineage: Eukaryota > Viridiplantae > Streptophyta > Magnoliopsida > Ranunculales > Papaveraceae > Papaver > Papaver somniferum. Next base: position 57,850,586 of record NC_039362.1, read on the forward strand.
GTTCTGAACCTCAAATGCTAGGATTAGATGAAGCTATGAACCAGTAAGGAGTCAGATCAAATTATGACATTCATGTTGTGTTTGGAATGCTGAGATAGTCTTCATCATGTGCAGCTCATGTTCAGTGTTGCTAAGCCCTTAGACTAGTTGTGCTTTAATCAGACAATTAGCACTTTGGTAATTATCTTAGCTGTGAGTAGAATATCCCTTAGGTTAATGGTGGATTCAACGTCCTAGTGATCATCCTCTTGTCTTCATTGTTTTCTTATTTCTACTTCACTGTTTTCTTCACATCACTGCCCTTGGCTTAGGCCTTGGTTTATTACACTGTCATTTTATTATCTTTGCTTCACTGTTTATCTCCATTGTTGTTTGCTGTTTTGTGCCTTTCTTATCACTTGCTGTTCACTGTTACTTTGTTAGTTCATTCTTTTTCTTACTTGTTTCCACTTGTTCACTTGTTTCCATTGTTACTCTTGTCTGTCACTCTTTGTTGCACCATCTCTTTTTCACTCTTTGTCACTTCTCTTCTTCTTTAGTCCACTGTTAGGGTAAAAGGCCAAGAGCCTAGCTAATCTAAAGGCCCAGCCAACTGAGCCCAAGGCTCAGTTCATTCCAAAAATCAAAGGTGCAGTCCACTGTGGACTTAATCAAAGCCCAGGTGAAAAGCTAAGGCCCAGTTCACTGTTACCAAGCCCAGTTCAGTCCATCAAAGGCCCAAACTGCTTCACAGTTAATCAAATCCCATCTTGCTCTTATTGTGAAAGCAAAAGCTTCAAAGTTATTCAAAGCCCATTGATATTCAAAACCCTTTGGTACTCAAAGCCCATTAGCAATTTAGAAACCCAAAATAGTTAGAAACTCCAAACACACCCAGTCTCTGTGGATCGACCCGTACTTGCACGAGCTACAACTGACGACCGTGCACTTGCGGTATTACTGTAGGCCCGTTTCATTTCGCTTCAATTTTATACGCTTTCCCGGGCCCACCAACACACTCGAGACATCAATCATGTCACAAACTGGGGGATACATACTGGGGTATTGGTCTGGCGGTTTACATCGTGCATCGCACAACGTGCCATCACAAGAACGTGTCAGGAAGTCATGGACGGTTAGTGATGATGGGAGAAGTGGGCAAGACTGGTCGTGTGACACCAACACACAACTCCACTACTCCATCACTTTACTTTCTCCACTTCCCATGAGTTACGAGGGTTATGCTCAAAGACTTGTATAAATAGGTTCTCCTCCCTATTTTCCAAACAAGACAACAGAAGCAAGTGTTGATACAACCGTATTCAAACACCGGAACTGATAGCTTACATTCTGCAAGCCAGTTCAGCTTTCTGATACAAGTCGTACATAACCAACACCTTCCCAATCTCAACACCTTCTTCGCTTTCCTCCCTAAGATCAACCCCATCTCCTTCACTTTGTGACCGAAGCAAGTCTGGAACGGCCATTTCTTGGTTTAGGCCAGAATTGTACAGATTGATTTCTCGAATCACAAAGCACTCCCGTGCAGTGCGTTTGTTTAGGGTTTAAATTCATTCCTCATCCACACACCCCAAATTACCAAATTCGGCAGGAATAGTTTTCACCCATAAACAATTGGCTACTACAGTGGGAGATTTATCTCTCGGTTGCAATCTCAAGATTTTCAGAAGATGGTTGATCTCAGGGATGATTCTACCGCGACGGATCTCAGCCAGAATCCTTCAAATGATATTTCTACACTGGGGACTGATCCTCGCAGCGATCCTCCTCAAGTCAATAGTTTCACTATGAACTAGAGGCCAGTGGACCAGGGAGCGGCTTCTCTAATAGAAAGTGTGTGTGAACCTTTACACCTCCCGAAGAATCAGCGGGCGGAGACGTTTGATGCAATTAACTGGATATCCCTAGACTTGCACCTGACTCCTTCACGACCAGAAATCTCCAACACATCAGAGACATCTGTGAATAATGTCACATTTACAGAAGACAACATGATGGCGGATGAAGGTCACAACCGGGACCTACACGTTACTGCACGCATCAAGGATTCAGAGTTCAAGAGGGCCCTCATTGACACGGGAGCGTCTTCGAATGTGATTACTCTCAAGACTCTCAGGACGACCAAGGTTCTCTCAGGCAAGATCGTATGGCATCCTACCACAATGACAAATTTTCAAGGAAACCAGACCAGCACATACGTGATCGTCCCTTCAACGTGTCACAAGTGCCTGAAGACTATGATGAATAAAGAAGTCATTCGTATTCCTGCATCATTGTTTCCTTCCGCACAAATATGCGGAGTGGAACCGTTCAAACCGAGGGAAGCTCCACGGGAAGGATCAGACAAATTCCATTACATCCCACTCCCCACGTGAGTGTTAATCCAGGAGGAGTACCGACATGCATCATCAAAGGCTAGGCCCCATGATGCATCCTTGCTGACGAGGCATCTTAATTCTTCTCTCCACCCAACAGAATGCTACAACAACGATCAGCCACAAGAAGAAGTGCTAGACGCTCCACGACAGCTGCAAGATGGTACCAACTCCACAACTGATGAGCTCGACGATGAGGAATCTCATAGGCCTATATCCATCAGCTCGACCTTGTGTAAGCATTCATACAATCTCCGATCCAAGCCGTTCAAACAATCTCCGAGGCAATTCAAACGCGAGATCAGGTGTTGCATGGATTCCAGAGACTTGAACGAATGCTGCCCCAATGACGATTTCCTCTACCCAACATCGACATGTTGGTAGATGCTACAAGCAAACACGACATGTTATCCTCCATGGATGGATGTAGCGTCTACAACCAGATAAGGATGTATGAGCATGGTGCAAGTAAGACATCTTTTCAAACCCTATTGGAAACTTTTGTTATACCGTAATGCCATTCGGTTTGAAAAGTGCCGGTGCGACGTATCAATGCACTATGACGACAATCTTCCACGACATGATGCATAAGCAAGTCGAAGACTACGTGATACAATAGTCAAGTCCAAGATTCAAGATATCCTCACAATGCCGCTGCCGTAAACCGTGAAGGAGCTCCAAAACTTCATGGGCAAGGTGAACTTTTCCTTCATTCACCCCTTGCTGAAGAAATGAGCAAGTTTCGTCTAGACCGCACTACAACAGGAAGCGTTTCGGAGGATTCAACGAATACTGTCATCTCTGAATCATCACAAAGGGTTCGCCTATTATGTCAGTCCATACAAGAACGAGCATGGGACATCTTCAAATCCACTGAAGCCGACACCTCAAGGGAGCAGCCTCAAGAAGATAACGATGTCCACGCGTCATGTTTATCAAGATCCGGGTGAATCACTCTGTCAGACGATAGTCCATGTCTATCGTGCTATGTTGGAGAATCTGCGGTTTTGGTCATCCTCTGGACTTCGTGAAGCTGTTGAACGCTCATCTACAACAACATATGCCCTGCTAGAAAGAACCAGTTTCGCTGAAGCAGCAAGAGGAAATCCACCGAGATACAACATCCTGCGCGTCCAAAATCGCCAACTCCAACTCTTGTACCATATGCACGAATTCCGTAATGGTGAAACAACCTCCAAGATATTCCATGTCTGGATCGATGGTAACTACATCAATGAGAGACGCTCTCCCGTAGAAGAAGTAGTTGCGCTACCAAAGGAGTATGACTGGGACTGCTTAGCACTTCCCATTTCAAAGACAACCTCATGAACCTAGCGTGACAACACCTATCAAGTCGAAAGCTCTGGATACTCGTGGGCATGGGACTGTCTCCTTCTTCTCTATTTCATGAAGAAAAGTCAAGTAAGCCATCGGTTTCAGTTTATCCCTCTAGCAATGAGACGAGTTCTACCACTATATGAAGACTGCCAAGTTCGTGCCTGTAGCTATCACCTCCCCCTGCCAGTCTCTTCTGATCACAGCTGCTGCCAAGAACTATTGTTGCTCGTTGACCAGAGCTTCACCATATCAACGACCATTACGTACAAAAGACCCATCGGGCATACAAGATAGAGCCACGAAGACCACGCTTGGGGACTGAGGCTCAGCATGAAATTCCTCCGCCGTCAGTCAAGAGCTTCTTCAACGCTCCCTCCACCAGAAGCTGCTTCAACGCTCTCAGTGGGACCCACACCACGTTCGAACATACAAGGTTCACCTTTGGGAAAAGTAAGCACGCCTGGGTCCCACGTTCGAGCAAAGGGAAGACCGATGTTAATTAGCAAGATCGGTGTTAGTCAGCAAGATCGGTGTTGGTCACAGCAGCAAGGATGGTGTTGGTAGAAGTAACAAAGCTGGTGTATGGGACAAGGTCGGTGTTCGAGCGAAACAAGATAGCAAGGACGGTGTTCGTCAAGGCAAGGCCGGTGTTGGTCAAGAGACAAGTCTGGTGTTGGGTGAGGCAACAGGTTTGGTGTCTGGTCGAAGCAGGCACGCGGCGGGTCCCACATTGATCAAGAACATAAACCGTACGAGAAAAGCAAGCAAGGCTGGTATTGGGCCACGTCAGCAAACGAGGCCGGTGTTGCTCAAGTCCGCGAAGCTGGTATTAGTCGAGATCGCAAGGCTAATATCCTTTCACACAAGCAAGACTGATATCACGTCAGCAAACAAGGCTGGTATTGATCAAGCCACAAGGATGGTATTGCTCAATTCACAAGGCTGATATTGATCAGGACATAAGGCCGGTATAATATGCGCACACCGTGGACCCACGTTCGATCAAGCAGGCGCATGATGAGTCCCACTGTTGAGCGAAGTAGGCGGGCCCACATGCCTATCAAACAGGTGCAACAAAGTGACGCTTGGTAGAAGCATATACATGGTGGGGTCCACATCCGTTCAGGGTTACATGTCCCACCAAGGTCGTCGTCACACCTGCCGTACTCCCACGAACGAAGCAGGCGTAGCAGTCCTTCAAGTAGGCACATCAAGCCCATGTTCGATCAAGCATGCGCAGTAACCCCACGAACGAAGCAGGCATAGCAAGTTCGATCCGGCAAGACCGACATTCGAACGGAGCAAGCACGGAGAAGGCCCTCGACCGAAGAAGGCAAGACCGACATCATGCTAGGGGAACGCTCGCCTGGACGCCTCTTGAACGTGACATGCTCCAAGGACAGGACGACCCGTCTCTCCTGGTAACATCTAACTTTGTCTCATAAGTTTTATCTTTAACTGTCACCATCTCGTGCCTACCCCAAAATAGTGTAACCATTATGTGCTAGGCAGCAGACTTAATATTGATGGTGGATTTTCATTTAAGGCTAAAATTGTAAAAGCCGATATTATGCGCTGACTTCTTGCAAAGGATAAAGGCATTAATTAGTGATGAATACTTCTTCACTTTACTAATTCACCTAGAATGGAGCATGTGGCAACAATCCCAGTATTCTGTGAACTAAATACACGAAATTCATCCAGGATGGAGCATGTAGCAACAATCCCATATACCCTGTGAATTTACAACATTATTAATTAATGCATGACCAGCCTTGTATTTTCTGTGTTGTTCCCGTTGAACTCTCATTATTAGTGCAGCATGATGACTGAGTGTTGCTCTCAGCAGAGTAACACGAATCTCCAACTATTAATAGTGAGGCATGCACGAAATACCCGTACAGGCTACATCTCTTGGTGTGTTATACTATCCCGATTGAGCATACATCTCTCTGTGTGTTATACTATCCCGATTGAGCATCTGGACTGTCCATATCAGTCTCAGAAACGATCACCACCATCCAACTTCACCAGCATGATTGGATGGCTCAGATCGAATCCATAACCCTCAAGCAGGTATTGGAGTATTCACCACCGGACCAATGCGGACCCCGCATGGTCGGCCTCCCAAAAAGGGTAGCATGGCTTGCCAATTCGTCCAGCCAAAGCAGAGTGGACGAGAAACCCTAAATTAGGGTCTGCGGCACATTACATTTGTCGCAAATCAGTCTCAACCATCCATCTTCGCAGGCATAGATGGACAGTGTAGATGTAGATTCAAAAGGGCCAGAACATGTCAACACAATCACCATGGGCCCGCCTACATACATGACCAATCAGTCAGGACCAGCCATAGTTGGTCGTCCCAATTTGTGCGCCCAAACAAGGCATGACGCACGGCTGGCAAAACCCTAATTGGGGTTTGTATCGATCACGAGCGTCCATTTTCACCTAATCGAATGAAGGGTCTAGGAGTCGATTAAGAAGGTCCAGTAAGTGTCAACACGATCATTGTGGGCACACCTATCTCCACACCCGATCGGCCAAGGCATACCATGCCCATTCTTCTCGATTCGCACGCCCAAACTAGGCGTGGCCACACTTCCCAATCGCAAAATGATCTCGACCACTCAACTTCACCGGAAAAATTGAGTGGCTTAGATCACGTTTCTATGGGACAGTAAGGTATAGGCGTGTATACCAGCCCGTCGTCTGCATGCCAGACTAATCGGCCAAGACCGAACAATCTTGGTCATCTTGAAACACGCGCCCTAAGTAGGCTTGTCGCTCGGCCTTTGTGGCACAAAGCTTCTGTCGCAAATCGATCCTAGCCGCTCCTCTTTATCGGATAGATTGAGCGTTCCAGATCACACATTCATGGGGCAGCAAGGTATAGGCGCCTACACCGGCATGCCGTCTACACGCATGCACAATCGGCCCTGCCAAAAAGTGTTCCCAAGCTTGGGTTCGACCAAGCTGAAGAGTGATGCTTGCGCACCTCTTCACAAGCCCTAATTCCACTAACGGTCGCAGATGAGTGTATCAGAGATCATCTCGTCCGTTCAACTTCACCTTCTTGGTTATACAACCCTGGTCAGGAGTTAACTGGTCAATGAGGTGTCGTTGTGATTACCATCCGCCACTCTACCACACTATGTGGTCGGCCAAGGAAGGACTTACTTGCGCAACCTCCAAACCAGCACATGAAGTAGGCTGGACATGATGCTTTAAAACGCTCAATAGTGATGCTTCATACATGCTGAATATATTCGATGCAGTACCTGCATAGAATACACACGATATTTCATAAATATCGACTTCCTAAATAACTTAGTTATTAATCCAGCATCACATGCTAATTTTTGTGGGTCCCACGATCCACACACTCGAGACATCAATCATGTCACAAACTGGGGGATACATACTGGGGTATTGGTCTGGCGGTTTACAGCGTGCAGCGCACAACGTGCCATCACAAGAACGTGTCAGGAAGTCATGGACGGTTAGTGATGATGGGAGAAGTGGGCAAGACTGGTCGTGTGACAACAACACACAACTCCACTACTCCATCACTCCACTTTCTCCACTTCCCACGAGATACGAGGGTTAGGCTCAAAGACTTGTATAAATAGGTTCTCCTCCCTATTTTCCAAACAAGACAAGACAACATAAGCAAGTGTTGATACAACCGTATTCAAACACCGGAACTGATAGCTTACATTCTGCAAGCCAGTTCAGCTTTCTGATACAAGTCGTACATAGCCAACACCTTCCCAATTTCAACACCTTCTTCGCTTCCCTCCCTAAGATCAACCCCATATCCTTCACTTTGTGACCGAAGCAAGTCTGGAACGACCATTTCTTGGTTTAGGCCAGAATTGTACAGATTGATTTCTCAAATCACAAAGCACTCCCGTGCAGTGCGTTTGTTTAGGGTTTAAATTCATTCCTCATCCACACACCCCAAATTATCAAATTCGGCAGGAATAGTTTTCACCCATAAACAATTGGCGACCACAGTGGGAGATTAATCTCTCGGTTGCAATCTCAAGATTTTCAGAAGATGGTTGATCTTAGGGATGATTCTACCGCGACGGATCTCAGCCAGAATCCTTCAAATGATATTTCTACACTGGGGACTGATCCTCGCAGCGATCCTCCTCAAGTCAATAGTTTCACTATGAACCAGAGGCCAGTGGACCAGGGAGCGGCTTCTCTTATAGAAAGTTTGTGTGAACCTTTACACCTCCCGAAGAATCAGCGGGCGGAGACGTTTGCTGCAATTAATTGGATATCCCTAGACTTGCACCTGACTCCTTCACGACCAGAAATCTCCAACACATCAGAGACATCTGTGAATAATGTCACATTTACAGAAGACAACATGATGGCGGATGAAGGTCACAACCGGGACCTACACGTTACTGCACGTATCAAGGATTCAGAGTTCAAGAGGGCCCTCATTGACACGGGAGCGTCTTAGAATGTGATTACTCTCAAGACTCTCAGGACGGCCAAGGTTCTCTCAGGAAAGATCGTATGACATCCTACCACAATGACAGATTTTGAAGGAAACCAGACCAGCACATACGTGATCGTCCCTTCAACGTGTCACCAATGCCTGAAGACTATGCTGAATAAAGAAGTCATTCGTATTCCTTCATCATTGTTTCCTTCCGCACAAATATGCGGAGTCGATTTCATCCCACTCCACAAATTCGGCAGGAATAGTTTTCACCCATAAACAAGAAGGCCCTGGTTCGACATCTTCAGCCTAGAAGGTTTGTTGGAATTGACTCCTTTCTTCATGAATCATATGTTTCAATGGTTGTTGACGACAAGGAGTTCGGGGACGATGATTTTACAGTATTAATCTTTATGATTTCATATATTGCAACTTGTTATGGGATATGTGTGTTTGCGTCAGTGAACTTTGATTGTCCCATACGTGGTCAACAGTTAAGTCCTTCATATGTCGATACGCAAGTATTGATAAAAGATTGAATGGACTTTTGACAAACAAAAGTTAAGCCTATTATGTCATTATTGACGGAAGATAGGATGAACTTTTTTTTACAAAGATTAAGTCTATTATATGTCATGTGAAGAATAGAATGAATCTTTGTTTATTACGCAGTATTGATCTACCCTGATCCATATTTTTATGTATATATTGTGCGGCTCCGTAAGTTTTCTTATGTGAGTATTTCCGATTGAATTAATCATGGGTTCTCTTGTGGTTAATTTAATTGAGATTTTTGGATACAAATTCATATTCTTATGTGATTTGTTAATGTTCAAAGAAATCCTTCTTTTCTCGTGAAATTAAGGTCGCTCTTGTTGTTCTTTCGGGAATGAAATTTTATGGGGGAGAGTTCTTAATTGTACTTGTGCTTAATTGCCAAATCTTTATGGCGAGTGCGGTTGTGGAAAATTATAGGGGTTATCTTGTATCTTTATAAACTCCTTAATGAATGTATTTAGTTTCGGCTATATGATTGTATCTAAAAAGTTGATATGTATTTTATTTTGGTCATGAAGTGTCTCTATGAAAATTTCATTAGGTCCCACTAGTTTTCGTACCTTTGCCAATTTTATTGACAAAAAGAGGGAGAATTAATGTGTAGTTCACACTACAAATACATATGGTTTTCGGATCATTATGTAAGGGGGAGTGGTTTTCATGTGAAATGAAGTATTGACTAAGGGGGAGTGATACATATCTGAAAAAGCGGGGGTCTAACAACACCACCCAATATTTCGCTTAGCAATCTGTATGGACTAACTCCGAAATACTTTGCTAGAGAATCAACTAGACAGTTAGACTCAATCAATATAAAAGTATCTCAAGGAGTTAATATCTCTCTCTTGTTTGATTTTTACTCAAGCTAAAAACAATAGGGAGTCTTTATCAAATACAAGGAATAACTTGGACGGTACCAAAGACCAATGTCCACGTGTTAATCAATTAAATCAACAACCACAAGGTCGGATATCTAATCGATTAAACTTTAACGCACAACCTGTATTATTTCAATTATAAAGATAAACAATATAATGCGGAAAATGAAATAACACAGACACCAGAAATTTTGTTAACGAGGAAACCGCAAATGCAGAAAAATCCCGGGACCTAGTCCAGATTGAATACGCACTGTATTAAGCCGCTACAGACACTAGCCTACTCCAAGATAACTTCGGACTGGACTATAGTTGAACCCCAATCAGTCTCCCACTAATTCAAGGTACAGTTGTACTCCTACTCCTCTAATCCCAGCAGGATACTGCGCACTTGATTCCCTTAGATGATCTCACCCACAACCAAGAGTTGCTGCAACCCAAAATCGCAGACTTGATAATAAACAAATCTGTCTCACACAGAAAAGTCTATCAAAGGATAAATCTGTTCCCCACAGAAAAACCTTAGGTTTTTGTTCCGTCGTAAGATATGAAATCAAGGTGAACAGGAACCAATTGATAATCCGGTCTTATATTCCCAAAGAACAACCTAGATTAATCAATCACCTCTCAACGATCTTTCTTGACTACACAAGCAGATGTTGAGGAATCACAAACAGTGAGACGAAGATGTTTGTGACTTCTTTTATCTTGCCTATCGGAGAACTCTCACGATCTCAAGCCAATCAATAAGATTGTACTCGTACGATAGAAGATGCAAGATCACAATCGTCGTGCTTATTAACGGCTATACTAACTATGTTCTATTGGTTAATGTAGTCGTATATTTTGGTTTGGGCTTAGCATATTTGGGCTTGGTCTTCTGTCTTTTCTTTTTCTGATACTTTGTTTTAGTGTTTTATTTGAGTCAGTCCTGTAAGCCATGTTTTAGTTTTTTCTTTAATACAAAATGTGATTCAGCAAAAAAAAAAAAAAAAAAAAAACTCAACATAAGGAAAACCTTACGGAATATAAGACTACATTAACCAATAGAACATAGTTAGTATAGCCGTTCATATACTCAACACAAGAACTTGTGGAATATACGAAAACTCAACTAGAATAATTACAAGAGAACCCATAATTAATCTAATTGGAATACAAACAACCAAACTAATCACGAAGGTAATCAATTTAATTGTCAAAAGTTTTGCTCGACAAAAGAAGACTTTCGGAGAAAATAACTAAATAACCAACCAAGATGATTAATTTAGTTCATAATGCTCAAAACATAGCATCTTATGGAACAACCAACAAATCCAATAAGAAAAATAGACTTAGTTGTATCGTGCTTAACATAAGGCACACAATGGAGCCTTCACGGTAATACAAAAAAGAATGGATCAATAAAGATCAGTACCGTGGAATACATACAAGGATCTATTCTATTTTTCCATCACTATATGTATAATGCTATTTTCCATCAAATAAATGATTGCATAGGTATAACTTTTGTATTTGTCAAAAGTCCATTCGTCCTTTCATCAATACGAATACCAATTTATGAACGACTTTACTTTTGACAACATATGGGACCTTCAAGTTCACAGATGCAAACAATACATATCCCATAAACAATTGCAATATCACAAAATCATAAAGATTAATACCGCAATAACAATCTTTGCCCTTAGAAGGTAGAATCAATCTTTTTCGCATGGATTTATACCAAGAGTGGTTACCAAAAGCGTATAAAAATATTTCCTTAACAAAGAAAAACATACAAAGTCATTGACGACTATGCACCATAGTTCACAGAGATGATTGTGAACACTCAAGAATATATAGCAATGTGAACTACTTCCCATTCTCGAACTTCCTTCTTTGTGATTCACCAACATCACTCTTGTAACTGCCACAAAATAGCTTAGAATAGGATTTCTCCAAGATTCCCAGTGCCCAAGTCCAAGAGAATAGAACCAGTGCAACGAAACAGAGCCAACACTAAAAAAAAAGAGACAGGACAAAGACCAATATTAACTCATCCAAATTCAACAATTCTAATCTATATTTTGAAGGGAAATCAATAAGGAAGAGAATGCAAAAAGAATGAGGTAAATCCGAGTTCGGACAAAGGAGTTACGGCCAAAACAAGTTTACCGAATATCGACGTCAAGTATGCATACGGGTTTGCGAACTTAAACCCCTGGATTTTGATTTTGAATGATGTTATGCATACTTGGTATGTGTACCATGTAGTCCAAACATCCCGAACTATTATTTTCAAACATAAACATTTAAGAACCTTAAACACAGATCAAGTTAGGTAGAAATGAACGATAAGCAAGATTATTATAAGTATTCTAAGCAAATAAAAGTACAGATATTGCTCAAGTTTATAGACATACCTTTTTAGATGAATCTAATTGAATTCTACCGCCTTACCGAACATAATCTGTGCGCCCCAATTCTCGTGCTTCCCTCACCGTATACAAAGCAGGGCATTCCTTGGTGAGGATGCACTTCCAACACAATCAAGTTGCGTTGGGGTGAACAAAGTCTTGCTCACCACAAGTGACTTTTGGATTATCATGAAGGAGATCGCTTTTAGAACCTTTCACATCCAAATCCATCTTCCCAAAGAACTCTTTAAGTTCCAGCATCATGGATACTGCTTTCTCCATAGTCATGGAACTTTCTGGGAGATCATTCCTTTTCATACTCAAAACATCATTGACTTTCTTTGGTATCCACTTTTGAGTGTGTTTAGGAACGACCGAAACCTTCTTCCCATTACTCTCTTCAAGATTTTCCGGAAGAGAATTGGATTGACTATTCTTTTGCAAGTTAGTCTTTCTCCAATTGGGAGCATCAGATCTTGTCTTCGTCTTTACGAAGTTGTCCTTTTGATAACCATTACGATTGTGAAAAGGCTTCGTATGATTTTTATAGGCAAATCTAGGATTATCACAGCACTGATTCCTTTGCCTAAAGGTTGGACGTTTACAACCCGTAATGTCAAGAGTGTTAGCCTTAACAATTAATCCCGGTTTAATAACTTCTTTTGACACCCAAACAAGAATATCATGAAGTTTTTCGTTCCTTATACGAAAACTACATTTCCTTTCCAAGTGACCTTTGTTTCCACAATAATGACAAATATAAGGAACGTTCTTACCCGGATTCATGTGTGCTGGTTTTGGAGGTTGATATACTTTTCTCCTTTAAACCTTAACTTCCGGTGAAGGTATTTTACTTTTTCCATCAGTGGAAACCTTTTGTTGAGAAGAATCATTATCCTTGACAAATTTTACCTCTTTGCTAATACTTGGAGCATCTATTCCCTTATAGCCCAATCCTCGTGTATCACGATGATTTTTACTTGCTCCTAACATAGTGGTTAATTTTCTTGAACTAGTATTGAACTTTTTCAAGTCATCTTCCAACATCTTGATTTTATCAAGAGCAGCAGCTAAATAAGCCTCAAGGCGCTTTTCTCGAGCGAGATAAGCGCTTTCTCTGTCATCAAAACTTGTTTGCTGAGAGTTGAACCTTGCTTCAGATTCGAAAAGTTTCTCTTCCAACAAAAAGTACTTTTGATAAAGATTATCACATTCAAGTGACTTCATACGTAGGTTTTCCTCAGAATCCTTGAGGATTGATTGGCAAGAACGATTCGAAAAAAAAACACTGCGTAACATCTTCTCAGTTTCTTGTTTTGTCGACAAAGAGAAGTCAGAAGAGGTGAGACATGGGAAGTTGTAATCTTCTTCGTCTTCCATGAATCCAAAAACTTAACATACTCTGAGACTTCCTCATCAACATCTCTATCAATATCTGAATCACCTTCATCAGAAAGTTCATCGAACTGTTCTTCTAGGAGAGTTTCCCAATCAACAGTTTTTACATCAAGAGAATGTTTAGATATTGACTTAGATGTGACAGTTCTCTCAGGTGAATCCAAGCTTTTAGAATCATCTGGTAATTTCTGAACTGGTACGTTATTAGAGATAGACTCGTCCATAATCAGATCTCTACAAACACAGACTTGTAAGATCTTTAATGTGTTTGCCTGCTCTGATACCAATTCAAAAAGCGGGGGTCTAACAACACCACCCAATATTTCGCTTAGCAATCTGTATGGACTAACTCCGAAATACTTTGATAGAGAATCAACTAGACAGTCAGACTCAATCTAGATAAAAGTATCTCAAGGAGTTAATATCTCTCTCTTGATTTGATTTTTACTCAAGCTAAAAACAATAGCGAGTCTTTATCAAATACAAGGAATAACTTGGACGATACCAAAGACCAATGTCCAAGTGTTAATCAATGAAATCAACAACCACAAGGTCGGATCTCTAATCGATTAAAATTTAACGCACAACCTGTATTATTTCAATTATAAAGATAAACAATATAATGAGGAAAATAAAATAACACACACACCAGAAATTTTGTTAACAAGGAAACCGCAAATGCATAAAAACCCCGGGACCTAGTCCAGATTGAATACACATTGTATTAAGCCGCTATAGACACTAGCCTACTCCAAGCTAACTTCATACTGGACTATAGTTGAACCCCAATCATTTTCCCACTAATTCAAGGTACAGTTGTACTCCTACGTCTCTGATCCCATCAGGATATTGCGCACTTGATTCCCTTACCTGATCTCACCCACAACCAAGAGTTGCTGCAACCCAAAATCGCAGACTTGATAATAAACAAATATGTCTCACACAGAAAAGTCTATCAAAGGATAAATCTGTCTCCCACAGAAAAACCCTAGGTTTTTTTTCCGTATTAAGATATGAAATCAAGGTGAACGGGAACCAATTTATAATCCGGTCTTATATTCCCGAAGAACAGCCTAGATTAATTAATCACCTCTCAACGATCTTTCTTGACTACACAAGCAGATGTTGAGGAATCACAAAAAATTAGACGAAGATGTTTGTGACTTCTTTTATCTTGCCTATCGGAGAAATCTCACGATCTCAAGCCAATCAATAATATTGTACTCGTACGATATAAGATGCAAGATCAGATCACACAACTACGATAAAAGTAGTATCGGTCTGGCTTCACAATCCCAATGAAGTCTTTAAGTCGTTAACCTGGTTTTAGAGAAGAAAACCAAAGGTTAGAGGAGAATCGACTCTAGCGAGCGCACTAGTATCACACAAACGTGTGGGGATTAGTTTTTCCCAATGCTAGATGTCTCCTATATATAGTCTTCAAATCAGGGTTTTTCCTTAGTTACAAAAAAATCAATATTCACCGTTAGATGAAAACCTGATTTAGATTCAAGTTAATATTTCTCAACCGTTAGATCGAAAACTTAGCTTGTCACACACACTTGAGATATACGTTTACTGAGTTTGTGAAAATTGTGCCCAAACGTGTACGTGTATGTTGGTTCAACATAGTAACCCAAAAGGTCAACCATATGAGCATTTCATATTAACCTTGTTCTTCTTCACCATAACTAGTTCGATTGACTCAAATGAACTAGTTAGAGAGTTGTTCAATTTCTATGAGATCTTATGTAACTATACAAGACACAATTGAAACAAAGATGATTCGATTCGATTGAATCGGCTCATGAACTTTAGCCACGATTTGCATACTGCATTCCTTAGTAATTTAAGTTTCATGTTCAGAGCACATCTTTAGATCATAACCAACTCAAGTGCGCAAGAAAGTTCGCGGACTTAAGACAACCGACAGAGTTTTCTAAACTCAGCAGAAAATCTCGGCAAGGAGACTTCCGCCAGTTCTCGGACTAGGTTCGCGGAATGAGTTCGCGGACTTGTACTACACGAACGAATTTGGAATCCTAGCAGAAATTCTCGGAACAAGAACTTCCGTCAGTTTGCAGACTGAGTTCGCAAACTGAGTTTGCGGACTCGGCAAAGCCAATTCCTCCGGTTTCTCTCAATCAACAAAGTTCGCAAACTTCGAATTAAGGAATAGGACTTATGCACATATGTGTTACCAGACAATGCTTATATCCATCATTGGTTATATAGACCTAAACTCTCATTCCAACCATTGAAACATTCTTAGAGGACGTTATACAGTTGTTATACTATTTCTCGTCAAAGCGATTTTCAAAGTGATTGAAACATTATGACTTTCGTCACTAGGTGAAGATAAACCCGATCAAAGCGAAACGCTTTACCAACACATGATTTCGAGATATAGATAGGCGAGATATACTCGGATCGAAATATCAAATGTGTATGATCCAGTCTATATAGCATACAACTTTTGTCTCATAAGAAGTAGGAGATAGAAGAGATAGACTTTTGAGTGATAGATAAGTTCAAGTCTCCACATACCTTTTTGTTGATGAAGTTCCACGGTTCCTTGAGTAGATCTTCGCCGTTGTATGATGAATCACCATGAAGTCCTTGAGCTCAACTACACTTTTTTATCCTAGTCCGAGACTTAGCTATGTAGACTAGAAATCAAGACTCATAGTTTTGATCACTAACATTGACAAACATGCTTGATATAGCAACACATGCGAGGTCGACCGAGCTATGCTCTAACAATATCACCATAGTATTGTTGTCGAAGTTGTGATACAATTGAACTTTGATGCTGTGTAATAATACTATGGCACCGTGTAACAATGATTGAGAACTCATCTATCAACCTTGTTCATCTTAATCACAACTAGTTCAAATGACTCAAATGAAAACAGTTACAGATTTGTTCAATTGTTTATATTCTCATAGAAGTATACAAGACACAATTGAAGCACAATCGGTTTTTATTCACTCGAATCGATTCATGAACATTATGGCCACAGTTTGCAAAGATTGCATTCTTTATTATATAAATTTATTTGTTCACGAGTATGTAAACATACTTAACCGATTTTAGAACTTAACCCACTCAAGTATAAAAACGAGTACGCAAACCTAAGTTCCCGGACTTGGTCTTGTTCGCCAGTATGCAAACGGGTACGCACACTGTCGTTCATGACCGAACTCAGTTGAAATCAGTACGCATACGGGTATGCATAATAGTTCCCGGACTTCAATTGTTGAATCAGTACGCGTAAGGGTATGCATACTAAATTCCCGGACATGGAATACACTTGCAACATTTAGCATACAAGTACACATATTGTGCAATATCCAATCAATGGTTAATTTTTCTAAACTCCCATTTTAATCATTGAGACATTCTTAGAAGACGAGAATAGCTGTCTCACGCAAACTATTAGCTTCAAATTTTTTTTTAAGTGATCAAATGATCAATACAAAACATTCTGAGTCTACATCAAATGCATGTCTCACACAAATCATATAAGATGTTACAAGATGATTTTCACATGATCATCTTTTGAATTTCGTCAAGAATAAAAAATGAACTTGGTTAAAGCGAAAGCCTACCAACACATATTTCGATAAATATGTAAGCGAGTTAAACTCAGCTTGAAATATCAAATGTGTATAATTTAAAGTATATATAGCTATACGACTTTTGTCTCAATAGGAGATATAATAGAAATAGACTTCTGAGTGATAGATGAGTTCAAGTCTCCACATACCTTTTGTTGATGAAGTTCCACAAGCTCCCCTTAGTAGTTCTTCGTCTTCAATCGATGGAGCTGTGAAGTCTAAAGCTCAACTGCACATTCTATTCTAATCCGAGACATAGCTATAAGTAGACTAGAAATCAAGACTAACAGTTTTGACAACTAAACTTGACAAACAAGTTTGAGATAGCAACGCTTGCGAGTTCGACCGAGCAGTGCTCTAACAATCTCCCCATTTATCAATTTTAGTGACAAAACTATCAATACATATAGATTACAAAATAAATAAACTATGTAGCTTCTCATCCAAATGCTTGATTTCCTTGGTACTTCAACATTACTCGAAATCTTCGTCACTTCCAAGCACTCCAGTGATTCTGAACGTGTTCAACTCATCATCATAATTGTTGAAGATCCGTAGCTATAACAATATATAAAAATGAGATGTTTTCGTATTATTATACAATGTCATAGTATTATTACACAAAATCAAAGTTCAATTGTATCACAACTTTGACAGTAATACTATGGTGATATGTATCACTCCCCCTTAGTCAATACTTCATATCACAATGAAAACCACTCCCCCTTACATAATGATCCGTAAACCATATGTACTTTTAGTGTGAACTACACAATAATTCTCCCCATTTTGTCAATATAAATTGGTAAAGGTACGAAAACTAGCGGGATCATAATGAAATTCTCATAGAGATACTTCATGACTAAAAGAGAACATATCAACTTTGTTTCGGTGATTTCACATAGTCGAAACTTAGTGTATTCATCAAGGAGTTTATAAAGATACAAGATAACTCCTACAATATTCCACAGCTGCACTCTGCACAAAGGTTAGGCAATTAAGCACAAGTTCAGTTAAGAACTCTCCCCCATAAAATTTCGTTCCCAAAGGAACAACAAGAGTGACCTTACTTTTACAATAAAATAAGGATTTCTTTGGACATTAACAAATCACATGAGACATGAATTTGTATCCAGAAAACTCAATCAAATTAACCACAAAGGAACCTCAATGATTAATTTAATCGGAAATGCTCAACATAAGAAAACTTACGGAGCCATCAGTGCTTTCACATAGAAGTGGATCAGGAAAAGATCAATACTGCAGAATATTCAAAGATTCATTATATTTTTCATCAATATTTGCATAATGATACCATAGACTTAATCTTTGACATCAAAAGTTCATTCTATTTTCCATCAATATTTGCATAATGACATAATAGACTTAACTTTTAACATATATGTGACAATCATAGTTCACGGACGTAAACACACATATCGCATAACATTATTTGCAATATATAAAACCAATAAACATTAATACTGCAAAATCATCTTCCAAATAAACTTTAGAATTTGAATAAATAAATCTAAAAAAATTGCAAGATGAAAATCGTTTGCAATAGCTATGTGTAATCACAATATATGTTATTCCAAATCCTAGTTATCCTTCTTAAAACATAAGAATAAATTCTCATAAGAAGTTTCCTAGACATCAAGACAAACTCGTAATGAACATACAAGATGATTTGTCCTTAGAAGGTACAATCAATCTTTTTCGCACGAATTTACATCAAGAATAGCTACCAAAGGCGTATAAAAATATTTTCTTAACAAATAAGAACATACAAAGTCATTAACGACCATGCACCATAGTTCACTTAAGATGATTGTGAACATTCAAGAATCCCATAACAATGCGTACTATTGCCCATTCTTGAACTTTCTTCTTTGTGATTCACTAAAGCATTCTTGTAAAATCTACAAATAATCTTAGAATATAAGTACTTCCAAGAATCCAAGTTCCCAAGTCCAAGAGAAGTGGAACCAGTGCGATTAAACGGAGCAAACCACTCAAAAAAAAAGAAACAGGAAAAATACCAATATTATCTCATCCAAATCCAGGGTTTCTCATCACCATTTCGAGGAGATTTCAAAGAGGAAAATAATGCAAAAAGAATGAGGTCATTCCGAGTTCGGACGAAGAAGTTACGGCCATAACAAGCTTTTTATCGAATACCGAAGACAGAAAAAGTTTGCAAAAGGGTTTGCAAACGGGATTTCGTGACCTGGAGAAGTTTGCAAACTGGTATGCGAACTGAAGTCCCTGGATTTTGATTTTAAAAGATGGTATGCATACCTGGTATGTATACCATGAAGGCCAAACATCCCGAACTACTATTTTCGAACCTGAACATTTAAGAACCTTAAACACAAATCAAGTTAGGTAGACATGAACGATACACAAGGTACATGGATCATCATAAGCACTTTAAGCAAATAATAATAACATAAATTTTGCTCAAGTTTATAGATATACCTTTTAGAAGAATCCAATCGTGAACCCCACAACTTTACCAAAAATTCAATATCTAACCTAACACAATATGTGCTCCCCAATTCTCGTGCTTCCCTCACACTTATAACACAATCAAGTTATGTTGAGGTGAACAATGTCTTGTGGTGGACCCGGGAAAGCGTATAAAATTGAAGCGAAATGAAAACGGGCCTACAGTAATACCGCAAGTGCACGGTCGTCAGTTGTAGCTCGTGCAAGTACGGGTCGATCCACAGAGACTGGGGGTGTTTGGAGTTTCTAGCTATTTGGGCTCTAAATTTGCTATTGGGCTTCTAATTGTGCTTTGGGCTTAGTGGGTTTGTTTGTTTGGGGTGTAGGTGTTCGGTTGCTAGGGTGTGAAACAGGTGCAGCGGAGTTTGATGATCTGCGACAAGGAGCGATGGATGGGAAGATGGTAGGTGGATCCAACGGCGATACGGAGGTAAGCGTGGAGCGACCGTCGGATGAAGTGATGTAGCAAAACGGACGACCCAAGATGGAGATGGGCGTTGCGATGTAAAGCGGGGGCTTCGGAGTTTGATATGCGATGATGGAGCGACCGTAGGATGCTGAAATGCTTCGATCTGACGGCTGAAATCCGAGACGGGCTTGGATAGTGGAAATGTGTTTGAGTAAGGGTTTTGGGCCTTGGGTATGCCAAGCCCATATCTTCTTTAAGGACAATTCTTCTTCTTCAAGCCCACTTCTAGCCTTTTGGTCTTGTGCACAACATTCTTCGCGGCTTCCTTGTGTAATTCCTCCCGGCTTTTCACTACTTTTCTGCTCTTTTCCGCTCTGCTATTCATCCAAACTTTATTTATTACCTAAAAATGCAAAATTAAGTAAGAAAAATATTTATTCTTGAAAACAATGAAAATACAGAATATGGGATAAAATGTAGAATTAATGCACAAAAGATGAGTTAAATGCCAAGAAAAATATATAGAAATATGCACTTTTTAGCACTCATCAAATACCCCCAAACCTGAATTTTACTTGTCCTCAAGTAAAACAAAACTAAGGAAATCCTACCTATACCACTGTCGCTGGTCTCTCGAATGCATTTAGCGTATGCACTAAGCCTTTTAAACCACTAAGTGTCCCTAGTGGACGAGTTGAAGTCTCGTGAAGGTTTGCTTAGAACGTACCTACAAAGTTCTAGGTCAAATATAAGCTCAGATTCCATCAAATGTGACATGTGCAAGTCAGTTAATCTCACAACAAAATGGAGATGTCAATCAAGATATCGAGGCACAATCCTAGCACTGATAACAAAAAAAGGACATGTGATAAGAGTGTAAAGTGTATCTACACATGTGTAAAGAAAGATCTGAAGTTATGACTACTAATCACCAAGAGATAGTTTCTCAGGCTAAGAACCAAGGTCGAAATCTAGCTAGCTGTCCGGACTTTACGAGAATTGTGAATGAGTTGGAGGTATTTCACAATTACTCGCGTTGTACATCAATGGCATACACCCTCCTTGCTTATTACAATGAAACACAAAAGATGACTCTTTACATGACTCTTATTTACATTGACTACTCTCTTTTATTTTGGAACAAGAGAGAATGGAATTGAAAAATACATGATTTTTTTTTTTTTTTTTTTTTGTATTTTTTTTTTGTATTTTTTTTTTCTGAATATATACATCGTTTTTTTTTTTTTTTTTTTTTTTTTAACAAGAACTTGAAATTGATTTTTACATATGGTAGCTCTTTTGATACATAACAAAAATAAACAAAAGATTACATGACACTTTGCAAGAGGTAGCCCTTTTTGATGCACCCAGTTAAATTCGATGGTTGTCTTTCTTAATGTAACCTCCACCTTCTATCCCAACCAACCAAAGAACAAGCTAGTCAAGTTTCGTTCAGTATTCTAAAGTGATTGGCAATCGTGACTTCCTATCAAACACCTTGAAGATCGAGGCTATACATGTATTGGTAGATCGTGCGCGTGCAAATTTCTTATCACTATGTGGATTGTGCTAGAATCAGGGTGCCTAAATATCTAGACTAAGACTCCTAATAATTACATATTTGCACAAGAGTCAACATTTCAAGGTAAATGAGCTCCATTTTTTATGTTTTTTTTTTTTTTTCAAAAAGAAGGAGTTCTTGTTTTCAATTATGGCATATTATCAAAGTATCTACTTTTCACCCCCAAACCTAAACTAAACATTGTCCTCAATGTTTCAAAATATGAACAAAATTATAATAAAACATATGAAGAGGATCATGTTGAGTAGAGAAAAGGAAAGAGAATACCCGATTTCGGCGAAAGCAATATTAGAACTCCGTTATTCAAGGCAAGAATCCAACATATGTCAGCCGAGATCATATTGGATTAGCAAAATATATACAAAAGTAACAAAAGGATTTTTAAAATTTTTATCTACTGGATTATATACAAAAAATTCACCATACACTAACAATCTAAAGAGTTGAGGATCAACCCAAAAGACAAAGTGTAGAGGTTTCAACAGCTCCACACAATAATAATATGATAGGCATGCAAGTGAATCTGTGAAACAAAATGAGCTACCCCCAAACCTGGATTTTACAGAAGATATAATTTTGAAAACAAAATCACGCAGTTTCGGGGGTTCATCATGCACAAGGTCTAGCTCGAAATGAACTGTGCTAGGGACGGGAAAACATGCATATTCTAACTGTGGCTCCTCGAAAATATTGTATTTAGATGCAAAATAGTCCAAGAGGACTTGGGAAGCACACAGTTCCAAACCTAGATTAGGGACTCTCAGAAAAATTGGTTTGACAATATGGGTACAAACCAAATCTAGGTTGGGTGGAAGGCCATCTGATTGTGACTTATGTAGGAAGATAGGAACATCATTATTAATCGCATCAACATCTCCTAAGTCTTCTACAAGTGTCATAACATGCTCACAATCATTAAAAAAATCGGCAAGATCACAATCAGAGTCATCAACATCATCAACAGATTCATTCTTATGCATCGGCAAATCAGGAGAAATATCACAATGTGACCTAGGTAGAGAATCAGACACATCAAATATATTTTCATGCATATTAGTGTCTACAGAAGATTCAACTATTCCTATGTCATGCTCATCTTCACAGAATAATTGTACGAATCCCATGTCAATATCAAAATCATATGAATTACAATGAGTATTAGAAAGAACAACATGCATGAAGGTCGAGGGCGAGAATCCATATGTTTTTGAACCAACAGGTTCCACAATATTTTCATGTTCTTCTAACATATCATCATAATCATCATAATCATCATCATGGTAGCATGCATATTGGTCCTCATTAACAGTTGTGGTGTCATTAGTCAACTCATGTTCCTCTAGATTAGGTTCATATTCAATATCATACACATGAGAAGGACTAGACATGCTATTTCCAAAGTTCAATTCATTACCACCAATATCATGTGACAGTGTCTCAGTTTCCCTAATGGACTCCCAGTGACGGGTTTTCTCTGCAATCTCAGCTAAAAATTTCCATGCATCATCCACAGTTTTATCAAGAAATTCACCATTACACATACACTCAACCATGGCTCGAGATTTAAAGTCTAGTCCCTCATAGAGGATAGCGACAAGTCTCCACTTCTCAAATCCATGGTGTGGACATTCGCTCAACAAATCATTAAAACGTTCAAAATAGTCAAAAACAGTTTCCTCATCCAACTGGACAAAACAATTGATATTTTGACGAATAGCGATGGTCCTATGATGTGGAAAAAATCTTTGGAAAAATTGATTAGTGAGTTGTTCCCAAGTGGTGATTGATTGAGGTCTCAAACCGTAAAACCATGTTTTGGCCCTTTCCTTTAGAGAAAATGTAAACAAACGCAATTTCAGAGAGTCTTCGGACATATGATCAGGTTGCATAGTCCGACAAATTTGTTCAAACTCTCTTACATGAGTATATGGGTTCTCAGAATCGAACCCTCGAAATATAGGAAGTATTTGTATCATGCTTGCATTTATTTTAAAAGGGTTATTGGTTTGAGGTAAGACAATACATGATAATGGAATTTTTATTGTGGGATACATGTATTCATGGAGAGCACTAGGTTGGCACATATTGTAAAGACACAAAGCCCACTATTTGGTTTTAATGGGTTTGGATTTTTGGGAAAAATATTTGGTTTTAATGGGTTTGGATTTTTGGGAAAATTTTGGTTTTTGAAATAAGGAGCAAATTTTTTTGGTTTTTTTTTTGGGAGCAAGTTTGGTTTTTGTAGAAGAAAAATTTGGTTGTTAAAATGGGAGCAAGTAATTTGGTTTTGAATGGGAGGTAATTTTTTTTTTTTTTTTTTTTTTTTTAACATAAAATTTGGTTTTTGAATGGGAGCAAGCCCACTGTTGGTTTTGTGTTTGCTTTGGCTCAGCTGGTTTGAAAACGTTTGGTGAAACTGAGTCCAAAATCTCGGCCTAGAATTTG
This sequence comes from Papaver somniferum, assembly GCF_003573695.1. Taxonomy (NCBI): domain Eukaryota; kingdom Viridiplantae; phylum Streptophyta; class Magnoliopsida; order Ranunculales; family Papaveraceae; genus Papaver; species Papaver somniferum. Next base: position 57,874,565 of record NC_039362.1, read on the forward strand.
GGTACTCGGCCCACTAACGAGTTAACCTAGCGTGATCGGTTACAAGCTCAGTTGGGTTTAAAAACCCAGAATACAAAATACAAGTCCAAATTAAACAAGCTCACAAAAATTAAATACAAGCCCACAAATTAAACAAACAAGCCCACAGAAATTAATTACAAACCCAACAGAAAATAAAAAGCCCAAAAATTGGCTTTAATATTACAAGCCCACAATTAAAAATTGGAATCCCACAATTCGGGTTCTCTTAAATGGGTTACCTTTTAAGCACAGCCCAGCTGCTCTGATATTGTTGCAAAAACCCAGTTGGGCTTTGGTTCTTTTCCTTGGTGGCGTCCCAGCAGAGGAAAAACTGGTTCAGAACAGCAGGACCAACAGCAAATGAAGTGAAGCAGATGCAGATGCAAATGCTATGCAGTGAAATGCAAAAATAGCTAATAAAACTACAAGAAAAACACAGCACCAATCCCCGGCAGCGGCGCCAAAAACTTGGTGGACCCGGGAAAGCGTATAAAATTGAAGCGAAATGAAAACGGGCCTACAGTAATACCGCAAGTGCACGGTTGTCAGTTGTAGCTCGTGCAAGTACGGGTCGATCCACAGAGACTGGGGGTGTTTGGAGTTTCTAGCTATTTGGGCTCTAAATTTGCTATTGGGCTTCTAATTGTGCTTTGGGCTTAGTGGGTTTGTTTGTTTGGGGTGTAGGTGTTCGGTTGCTAGGGTGTGAAACAGGTGCAGCGGAGTTTGATGATCTGCGACAAGGAGCGATGGATGGGAAGATGGTAGGTGGATCCAACGGCGATACGGAGGTAAGCGTGGAGCGACCGTCGGATGAAGTGATGTAGCAAAACGGACGACCCAAGATGGAGATGGGCGTTGCGATGTAAAGCGGGGGCTTCGGAGTTTGATGTGCGATGATGGAGCGACCGTAGGATGCTGAAATGCTTCGATCTGACGGATGAAATCCGAGACGGGCTTGGATAGTGGAAATGTGTTTGAGTAAGGGTTTTGGGCCTTGGGTATGCCAAGCCCATATCTTCTTTAAGGACAATTCTTCTTCTTCAAGCCCACTTCTAGCCTTTTGGTCTTGTGCACAACATTCTTCGCGGCTTCCTTGTGTAATTCCTCCCGGCTTTTCACTACTTTTCTGCTCTTTTCCGCTCTGCTATTCATCCAAACTTTATTTATTACCTAAAAATGCAAAATTAAGTAAGAAAAATATTTATTCTTGAAAACAATGAAAATACAGAATATGGGATAAAATGTAGAATTAATGCACAAAAGATGAGTTAAATGCCAAGAAAAATATATAGAAATATGCACTTTTTAGCACTCATCATCTTGCTCACCACAAGTGACTGAAACAGACTTTTTCGCAACTATGGATTTTTCACCATCTATAATTTTTAGCTTATTTTGTTTCACTTTTGGATTATCATGAAAGAGATCGCTTTTGAAACCTTTCAAATCCAAATCCATCTTTCCAAATAACTTTTTAAGTTCCAACATCATGGATACTGTCACATGCCCATTTTCCTGACCTGTAACATATACTTCCTTCTCCATAGTCATGGAATTTTCTGGGAGATCATTCCTTTTCACACTCAAAGCATCATTGACTTTCTTTGGTATCCACTTCTGAGTGTGTTTAGGAATAACCGGAACCTTCTTCCCATTACTCACTTCTAGAATTCTCGGAGGAGAATTAGATTGTTTGTTCTTTTGAAAGTTAGTGTTTCTCCAATTGAGAGCATCGAATCTTGTTTTCGTATTTACGAAGTTATCCTTTTGACAGCCATTACGGTTGTAAAAAGGATTCATATGACGTTTATAGGCAAATATAGGTTTATCACAACACTGATTCCTTTGCCTAAAGGTTGGATAGTTACAACCTGTAATGTTAATGAGATTAGGCTTAAGATAATATCTTGGTTTCACAACTTTGTGATGCCCAAACAAGAACATCTCCTTTCCAGGTGACCTTTGTTTCCACAATAATCAAAAATATAAGGAACGTTCTTACCCAGATTCATGTGTGTTGTTTTTGGAGGTTAATATAGTTTGCTCTTTCGAACCTTAACTTCTGGTGAAGGAATTTCACTTTTGCTATCAGTGGAAACCTTTTGTTGAGAAGAACCACTAGCCTTGACAAATTTCACCTCTTTGCTAATACTTGGAGCATCTATTCTCTTATAGCCTAATCCTCGTGTATCACGATGATTGTTACTTTATCCTAGCATTGTGGTTAATTTGCTTGAACTAACATTGAACTTTTTTAAGTCATCTTCCAACATCTTGATTTTATCAAGAGCAGCAGTTAAATCAACCACAAGGCGTTTTTCTCGAGCGAGATAAGCGCTTTCTCTGTCATCAAAACTTGTTTGCTTAGATTTAATCCTTACTTCAGTTTCTGCAAGTTTCTCTTCCAACAAGAAGTATTTTTGATAAACATTATCACATTCAAGTGACTTTCTACTCAGGTTTTCCTCAGAATCTTTGAGGATCGATTCGCAAGAGCGATTCAAAACATAATGACCTTCATAAATCCTTTTCAATTTCTTGTTTTCTCGACAGAGAGGAGTCAGAAGAGGTGTTGCAAGAGAAGTTGTCATATTCTTTTTTTTTCCAACGAATTCAAAACCTTAACATACTATGAGACTTCCTCATCAACATCTCTATTAATATCTGAATCACCTTCATCAGAAAGTTCATCCAACTGTTCTGTTAGGCGTGTTTTCGGCCTAGTCATCAACAGTTTCAACATCAAAAGAGTGTTTAGATATTAACTTAGATATGACAGTTTTCTCAGGTGAATCCAAGCTTTGAAAAACATCTGCTAATTTATGAACTGGGACGTTATCAGGGATAGACTCGTCCATATAGTCAGATTGCTATAAACACGGACTTATGAGGTCTTACCGTGTTTTCCTGCTCTGTTACCAATTAAAAAAGCGGGGGTCTAAGAACTACACCCAATATTTCTTTTGGGCAATCTGTATGGACTAACTCCAGTATATTTCTAAGAGAATCAACTAGACAGTCAGACTCAATCAAGGAAAATACATCCAAGAGTTATATCTCTGTTTCTCAATGTAATCATCAAATAAAACATATAGAAATTCGCGAGCCTGATTATTATGAGAAACAACTTGAACGGTATCAAAGACCAATGTTCAAGTATCAATCAATTTTTATCAACAACCAAAGGTTGGATTATCTAATTGATTGAACTACACACAACCTGTGATATTTTAATTATATAAACAAATATAATGCGGAAAAGAAATAACACAGACACCAGAAATTTTGTTAACGAGGAAACCGCAAATGCAGAAAACCCCGGGACCTAGTCCAGATTTGAACACCACACTGTATTAAGTTGCTACAGACTCTAGCCTGCTACAAGTTAACTTCAGACTGGAATATAGTTGAGCCCTAACCAATGTTACACTGATCAAGGTACAGTCGCGTTCCTTACATCTCTGAATCCTAGCAGGACTCTATGCACTTGATTGCCTTAGCTGATCTCACCCATAACTAAGAGTTTCTACGATCCAAAGTCGAAGACTTCATAAAAAAATCTGTCTCACACAGAAAAGTCTATTGAATAGATAAATCTGTCTCCCCACAGAAATACCTACGAGTTTTGTTCCGTATTTTGATAAGTCAAGGTGAACATGAACCAATTGATATACCAGACTTATATTCCCGTAGAACAGCCCAGTAATATCAATCACCTCACAATAACTTAATTGTATGGTAGCGGAACAAGATATAGTGGAATCACAAAGAATAAGACGAAGAGCTTTGTGATTACTTTTTATCTTACCTATCAGAGATTAAATCTCGAGGAAATCTTAGAGAAGATAGTACTCAATACGATAGAACAAAGTAAGATCAGAACACACAACTACAGAAAAAATAGCTGGGTCTGGCTTCAGAATCCCAATGAAGTCTTTAAGTCGTTAACCTATAATAGTTTTAGAAAAATCTAGGTTAAAGGAAAATCAACTCTAGTCGCAACTAGTATCACACAGGAAGTGTGGGGATTAGGTTTCCCAGTTGCTAGAGTTCTCCCTTATATAGTCTTCAAATCAGGGTTTGCAGTCGATGTTACCTTGGTAACAAAGCATTCAATATTCACTGTTAGATGAAAACCTGATTAGATTCAAGACAATATCTTTCAACCGTTAGATGGTCTTTGCTTGTTACACACAAATGAAATATACTTTCATTTAGATAAGGGTAACCGTACCTAAATGTGTACACTTAGTTGTCTCAACAATAGTTAACCGAAGTTAGCCACATGAATACTTTCGTATCAACCTTGTTCATCTTAATCAAAACTAGTTCAAATGACTCAAATGAAACTAGTTATAGAGTTGTTCAATTGTTTATATTCTCATAGAAGTATACAAGACGCAATTGAAGAACGATCGGTTTTGATTCACTCGAATCAATTCATGAACATTATAGCCACGGTTTGCAAAGATTGCATTCCTTATTATGTAAATGTATTTTTTCATGAGTATGTAAACATACTTATCGATTTTAGAACTTAACCCACTCAAGTATGCAATTGGGTACGCATACCTAAGTTCCCGGACTTGGTCTTGTTCGCCAGTATGCAAATGAGTACGCATACTGTCGTTCATGGCCGAACTCAGTTGAAATCAGTACGCATACGGGTATGCATACTGTCGTTCATGACCAAACTCAATTGTTGAATCAGTATGCATACGCGTATGCATACTAAATTCCCGGACATGGAATACACTTGCAACAGTTAGCATACAAGTACGCATACTGTGCAATATCCAATCAACAATTAATTGTTCTAAACTCTCATTTTAATCATTGAAACATTCTTAGAAGACGAGAATAGCTGTCTCACACAAACTATTAGCTTCAAAGCAATTTTCAAGTGATCATGATCAATACGAAACATTCCGAGTCTATATCAAATGACTGTCTCACACAAATAATATAAGATGTTACAAGGCGATTTTCACATGATCATATTTTGACTTTCGTCAAGAATAAAAGATGAACTTGGTTAAAGCGAAAGCTTACCAACACATATTTCGATAAATATGTAAGAGAGTTAAACTCAACTCGAAATATCGAATGTGTATAATTTAAAGTCTATATAGCTATACATCTTTTGTCTCAATAGGAGATAGAATAGAAATAGACTTCTGAGTGATATATGAGTTCAAGTCTCCACATACCTTTTGTTGATGAAGTTTCACAAACTCCCCTTAGTAGTTCTCCGTCTTCAATCGATGAACGCCGTGAAGTCTAAAGCTCAACTACACATTCTATCAAGACTTAGCGTTTGACAATTAAACTTGACAAATAAGCTTGAGATAGCAACGCTTGAGAGTTTCGCCGAGTAGTGCTCTAACAAATTCAGTATTACTAACCTCAAGCGGAAGGATGATGTCCTCGTTGTTGTCGTTACTTCGTCTCATTCTTCAGGTCTTCGAAGTAATTTTTGTATGTCTTAACATTACTAGAATTTCTAGTCTAACCTAAACGAAGTTGACTCTAGTATTTAATCAAGCGACTCTAGATGAGTTTTGATACTAAAATATGACAACCAAACTTGACATACCAACGCTTGGTGGGTTCAACCGAGCTATGCTCTAACAACTAGGAGCATTAGAAATGTTGAGACAATATTGTGTTACTCTGAAGAAACCGTATCGACACAATGAACACATTATCCTTCTGTTCGAGGTTAATAATACAAACTTGAGTTGTTTCCATTTCTATCTATGTTTCTTTCAAGTCGTTTATACTGAAAACTTAACATACGAAGTTATATATATGCATCTCTAGTATTTGTGACTTGATCATTATATTATGATCAAAGTGTAAAGGAAGTATATACTAGTTGTTTTATACAACTTAGATATATCGGATTACGAAGTATAACGTTTATATTTTAAATTTTGTAATTACGACATAACACTATTTGGTAATTCGTTACTAGTTCATTGTGTTGAACTGTGGGTTGATTCAAAGATGGTGTCCAAACTAATGTTAGTTGGATAATATTTGGAATTTAATGAAAACAAAAAATTAATATTTATTGCATATCTTTTGATATGTTCGGTTTTGGAAATTCCTTGGTGTCCAGACTACATTGGTCTATACATATTGAAATTTGTTTTTCTTACAAACTTATCCCAGAACACACATACTTCATTTTGTAGTTAGTGTGGGAAGCCAACTAGAAGTATTACTTATAATACTCACTTGGAGACGAAAGTATCCTAATTAGGTGAAGTCTATTACGTGTGTTTCATTCATAGACCTCCATGGGATCAAGAAGCGTCTGGAAGTATCGTTGTCGGAAAACTAGAATCGTATTGTCACTTTAGTTTTTGGTTATTGATTTAATTGACTAACGGTAGTTGAACCTTGATAATCACTAGTTTGTTTATTTCGTGATGCTCCTTTTCTGATATAAGGTCACTCGAACTAGACCAAGGGTCGACAAAGTTCTTGTGATCATCCATTGTTAACAAACTCCGTTCTATGCATGATCGATCACAACAGAATCAAGTTGTTTGTACATGTACACTGAAGACTAAAGATCTGAAAACAAAAATATTTTATTATTGGTATTCTTGTGATTATACTTCGTGCACACTTGATTGATTGGGATCCAATAAGTTTGTTTATCTTTGATAGAATTTCATAACTTGTTGTATAGATCGACGATCTATCATTTGGTGGTTCTTTTCAAGATCCGAATCTTATATGTTGTGAACTAAGATTTTATTATCTCGGTACTATAAATCTTAATTGATCTAAAACGATACAAAGGACTTTATATCATTTAATGGAAGAGATTTTGTATAACTCAATATCTGATTAAGTTCTTGAGATTGATATAGTGGTTAACGAATACAGGTTCATATGTAAAGGGTTCACCAAACCGGGTATGCAGACCTCTACAACCTGGAATAACTTAGGTAATACATACGAGTGTGTGTACCTTGCACAAAACACTTCTAAGTTTCTCATAATTAAATTTGTAAAATTCCCAATAGCCATAGACATTATGCAATGTTCCTTGGGCAATTTCCAAATAATCACTTGTACCAAAAATAGTTTGTGAGCAATAAATTACTCCAACTAAGATCTCTAATGATATACGAACATTGATTGCTTGAATAATATTTTGAGAGCTTAACCAAGACAAGCTTGGACTCGAAATTTCTTCATTACAATATTAAATCTACTAAAATCATACAACATAGTCTCATAAGATAAAATGGTATATGCCATGAGTAAATAGGATGGGTCTGTTTTCACATACCTCTTTGTTGATGAAGTTCTCGCAAATGTCTTTGTTTGCTCTTTAGTCTTAAATATTTGGGGTTTATTTAGTGATGTCTCATACTCAACTACCGTACATTAATACTAGTCCAAGACTTGACTTTAGTAGACTAGAAATTAGTATATAGTTTTGTACATCTAACATTGACACCAACCTTGAGATATAAAAACTTGTGAGTTTGTGAGTTCGATCGAGTGATGCTCTAATAATCTCACTATTTGTCAATTTTAGTGATAAAACTGTTAGATCATAGCTCGGTTGAACTCACCAAGCGTTGGTATGTCAAGTTTGGTTGTCATATTTTAGTATCAAAACTCATCTAGATTCGCTTGATTAAAGACTAGAGTTAACTTCGTCTAGGTTAGACTAGCAAGTCTAGGAATATTGAGACACATAAGTATTACTCCGAAGACCTGAAAAATGTGAAGAAGTGACGAACTACAACGAGGACATCATCCTTCCACTCGAGGTTAGTAATATTGACTTGAACTGTTTTATTTATATTGTATCTTTCAAGTCAAGCTAAATTGACTGCGAAGATGTATACACTGTACATATTGATGTGACATGATCATAATAGTATGATCATAGTATTAAGGAATTAGACTACGAAGTATAACACTTATCTTTTGAACTTCGTAGATATGACATCGACATTCTTGTATATAATTTTATGATTATGTGAATGGGATATGGTGAATATTTCATCTTAGGAAACAATGTTTTACATTTGTTTAAAGGAAGTACATTCATGAACTTGTTTCGTGATTCGAAAGGAAAATTAATAGGCTTATTGGTTTGGCTATTTATTGCATATATTTGGATGACCAATATGTGTGAGTTGGTAGAACCGATCTTAACTCAGTTTATGTATCTTGGTATAATTAATCACAATGCCTAGACTTGTGATTTGATATGACCGGTCCTGGTAATTGGTATAACCGATCCTAAGTAATCACCATGAAATGGTATGACCGATCCTTGTAATTGGTATGACCGATCCTAGTAATTGGTGATCATAAATGTTGTGTGACCGATCCTTGTAATTAGTGTAACCGATCCTAGTGACTGGTGTGACCGATCACAAGTAGATACCATGTGTAGATGGAACCGATCCTTATAAATGGTGTAACAGATCCTAGTGACTGGTGTGATCGATCAAAAGTAGGTACCATATTTAGGTATAACCGATCCTAGTGATTGGTATAACCGATCTGAACCCATGTATGTGACTTGGTAAGACTGATCACAACTAACCATTCTGATTTGGTATGACCAATCACATAGTAGTCTTGGAATACTGGTAAACCAATTCTAAACTTGTTTGGAAGTGCGGTATAACCGATTCCAAGAAAGCAAATCCATGTAAATATGAAATAAGGATCTGCAGTGAAAATATGTCAATATACTCTGAACACGAGCAATAACTCTTATCATTTATTATTCAAAGATATTAATTCCTTGGTACTTAAGGTGATCCTGTGCCGAAAGAAATTAAGAATATTTTAATTAAGGTTTTTGATTTTATATGCTTTAATTACCAACAATTAATGCATAACTCTAAAGAATAAAAATTAGTAATGTGCATTTACTAATTGGAGATTTTCTATTGAGAGATTTTGGGAAACATTGGACAAGCATTTATTGGAATTAGGAAAACCGAATTTGGTCATTCATTGCATATCTTGAGAATATTTTCGATTTTGGAAATTCCTTGGTGTCCAAACATCCTTGGTCTATAAATACCTAAGTTCTCATTTCTAGCAAACTATCCTAAATGCCAGGAAAACTTCATTTCTTGTTGTTTCTGGTGGAGCCATCTATTCGGAGATGAAAGTATCCTAATTAAGTGAGATCTCTTACGAATGCTCGTTTAAAGACTCATGTGGGATCAAGAAGCTCTACGAGTACCGTTGGTGGGAAACTAGATAATTGAAGTGTTATTAGTTTTCGATTTGATTTGATTGACGAAAAATTGTTGAAACTTTGATTATACCTAGTTTGTTTTTGCTTGAGAATCTTATCTTCTGATATAAGATTCACTCAGACTAGATCAAAGCATCAACGAGATTTTTAGAATTGTTGTTAGATATAAAGACATCTTGTGATAATCCATTGTTAACAGACTCCGTTCTGTGTGTGATTGATCACAAGAGATTCAAGTGGTGTTGTGCAGGTTTTGAAGATAAAACAAGATTTGAAGACGAATAAGATTTCTTATTAGTTTTTGTATCTTGTGAATTTAGTGCACAAACCTTGATCGACTGAGATGCAACTAGAATCGATTTATCTATTATAGATCTAACTGATTAGTTGCATGAGATCTTTATTGATTGAGTGTGAATATATACTTAAGTATTTCAGTAGTTATAGTTAGATGATCTAACCAGACAAAGGAATTTATTAGATTAAACGGAATAGCCTTTGTCAACGACTCATCTATATCTTGTAGCCAGATCGAATAGAGTGGTTATCAAACATATTCTTCCTTTTCTGTTTGAAAAACGATCCAAAGGACTTGTTATTCACGTGTGTGACTCTAGAAGTCGAAGGCGCAGGGATACTGGGGGAACTAAGTATCTAGGGGTAGTCTTCTTGGTCTCAACTATACGAAGTTGGTATTATATTTTGTATAGCGGCTTAATTCTAAGAGTATTCAAAACTGAACTAGGTCCCAGAATTTTTTTTGCATTTGCGGTTTCCTCGTTAACCAAATCTTGCTGTGTCCTTTTACTTTGATTTCCGCATTATAATTGTTATTATGATTAAGTAAAATACACAAGTACATTAAATCCGTAATACGTGATAGTGATCCTATAGAGTTTGGTAATTACCGAACCTATTATCAAGTAACACACTTTGTTGTTGTATTGTCTCGATCTTGTATCTATAGTCAATCACACAAGTTATCTTGTTGTTGTATTGCCTCGATCTGGTATCCATAGACAATCACACAAAGTGTGAACCGAATCGTTGTATTGTCTCGACTTTGTCCATAGATGATCACATTCGGTAGAGGACTTATAGGTTGAAATAAAAAGATTGTGGTGTATTTGGGTACCCTCGTCTTTTCAAAAACTAGTTGTTGTTGTGAAGCATCTCCTATGAAATGATGAGGTTAACAAGTACACCACAATCTTTTCGATATCAACCTATAAGTCCAATACCTTGTGTGATCAAATATAGATAGAGACTGTCAAGAAGATGACGACAACAAGGTATACACTTGGTATATTATATAAGTCCGTAAGCGAACCTTAACTATAGGGATCAACCCAAGTGTTTGGTTAATGTACAAGTGCAATTACTTTAATTATAACTAAACAATAATTAGTAAAATCTCGCAACATGATTTTGTTAACGAGGAAACCGCAAATGAAAAAACCTCAGGACCTAGTCCAGTTTTGAATACTCTCACAATTAAGCTGCTATACAAAGACCACTACCAACTTCGTATAGTTGAGACCAAGTAAACTACCCCTAGTTACTTAGTTCCTTCAGTATCCCTGGGTCTACAACCAATCTTCCCAACGCACGTGAATTATAAAATAAAGTCCACTTTCTTAAGTTGCTTCAGCCGTTGTTAGGATTTCAAGCACTCAACTCCTTTGGATCGTCTTCCGAAATAGTAAATGACTAATCTGTTCGGTAACCACTCTTCCAATATCAAGAAGTAACTCATAGATTATACTTGAGCTCAACAAAATCTCTTTCGTTTAATCTAATAAACTCATGTTTTGAGTAAGATCTACCAAGATCTAGATTATCAAGCTAACCAGATCTAGGTATACAAACTATTAGATTCAGATACTGAAGAATATGACTAGTGAACAATTATTTATCAATGATAAACAAGATCTAGTCGGATCCTATCCGATCAAAATTGTGCATGAAATGAAATCACAAAGATATGAAACCAATAACAAATCTTCTTGTCCTCAAATCTTCAATATCTTCTTATGTACCTGCACAGAGTGGTGTTTTTTTAACAATGAAGGATCACAAGTCACCATCAAATCTAAAAATAAATCTGAATCTAGTTTGATTGGCCTTATGTCAGAAGAGAAGACTCTCAAGAATAATCAAACTAGGTGTAATCAAGGTTTAACAATCGTTAGTCAATCAAATCAATAATCGAAAACTATAATAACAATGCAAATTCTAGTTTCCCACCAATGGTACTATTTAGTTTCGCCTAGGTTGCTCTCCTCTGCAAGATAGTATTACAAGTAATAATAATAGTCAGCTAAGCAATGACTACAAATGAAGTTGTCAGCCTGCCTCAGGATAAGTTTGTAAGAATGACAAACTTCACTATTTATAAATCAAGGTAGTTTGGACACCAAGGAATTTCCATAACTGAAAATATTCTCAAGATATGCAATAAACACCTACTTCGGTTTTGTCTAATTCTAACCAATATCCAATTGTCATACCAAAATCCCCCTTGGATTACAACACAATATTATATAACATACAAGATACTTAACTAATATAGCTTCAAGAGATATGTTTTGCTTGCTGAAAAAACAATATATATTCGAAAATCTTAACAAAAATATTCTCAAACCTTTCGGTTTGGGATCTCACCGTGAGTATTCAGGAATATATTTGAAGAATAAAATATAAATGTTTACACATGTTCAAATTACCCACAATGTCGACATCTTGAACTATCCTATTTTTCAAATCCAACTTCCAAAATCATACAAACCGTAAAGTGTACGTGAGTTCGGAAATGAGTTTTTCCATGTGGATCGGTTCTACTAGAGATCCCTAATAGGTAGGTATCGGTTCTGCTAGAGATCCTCAATAGGGATCGGTCCTGCTAGAGATCCCCAATGCATACAAATCGGTCCTGCTAGAGATCCTCAATAGGAACTGAACCACCAATTATTGATTTCTTTCAACTACGAAAAAAGTTTCTTAAGTCTACTTCCATAAACTCATGTATTCAAACATGTTTTCTAGGCATGAAATCAATCCTAAGTTTATTACAAAATCTAGTAACAAGTTACAAAGATTATGTCTATATCGCAATTACGATGTTCAAAAGATAGACGTTACACTTTGTAATTCAATATGCCTAAGTTGTAAAACAACTTGTATATTCTTCCTTGACACTTTGATCACAATAAAATGATCAAGTCCCTAATACTAGATTTTCATATACATAACTTTGCATGTTATTTTTTCAATTTAAACGACTTGAAAGTAACGTATATAGAAATGAAAACAAGTCAAGTCTTGTATTACTAACCTCAAGTATAAGGATGATGTCTTCGTTGATGTCGATGCGTATTTAGAATCTTCAGGTTTTCAGAGTAATACTTGTATGTCTCAACATTTCTAGACTTCCTAGTCTAACCTAATGAAGTCGACTCTAGTAATATAATTAAGCGACTTTGAGTTTTAATACTAAAATATGACAACCAACCTTGACATACCAACGAAGTACTCTTCATGAATGTTTTTATTCATACTATCTATAAAACCATTAGTCTAGGGAATAATTAGTGCAGAAAATTAATGAGAGACTCCCAGTTTGTTAAAATATTCGTAGACATTTGTATCTCTGAATTATATAACACGATAACTTCTTACTTTCTTAAGTTTGCGACCCTGTTCATTTTGGATTTTATTCACAATAATTGTAAACTCTTCAAGAGTATCATTTTTGTGTTTCAGAAAAGCAACCCGAGTGAAACAAGTATAATCATCAATCATTATTAAGGCGTGTCTTCTTCCTCCAACTATAGCCTATTGGATAGGACCAAAAAGATCCATGTGTATAAGATCAAGATGAGCTTTAGTAATTATATCCCGTGAAAGTTTATGTGGAACTTTTCCTTGTTTATCATTTTGACAAGCACCACAGATAGCTTTAACCTTAACATTAATTTTTGGAACACCTCTGAGCTTATCAAACATTCTATATTTGATATGAACAAACTGTCCATACCATAAATGAGTTGACTTTATTTTGGTCAGGTTACAATATAAATTTGATTGAATATGAAGAAGATAACAGTTATTCCTACTACGAAGTCAACGAAACATAATCTTTCCAAACTTATCTTCAATATCACAGCCTGTCATATGGAAAATAACCTCATGACCTCTATCACAAATTGAACTTATAGATATAAGATTGGATTTCATTCCCTTTACGTAAAGAACATCATGAATTTCAGGTATACCTGGTAGTTATGTAGTTCCCTTCTTGCCGATGAGACTTTAATAAATCTTTGTCACATCTTATTCAAGATCTTGATAGTCCTTGTTATCAGAATTGTAATATAATAAAGAGGATTGCTAATCTTCATGACGGTTTAAAAGCTTCAAATATACATCTACATGATGCACTGGATAGGGAATCAACGCTTCAAGCAATGTTAGAAGAATAAGTTGAACACAACAAGCTTTTGGTTGGAGTAATTAAAAATATCTTGGATAAACTGGAACTAGTTAAAAAGGAATATTTGAATCTTAAAGATTTCTCAATTTTGGATTCGCCTTTGATTTCTAACCTGATAACTAATTATCGGAAACCAGGTACTTGACGAGGAATCCGATATGTAAAACCTGATAAATCTAGTTCGAAAGAAATATATTTACACACAAAAAAAATAACTTTTGGAATCATTTGTACGTTCTGCATCCAGTGTGTACATTTTCAACAATCATGTAAAGTTTTCAATAAGATAATTTGTAATGCAAAAATTGTGTTTGAATTGGCTCAATAAGTTGAGAAAGATATTTCCGAGGTACTATCAGAAACTATTTTTTATAGTAAGGATACTGCTGAAAATTGTATGGGTGTCTTTGCATTCAAATCCACCTCCCCATTCAAATGATTTGTGGACAGTGAATGCAGTAGACATATATATATATATATGCATGTGATCTCTCATGGTTTTAAAAACAGATGAATACAAAGGAGGATCCGTTACTTTCGGAGATGGAATTCTGAATCAGGGACTAAAAAAGTATCTTCGTTCGTATTTTCAGGATTTCCATACAGGATGTAAAGCCAATTTGTATGAACCCCGCTCTGATACCAATTGAAAATACGAGGGTACTAAGTATACCACCAATTTTTCGAATCCAATGGCCTTAAAACATACGAGTAGAGAGAATGATTTTAGAATTAAATAACTTTAGCGCGAAAATAGTAAAAGCACACAAACACAACAGTTTTGTTAAGGAGGAGACAGCAAATTCGAGACCTAGTACGGTTTTGAATTCTCTCATAATTAAGCCGTTATACAAAGAATAACACCAACTTCATATAGTTAAGACCAAGTTAACTAACTCCAAGTTACTTAGTTCCTTCAATAACCCTGCGCCTACTACCAATCTGGTTAACACACGTGAATCCTAAGATAAAGTCCACTATCTTAATTTGCTTTACCCGTTGTGAATACTTTTAACACTCAACTCCTTTTGATCGTATTCCGAAACAGTTCGGGAATGAGGTAGGTTTGCAAACTCCTACCATCTGTTCGTGAACTGGCATAGATTTGCAAACCCCTATGACTTGAATTTGCGAACTGCCAAAGGTTTGGAAACCGTTATACAGTTATATTCTAACAGAAAGTCACAAACTACATACATGACTATGTTCGCTTTTGCTACAAATCTCATAAACACTCCTAAGACAATTATATTCACAAAATTACTTTGGGCTTGTGGATTATTTTTTGGTCCTGAATGTTATTGAACACCGTTAAGTGCTTGTAAGTTCAACGACATATTTTCCAATATGCACTATCATTGTGCACGGTTCCAGAACCAGACCATAGTGCATATTCTTCAAGGATGCCTTTTCACATGCATACATGAATTCTTAGTAAGAAATTCATCTGAAATGAGAAAGCTTTGCTTGGATCTCAAGCTAACCTTAGCTTGAATTCAATGCTATGTGTAACCTTGATAATCTAAAAATAGAAAGAATCCTGCAACAAGATTTCTTAATCCCTATCACTCTTGTGTACTAGTTGCAAAGCTAGATCTAGCCATCCTCTATAACCTAGGTTCTTTATAGAACTGTATTATGGGTTACGACTTCGAAGACTTCACTTAGCGATTCGTGAAGCCTGGTCAGACTATCTTTTTACCTAATAGTTCGTGTATCTAGACCTTACTCTACTATTTATTGAAGTTCACGGAGTTTAGATCAGGAACAAAATAGATATAAATCACAAAGTTCTCTTAACCTCATACGTGATTCCTCAAGATAGCTATCTAAACTCTTCTTTGATTTGTTAGATTTATTATTGAGAGGTGGCGCTAGTGATCAAGGCTTCTCTACTAACAGAGTGTAAGTGTTCTGGATCCGTGAGGTTTTGCTACACTTTGTTTACTTTAAACAAATTTCCAAACATAGATTCAAACATATCAAATGGGCTTGTTGTTAGAGGTAGATAGGTATCGAAAGTCTTCACCAAGGTTGAAGCAACTATTTAAACAAAAATCATTATTTTGACTAAAAATATAGCTACTAGAGGCAAATTAGCTATTAACAAAAATAAGTTGATAAGGGTTTTCAAAATTACCTAAAAATGACCTTATTTTAACTTATATGGTAGGACACAAACTAGTCATGTTAAAAAAATGAAATTGAGAGTCACTTTTCCGAAAGGGGTATTTATCTAGTTACCACTTATTTAATTATTGGAATAACGTGACTGTATAAATTGCTAGAAAAATATTTCTACTTTATTTCTTATAGGGTATTTGGTTACCAGAAATAGAAGTACTTTTGTTTGTCCAGAAGCGAAAATATTTTGCTTTACAAAAACTTAATTTTTTTGTTTCTATAAGTCATTCTGAAATTGTGCACCAAAAGTTATTTATGACTTTTTTGCTTCCAAAAGTAAGGAAAAAAACAACTTTTTTAAATGGTATCCGAACATGCTATTAATCTCTTGCCTTATAAGTTCGATCACGTTTTCATATTTAGTGAGATCCTGATCTTAAAGCTTCTCCGATAATGAATGTGGTTGTTTTATATGTGGCACCTTAGTGACATCATCTTAATAATTATAATTAGTTACTATATTAGCGAATAAACTCCTACACATAAGGAGTATATAATTTTGATCTTCAACGGGTAGGTGTTTGGAAGGCATGCTCCAAATAAAATTTTGAAACTAAAGGTTCATACATAGGACTTCTTCCCAAAACTGTACCATGTCATCTTGACATTAGTTATGGAGGATAGGAGTGGAAAAACATTTTTGAGAAAACGAATATGCATCCTATATGAATTTAGATATTTTTCTTCACTCACATTCCATTATAGTAGCTTTTAAAAGATCTGAATCTATTTGATATTTTTCTTCACTCACATTCCATTATAGAAGCTTTTAAAAGATCTAAATCTATTTTTGTGCATTCTTTTAAAAAATGTTAATTTGACACGTTTATTTTATTTCTTTAAATAATTCCATTACCATTACCATGCATTCTAAGAATCCTATAACTTTTAAAATTAAATTTCATTCAAAGAATCTTATAACTTTTAAAATTAAATTTAAGGATGTCACTGAAATATCCGCGTCAAGAAAATCCGAAAGGTCACCTGTTTCATATAAAGATATCCATGAAAATCTGGCCTGCTGCCGTCCAATGTACAGTAATGAATTTATGAAAATCCAGCCGGCTGCCGTCCGTTGTACAGTAATAAGTACTAAGGAAAATTTTTCATTTGGTCCTAGGCCCAAATAAATAGTTATAGTAGGGTCCTTCCAGAAAAACAAGTTATCTATAGGTCCATAGTAATTTAATATTGTCCAATTACCCCATTACCCTTGGTCTTTTGTACGTGTGCTAATAAAAAGACTAAAAATTTAGTTCTCTCTCCAGAAACACAATGTTTCTCTCGGTTTCTTCTTCTTCCTTTTGCTCGTTCTCTTCTCTTTTGTTCGCTGGTAATTGCAGTGAAGATCCAAGATCGAAAATCAGTGGTTTCCCATATTAAATCTTCAAACACTAATGAAATCATCAAAATCCTGATTTTTAGTAAAAAGATTACAAAAATATATTGAATTTATGACCTAAACTTTTCAATTTCAAGCAATAATAAAGAAAATCTACACAACAATGGTGACAAGAAGAAAATCAACAGAAAACTAAAGGAGGAGTGATAGAAGATGATTTTGAAGATTCAGCAGCAGAAAAAAATATTTAAAGTTTGGTCCAGCGGTACATATATGATGTACTGGAAAAAAAATCTTAGTTTGATTTGTTATTATTCATAAATTCGTCAGTTACTTTACTTTGACATGCAGTCGATTTTTACAGTGTGAACTGTTCATATACGTTGTACTAAAAAAATTTGTGACTTTCATATATTCATCACTTATTCGGTACATTTATGATTTATATTGTTTACTGCAAGGAAAATTCGAGAGCAATTGCACGGCACTGCAAAACTTAAGTGAAACTTTTTCAGTACATATTTTTTATACTGCTTTGATTTGATTTGACTTAGGAATGTCAAATAAATAAGAAAATGATCATTTAACAAGACCAAGAAGCAAAACAAAAACATAAAAAGAAAAAGAAATAACAGAAACTTTTGGACAACTAGATTCACACTTTCCTCCTACAAGTTACAAAATTTACCATTGACATTACTTACTGGAATCCTCTTTTTTCAAGAATCCTCACAGTAATCTGGACATGCCTCCCATAACATAAAACAAACCTTAGTGGAATATGCTTAGTGCCACGAGTTTCCAGCTTTCCCTACCACCCTTCCAGCTTTCCCTGCCACCTAACGAGCCACTGCTAGCCGAAACACTCCCTACTGCTCCACTTCCGTTGAACCTTTTCCTCCCAAAGCACCAACAACCTCATTATAAGAAATGTCGAAAATGTCAGATCCAATTCAACCTGTCCTCTTCGAGTCTACACCAACACTGTCAGCAGCGACCTCATCATTCTGAGGCACCACTCAAAATCCAGGAAATTGAATGAGGCACAATTGTTAGTACAACATATATGTACTGTTTAATGACTACTCTGCGAAGTAGCTTGAGAGATTCCACTGTAGTTCTAGTGGCTGCATGGGCTTCATGAGCAGTGTATTCGTAATGTAAATAATCCGTGTTTAATATGGGCACATAATATGTATTTATAAAATTGGTGCAGCAAATATGTACTCAAAACAAGAGTATATTCTGTTTGCACTAGAAAATGATGACAATATGTTGGAATCTTGCAATCAGCATGCTAGTCAGCTATCAACAGTGGTGCCGCAAATTAAATTACCATGGTCTACAAGGGGAAACACACCCTTGATCCCCTTTTCGATTGCCAGTTGCATAAAATGCTAAAAAAAATTAAGAATACATCAACACACTTAACTACCCTCAGTAACAACCTATGTGTTACACCTTCATGCAAATTTACAGCTAGTTTGGAACTAATCACTGATTGCTAATCATTACCTGACCATCGGAACCAACAAAAAAAATACTTTATTATGAATAGGAGAAGGTGCCAAAGCATTGACATTACCCTTGTGGCAAAGAATGTGTCTGGAAAGGAATTTCTTGTTCACCGTCCCAAAACTGTACACTACCAGTACTATCTCGACTAACCACGATACCATACCTAGAAGAAAAAAGACAATGATTAACGACTACAAATCGAAACAAGACAAAATCAGTAGATGATTGAATATTAAACAACTTCTGCCAAAGATTTTTGTTCCTGCAATACAAACGAAATGGCAATATTAAACAGTCTAGATTTGGAACACAAGTTAAATCAGTCTTACTGGTAACCACACAAGTTATTGAAGTAACACTCAATGCAAAGTACAACTTTGGAATTCATCTAGTGCAAATGAAAGATCCGTAGTGCGATTACAAATCCACAACGCCTAACACCAGCTACGCAAATAGCAAAAAACGAAATGCCAAATCCGACAAAATTAGTAATTAAGAGTGCAACCTCAGTCAGATTGTATAAACTATTTGTTTTGGCTCCTACAATATATTTGAGAAATAACACAGAACAACATTTATACAGTGATTTTTTTCTTGAGTGTGGCGATTATACACTGAGAAGTATCACAGTACATCATTTATACACTTATTTTCTCAGGAGTGCAGTGCTTATACACTGATTTTCTATTAAATTATGGGCCAAAGGAGGTAATCTCCGTAGCTCACCAAATACGACAATTGCCAATTATATACTCTATAGTTATACTGCAGAGAGACAAGAGATGCTTACACCCATGTAATTCACAATTTTTATTTTTATGAAGATGAAAATTGTATTCGGAATTTCTTGTTTGCAAGGTGGCTTGGCAAGTTACTTTCTCAATTATTACATGCGTATGCACCATCGGCTAATGGACATGTTATCGAGAACTTAAAGAAATGCTTTTAAAAAGAGTATTTAGTTATGTGCAAGTGTAATCAAAATAAGATCAAGTGGCAGATACAATAGGAACAAATGGAAACTGATTTTTAGGAGTACGTCATTTATGTACTATGAAAAATTCTTATTCCCCGATTCATAGAATTCCAGCAAATCTAAAAAATTTCATAGTAACATTATTGGTATGTTCACACAACATAACCTATGCGTAATGCAAAAGAAAGGAAATTCATCCTTTCACAACGGTCAGTACATATTAGCTAGACTCATACTTTCATTGGATTTTAAACATCATAACAGGGATTGCATTCTAAAATACAACTAATTCCATCTAAAACCTTTGCATAATGCTAAGATAACAATTTTTCCTTTCACAACTGTGTCAGTACATATTTGCTTCACTCATATTTCAGTGGATTTTAAGTATCATAACAGGGATAACCTTTGAAAAGATAACTAATTCCATCTAACACCTATGCATAATGCGGCACAAACACAAATCAGGCTAATGTAAATTTCATTTTGGCAAATGGTGCACTTGTCTTCACAGCAGAGAGATGAGTCTGTAGTAAATCATGGTATATTGTAATTTACATAATAAGAGAGAATAGACTTACATATCTTGTAGATGTTTGCTTTAGATCTCTTGTTTGTTCATAAAATGCTTGTAAAGTCTAGTAGCACCACCACCTTTTGAGTACAAAATGAACAACACCATCAACACCATTAATGAAACGGAATAGAAAAAATTTAAGTGAAGTCGTGGCGAAGATCTCAAAGATCTAATTTAACAAAACCAAAAATTACCAAAAATCAAAAAATAAACTCAAGATAATCCTCTGAATATGAAATCAAAAACAACAATATTAGAAGCACTACTTTCAGCTAAATCATTGACAAGGAACACTACTTAGTCATTGGTTTAAACTACTCCTAAAAGTAATGAAATCTGTACCTGTGTATGAAGACTTTGCCACATATAAAGTTAGGAAGTACGAAGTACATCGTTTATGCAACGATTTTCTCTTGAGTGTAGAGTTTATAACTTGAGAAATAACACAATATAACAATTATACACTGGGATTTTGTCAGCGGTAGCGCATATACACTGGGATTTTGTCAGCGGTGCAGCATATATACACCTTGACTTTTCAGCAGTGCAACATATATATACATTGTGTCTTTTTAGTAGTGCAGTGTATATACACTGTGACTATCAAATGTAAGCTAAACAAGGTTTAGGATTGTGGAAACATTGGCATTAACATATGCACAAGGTTAAACTAGTAATCCATAACATTACTCTTTCACGAAATGACTACCATTCTAATCAAATTTCTAAATGTTGTAATTATGGGCGAACCTGTGTATGAAAGCTTGTCCTATACAAGTTTAGTAAACATTGAGCTGCTGCTGCTGCACTTTCATATCCATGTAGAAGGCATTTATGTAGGAGCTACAAAGACTATCTCTCCGTGCCTGTAAAAAATGAAAAAAATGCAACATCAGAAACATCTTAAATCTAAAAATTCAAGTACAGTTCTTATGCATTGTAAAAATATCCAGTACAACTGCTATGTAGTGTATGTTCTACTCTAGTCTCAAACATACTGCGTTGGGTAGTAGTGTGAAGACGGGTATGCAGTAAGAAGAAAAATTACTTCAATAAAAAATCCAGTATAGTTGTTATACACTGCTCAAAAATCCAGTACAGTTGTTATGTATTGTATATGTTTTATTCTATAATTTTGAACATACTGCATTGGGTAGTAGTGTGGAGATTACCAGCCTATGATTTTTCAGTAAACCAAATATACTCGCATCAAAAATTAACTCGCATGATGGGTACTATACTCGCATCAAAAATTAACAACAATTTCAGAGCCAAAAGCACAAACATATACAACCAACAAAAACATAGGAATATATCAGAACTAAAACACTTTCAATTCAGTATTTCATATGTACTGCTAGATCATATGAATTAACTGAGTATACTATGAACACAACAGAATTACAAGCAATTATTTTCAGTATTCTGTATATGTACTTCTGATTCGTAAACTAAAAATCAACTGCATGTCAAAAATAACTTATAAACCTATGAATCTAACAGAATAAAACAACTCCATTCCAGTATTGGATACAGGTACTTCAGCATCAAACAAAAAAAGTAATAAAACAATGAATATAACAAAATTAAACCAGTTTTTTTCTTCAGTATACCGTTTATGTACTGCTGAATCAAATAATCTGTAACAACAAACAATCATGATTTTAACAAAAAAAAAAGAAACAAAAAACAAAATTATGGCTATATTACTGAATAATCTAAACAATAACAATTTTTTTTCCCAAATCAACACATCAATTCTTCCTATAACGTTTCAGTGGCCAAAGTGAGATCCATTAATCCACTACCAAACGTAACAGATCATTACATCGAACCAATTCACGGATCAACAATCAAACATCCAAAATTAGATCTATTTTACCAGACTGTAACTAGTAGATCGAATCCAACAAATCACTCAAATTTCAGTAAAAACCAATTAATTGATGATAAAAAGAACTCGAACAGCAAAGAAGAAGATACTGAAAATATCAAAACCCTAAGAAAATAATAAAAAGAAGACTAAATTAAGAATCTCATCATTTTTTAGGGTGTTAGAAATGATCAATCGAAGGAGATACAGAGGAATACATCTAGGGAACAAAATCTTGCGCGGATAAACTGATTAATCGATCAAAGACCTCGTAAGAATCTTCATCGCAAGTCGCCAGAGCTCTTCAAATCGAGAGAGACAATAGAGAAAATGAAAAATGATGAATTGTGAATTGGTCTGTAAAGTAGAATGGTTATTTCTGGTATTTTTAAATTACACATAAATGTTACCGCACGTGTACAGGACCTGGGATTAAAAAGTTGGGTCCATTTTTCTGTTTTCTTTTTATTATGGACCTCTGATTACTGGGCTTTAGTGGGTGGACCTGCCACTAATCAATACTAGGATATTAGTACCTATAGGTAATTCCTACGAGTACTAATAACTATTCTTGTGCACGTGTTGATACCTAGTTATCTGCTCCTCCACAGCAATAATAAATTCCCTTACACATCGAAATCCTTACAACGGTCATTAATATTTTGGATCATTATCATAATCACACTTACATACATATTTGCTATTTATACTGTTAGATTCTTCAAATAAGAAAAAGAAGAAGAATCCTTTCAGGAGATTGTCTGACTGCATATATCGATCGATGTCTCAAACTGATAGAATTCCTACAATTGATCTCTTTCCATTCATCAACATCAATGAAGTAGATCAAAATGATGACCAGTTAGATGTTAAGAAGAAGAAAATCAAAGAGGTCATAAATCAAGCTTGTTCCGAGTATGGATTCTTCCAAATTGTGAACCATGGTGTTCCGGTAGGTCTGATGAGCCGAGCACTTGATCTCTCCAAAAAGTTCTTCGATTTCCCTGATGATGAGAAGCTCAAGTTTAGTCCTGAACCCGGTGCACCTCTTCCAGCTGGTTACAGCCGTGCTAATCCCCTTGTTGGTCAGTATGAGCGCTTGTTGATGTTCACTCCGAATTCCAGTTTTAAGAATATATACCCTGACAATCCGCCAGAGTTCAGGTTTGTTCACAATTACATGATTCGGTTATTGAGTTATTCTATTATGTGCAAGTGATGTTTGAGAAATTACTCTGCAGGGAAGTATTGCAGGAAATTTTCTCCCATCTGACAAAAACAGGCTCAGTTGTGGAGGCAATATTGAACGACTGCTTAAACCTCCCTCAAAATTTCCTGCATGAATATAACCTCGACCGAAACTGGGATTTCATGGTGAATTTAGCCTACCAACCTCCAACAGAAACTGAAAGCAGTGGTTTAAGCGAGCACCAAGATTCGAATTGTATCACTTTTGTTCTACAAGATGATGTTGGAGGTCTTGAAGTTCTCAAGGAAGGAAAATGGATTCCAGTGATTCCAGATAAAAGCAGTATCATCGTTAATATAGGCGATGCAATTCAGGTATCCTTCAAAATGTATCAATTTTTGTCAGGATAATAAGCTATTAAAACGAACTAATATTAGTAGTAACAATTTGTTTTGCTTTTTAAACTGAAAGGTACTGACCACCAACAAGTACAAGAGTGCAACACACAGGGTGGTGAGCCAGATGGGATCAAGGCGTCGGCACTCTTTTGCATTCTTTTATAACTTACAAGGAGATAAATGGGTTGAACCATTGCCTCAATTTACAACAGATATGGGAGAGGAGCCGAAATATAGAGGATTCTGTTACAAAGATTATCAAGCACTCAGGTTGAGAAATAAAACACATCCACCTTCTAGACCTGAAGATTTTATTGATATTACTCACTATGCCATACCCAATTAGCACAATCAATATTTTCATGATGGGTGTATGTACACCTTTCATCATCCACCACGTGTACAGAAAGAGACACGTGGAAGGCATGCAAAACAAGATATCAAAACATGATAGCAAGCATCTCATCAGAAGATGCCACCGGTCAGCAGATCTGACGGTCAGGGACAGAGGATCACAGAGGTATGATGGCTCAGAGGAGCACCAGATAATACCCCTTGGGTGTTATCACACCCAATCCCGAGGAAGATCCCAGATCAACGGCCGAGAGGAAGTTTGACTGACACATATGTGACCAGACAAAGAGACACTTGTCTGACACGAGCAGACACCCATCTACCCGCATTAAATACCAAAGAGATATACACGTGTCAATCGGCTCGTGGAAGAGGCGAGGATAATCCTTCGTATTCAAGCTCAGGCCGCAGCATATGCCGAAGACCTTTGCGTAATAGGCACAAAGCACAAGAAGATAAGATTACAACGGCGCCTCA
Organism: Papaver somniferum; assembly: GCF_003573695.1. Classification (NCBI taxonomy): domain Eukaryota; kingdom Viridiplantae; phylum Streptophyta; class Magnoliopsida; order Ranunculales; family Papaveraceae; genus Papaver; species Papaver somniferum. Next base: position 57,899,225 of record NC_039362.1, read on the forward strand.
GAAATGGGACCCACGTTCCAACCATATAACTACCCCTCTCCACTAAGAGAGAAAGGGTCGACTAATTTAGAGCAATTATAGGAGAATATAGGAGAGAGAAATAGGAAGATTAAGTAATCCCCCTACTTCCGCAGACCTATGTATACTCTAAAGTCATTCGACTATCTTTGTAACCATTCAATACATAGTGAAACACCAGTCCCGTGGATGTAGGCCTTAGTGCCGAACCACGTAAATCTGTCTTATTTACATTTCAGCACCTTACATTCAGCGTCAAACTTCATATGCTTTACATTTATACTTGATTCTTGGTTTATTCCTTTATACGAACATTATTTATGATAATATTCGACTAGACAATGACAAGCCCGAAGGCTTCGAGTCGATGAATCGATATAATCATCCCCTTTACGCATACGACGTACAATTCTAGAATTAGGATGTATGCGAGTATTGTTTGTGAACACGTGGATGGCTTCGTGATTTATGTGTTCACAATCTGGCGCTAGAAACAGGGACTTTGTCCCGGTAAAAGATTTATCTTATTCTGTGATTTCACCTTAAACGCGCGTTATGGTTGTGCCCTATTCTGGGTTCAGCGTTCTTTCAAAACCTTTTTTATTCTGGGTTCAGCGTGCTTTCAAAAACTTTTTTATTCTGGGTTCAGCGTGCTTTCAAAACCTTTTTTATTCTGGGTTCATGGTCTTCATTTTCACAAACACCATTTCAAAGCAGACAAACCCACGGCTATGTATCACAGATTTGCACGTAAGGCGTTTTTCTTTTAAAACTAAGAATTAATAATCCATATTCATGAGTTCTCGCGACGGATCTGCCTTTTCAAGAGTTTTCTTTTTCAAAAGTAGCCTGAAAACAAGGTCCATGATTGTTTATTAGAGGATTTGTATTGCAAAAACTAGACCGATGGAGTCTTTACATTTTTCTTTTATTAAGGCCCTTGGGCAGCTCATTTCCTTCTATTCCAATAATCTTGCGGATACGAATGGCACTAACCCGATCCTCGTGGATATCTTTGGTTCTCTTTATTTATTCCCCTATGCAGAAAAAGATTAAAAATGGAAAAGATACTAGAGGCAGGAAAAACCAAAGCCTCATCAAAGGAGACACCGAGGAGTACCCCGGTCATGACCCGAAGAAAGCAGAAAGGAGACAAAGCTAAAACAGCTACTCAGAGGCAGGATGCTGCGGAAATCACCTCACCTATGAACACTAACTCCATTGCAGTCGCGGCTCTCAAAGCAGCAGCCACAAAGAACAACGCAACTGTTGCGGCCCTCCAGGCTACAGAAGCTAACAAGACTTTGGTTTCAAACCAAATCCATCAACAAAAAGAAGGGGTGGCAGAATCTATGACACATCAGCCCGCACATCCACCAGTCTTCGGAATGCCGTCAACCAACGGTCAGAATCAAACCATACCAGTGGTTTTAGTACCGCGGGTGGAAGCTCAACCGAGGGGACCAAACTTGGAGATACCAACAATTGAAGATGATCCTCGGCCACCCTTAATACACACAGTAGACGAAGGGGGGACTATGGTCGTAGGGGTACAAGCCGGAACTCCCAATCAGGGATCAAACCAGTCCCACCGACTGATGGTAGAGCTCGAAGAATTGAAAAAGAGCCAGCAGGTCTGCGCAGATGCCATAGCTCTTCTGGCCAGGGAGAACCAAGACTTAAAAGATAGGATTGCCCAAAGCACGAAGACTAGCCAACAAATGGACGAAGCAAATTCTAAAGCACCAGAGCCTAATCGAGACCGAAGAATCATCCTAGCAAACGCCTCCAGGGGAAGCAGTGCATCCGATCCGGAATATGCCGCCGAATACTTAGACTATTATGACAGTGAAGTTTGAAGAAAGAAACGCTCAACTGAGCATGAGAACGTGGGATATTACCGCGCAATGGAGGAGTTGCGTGATGAGATGATGGCTGAGATCAGGCAGTTAAAAGCCAGACAAGGCGGAGGAAGGCTTGAAGAGGTGATGAAAGAAGCTAACTCCACGCCCCTAACTCATCGCCTGGAAAATACCCCAATTCCGTTAAAGTGCCATGTCCCAACCTTTGAATGCTATGACGGATCTAGTGATCCCGCGGCACATATCCGGTATTATAATCGTATCTTAGCCCGATGGAGTTAAAACGACGCCGTCCTCTGTAGATATTTCCCATCAAGTATGAAGGGATCGGCTTTGTCTTGGTTTGACAACCTGCCACCTGATTCCATCAACTCCTACGATCAAATCGCAGAGAAATTCTTGAGAACCTACATGTACAACAAAGTTGTCAACACCGGAATGGATAAAAAAATTTCTCTGGCAATTGGTTACAAGGGGAACACGAGGGAATACACCAACATATGACACAAGATTTGCCAAGCCATAGGGAGTGTGGATCCCGTGGTAAGTATTGTTACAAGTGGGGATTAGACCGAATGAGTCCACTATTTGGTGAGATCCACGGAAGCGTACCTAAGACAGAAGGAGATCTTCGAATAATTATTGATAAGTAAGCTCGTCTTGAAGAAATCCAGCGTGAGAACCCGATGGCACAAACGCAGAGGTCTCACCGTACCAATTCCGCATAACAAACAAGCGGGGCCAAAAGAAATAGCTCAGTGGAACGGCCTCACGAAGATAGGAAGGAACGAAGATATGAACGACGAAAAGACGATCGAAAATTCGAAGATCAGGTTTACACGAAGCTCAATGCTAGCTATGCTCGGATATTGCGAGAGATCAAAGGAAGGGAAAATTTGGAGTGGTCATGGTCTAAGGGAAAATACCCCCCAAGAACCGAGAAGTATAAAGATTACTGTGAGTATCATTGCTTCAATGGACACTAATGAGTGCCAAATATTGTATATATTTGCACCTTTTTATTGGCATTTAACTCATCATTTGTGCACTAACGCTCCATTTTATCCCATATTTGGTGTTTTCGTTGTTTCAAGAATAAATAATTTTCTCAATTAATTTTGCAGTTTTAGGTACTAAATAAAGCCTGGTTAACTCACGGAGCGAAAAGAGCAAAGAAACGGAAAAGACTCCCGCAGAAAGGCAGCGAAGATTGATGTTTGCAAGAGCCGGATCATTTAAAAGTGGGCTTGAAGAGGAAGAATTGTTCTTAAAGAAGATATGGGATTGGCATACCCAAGGACCAAAACCCTTACCCAAATCCATTTCCATTATCCTTACCCATTTCCATGAGAGTCATCAGATTGGATCCATCTCATCATCCAACGGCCACCTCATCATTGTGCATCAAAATCCGAAGCTCCTGTCAAACACCATAGTACCTAACTCCATCTGAAGCCATCAGTTTTGTTGTATCTCATAATCCAACGGTCGCTACATACCTCTCCATCGTAGCCGTTCGATTCAATCTATACGGGATCATCCAACGCTCTTTACTCGCTATGCATCAAAGTTCGCTACTCCCGCTCAACACCCAAACGCCAAACACCTACACCACAAACCAAACAGCCCCTAACCCATTCTTCATCGACCTCTTCTCCCCAAATTCCTCTCTTCCCTATCACCTGCAACTTCCGCCACCACCATCTCCTTCCATCACTGCCACCACCAGACCTCGAACCACACCACCACCACAACCACCCGACAACTCCACCATCTCTCTACCTAGCCTAGGTGTTTCATCAAATTCACATCCCACTGACCTAGGGTGTGGAGTTGATGAGACGACTCGAGCTAGGGTTCACAGTTCACAAAGAAGAGCAGCAAAAGCAGCAGAACAAGTGGGAAGAACATAAGAAGGTATGGGTCGAGGTGAAATCGCAAGTGGGTACGTCAAATTGAAAATCCCCAAATCAAATTTTAGGTTTTCAAAAATTAGGGTTTAGAAATTTGGGGATTCTGCACTATAAATAGAACATGGTGTTTGTAATGTTAGGGGTATGCCTGGGCTAGCCAGAGCACCAATAGTGTTAGTTTTAGGTTTTTACTTTTTTTTGTTTCAATTCTAATTTTAATTCACAGTTCATGTTCTAAGTTGTTCTGCTAGGGTTAGATGAAACCCTAATTTTCTATTTGTTGTTCATGTTCATGATAATAACCTTGTTATGCTTAATTGTTTAGGATGGAATTTAGTCTTAGGACTTCAACACTTAACTTTCACAGTGTATGTAATGCATCCATTGTAGTTAGATTTATTCGGTGTTGTAGAACTGCAACTCATACTTAACAGTATATATGAACCTTTTGATTAGTTGTACCTTGAAAAGACAGTTAATGCTTAGGAGGATTATCTTAGTTGTGATTGAATCATCCATATCAGATTGACCTTAGATATGTAGAGGATTGACATCCCTTTCATTATCAGTTGTAAGGACAAGGTTAGTGTTAGGATCAGAACAAGTAATGTAAATTAGTGGTGGACTCAAAGGCCCTAGTATACTTCCCATTGTTTAGCTCTTGTCACTGCCACTTTAGGAAATTAGTTAGGAAAACACAAAGAAATAGCATTACACCCTCCTTGTCCCTGAGTACAAACCCCTTCTTACCTCACTCACTACAACTGACCCTGTATACTTGCAGGTCTAAGTTGTAGGTTCTTTTAAAACCACACCAAGTTTTTGGCGCCGCTGCCGGCGACTCGGTAGCGGTGTGATTGTTTCTTTTCTTCCACTTTACTGATTTTTAATATACTGCTTGTATATATGTGTTATATTTTTGGTTTTTCTGTTGTTAATAGTGTTATATGTAACTAGTTTATTTGATCTGCCATTTTGTAATAGTTTAATAACATCATCATTCCACTTCATCTTAGCTGTAGTTTATCTGCCATTTTGTAGTTGTTAACTTAGCATCAATGCATTTTCATTTTCACTGCACTTTCATTTTCCCTGCATTCCACTTCATCTTGGCTTACTGTTTGTATATATATGTTAGCTTAGCCTGCCATGTGTTAGCTTAGTCTGCCATGTAACATAGTCTGCCTCATTTGCATACTTAGCAAACAGTAACCTTGTGTATATATGTGTTAGCTTTCTCTTTGTTCTGTCACCTGCATACCTGCAAAGCATCACTGCATCTGTGGCTTTGCTCTTAATTTTTTTGGCTTTGCTCATTTTGTCATTGTCTGTAGCTTTGCCCTGCCCTGTAACTGCCTGCTTCCCAGTCTTGGCCTTGCCACAACTGCATCTGTTACTGCATTTGCTTGGAGTACTTGATCATTAAGTCTGCATATTGACCATTGGGTCATTTTTGGTTCTATAACAAGTGCAACTGTGAAGTTTAACATACTGTGAAGTTTAACATACTGTGAATGCTTGAATGTGCTGGTGTCACCTTGAATGCATGAAATTTCATGCTGTGAGAACTAATTCTCTCTTCTAAAAACCACCGGGTACCTGCAACTGTTGTGCAAAACAAGGAGAAGGAGAAGCAGAACAAAACTGTTCTAGTGCCTCAAACAGGTGGTGTGGTGCTGTGAAGAAAAGAGCTGAAGAAATTCTGAATTGTGGTGTTGCATTGGTTTGCCAAAGACAAAGACCCAACTGGTTTGTGCAATGGCTAAAAAGGGGTAAGCCTAAACTTTGGGCTCAACTTCAGCCAAACTAAAGTGTAAACCCAACTGAATTGTAAACTGTGGGCTTGTTTAAAACTGAATTTTGGGCTTGTCCTAAACTGAATTGTGGGCCTCAAAACCCAACTAAAACTTCTCTGCTGGGCTTCGTCCAAACTGCCTAGTGGGTTGTGCATTCTCCCACCAATGTGGGCTTGCTTCCAATTTTAAAACCAAATTTGCTCCCAATAACCAAAATTTTTCTCCCACATTCAAACCAAATTTTCTTTTCAAAACCCAACAAATCCAAAAAATTTCAAAACCCATCAAAACCAAATTTTTCTGAAAACAATGGGCGAGTATGTGAATAAACCCCGTAGTCTCCATGAATACATGTACTCTAACAGAATAAGTCAGTTATCATGTATCGTCTTACCCCAGACTGATGGCCCATTTGAACTAAACGCAAGCATGATACAAATACTTCCTATATTTCGAGGGTTCGATTCTGAGAATCCCTATAATCATGTAAGAGAGTTTGAACAAATTGTCCGGGCTATACAACCTGACTATATGTCTGAAGACTCTTTGAAATTGCGTTTGTTAACATTTTCTTTAAAGGAAAGGGCGAAAACATGGTTTTACAGTCTGAGACCGCAGTCAATCACCACTTGGGACCAACTCACAAATAAATTTGTCAAAAAGTTCTTTCCCCATCATAGGACCATCTCTATTCTTCAAAGTATTAATTGTTTTGTCCAGTTAGATGGAGAGACACTTTTTCATTATTTTGAACGGTTTAATGATTTGTTATTTGAGTGTCCTCACCATGGCCTTGAGAAGTGGAGACTGGTCGCCATTCTTTATGAGGGACTAGACTTTAAGTCTCGAGCCTTGGTTGAATCTATGTGTAATGGTGAGTTCATTGATAAAACTGTGGACGATGCATGGTCATTTCTAGCTGAAGTTGCAGAGAAAACCCATCAGTGGGAAACCTATAGGGAAACTAGGACCATGCCACATGATATGGGTAATCACCATGAGTCAGATGTTGATTTTCCCAGTGAGCTTAATTCTGGATATAGTGTTTCATACCCTATTGCTGAAAATGTCAATCCATATTCACCTATTTTAGAGGCAGATGTATGGACGAAAAACACTAATGGTTTTGACAAAGTAGGATTTTCATGTATTTGTGATGATGATGATGATGATGATGTTATGTTAGAAGAACATGTCTATGCTGAAAATGTTATGGAACCTTTGGGTTCAAATACATTAGGCTTTTCAACCCCGACCTTCATGAATGATGTTTCTTCTAGTATTCCATATACATGTGATGAGGCTACTGATTTAGATATTGTGCAGTTATCCTGTGAAGAGCATGACTTAGGTAATTTTGAATCTTCTGTTGACACTAATGATCCTATGCATGAAAATATAGTTGATGTGTCTGATTCCATACTTAAGCCACAATATATTGCTTCTTTTGATGCTGATATGGATATTTCGGATAACCATGATTCTGAATTTGGACTTGTGCAATTGTTTTGTGATGATAAGCATGCTACACAACTTGATTATGACTTAGAAAATGCTGATGTGACTGATAATATTGGTACTCTTGATCTCATGCATGTGAGAAACTTAGATGTCACCTTCCTACTTAAGTCGCAATCTGATAGCCTTCCACCCAACCTAGATTTGGTTTGTAACAATATTGTAAAACCAACTTTTCTGAGAATACCTAATCTAGGCCTGGAACTGTGTGCCTCCCAATTCCTCTTGGACTATTTTGCATCTAAATACAATACCTTTAAGGAGCCACAGTTGGAATATGCATATTTGCCCGTCCCTAGCAAAGTCCATTTCGAGTTAGACCTTGTGCATGATGAACCCCCAAAACTGCGAGATTTTGAATCCAATAGTATATCTAGTGTAAAATCCAGGTTTAGGGGTAGCTCATTTGGTTTTTCACTCTCACTCGCATTTCAGTCCAATTTTGGTTGCTTGAAACTGTCTATGTTTAAACACTTCGTCTTTTGGGTTGATCCTCAACTCTTTAGGCTGTATGTATATAGTGAATTTTTCTTGTATATAATCTGGTAGGTAATGTTTAGTGGAATCATATGTTTCTTGTATATATTGTGCTAACCCAATGTGAATTCAGTTGAGTTACTGTTGGGTTTCGCCTTGAATAATGGAGTTCAAAACTTGTTTTCGCCAATATCCGGTAATCTCTTTCCTTTTTCTACACTTAACATCGTTCTCATGGTATGTGTTATAATCATGTTTATCTTTTGAAACATTGAGGACAATGTTTAGTTTAGGTTTGGGGGTGAAAAGTAGATACTTTGATAACATGCTATAATTGAAAACAGAACTCTTTCTTTTTGAAAAAAAAAATGAAAAAATCAAAATTAAAAATTAAAAAATTTGAAAAAAAACATAAAAATGGAGCTCATTTACCTTGAAATGTTGACTCTTGTGCATGTATGTAAACATAAGGATTCTTAGTCTAGATATTTAGGCACCCTGATTCTAGCACAATTCACATAGTGATAAGAAACTTGCACGCGCACGATCTACCAATACATGTATAGCCTCATCCTTGAGGTGTTCTATCGGAAGTCACGATTGCCAATCACTTTAGAATACTGAACGAAACTTGACTAGCTTGTTCTTTGGTTGGTTGGGATAGAAGGTGGAGGTTACATTAAGAAAGACAACCATCGAATTTAACTGGGTCCATCAAAAAGGGCTACCTCTTGCAAAGTGTCATGTAATTTTTTTTGTTTCTTTTTGCTTATGTATCAAAAGAGTTACCATGTTGTAAATATTTTTTTCAAAAAAAAAACAAAAAAAAATGATGTATATATTCAGAAAAATATCAGAAAAAAATCAAAATGAAATAAAAATAAATAAAATTAAAAAAAAAAATCAAGTATTTATCAATTCCATCCTCTCTTGTTCCAAAAATAGAAGAGAGTAGTCAATGTAAATAAGAGTCATGTAAAGAGTCATCTTTTGTGTTTTTGTGTTATAAGCAAGGAAGGGTGTATGCCATTGATGTACAACGCGAGTAATTGTGAAATACCTCAAACTCATTCACAATTCTCGTAAAGTCCGGACAGCTAGCTATATTTCGACCTCGGTTCTTAGCCTGAGAAACTATCTCTTGGTGATTAATAGTCATAACATTCGATCTTTCTTTACACATGTGTAGATACACTTTACGCTCTTATCACATGTCTTTATTTGTTATCAGTGCTAGGATTGTGCCTTTGATAGCTAGATTGACATCTCCATTTTGCTGTGAGCTTCTACTGTCTTGCACATGTCACATTTCATGGAATCTGAGCTTATATTTTGTCCTAGAACTTTGTAGGTACGTTCTAAGCAAACCTTCACGAGACTTCAACTCGTCCACTAGGGACACTTAGTGGTTTAAAAGGCTTATTGCATTCGCTAAATGCAATCGAGAGACCAGCGACAGTGGTATAGGTAGGATTTCCTTAGTTTTGTTTTACTTGAGGACAAGTAAAATTCAGATTTGGGGGTATTTGATGAGTGCTAAAAAGTGCATATATTTGCACCTTTTTATTGGCATTAAACTCATCATTTGTGCACTAACGCTCCATTTTATCCCATATTCTGTGTTTTCGTTGTTTTCAAGAATAAATACTTTTCTCAATTAATTTTGCATTTTTAGGTACTAAATAAAGCCTGGTTAACTCACGGAGCGAAAAGAGCAAAGAAACGGCAAAGACTCCCGTAGAAAGGCAGCGAAGATTGATGTTTGTAAGAGCCGGATCAATTAAAAGTGGGCTTGAAGAGGAAGAATTGTTCTTAAAGAAGATATGGGATTGGCATACCCAAGGCCCAAAACCCTTACCCAAATCCATTTCCATTATCCATACCCATCTCCATGAGAGCCGTCAGATTGGATCCATCTCATCATCCAACGACCACCTCATCATTGTGCATCAAAATCCGAAGCTCCTGTCAAACACCATATTACCTAACTCCATCTGAAGCCGTCAGTTTTGTTGTATATCATAATCCAACGGTCGCTACATACCTCTCCATAGTAGCCGTTCGATTCAATCTATATGGGATCATCCAACGCTCTTTACTCGTTGTGCATCAAAGTTCGCTACTCCCGCTCAACACCCAAACGCCAAACACCTACACCACAAACCAAACAGCCCCTAACCCATTCTTCATCGACCTCTTCTCCTCTTCTCCCCAAATTCCTCTCTTCCCTATCACCTGCAACTTCCGCCACCACCATCTCCTGCCATCACTGCCACCACCAGACCTCGAACCACACCACCACCACAACCAACCGACAACTCCACCATCTCTCTACCTAGACTAGGTGTTTCATCAAATTCACATCCCACTGACCTAGGGTGTGGAGTTGATGAGACGACTCGAGCTAGGGTTCACAGTTCACAAAGAAGAGCAGCAAAAGCAGCAGAACAAGTGGGAAGAACAGAAGAAGGTATGGGTCGAGGTGAAATCGCAAGTGGGTACGTCAAATTGAAAATCCCCAAATCAAATTTTAGGTTTTCAAAAATTAGGGTTTAGAAATTTGGGGATTCTGCACTATAAATAGAACATGGTGTTTGTAATGTTAGGGGTATGCCTGGGCTAGCCAGAGCACCAATAGTATTAGTTTTAGGTTTTTACTTTTTTTGTTTCAATTCTAATTTTAATTCACAGTTCATGTTCTAAGTTGTTCTGCTAGGGTTAGATGAAATCCTAATTTGCTATTTGTTGTTCATGTTCATGATAATAACCTTGTTATGCTCAATTGTTTAGGATGGAATTTAGTCTTAGGACTTAAGAACTTAACTTTCACAGTGTATGTAATGCATCAATTGTAGTTAGATTTATTCGGTGTTGTATAACTGCAACTCATACTTAACAGTATATATGAACCTTTTGATTAGTTGTACCTTGAAAAGATAGTTAATGCTTAGGAGGATTATCTTAGTTGTGATTGAATCATCCATATCAGATTGACCTTAGATATATAGAGGATTGACATCCCTTTCATTATCAGTTGTAAGGACAAGGTTAGTGTTAGGATCAGAACAAGTAATGTAAATTATTGGTGGACTCAAAGGCCCTAGTATACTTCCCATTGTTTAGCTCTTGTCACTGCCACTTTAGGAAATTAGTTAGGAAAACACAAAGAAATAGCATTACACCATCCTTGTCCCTGAGGACAAACCCCTTCTTACCTCACTCACTACAACTGACCCTGTATACTTGAAGGTCTAAGTTGTAGGTTCTTTTAAAACCACACCAGACACCAGACCGAGAAATGCAAAAACCTCACAATAATGATCCAAAAATTGATTGATGCTGGCGAACTCAAGCAATACATACGAAAGGAGGTCACCGAGGACAGATCCAAACGAACCAAGCAAGTCCAACTTCCAGAGGGAAACCGCACAATCAACACCATCTCGTGTTCCGAAGCCGCAGGGCCCTCACTTACAGCGCAGATAGGAAAGAGGCTACGGAAGCAATTCGAAGACCACTGCGAATTATATAAGATTGATGGCATAGAGGTGGACGAGCATGAAGAGTGGATGGACGCACCTATCATCTTCGATACTGAAGATATCGAAGAATATATGGAAGACCATAACGATCCCTTGGTCCTCACACTACCAGTGGACGGATGTAACCTCAAAAAGATCCTCATCGACGGGGGAAGCTCAGTGAACGTTCTATTCAACGACGCCTTCAAACGGATGAAGCTCCATGATGAACAACTAATGACCTCTTATTACACCATCTACGGGTTCAACGGAGCGCCCACAAAGCCATTGGGAGACATCGTGTTGCAGGTGAACGTCGGGCCCATGAAAGTAGAAACACGATTCAGCGTGGTTGACGCCCCATCCCCTATAACGCCATTATTGGACGAAATTGGGTACATAAACTCAAGGGAGTGGCAGCAACTTACTACCAATATATCAGGTTCCCTACACCCGAGGGAGTGATGGAAATCAAGGGAGATCGGGTCTCTGCAAAAGAGTGCCAGACCACTCAGGATCGTATCAACAACGAACAGGAAGAGCAGCGAAAAACCCAAAGGATCAAAAATAAAGAAGCTGCGAAAGAAAAGGCCATAGACCTGTTCCTCAAGGAAACCACAAGGAAGGGCTTGACAAAGGATGATAATGTCCTTAACACAGAGGCAAGTACTTCAGCAGCCAACGAATGACAGAAACATACCAAACAGCAATTAAAGAACGTCCCAGTCCTTGGGGACCCGAAGCCGGTGTTCACACCAGTGGAGCCCGTAAAAGAAATCAACATAGGAACGGAAGAAAACCCTAAGATGATCAAAGTAGGGACCATAATGGACGAAAAAAGAGAAGATTCCTTAGCCAAATTACTTAAAGAATACGCGGATGTATTCGCTTGGAAGTTAGGAGACATGCCGGGGATTGATCAGAAAATAATCCAACATGAGCTGCGCATCAAACCAGGCACGCCACCTTTCAGGCAGAAAATAAGAAAAGTTGCACCAGAGTATCATAAGGCAGTAGAAAAAGAACTTCGGAAACTACTAGAAGCAGTCTTCATCAAGGAAGTCAAATACCTTACATGGATCTCCAACATGGTCGTCGTTCCTAAGAAAAATGGAGGGGTTAGGATATGCATCGACTTTACTAACCTCAACAAGGCATGTCCAAAGGACAGCTATCCCCTGCCGAGCATAGATCAACTGGTTGAAACAGTGGAAGGATACGAAGAGCTGTCATTCATGGACGGATATTCTGGTTACAACCAAGTAGCCCTGGTAGAAGAAGATAAACTACACACAACATTCTACACCCCGCATGGCCTTTATTGCTACACTAGAATGCCCTTTGGACTTCGAAACGCAGGGGCAACATACCAAAGAATGGTCGATGCTATCTTCAGGCCATGGATTGGTAGTACCCTATAAGTCTACGTTGATGACATGATCGTCAAAAGTAGGCTGCGCAAAGATCACCACCAGGACCTGAGAGATATTTTCGAAGCAATGAGGAAACATCACATGAAAGTAAATCCAGAAAAATGCACTTTCGGTGTCACCTCAGGGAAATTCCTCGGATATCTGGTAACAAAAAGGGGTATTGAGGTAGACCCCGCGAAGATTCAGGCCATAGTGGAAATGCCATCTCCGAAGAATTTAAAAGAAGTGAAAAAGCTCAATGGGTCCTTAGCATCCTTGGGCAGATTTATTGCCCGATCCTCGGACAAATGCAAACATTTTTTCAATATTCTCAAAAAAGAGAGTAAGTTTGAATGGACCGCAGAATGCGAAGAAGCCTTTCAAAGAATCAAGGAACACCTGGTTCAATTCCGATCCTGCAGAAGCCTGATCCTGATGAGGTTTTGGCATTGTACATAGCAGCGACAGAAGACGCAGTTAGTGCAGTGTTGGTCAAAACCAATACGAAGATAGAACAGCCTATCTATTATGTCAGTAAGACCCTCAATTATGCGGAAAGTAATTACACGAAGATCGAACAACTCATCCTGACATTGGTATGGGCTACTCAAAAGCTGAGAACCTATTTCCTAACTCACTTCATCTGCGTCCCATGCAAAGCACCACTAGAAGCAGTCCTCAAAAGCGCGGGAAAATTAGGTAGAATAGCCAAGTGGAACACCCACCTGGACCAATTCAACATCATTCATGAAATTCAACATTCCCAAAAATCCCAAGTTTTGGCGGATTTCTTAGCAGACCTCCCCCTGGACAACGATGAAGAGATTAGGGGAATGTCAGAAGCCGACGAGGAAAGCAAGGATCCAATTGATGTCCTCGAACCCGCGAGTCAAAGACAATGGGAGGTCTTCGTTGATGGTTCCAAAAATAAGTAAGGGGAAGGAATAGGCATTGTCATCACCACCCCAACTGGAGAAAGGATCGTACATGCACTCAGGTTAGAATTCAAAGAGCATACTAACAACATCGTCGAATACGAGGCAGTCGTACATGCCCTCCGCTTAATAATAGAGATGAGGGTAACTGATGTAAGACTGACAAGTGATTCGCAGTTTGTCATACGGCAAATAGGGCTCGAATACAATGTGTACGACGACACCCTCTCAGCTTACATGGCCTTGGTCCAAACATTGGCATCACAAATTCCGAACATCAAGTTCCGGCACTTATGCAGAAGGGATCTCAGACACGCGGATGCCCTAGCATATATATCATCCATGCTGAAGGACAAGAGTATCGAAGCTATCAAAATAACAAGGGTATACGAGCCTTTGATTGCATCACAATTTTCCTTTGCTACAAATCAAGATACAGTGGAAGAAAATATCGAAGATCAGGTGGGAGAAGACATCCGTGACGATTTTGACGAAGAAGATATCCTGTCAAGAGCAAATCAAGGCGAATATTTCAACAACGAAGATGATTGGAGAATGAAGATCCCTGCGTTTCTCAAGGATGGAACCTTACCCGCGGATCACAAACAAACCAGGAAAATACTCTCCAAAGTAGGAAGATATGATCTTCGGGATGGGATCCTGTACAAGAAATCTTTCCTCGGACCGTTACTATGTTGCTTATCCAGGAAAGAGGGGCATCGAATTCTAAACGACATCCACTATGGTGACGCAGGGAATCATAGCGGCATGAGATCACTAGCCGACAAAGCAAAAATGCAAGGATATTACTGGCCCACAATGATACAAGATGCTGCAAGAATGTCCCGACGATGTGAAGAATGTCAGCGTTTCGCCAAAAAGATACACGCACCAGCAACAACGTTGAATTCTGTGGATAGTCCGTGGCCATTTGCAAAATGGGGCATAGATATCGTTGGGCCTTTCATCGAAGGATCAGGGAAAAGACGATTTTTGATAGTAGCCACGGACTACTTCAGTAAATGGGTGGAAGCCAAAGCCTTAGCCAGGATCAGAGACGTGGACGTGTTTACTTTCATATTCCAAAACATTATTTGCAGGTTCGGCATACCAGCGGAAATCGTGTCCGATAATGGTAAACAATTACAGGGGAAAAACATAGACATGCTCTTCGACACTTTCAAAATAAGGAAAAACAAGTCCACCCCCATATACCCTCAAAGCAACGGACAAGCGGAAGCTACTAACAAGACCCTCGCCCTTATCCTCAAAAAGCAATTAGACGAACACAAGGGGATGGTGTGAACAGCTACACAATGTATTATGGGCATACAGGACAACACGAAGATCTGCCACTGGGGAGTCCCCATTTCTCCTCACTTATGGAGCTGAAGCAGTCATCCCAACGAGATCCTCATGCCAACCACAAAGACCGAAGCATGGGAGAAAAATCTCACAACAGACATGATGTTAGAGAGACTGGACGACCTGGAAGGAAGGAGGGAAGCAACATTGCAAAAGATGGAAAATTATCAACGGAGACTAGCGAGAGAGTACAACAAAAAGGTTAAGCTTCGAAATTTTGTAGAAGGGCAGTATGTGCTAAGAACAATCCCGCAGTATCAACGAGAGAAGAAATGGGGAAAGGAAGCACCTACATGGGGAGGACCTTTTATAATACACGACATTGCGGGAAACGGTTCCTACTATCTTCGCAATCTGAAAGGCGAGGTCCTCCGGCACCCTTGGAATGCTAAATGGCTCAAACCGTACTACCCATAGGAGCAGCGCAGCTTTGCATCTGCGTGAAGAATACCAGAAGAAGAAGGCAGCGTAACCGCTTTACATGTTTCTATCTCTGGACGAGGAGTAGCAGGCCTCAACCTATCAATCAAACAAACTTTTTGGGAAATCTTCAAGCAAACGAAATGGTCAAAAGGCCCGCTGGATGAACGCATGTACATTACATAATAAATTAACAATATTGGGGAAAGTAGTTAATCTACAATCTCTCAGGGCTCCCCTATCAGTGTCTATGAGTGTAAGACCAGGGGGAAGGCACCCAGCAGAAAGAGATACCCAACCAATTTTAAGGCAGCGGGTCGACGGAATGGGTGCATGTAAATATTTCAAATAAGCATTCCATATCCTAGAACGCTGCCTCGGCCCCCACCGTTTGGGAATCCTCTGGCCCAGGATTCGCCAGCGGGGTGACAGGTCTCAAGACGATCACGAAGGTATTTACCTTCGGTGTCGCACCCAAACACTCTCAACTTTTTACAAAAAGTTATTTCTAGTTTAACACTTCACAATACTTAAAATAAAAAGATGAATTGATAACGCAGGTATGCCAAAAGGATGATCCATTTCATAAAGAGTTGATTACAAGATTCAGCAAATAAGATAAAGCAGGAAACACATCAAAAAATGATCCGAAATTATATAATCAACAAGGATCAACTTTCTATGACTAATAAAAAAATCTACTTGGACGATACAGCTCCATCAACAGGGTTGTCTCTGCGAGATGAAGGTACGCTACCACCTGAAGAGGCCCAGAAGAACCAGGCAAGGGCGCGGGAAGGGGACGACGCGGATAATTCTTGACAAGACCATGTTCGACTTTAAGATCAAGTTCAATCTTATCTAGGACTTTGTTGGTCTCTTCAGCCAACTGACATCGAGCTTTATAAGTGATAACAGCGGTCCGCTGGTTGGCCTGAGACAGCAATGCAGATAGGCGTTCCGCCTCTTTGGAGGCAATCTCCGCTGCTTCCTCACGAGACGCGGCCAACCCTTTGAAATAGTTGGCTTGTCCTTCCTGCTGCACTAAGGCAGATTGAGTTTTTTAAGCTCATCATTTGCTGCGTGAAGCTGTCCCTCGAGTGCTGAAAACAAGAAATACCAAGGGGTTAAAACGAAGAAATAACAGAATCACACTCGATAAAACGAGGTTATACCTTCGACATTAGCCGAAGCCTCTTCATACTCATTGACAACTGCGTCCCGAGCCTCATCAAGAAAGTCATATTCGTGGATAGTTTCTTATAATCCGTTTGAAGGTTCGTAAGAGCAAATTGACTCGCGTCTAAGTCTACCTGCTTCATTGAATCCAAGTGACGAAGATGGTTGACTTCGTCATTCATCTCCCCCATCCTTTTATGGAGTCGATACACATTCACTTCAAGATCTCTTTCAGACTCCACTTGGCGAGCAACATCAGCTCGAGACGCTGCTAGGGCTTTACTAAGAGCACCAACCTCGCCCTAGCATTATCTCTTTCCTCGGAAAGACGCAGCATACTATCCCTAACCCCGGGGCCTAAGAAAGAACGAGCCTGTTGTAACTCTCCTTCCAAAAAGCGCACTCTAGCCTCTAAGTCCGAAGCATGTTCTCGAGCATCACGCAGGTTGTCACGCGTCCATAGCAGCGTACCATTAAACAGACAACGGTCATGATTGTACTTATTTTGCATATCAACCATCAGTGTTCGCTTTTCACGCCACTCAGCTGTTAAGGCGTTGTGCTCATCAGCACGAGCATTCCACTTTACGGCTTCGCTTTTCAACTTACCCACCAACTCTGCAATACGGGATTTCTGTCGTTCCCTTTCTTTCCGAAGCCATATCAGCTCGGGGACTCCACCCACTGAAGATAGGGTGGGGAGACTCAGACAGAACACCAAAATACAGATAGGGAATCACGAGGAGTGAAAGATCCGTAAAATACGAACCTGTGAAGGACGAGACATTTCTACGAGTCTGCTCCAATTCGTTGCGGACTATAGCAAGTTCTGAACGAAACTCTCCTCAAGCGTACCCAGCTGTTCTTTTCCTTCAGACGGCCCTCAGTTCATTTATTTCCACTTCAGCCGCAGACAGTTCCTCTTCTCTATGACGAAGCTTGGCCTCCAACTTTAAAGACTTTGCTTTGAAGAATTGGTATAGAACATGGTTACAATGTTCGCTCCTCATCATCTATGTCACAAACAACAAACATTATTATACCAAGGGATCAGATATCACGAAGAATACAATGTTCGTATCATGAGAAAAAAGTACAAGGATTCCTCTAAGACACGCTGCTGGGGAAAACCGTATTGGTACCCATCAGCTATGGCCATCATATCAGCAACAGAGGAGGGAGGGTCAACCACTAGGTTAGCTTCCGAAGCTCTCAGATTCTTCTCCCACATCTCAGCAACGCGGTTCAGAAGACAATTGCATCATCACGAGTATAAGCGTCGGAATTCTTCTCACCAGTGACCACTGGGGCAGGGTTAGGGACGAACATCAGGTTCTTCTTCTTAAGCCAAGCCAAAATGGCATCTTCACCTTCAGGCATTAGCGAGTAAGGGAAATCCTCTGAAGGAGACTCAACCGCAGACTTCCCTTTGGCGGTTATCTCCTCACCCGCGCAAGTCTCGACATTACCACCTCAGCATGACCACCTGCGTTCTCAGCTTGCTGGTCAGTGGTACCTTCTTTGCCAAGATTCCCAAGCACATCCCAATCATCATTTGGGGAAAGCAATGAGAAGTCTTCGGCAAGACCCATGGCAGCATTCACATCAAAGGATTCCCCCGCGGAATATATCCTACCGAAAGAAAATTCAGGGGAAATAACGGGCAGAGTACCCACACCAACAATATCATCGCCAACAGGGGCAGATCCACCCCCGCCAGTACCACCAACGGTAATATTACCCTCAGACTCACCATCACCACCCGCGGCAACTTCTTCTTCACCATTACCACCTTCGTCATCAGGGTGAGAAGTGTCGGTACGCTCTTCTCCATCGGACATTTCTTCATCCTCACCATACCCTTCGTTTACGGGACTCGTAACCTCCTCATAAACCTCAGCCTCACCGGTAACCGCAGTAGAAGATTGTTTGGGTCCAAGTTTCTTCTTCTTCGACACCTACAAACCAGTATACATCCCACAAAGGCTCATTTTTTCCCTCACTTCAAAAATGAAAATTATTTCAAGCAAGGAAAAAGGGGCAAATAGAATAGAGAATATAAGAAGAAACTATACCTTGGCACAGCAGCAGCACCTTCGTTGGATGGGTAGCACCAGAACCCTCCTCCTCATCTCCATCAACGACATCAAGAGCATAAGGAAAATTCATGCCCGCGAAATTCGGACGCCAAGGACAGAAATCTCCATAACGAGCAGGAGGAGTTTCACGAGGCTTGCTATTTTCAGAAGGACGCCAACCGCGGACCCGGAATCCATCCATAAGCCCAAGGACCAACTACCTCAATAACAGTAGCATGCCATTCATAATCATGGTCACGCTTAATCCTTTCACGAGCAGGAAAGAGTTTCCGTTTAGCAGATCCCTCAGTACCAGGAACATACTTCAGCTTGGCATCACTCACCTCACTCAAAAGACGAATTTCACCACGGGGAGCAGCAATATTACGAAGACTAACACTCCACGGCTTACGGTTTCTGTGTTGACATAATCCCCAAAGAACTGTTAAAATTCTGAGGAGTGTACCACTCTCTCTCAGCAGGATTTGGAACATAGCAGGTCATCATAGTCTCTCCCTTGCTTCGCAGGTAACATTCCTTCAGTGAACGAAGATAATTCCCAGATAGTTGTGACACGGAACGATTATGAGTGTTCGTGGAAGAGCCTTCGCGACTAGCCAACACGTCATAATAAAAGGAGTCACCCGACTTATATAGGGGCAACATGAGACCCGCCTCGAAGGCTCCAACCGTAGTCAACAGATGAAACTCGTCAAACTGATACTTAGCAAGGAGCTCGTAAGTGATATCGTCAGGGGCATAGAAGCGAACCTCAAAAGCTTGAAGTTCATGTTTTTCCTTGAACATCTCAAGATCAATATGCTTGAAAGTGACCTTCTTCTTACCAACTGAAATGTGCGTATCACGGGGACAGTTTCTTCTTCGTCTGCGGAATCAGAAGTAGGACTCAATTCCGAAGCTTTCCTTTTAGAAGGAAGATTTTTAGACGGATCAGCTCTCGACATAGTACCCTTGGAGTACTTCCCTTTGAAAGAAACCGGGAGGAGGCGGCAAAGATTTCTGCGGAGGCACTGAAGGAGGAGCCATTGAACGAAGGGGCGGAACATCCACTATTTCAGAGGAGGAGGAGCCCGCGTACTCCTAGAGTCATCACGAGGAGGAGCCTGCGTACTCCTAGAATCTTCACGAGGACGAGAAGGGCGCGGTTAACAGCATACCTAGATCCAGAAGGACCCTTCGGCACATCCCCTTTCTTAGTAGGCACAACCTTCGCACCGAGGAAGATGAAACCCTATGACCCCGAGGATCCGATTGCGAAGACTTGTAAGGACCTTCCCCAAGTGGAGATCTGTCAGAATCTCGACGCGGAGGGGATCTTGGCGGACTAGACGGCGGGGTTTGGTAAGGAGCCCGCGGACGATCAGACATATCTACAAGGAAACACAAAAAAGTTTAGAGAAGAATACGAGGAGATCACTAAAGATCAAAAAACCCATAATTGATGGTTCATCCGGATAAACATTAAAAACCCTAAGAACTAAAAATAACTCCATCCAACTCCAGGGATAATACTTAGATACGACTCACAGACGTTTGTAACAAAGAACAGGGGCAAGCATATATGCTTCGACATGTATGTTCTTCATCACAAAACCAAGAATACAGCAGCAGAGACAAACGGGTAGATACATAGATAAATCAATGATGAACAGCTAATGAAAAACCCCATACCTGTATAGAAGAGGACGACAAGCACCAACCACAGTCGAATAAAGGAGGATCGGAGATATCAAAATATACAGGGGCAACAACAATCGAGAGCGAAAGAAACAGAAAACTGAATGTTGTTATCTTCCTCACAAGAATGATGATAATAAATGACTAAAGAAATAAAATAGAAAACAAGAAGAGGATGAACACTAACAAGAAGAGGATAAAAGTTTTTTTTCACATTCTCTTTCATATTTATGAAGCTAGAGAAGACAATAACTGCTCCTCGTACCAAGGAGCAGTTACGGGGAAAGTTAATGCAAAATGGGAAACGTGTAGGACGACCTTTCTTCTTCAAAATTGCAAAATACGCCCAATTCAGAAGAAGAGGGGAAAATTGTATGTACACCTTTCATCATCCACCACGTGTACAGAAAGAGACACGTGGAAGGCATGCAAAACAAGATATCAAAACATGATAGCAAGCATCTCATCAGAAGATGCCACCGGTCAGCAGATCTGACGGTCAGGGACAGAGGATCACAGAGGTATGATGGCTCAGAGGAGCACCAGATAATACCCCTTTGGTGTTATCACACCCAATCCCGAGGAAGATCCCAGATCAACGGCCGAGAGAAAGTTTGGCTGACACAGATGTGACCAGACAAAGAGACACTTGTCTGACACGAGCAGACACCCATCTACCCGCATTAAATACCAAAGAGATATACACGTGTCAATCGGCTCGTGGAAGAGGCGAGGATAATCCTTCGTATTCAAGCTCAGGCCGCAGCATATTCCGAAGACCTCTGCGTGATAGGCACAAAGCACAAGAAGATAAGATTACAACGGCGCCTCAGAAATGGGACCCACGTTCCAACCCTATAAATACCCCTCTCCACTAAGAGAGAAAGGGTCGACCAATTTAGAGCAATTATAGGAGAATATAGGAGAGAGAAATAGGAAGATTAAGTAATCCCCCTACTTCCGTAGACCTATGTATACTCTAAAGTCATTCGACTATCTTTGTAACCATTCAATACATAGTGAAACACCAGCCCCTTGGATGTAGGCCTTAGTGCCGAACCACGTAAATCTGTCTTATTTACATTTCAGCACCTTACATTCAGCGTTAAACTTCATATGCTTTACATTTATACTTGATTCTTGGTTTATTCCTTTATACGAACATTATTTATGATAATATTCGACTAGACAATGATAAGTCCGAAGACTTCGAGTCGATGAATCGATATAATCATCCCCTTTACGCATACGACGTACTATTCTAGAATTAGGATGTATGCGAGTATTGTTTGTGAACACGTGGATGGCTTCGTGATTTATGTGTTCACAATGGGCAAACAAAGTTTGTGTCTGAGTGGTCTGGGCGACATTTGCCTATCAAAAAAAGGTCATGGAATGTTTTAATTGTTGGTTTAAATTCAGTTAAAAGCCTATTAGATTTTGCATGCTATCCTCTTCCGATATCAGCTCAATATATCTGCTCAGGACCACATGCTTGCATTTTATGGAGTTTGTACCTGTGTTTGTTTTGCTTAATTCATAGAGAAGTGGCATGCTGGTAACTATAGAATCCAAGGCCTTGTGGACCTTCTTGTAGCCTATCTCTCTAGCAAGAATGAACCCATCTCCACACCTTTGTACCCTTGCCGTCTTAAATAATGGCTCCATTGAGCCTCCATCATTTTCCTTTAAGGATCTGTTTATAAAACAATAACAGAATGATTAGGTTTTATCTGCTTGTAATTACTTGGTCTCCAAAATTTTAGATTTGCACCTAGACACCTAAAATGGGCACTGTAGGTGCTATGTATACAAAGTATCTCAGATTCAACCGGTCTTTCACACGGCAAGAATAGGACTACCAAAGCTTACAGCACAGTCACAAAAAGTCGAGCAAAGTAAGAATAGAGCAAGACAAGTACTTCTTCAATCAAGGTGTATCCCGATTGAATAGGGCATCCATTTTGATGACCCAGCTGCCAAAAGAAAGGGGATGGTAGAAAACCAGAACTTGGACGGTTGCACCAACTGAAAACTAAAGCTTTATATTGTAGATGGGAAAAATATGGTTTAGTCCAAAAACCAGTCCAACTGTACGATTTAGTCCGGCCCCAGTCAACTATGTACAAATTAGTCCAAAATATGTAAAAATACACTAATAATTCTTATTACAATTTAGTCCAAATATTTACAATTTAGTCCAAACATGATGTCAGCAATTTTAAATAGTATATAAATTATTAAAAAACAATTTATCTTTCGAACCGCTAATTCAAAATTTACAAATTTTATATATTCAGAAAGCTCTTTCCGAAATCTACAAAAAGAGTACCCTTATGACAATAAAATTTTCATTTTAAAAAAATATTAATTTACACTAGTGCGTACAACCATGTTTGACAAGGAATATAGACATTGAGTTAAAGTAATACATATTGCATCAACTACTACCTCTGCAATGCATATTGCATCAACTACTCCGCATGACCTCTAATAGAAACTAACGAAGATTCAATGAGACATTGATAAACTTTTTCAGAGGTGATAAGATGTGATTGGTAATCATCTGCTTCAGTAATTATCTTTCATACGTTCGCCATCGTGAGTTTCTTATCAAATTTTCCAAATCCACAGGAAATTGATTGTTGAAAACATTGTAGATTTTATCACCACATGCGCATCTGCAGCCAAATACGATGTATTAAAAAAAAAGAGTATGCACCACTTTGTACAGATAACAAAGAACCAAGCAGTTACATACATGTCGTTAAGATGTTCTTTGTAAATTCCATCGAAAAGAAACATATACAAAACAAGATTCAGGTTGTGTGTTCCCATAAGTCACCCAAAATGTATAAGATTGAAGTCCAAATTTCGACCGTAATCATAGATTGAAAGTCAGGTCAAGGGCTTCATAATTCAAAAACTATGGTCAGCATCAAAAAGAGTCAACATGTGCACAACTATGTGCACATTAACAATAATCATGTATACAACTACCTACACATGTTAGATAAAGAGTACACCATTTTCCACGCAAGACCAACAACTAACAAGAACTGAGAATAATTGCTCTGCAATATTTTGTTATCAGGCAAGCTCAAGCATACACGGAGATGAAATGAAACAGTTGTAATTAAACTCAAGCTATTATGTGCCATGCTCCTACAGAAATCTTACGAAGAAGAAAGATATGGTAACCATTCAATCACCCTTTTAAAATGTGATTTATGTTCATATAACATATCAGATTTATGTTCATATACTAAGAAACCATACGTACCAAAAAATGAGTTAAAATGTCCTAACAGTTGAAAGCATCACTTGGTTCCCTATTTCTGAAATTGCAGCTACATGTTACTACTGAATGTCGATGTTAACGTAATCTGGTACTTTATGCGAAATTAAACTTGAACAAGAAAAACTATTATTAAACATCATATGTACAACTATGTACACATTAACAATAAACAAGTGTACAATTATGTACACATTAAAACAGGTGTACAATAATGTACACTAACAACTTTCACTCACGTATTGCCTTACATAAAGTACACTTCCAATGAACACACCACAACAAGCTCTTATATGTCAATGAAAACATTATCTCAGAGAATATCAGGTGCTGCATTTTTGTCTCATTTTGACAAAGACCAACATCAACTCTGATTATTATTCAGAGTTGTTGGGTTCAAAAATGAGTTAAAATGTCCCAACGGTTGGAAGCATCACTTGGTTCCTATTTCTGAAATTGCAGCTACATGTTACTACCTAAATGCGATATTAACATAATCTAATCCTTTATGCGAAATTAAACTTGAACAAGAAAAACTATTAATAATCATCATGTGTACAACTATGTACACATTAACAATAAACAGGTGTACAACTATGTACACATTGATAATAAACAGGTGTACAACTATGTACACGTTAAAAATCACTAACAACTTTGGCTCACGTATTTTCTTACATAAAATACCCAATGAACACACCACAACAAGCTCCTATGTCAATAAAAAAACTATCTCAGAAAATATCAGGTGCTACATTTTTTTGTCTCACTTAGCATGTATCAGTATCCAGATGCCTAAGCTCCGATATCAATAAACTATATGTAAATCTATACGAGTCCCTTGAGATCATCTAGCATGTTAAGTACAAATCTAGCAAATGATGAGTAACTTCAGTTAGGTTTGAAGTTAGGTGAACTATTGATGGTTCACATACCTGTCTCATGACTAGATCGGATAGAATGTTATGAATCTCTGAATCTTGCATAGCCTCGGCCTGCACAATAAAAATAACACGATTGTTATCCAGACTCAAAACCAGAAATTTTGAAGTACTTGCAAAGAATCTTTTTTCTCGAAATGCCAACTACAAAAAAAGTGGAAAGAACAGATCAGATCTTCTCTCACCTGTCTCATAATCATCAGCACTGACATCACCATGGTTCGTTTTGTTAATTACTGCCACACATCTGCAATAACATTCTGAGACATTAACTTAGGAACGCAACTTGTACTGATTATTAAGAAGTGCAATATTCAAAATACACATATATGCTCATATAAAGTATGAAGTATGAACTGTCGCATTGCTCACATTAAGGTTCTTGGTAGCATTATCCCACATTTGAATGAATACTAACAAAATCTCAACAGGTGTACAACTTTGTGCACATTGAAAATCAACAGGTGTACAATTATGTACACGTTGAAAATCCAACCCATCATATGCTAAATCAGAAAACTTATCTGTCGTTGGAGCTCTATTCAGTGACTTTTATCGAAAGAGATTAGAACTCCACTTCCCGTATATAAAAAAATTAGATTCGGGTTAAAATTGGGCTGCAATTCATTTTAAGCAATGGAATCATACACAACGAATCTCACCTAAAATAAATCTTGGGAAAGAAATGGTATAATAAGGTGCACACAACTAATAAACTTGTTTTTTTTACTGTAAAGGTTTTAGAGCTTGTGCTGACGATAGTTTTATGACCAGACTTAAAATGAACAAAGTGGACTAAGCATATGCCACATATCAAAAATAAACGTTTTCGTGTGCAAACATACATTCAGAGTTTTTGTGTTATACACCATTTCTTTCAAGATATTACCAAGTCTCTAACTCAATAAAATTCCTAAGTCACCTCATTTGGATTAATTAATCAACTGTTCAAGCTGTGGCAAATGAAAATGAAACAAATCTAGAAATTTTGTGTTGCTTTGCATCAAGGAAAACATGTCTACTAAAAAGTCTTGCCTATGCTCACATTGGATTCATGACAGCCCCTTCAAATTAAAACTAAAGCAACCATAATAAGTAACAAACAGAAAACAGAGTCTTACTCCCAAGGCACATCTCCCACTTGCTTTCAATCGCCATCCTTATCCTCACATGCTAGAACATTTTCTGATCCATGTAGAAAATCCCTATGCTTGTTTTCTCTCCCACGAGCCCCATGCGACCCATTGACCCGAGGCATACAGAAAAAAAAAATCACCAATCCATGATAACAAAGGATTTTGAAGTGTCAAAAATTCAATACTAGGTTTAAGGTTCTTGCAGTCGGGAATACAAAATAATTTACCAATATTGAAGCAGCTGAACATCTTGTCAAGAGAAAAAGATAGCTCCTAATACTCTTAGTAAGTTCTCAAGTCTAACTTTCGCATATAAGGGGCACCATCCATGCTGAGCTTGACATACAAAGCACTGGAACCAGGTTTTCCATCTACTTCCTCGCTGGTCTTTGTAGTAATCGTTAATGTATTTTTCCGGACTGACCTTATTGGCAGCCAACCAACGGCCTGGGCCCTGTCACGCGAGGAAGGTCAGTAACTAGCTTCGTGGTAAACCAAATCCACTTATCTAAAACTCCCTTTTGTTGTAACTTAAACTAAAAATTAAGAATGTAGCTAGAAGTACCAATTGCTAAAGAATGTTACCAAAAAGACCAAGACTTAGAACTGAAAGGACTGTCAAAAAGGACATACCCTATTCCCATGATCAAGTAAAAAATTCTCCGTCTTAATACCTCTATAAATGATACTATTCTCATAGCAATAAAAATCAACTGGTATGCAATTATGTACACATTGGCAATCAACAAGTGTACAACTATGTACACCAACATATATAGTATTCGATTCTTGCAGAGAAATAGAGATAAGAAATCATTTGTAAGAAAACGACTGGATGTGTAACTATGGAAAGAAGAAAAAAGGAAGATGATAGCTTTTACATTTACATTTCATATGCATGTCTATCTCTGTTATGTGATTGACTATCAGTCCATGAGGAGAATGAAGAATTTAAGTTGTCTTAAGGTGGTGGTGGGGGGGGGTCATCTATTATGAATGCAAGAAAGTAGAAATCTATCAATAATATACAATGGTAACGGCCCTTACCCTCAGAAATGACCACCACCACCATTGCACAAAGATAGAGTTGTCGGAGACTATACCAACTGTGAGTCAAAATGAAAAACGTACCTCTCCTTCCAAATCTGACCACCCTGTAGTCTTTACTTTACTACTACACTCTTCTTTCTTCTAGTCCTTATCAGCTCTAGACCATTACTTTTTTATACTGACCATAACGGCAAACAAACACGTACCATTTGTTTATTGCTTTTAGTGTTACTGCAGATGTAATTTACTAGCTACTGCTTGTGTGTACAAAGTTTGCACATACGACATAATTAACATTGATGAGCGTATCTTTAATTATACTGTCTAAAATGTTTGTTGATAGTTGTTTAAAATTTTTGCAATTAAACTCGACCAAAACAAGGTTTGGGACCACTCTCTCATCAAAACACATCCTATATCCCAACAGCTGAGGAAAGAAATCGACATACTAATTGAAACGAGCTATATTGAGCAGATGAATTTAGTGTGTAGAACAACTGGACATTTCTTAACCAAGTATAATGAAGAAACATAATGGACATAAATGAGTAATGACCTAGTTTAGGTGACCCACAGTCAAAGCTGCTATCACCTACATGGCCAAAACTGGGTCATCCACGAGTCCACCTTGACAAATCTGCAATAACATATAAAAGTGCATCATCAATCAACAGAGAAAGTTATCGAGTAGGGGGGTGAAGAGTTACAAGATATTATCAATAGGAGCATTGTTTTACACTGAAATCTATCCCTAGGTATGTCTAGTAATTAAGCTGACAGTTTCATATTTCAGCTGCCGGAATCAGGGGAATACCCCCCACATACATGTACTGATTGCACAGATTCTTAGTTTTGCAAGTAAATCCTAATCCATGTGAGGCAGTAACCAACACAAATGGATAGCCTTTGCTCTATTTTATGACAATTTGGTAATTAATCATCCAAATTTATGATTTAAGAAAAAAATAAAATCAGATCATTTTGTTTCATTGAAATTATGTCTTTCAAAATCTCTCCAAGACATAACACCCTAAATTTGCAATATATTTATGTTCTTTGCAAGATTTTCACTTGAAATTTATAAATAAGAAGTGAACTGTAAAATCAAAACCTAAAAAGATAACAAACAGGGGGTTTTAAAGCTAAACCTCTCAATTAATGTCTAAGCATTTTCAATCTGACCTGTGCTTGATTCCTAACCTAAAACATCTAATACAAATATTAAATCTGCAAAAGGACTAAAGTATCCAAACCTACCGAATCTCGAACCCCAAAATCTACAAAAGAGATAATAAATCACATAAAGAAAATCAAAATTGGTAGGAATGATTACAATAGCTAATGTATCAACAAGATATGCTCGTCGCTTACCTTTCTTTATATCTCATCTGACAAATCCGCCGACAATCATTTCCATTTAAATGATGACTCAAATATGGAGTAGCAGAAAACCTAATCGATGATGAAAACGAAGAAAAATTGGAACTCTATCAGTAATTGTTGTTCCTAAACATTTTTGTTGCAATTTTTGTTGGTGATTTCTTCTATCTTCCATACAGTTTCAGCTAATTCTTCGAGAACAAATGTTGATGATGTCGGATTCAGGCATTGGTACTCAGATTTTGGTTTGAAGATGGAGATTAAATCGATTAACGTTTTCTTAGACTCAATTTACGAATTCTAACTCCGCTGATTTATACCAAAACTTGTTGAGACTTTCTTTCAGATTTTTCCGTCGACGAAACCTAATTCATTTCAGAAACGAGAAAGAGAGAATAAATGAATTACCTAGGATTAGGAACAAACTACTCTTGATTTTGCTTTCAGGTTTTTCCGTCGACGAAACCTAATTCATTTCAGAAACGAGAAGAGAGAAGAAATGAATTACCTAGGATTAGGAACAAACTACTCTTGATTTTGTACGAAGGTTACTTTTGTCATCCAAACAATTCATTTTGGACTGAATCGTTTGGAAAAGGATTAACTCGTTCTAAATTTTCATCGACGGAAATGTAGAACGAATTAATCCTTTTCCAAACGATTCAGTCCAAAATGAATTGTTTAGATGACAAAAGTAACCTTCGTACAGAATCAAGAGTAGTTTGTTCCTAATCCTAGGTAATTCATTTCTTCTCTCTTCTCGTTTCTGAAATGGATTAGGTTTCGTCGACGGAAAAACCTGAAAGCAAGTCTCAACAAGTTTTGGTATAAATCAGCGGAGTTAGAATTCGTAAATTGAGTCTAAGAAAACGTTAATCTATTTAATCTCCATCTTCAAACCAAAATCTGAGTATCAATGCCTGAATCCGACATCATCAACATTTGTTCTCGAAGAATTAGCTGAAACTGTATGGAAGATAGAAGAAATCACCAACAACAATTGCAACAAAAATGTTTAGGAACAACAATTACTGATAGAGTTCCAATTTTTCTTCGTCTTCATCATCGATTAGGTTTTCTGCTACTCCATATTTGAATTATCATTTTAATGGAAATGATTGTCGACGGATTTGTCAGATGAGATATAAAGAAAGGTAAGCGACGAGCATATCTTGTTGATACATTAGCTCTTGTAATCATTCCTACCAATTTTGATTTTCTTTATGTGATTTATTATCTCTTTTGTAGATTTTGGGGTTCGAGATTCGGTAGGTTTGGATACTTTAGTCCTTTTGCAGATTTAATATTTGTATTAGATGTTTTAGGTTAGGAATCAAGCACAGGTCAGATTGAAAATGCTTAGACATTAATTGAGAGGTTTAGCTTTAAAAAACCCTGTTTGTTATCTTTTTAGGTTTTGATTTTACAGTTCACTTCTTATTTATAAATTTCAAGTGAAAATCTTGCAAAGAACATAAATATATTGCAAATTTAGGGTGTTATGTCTTGGAGAGATTTTGAAAGACATAATTTTAATGAAACAAAATGATCTGATTTTATTTTTTTTCTTAAATCATAAATTTGGATGATTAATTACCAAATTGTCACAAAATAGAGCTAAGGATATCCATTTGTGTTGGTTACTGCCTCACATGGATTGGGATTTACTTGCAAAACTAAGAATTTGTGCAAGCAGAACATGTATGTGGGGGGTATTCCCCTGATTCCGGCATCTGAAACATGAAACTGTTAGCTTAATTACTAGACATACCGAGGGATAGATTTCAGTATAAAATAATGCTCCTATAGATAATATCTTGTAACTCTTCATCCCCCTACTCGATAACTTTCTCTGTTGATTGATGATGCACTTTTATATGTTATTGCAGAGTTGTCAAGGTGGACTCGTGGATGACCCAGTTTTGGCCATGTAGGTGATAGCAGCTTTGACTGTGGGCCACCTAAACTAGGTCATTACTCATTTATGTC
The DNA here is from genome assembly GCF_003573695.1 of Papaver somniferum. Taxonomy (NCBI): domain Eukaryota; kingdom Viridiplantae; phylum Streptophyta; class Magnoliopsida; order Ranunculales; family Papaveraceae; genus Papaver; species Papaver somniferum. Next base: position 57,929,211 of record NC_039362.1, read on the forward strand.
CATTCTATTTCTTCATTATACTTGGTTAAGAAATGTCCAGTTATCCTACACACTAAATTCATCTGCTCAATATAGCTCGTTTCAATTAGTATGTCAATTTCTTTCCTCAGTTGTTGGGATATAGGATGTGTTTTGATGAGAGAGTGTTCCTAAACCTTGTTTTGGTCGAGTTTAATTGCAAACGTTTTAAACAACTATTAACAAACATTTTATACAGTATAATTAAAGATACGCTCATCAATTTTAATTATGTCGTACGTGCAAACTTTGTACACACAAGCAGTAGCTAGTAAATTACATCTGCAGTAACACTAAAAGCAATAGAACTAAAAGAAATAAACAAATGGTACGTGTTTGTTTGCCGTTATGGTCAGTATAAAAAAGTAATGGCCTAGAGATGATAAGGACTAGAAGAAAGAAGAGTGTAGTAGTAAAGTAAAGACTACAGGGTGGTCAGATTTGGAAGGGGGTACGTTTTTCACTTTGACTTACAGTTGGTATAGTCTCCAACAACTCTATCTTTGTTCCATGGTGTTGGTGGTCATTTATGAGGGTAGGGGCCGTTACCATTTGCATATTATTGATAGATTTCTACTTTCTTGCATTCAGAATAGATGACCCCCCACCACCACCATCTTAAGACAACTTAAATTCTTCATTCTCCCCATGGACTGATAGTCAATCACATAACAGAGACAGACATGCATATGAAATGTAAATGTAAAAGCTATCATCTTCCTTTTTTCTTCTTTCCATAGTTACACATCCAGTCGTTTTCTTACAAAAGATTTCTTATCTCTATTTCTCTGCAAGAATCGAATATTATATATGTTGGTGTACATAGTTGTACACTTGTTGATTTCCAATGTGTACATAATTGCATACCAGTTGATTTTTATTGCTATGAGAATAGTATCATTTATAGAGGTATTAAGACGGAGAATTTGTTACTTGATCATGGGAATAGGGTATGTCCTTTTTGACAGTCCTTTCAGTTCTAAGTCTTGGTCTTTTTGGTAACATTCTTTAGCAATTGGTACTGCTAGCTACATTCTTAATTTTTGGTTAAAGTTACAACAAAATGGAGTTTTAGATAAGTGGATTTGGTTTACCACGAAGCTAGTTACTGACCTTCCTCGCATGACAGAGCCCAGGTCGTTGGTTGGCTTCCAATAAGGTCATTCCGGAAAAATACATTAGCGACTACTACAAAGACCAGCGAGGAAGTAGATGGAAAACCTGGTTCCAGTGCTTTGTATGTCAAGGTCAGCATGGATGGTGCCCCTTATCTGCGAAAGTTGGACTTGAGAACTTATTAAGAGTATTAGGAGCTATCTTTTTCTCTTGACAATATGTTCATCTGCTTCATTATTGGTAAATTATTTTGTATTCCCGACTGCAAGAACCTTAAACCTAGTATTTAATTTTTGACACTTCAAAAGCCTTTGTTATCATGGATTGGTGATTTTTTTTCTGTATGCCTCCGGTCAATGTGGACCGCATGGGGCTCCTGGGAGAGAAAACAAGCATAGGGATTTTCTACATGGATCAGAAAATGTTATAGCATATGAGGATAAGGATGGCGATTGAAAGCAAGTGGGAGATGTGCCTTGGGAGTAAGACTCTGTTTTCTGTTTGTTACTTCTTATGGTTGCTTTAGTTTTAATTTGAAGGGGGTGTCATGAATCCAATGTGAGCATAGGCAAGACTTTTTAGTAGACATGTTTTCCCTGATGCAAAGCAACACAAAATTTCTAGATTTGTTTCATTTTCAGTTGCCACAACTTGAACAGTTGATTAATTAATCCAAATGAGGTGACTTAGGAATTTTATTGAGTTAGAGACTTGGTAATGTCTTGAAAGAAATGGTGTATAACACAAAAACTCTGAATGTATGTTTGCACACGAAAACGTTTATTTTTGATTTGTGGCATATGCTTAGTCCACTTTGTTCATTTTAAGTCTGGTCATAAAACTATCATCAGCGCAAGCTCTAAAACCTTTACAGTAAAAAAACAAGTTTATTAGTTGTGTGCACCCTATTCTACCATTTCTTTTCCAAGATTTATTTTAGGTGAGATTCGTTGTGTATGATTCCATTGCTTAAAATGACTTGCAGCCCAATTTTAACCCGAATCTAATTTTTTTATATATGAGAAGTGGAGTTCCAATCTCTTTCGATAAAAGTCACTGAATAGAGATCCAACGACAGATAAGTTTTCTGATTTAGCATATGATGGGTTGGATTTTCAACGTGTACATAATTATACACCTGTTGATTTTCAATGTGCACAAAGTTGTACACCTGTTGAGATTTTGTTAGTATTCATTCAAATGTGGGATAATGCTACCAAGAACCTTAATGTGAGCAATGCGACAGTTCATACTTCATACTTTATATGAGCATATATGTGTATTTTGAATATTGCACTTCTTAATAATCAGTACAAGTTGCGTTCCTAAGTTAATGTCTCAGAATGTTATTGCAGATGTGTGGCAGTAATTAACAAAACGAACCATGGTGATGTCAGTGCTGATGATTATGAGACAGGTGAGAGAAGATCTGATCTGTTCTTTCCACTTTTTTTGTAGTTGGCATTTCGAGAAAAAAGATTCTTTGCAAGTACTTCAAAATTTCTGGTTTTGAGTCTGGATAACAATCGTGTTATTTTTATTGTGCAGGCCGAGGCTATGCAAGATTCAGAGATTCATAACATTCTATCCGATCTAGTCATGAGACAGGTATGTGAACCATCAATAGTTCACCTAACTTCAAACCTAACTGAAGTTACTCATCATTTGCTAGATTTGTACTTAACATGCTAGATGATCTCAAGGGACTCGTATAGATTTACATATAGTTTATTGATATCGGAGCTTAGGCATCTGGATACTGATACATGCTAAGTGAGACAAAAAAATGTAGCACCTGATATTTTCTGAGATAGTTTTTTTATTGACATAGGAGCTTGTTGTGGTGTGTTCATTGGGTATTTTATGTAAGAAAATACGTGAGCCAAAGTTGTTAGTGATTTTTAACGTGTACATAGTTGTACACCTGTTTATTATCAATGTGTACATAGTTGTACACCTGTTTATTGTTAATGTGTACATAGTTGTACACATGATGATTATTAATAGTTTTTCTTGTTCAAGTTTAATTTCGCATAAAGGATTAGATTATGTTAATATCGCATTTAGGTAGTAACATGTAGCTGCAATTTCAGAAATAGGAACCAAGTGATGCTTCCAACCGTTGGGACATTTTAACTCATTTTTGAACCCAACAACTCTGAATAATAATCAGAGTTGATGTTGGTCTTTGTCAAAATGAGACAAAAATGCAGCACCTGATATTCTCTGAGATAATGTTTTCATTGACATATAAGAGCTTGTTGTGGTGTGTTCATTGGAAGTGTACTTTATGTAAGGCAATACGTGAGTGAAAGTTGTTAGTGTACATTATTGTACACCTGTTTTAATGTGTACATAATTGTACACTTGTTTATTGTTAATGTGTACATAGTTGTACATATGATGTTTAATAATAGTTTTTCTTGTTCAAGTTTAATTTCGCATAAAGTACCAGATTACGTTAACATCGACATTCAGTAGTAACATGTAGCTGCAATTTCAGAAATAGGGAACCAAGTGATGCTTTCAACTGTTAGGACATTTTAACTCATTTTTTGGTACGTATGGTTTCTTAGTATATGAACATAAATCTGATATGTTATATGAACATAAATCACATTTTAAAAGGGTGATTGAATGGTTACCATATCTTTCTTCTTCGTAAGATTTCTGTAGGAGCATGGCACATAATAGCTTGAGTTTAATTACAACTGTTTCATTTCATCTCCGTGTATGCTTGAGCTTGCCTGATAACAAAATATTGCAGAGCAATTATTCTCAGTTCTTGTTAGTTGTTGGTCTTGCGTGGAAAATGGTGTACTCTTTATCTAACATGTGTAGGTAGTTGTATACATGATTATTGTTAATGTGCACATAGTTGTGCACATGTTGACTCTTTTTGATGCTGACCATAGTTTTTGAATTATGAAGCCCTTGACCTGACTTTCAATCTATGATTACGGTCGAAATTTGGACTTCAATCTTATACATTTTGGGTGACTTATGGGAACACACAACCTGAATCTTGTTTTGTATATGTTTCTTTTCGATGGAATTTACAAAGAACATCTTAACGACATGTATGTAACTGCTTGGTTCTTTGTTATCTGTACAAAGTGGTGCATACTCTTTTTTTTAATACATCGTATTTGGCTGCAGATGCGCATGTGGTGATAAAATCTACAATGTTTTCAACAATCAACTTCCTGTGGATTTGGAAAATTTGATAAGAAACTCACGATGGCGAACGTATGAAAGATAATTACTGAAGCAGATGATTACCAATCACATCTTATCACCTCTGAAAAAGTTTATCAATGTCTCATTGAATCTTCGTTAGTTTCTATTAGAGGTCATGCGGAGTAGTTGATGCAATATGCATTGCAGAGGTAGTAGTTGATGCAATATGCATTACTTTAACTCAATGTCTATATTCCTTGTCAAACATGGTTGTACGCACTAGTGTAAATTAATATTTTTTTTAAATGAAAATTTTATAGTCATAAGGGTACTCTTTTTGTAGATTTCGGAAAGAACTTTCCGAATATATAAAATTTGTAAATTTTGAATAAGCGGTTCGAAAGATAAATTGTTTTTTAATAATTTATATACTATTTAAAATTGCTGACATCATGTTTGGACTAAATTGCAAATATTTGGACTAAATTGTAATAAGAATTATTAGTGTATTTTTACATATTTTGAACTAATTTATACCTAGTTGACTGGGGCCGGACTAAATCGTACAGTTGGACTGGTTTTTGGACTAAACCATATTTTTCCCTTTATAGAATGTATCATCTATGATTGAGACATTTGTGGATTTCCACAAAAACATCAGTCCACTACATGTCACATGGAATGAGTACCCAGAATCGGGAAACATATATAGATTGATCTGAGTTGTCTTGCCGTACATTATACGTTCGCATGTCAGTGGTGCGAGTATAACCAAAGACCAAAGAGGGAAAAAAAGATCAAATTTTGGGTTTAGTATGGTGTGTGACGCTACGGTGGAAAGACTAAATTTGGTCAGACGTACATTATACGTTCGCCTGGTGTGGGGCGTAGACTATACCAACGCCTGATTGGGACGTGCACTAAAATAAATGAAAGAAGTGGGGCGGAGGTATAATGCCCGCCCCACTAAAATGATTTTGGAAACAAAGAATGGGGCGGGGGTATAATGCCCGCCCCATACAAAATAATTAAAAAAAAAATGGGGCGTAGACTTTACGTACGCCCCATGTGAAGCGTGAACTATACCAACGCCTGGTGTGGGGCGTAGACTATACCAACGCCTGATGTGGGACGTGCACTATATGTCCGCCTGGTGGTGGGGCGTGAAGTATATCAACGCTCGACTATATCTGGGTTTAGTCTTGGTCCCAGACCAAATATACTCTGGGTTTTAGTCGTTGATCAAAATTTGATCGATAGTACGTTCCACTACGTCTGTTCAAAAGACCAAATATTTGGGTTTACTCTTCCACTGTGGACGCTCTAAGGAATTCCACTTCCCATAAAGTTCTACTAGATGGATCCTCATTACTGTGCTGGAAACTGCTATATCTTGGAATGACAGATGTAGAGTAAGTATATCGCCATATCTCATGAAGTTGACTTTGAACAACCTGTAATACACTAAGAAAAAGTCGTATATACGCTAAATTATACGCTAATTTTAATTAACGAATGCTCACGTCTGGCGTCTGGCGATCACTTATAATAATGTCCGAGTTGCATATAAGTAGAGTATAATTTTGTTATTAATACCAAGATTATGATCACTTATAATCATACACCAATCCATCTCTCATTATTTCCTTAATGGATAGAATTCCTACAGTTGACCTCTCTCCTTTCTTAAACTGTAATGAAGTAGATTCAGACGATGATCAATTACTAGCTCAGAGGAAGAAAATCAAGGAAGTTATAAATGAGGCTTGTTCTGAATTTGGCTTTTTTCAAATTTTAAACCATGGTATTCCTACTAGTTTGATGAGCCAAACACTGGATCTCTCTAAAACATTTTTCAACTACCCTGACGAGGAGAAACTCAAGTGTAGTCTTGCACCTCTTCCAGTCGGATACAACCGTCAAGCGAGTCCCCACACAGGTCAAAATGAGTACCTGCTATTCTCTCCCAGATTTGGGTTTCCAGCTATATATCCTGATACTCCTGCAGGATTCAGGTTTGTTCCAACTTAACCGATTCTATTAAGCACATCACGGTAGGTACAATAATATGTGCAGCTGATGTTTATTTACAATATCATTATCAGGGAAGTATCAGAAGATATCTTTTCCCATCTAAAAAAAACTGGGTTGGTAGTGGAAAGAATTTTGAATGAATGTTTCAATCTCCCACCTAATTTCCTCCACGAGTACAACCCTGACCGAACCCATGACGCCATGATGCATAGAAGCTACCAACCTACCACTGATATTGAGAATAATGGATTATACAGCCACCAGGATCCAAATTATTTTACTTTTGTGTTTCAAGACAAAGTAGGGGGGCTTGAAGTTCTCAAGGATGATACCTGGATTCCAGTAATTCCATCCGAGGGTTGCATCATCGTCAACATAGGCGACGTGCTTCAGGTATAAATAGAAATAAACCTCCTTTTATTATGGTTATATACGCATGTAGTATAATATCGAATAGTGTGCATATGCCCTTGTTGTTTGAAGGTGTTAAGCAACAATAAGTACAAGAGTGCAATACACAGGGTGGTGAGACCAATAGCACCTCGACAAAGTCATCACTCAGTTGTATACTTCTATGATATAAACGGAGATAAATGGGTTGAACCTTTACCTCAATTTACAAAGAAAATTGATGAGAAGCCAAAATACAAAGGGTTCTACTACAAGGACTACACTGCACTGCGGGTGAAAAACGCACAGCGATCTAGCTCGGAGGATGTTATTCGAATTACCCACTATGCTTTACCTGATTAGCATAGTGAGACATGTCCAAGGAGAGACAACTACAGAAAAGAAAAACCAAAGAAGAAGGGAGAAAAGAAAAAGTAGAACCATTTATCTCCTCTTACATTGTAACAGAACTACACAAAAGAGGACCCCTAAACCTTTATGAGCAGTCTACTAGCAATGTAATCATCTCTATGTGTTTCTGTAATAATTATTAAGTCTGCTATTACGTTTCATCTTCAGTTTTTATATTGTGTGCATAAATATACCTTGTTCCATGTAGTTAGCTAACTGAACTAAAGAGCTTGAGCAAAGAGCTTCTTACCAGATCATTGTGGATGAGTAACAAAGAGCTTGAGCAAAACTGCAAAACTGATTGATAAGAAGCCAAAGGCAAAGATGCACTTCTAAAACCAGAAATTCTTTCCTTCTGAGTGCAGTATAAGTTTGATATAAACTACCGTATAAGACTAATAACTAATCAAGTGTTTCCACTTCTCATATAGTTATTGCATCTTTCAAGCAAGATAATTCAACAAAAAAGAAAAAATGCCAAACTTAAGCTCGCGCACAGCACGCCTCGAACTGAACTAATAATCATAATCCTTAAATGGAGTTCCAGAAACAGAACAACGAGCCTTACATTCATCTCCGAGATGCTTTGGAATCTACGTAGCAGCTTCAGTGTTTGGTGCAGATAATTCCTCAACACCATTTCCTTCAACCAGCTGACACAAAAAGATATGAAAAATTATGTATCTACAATTGGCACAAAGAGTGAAGAAAGAAAAGCGATCATGTTGAAATTTGTGGATAACATGTAAAGTGCATTATCTCCGTAAAATGAATTCATGAGGCTTCCAATTTCCAACTATTCAAGAACATTTAACTACTAAATTATGTTCTCATGTCAGATTTTTTTCAGATACAGACTTAATTAGAAGCAAGAAGGGCATAGCTGAATCTCTCATTGCTTTACTTGGTTAGTACTTGGAACTAGATTTTTAGGTGTCTGACTACTTTGTCTTGAATCAAGTTTAAACCAAATATCATTAGATACGACGATCAATCGATCGGTCTAATTGACCTAATTAACTTCAGAGCTTATTAGGAAAAAAATTCTTGTAGAGACTAGATAGTAGAAAAATAAAATCATCAAGTCTGCAGTACCAAGGATCCTATTTGCTCGAAAGCGCCCATTACTTTAGGATCCTCCTCGTATTCGTATCCAACTTCCAGTATTCGTGGACCATTAACAGACCACAAAGATCTTCGACCTGCTTCCTGTACAAATATTTAAATAAAGATACATAAGCCAAGCAGTAGAATCCACTAAAATGCAAAAAACAGCAAATGAAACACCAAATTCTACGAATTTAGGTATATATATTCCCCTAGGTGTGTGAGATGGATATATCTGATAGCTACATCCTGACACTGTCAGAATTCAGAACCATGTAATTATATCATTATGCGCATGGATGAGCAGCAACAACAAAACACCAATCTGACCTGTAAAACAATCAAATAAATAGATTCCAGTGCTTGGATACGAATTTCTAGATCATCAATTTGTTCTCGTTCAATTGAGAGTGCACTTGAAAGCTCAAGCGGCATTTTAGATAAATCCTCTTTGCTATAAACCTGAACAAAAAGTGACAGATCAAGAGAAGAAACTGTAATATTAGCATGATGATGGGCGATAAATATGAAATTTCAAAAGGTCCCCTCAAACAATGTAAAAAGATGTACCATTGAGGAAACTTTACCTTCTTTCCAGCAACAGGTAGTAAAAGAGCTGGCCAAAGAAATTCTGACATCAAAATCAAATCCTGTAGCTGATCTTCAGCTTCAAAACAACAATTCTTAATGGTTCCAGAAACCTAAGATCATCCAATCAAAATCACTGCACTGGTTACAAACAGGACTTAATTACAAGATTCTGTAAACTTCAGAGAAACACCTATCGGCTAAGGAAGAACTTTAATTTCCTGACCATACCCCTTTCTTTCTCAAGAGACTAGGTGAATCAAATTGCCGAATGATTTGTTTCAGAAGACCTCGCTTAGGATTCATCAGGATTGTCCGTCCTGCTTTCATTTTTGAAATGTTCACTAGTATGGAGCCTACATGCTCAAAGGGGTCATCTGTGCAAAAGCAACAAATAAATGAACGCTATCAAGGGGTAACAACACTAAATACTGCTAAGAATGACAGCAAAATGGTTACAACCAAATTAAAACAGCAGGACTAAATGCTAATAGTAACAATGCAGGGTGAGAACCTAGAAAACATAGTCGGAACTATCAGACTGGGAAAGTTATATAGTGAAGTCGGCACTCAAAAGGAAAGCCATTTTCAGCAGAGCTCAAGGTAGCATGTCCTACACTACCTAAACATAGTCGGACTATTGGATATATAGTGCTATCTCACTTTCTAGACACACGAAAAAGAATTGGAAAACTTTTTATATACCTTTTTCATCTGTTGATGTACAGAACGATCTAACAAGCTTCATAACATACAGCCCTACCACCTTATCCTCTCCAATCTAAAGACAGGACAAAAAAAACAAATATAAACTTCATAGTTCATAACAAATAGATAATAAATGTAGCAGTGGTAGCTTAATACCTGCAGTAACGAAGTAATTCCTGCATCGAGCTGCGTGAGATTAACGAGAATCATAACCAGCAAACGCTTAATTACAGAATCTTTCTTATACAACAAGTCCATCACTATGTTAACCATTCCAATCTCAACCATCTTTGCCGATAAATTTTGGATTTTCTGAAAGATTTACAAGAGCTTCAGCTGCAGGCACAGAGACCTCCTGAAAGTTCATAACAAATTAGTCAATATAACCTCAATAAACACATAAAATTGAAAAAGAAGGGTATAATTATTATATTATCACCTGATTTTCTCCTAAGAGACGAGCAAGTGAGGGTGCTGCAACGTTGGAGTATTGTATGATACGTTGCACACCATCTTGTGAACCGGTTAAGTCTCTAACAATATCAACAGCTGCCTTCTTCACTTGTGGTAAAGGAGATGATAGGAAACCCAAAAGTTCTTCAAGTTCAGTCGCCATTGTTGAGCTAATTCACAGAAAATCTTTAAACCCTCACTCGGTTCTAATTACAGGAAAAAAGTACTGATTTTATACCGAAGGGGGTTTTAATCTCGACCATCCATTAAATACGAACATGGGTCGGTATCAAGATCTCCAGTTAATAGTTTAACCGACCCGAAATAGACCGCCCATATCACACCCCTACCTGCAGTATTATCAAGAGAAGATTACAACAAGATTGTGGAAGAACAGGGTTCAGGGTTCAAAACCCTGAGAGAGAAGATGATATCAGCAATTCAAAACCCTAGAATTCAGTTTCTATTCCAATGCCGATATCAGTTCAATTTCCCGCCAAAAACTCGACATTTTCATTGGTCAACTATACTACTGAATTCAGCATCTTCTTCTAAGGTACTTACTGAAAAAACCCTAACTTCAACTTCACCACCAACATCAGAAATCCTAACAATTCGGAAATCCTTGTTATCTCGTGAAAGAAAGGCAGTAGAAATAGCAGAAGAGTATTTGAATAGATTGAGACTTACTGAACCTACAATTAAGAGTTTCTTACACGTTTCAGAAAATGTAATGAAAGAAGCTCAAGAAATTGATTTGAAAATTGAAAGAAATGAAGAATTAGGTGTTTTAGCTGGGGTTTTGATTGGTGTTAAAGATAATATATGTACAGTTGATATGCCATCAACTGGTGGGTCAAGAATATTACAAGATTATAGACCTGCTTATGATGCAACAGCTGTGAAGAAGTTGAAAGAATCTGGTGCTATTCTTGTTGGGAAAACCAATATGGATGAGTTTGGTATGGGTAGTACTACTGAAGGTTCTGGTTTTCAGGTTTGAATTTGGATACTCCACTTCATTTTTATATCTGGAATGTGTGGTTCAGTTTGGGGACTGAAATATTTTGTGATTGATTTTGTTATGTAGGTGACATCAAATCCATGGGATGTAAGTAGGGTACCTGGAGGGTCATCGGGAGGTTCAGCTGCTGCTGTTTCTGCAAGGCAGTGCGTGGCTGCTTTGGGTAGTGATACTGGTGGAAGTGTTAGACAGCCAGCGTCTTTCTGTGGTGTTGTGGGAATGAAACCAACATATGGTCGTGTGTCAAGATTTGGGCTTATGGCGTATGCTTCATCATTGGATGTTATTGGATGCTTTGGTTCATCGGTTGCAGATACCGCGATTCTTTTAGAAGCAATTTCTGGTCATGATATATTTGATGCCACTAGTAGCAAACGTGTGAGACTTCTTCCTTGGGTGTTTTTCAATTGTTTGATAGAAAAATAATGACGGTTCTCAGATGAGGGAGCCACTCCACTCTGGTATACATAAGCTAGAATGCTTCTTAGGTAGAAATTTAATTTGTTTGGGCCAGTTTTAATGCATGTCACGTTTCCTCATTCAAAGATTTAAAGCTGTTATTTAGCGTGCTGCTTGATGTTGGAACTTACTAGAGTTACTTAAATTAATGTTCCAATTTTAAATGTCGGTTTGCAATTAATATTGTTATATTCTGAGCAGTGTTTGAACCACAAAATGCATTTTCAGTGGTGTGGCATTGCTAATGATGTGTTACGTCATGTTGCAGGAGGTCCCCAGCTTTGCATCTCAGTTCATCTCCACTGAATTGTTGGAATCCAAGCCTTTAAAGGGACTGAGGGTTGGAATAATCGGTGATACTCTGGGAGATGGTGTTGATAAGCCAGTAGTGTCCACCATTAACGCTGCTGCCTCGCATCTGGAAGAATTGGGATGTACAGTATCTGAGGTATTTTTCCCTAACTGCTTTTTCTTGTTACCTTTTCATCACTTGTCCCAATCATATGTTATGCATCTCACATGTCTGCCTATTTATGAATGCAGGTTTCTTTACCCTCCTTTTCTCTCGGATTACCGGCTTACTACATTCTAGCTTCATCTGAATCATCTTCAAACTTATCCCGTTATGATGGTGTAAGGTGATTCACATCACATCCTGATTATTTTAGGAACAATGCTACCCTCATCGGAGTTCTCTTAAATTGTTGCCTGCTTACATTTCAGGTACGGAAACCAAGCTGCAGCAGAAGAGCTTAATTCTCTTTATAGTGATTCTAGATGTAATGGGTTTGGTCCTGAGGTAAAATTGTTTGTTGCTTCTCACTGTCTATGACTGAGTTATTTATTTATGGTTAGGTACTTCAACTCAGATGCCATGCTGCCAATGTTTTGGCTGTTTTACGTTAGGTACTGAAAGTTCGAAAGTAGGTCTTATAGAGGTTAATGGTTGTCTTCACAGGTCAAAATGAGGATTTTGATGGGAACATATGCTCTCTCCGCTGGTTATTATGATGCTTATTACAAAAGGGCACAACAGGTATAACTTTCGATATGTTCACATATATTTGGATGAGATTCTTACTTCCACGACATTATAGTAGTCAACAAAGATGTTATTCTGTCTTGAAATTCTTATTTAGATGGTGATATACTTTCATTTCTGGTATGTTCTATCATTCCATAAGTTTTGGAAAATTAAGTTGATAGGTCTGACATTTCCTTGTCTTTTGTTTGTTATCTGCCCTCACAATAATAGGAAAGCTTATGATTGTAATATGTTTTAGGTAAGGACTTTGGTTCAGAAAAGCTTCAAGGACGCGTTGAGGGAGAATGATATCCTAATTTCACCTGCAGCACCATCAGCTGCTTATAAGATGGGTATGCCACATTTCAGCTTATGTGTTTTTTTTTCCTTCTTTTTTCTTTCTGTTTTTTTCCCCCTCTTATTTCTGATCATTGCCGTTGATATTTACAGGTGAAAAGAAGAATGATCCATTGGCAATGTATGCAGGTGACATCATGACTGTAAGTATATAAAACTGTTCTGTTCCCCAGAAATGCATTTGGTGTACTCTTTTGGTTGTTCTCTAACCCGGTGATCAATGATTTATGTGGTTGAACTTCAAAACTCACCATGTGACTTGTCAGTTTCAATATTTATCCTGTTGGTTCCCTAAGTCGTGTTGTTCTTAACATAGGTCAATGTTAACCTGGCTGGGCTACCTGCGCTGGTTTTGCCATGTGGATTCGTTGAAGGAGGACCTGCTGGCCTCCCTATTGGACTTCAAATGATTGGTGGACAGTTTGATGAGGTATTTAACAAAATTTCCTTTAATGGTGGTGGATGTTTTTGTTTAGCTTACGTTTTTTTTTTAAAATTTTCTCATATAAAATGCAGTTTCGCTACTATATGCCCAAACATACTACCTTATTAAAGCATTTAGGCTTCTTCTAGCAGAACTGTTGAACCGTTAGCTGTTTAGAAACGAACTAGTCAGATTAGTCTAGTCCATGTCTACATCCTTGTAGTGATTTTAAAGCTCCAGTTGTCGAACATGTATACATGATTCTAGCAGTACTGTTGAACCGTTAGCTGTTAAGAAACGAACTAGTCAGATTAGTCTAGTCCATGTCTACATCCTAGTAGTGATTTTAAAGCTCCAGTTGTTGAACATGTATACATGATCCATTTGTGTTTGATATCTCCTAAGATGGTTCCGACTTAAAATCAAACGCAGTTCCCCATTGGTCAGAAAGAGTCAATGTCATGGCCACCTGTACTGCAAAAACTTTGCGTTGCATTAGCAACACTTCTAGTAAATTATCACAAAGATAATAATATGCAGCCACTACTAATATTTTTCTCTATTGATTAGGGGAAATTGCTCAGAGTGGGCCACATCTTTGAGCAAACTCTTCAAGGTTGCAGATTTATTCCCCCATTGATAGCGTAGAGCAGGGAAGGTGTAAGCTATGGTTGTTGATGCAGGAAGCTAAAGAAAGTATGAGCACATAATGACATTTATCCGGTCCAGCTGTAAATGTAAATCAGTTCTTGCAGGACTTGACACTTTTATCTCCTGCCAGATTCGGCCTACACAGAGCCGTCTTATAGACTAGGCCGGCTAGGCTATTTGCCTAGAGCCTCAATTGTTGGCGCCCAAAACTGTAATTTTCCTTTAGCTTGTTTGTTTTTCTTCCCAATATAGGTAGTGCTGTTACATAGTGGTCTACCACTGATTTTGTCGATATTCATACTATATCTAGCTGTGCACCACTTACAACTTCCTATTGCATCTAGCCTTTACTTTATTTTTGTACACTTTTATGTAAGAAAACCAGAATTCACTGTATTAAGCATTTCTCTTCAAAGATATTGTCCTTCCTAGTGAATTCATATAATTCTGATGAATATCACTATACCACTAGCAGAGAAATTATTTAATCAAATCAGTAATTTTTTGAAGCATGCTATATTGATTTAAGCTAAAAATGAAATTAAAAAGATATTATATTGAGTCATCAATTAACTACCTATAATCTTAAAAAGTAGGGACTATGTATTCCCAAAAGATAGTTTCAAAAGATCTATGTTGACTTCCTTCTGTCAGCCCCTTGGACGTGGAGGATTTTGCCGAATGGATGGCATTAGGCTTCTGATTTCGTTGCGCAAGTACCTCATGGTGTCTCAATCCAGATAGTGATGAAATGTCTCCCCCTTTGACGTGGAGGATTTTGCCGAATGGATCGCATTAGGTTTCTGATTTCGTTGATATATCTCACAAGTACCTCATGGTGTCTTAATCCGGATAGTGATGAAATGAAGTGATGAAATGAACGAGGTTTTGTGAGTTTTACTCTAAAGCATATTTATGTTGAATGTTTGTTTGTTGTTGTTTTTCTAGAAGTTGTGACATCGTTATGATTGCGGTAGTTGAGGAACTCTAAATCCTACTATAAATTTGATGTTATAATTGATGGAAAAAAAGTATATCACAACAAAGATTATCAAATTGGAAAAGACCAAAACATCAGGAATCAACTCTTTGAATTCAAGATTCTTTCTTAAAATTGAACAAAAAGGGAAAAGTAACTGACCCTGGTCCTTCATTCATATCAAAAGTACTTCGTTGAATTTTTTTTTTATAAACTATGATGGGAATTAACAAGGAGCATTTTGGGGGAAACAGAAAAGCATAGCTTTGTGTTTATCTGATTTGATTTTAATGGTTAGAGAAACAATATGTTATTACAGAGTTTTTAGAAAATAAGAGACCAGTCCATTAAGATTATGATGAATCGATTATATTATTTGAGATTTATGGCTTGTTTTTTTATGAGGAACACGACCACACGGAGGACTCGAGGTTTTTTCTTGTAAAGGACAAAAAAAAAGAAATTGTATAATTGAAAAAGATAAAAAATTACTTTTCATACGAGGCATTAGTTGTATTTAAGGAGAGAAAACGAACCGGAACAATTATTTAATTTTCACTACCGGAACAATGATTACCCACTATTAAGATAAAGGAAGCTAACAACATAGTCTCTTGTTGTGGGTCCTACCACACATAGTGGTAGATACCGAACAGCCACTATATATTGGAAAAAAAGAAACGTATACATAGACGCCTACATTTGTATTTGGGATCTTGCATACTAGCGTTAGTTTGTAGGACCCAGATTTGGTTGGTAACCTAGTATTTTCAGATGTAAACATTAATTTTGATGTGAAGTTTAATGTGTCAACTAAACAGACAAACATACGCGTTATTCACAAATTATAAGCTTCATACATTCAAATTCTAAACATGCCTGTATGATTATACTCCATCAATCATTTTTATACTCATTGCTTATATCTTTGAAAACTTTTCAAACTTTCCAATCATGAAACTGTTGTCATGGAATGTGTAGAGGATTGGTCCTTCTTTAACTGTGAATCATGTAAAACACTTACTGAAATAGCAAAACGCATATTTGATTTATTTATTTTTTGGGCAAAATTAAAGCTCTTATTAGTTCCCTGGAAAAAGCTATTTAGAAGTTTAAGTTTATATCATGTGCTTGGATTGTACAGTGACAAGTTGGTACTAGATAGGGATGGTAAGCTCCTTGATTCCACTGAACCAAAGCCTAATGGATAAATCGATTCTTATGACTATAATTTCGTGGTATTCTCTCTATAGACTCACTGGCTTATAAGCCTCACTACTTGACCTAAGATCTACGGACATAAAGCCCCAGATGGTTACATCACAACCATCTGTTACAATGATCATTATCCACTAATTAACTGTTTGAACTAATTAAACTATCACTAATCACTAATAAATGAAACTGGCTATAGGGTACCATCCTCAAAGATGAAGCATTATGTTGGTAGTAGTCTGGTCTCTTGGCAGCTGCAACGGGGAAGACTCTAAAAGCAGATCTTCGCACAAAAATTTTCAGAGAGAATAAATAAGATTGTTCTTGTGTATCCCAGGGTACTTTGTCGAGATGGTTAGCTGGAAGGGTTAGGAAGGAGTCACCCTCTTCAGTTGTAGCTGCCAATATGCCAACAATTCCTCCTTATAATGCAAATTGTCATGCTCTTTCAATACTCTTGTGTCTATAAAAGCTTCCTTACATCCTTCAGCTAATGAATAAGTGGTAATTTTCATTTCGTTCTCCTTGTAGTAAAACACAATAACAACCAATAAACCCAACTCTCTTCTATTTACTATTCCGAGGTAAATCGGCCCACCCTCTTCATAACTCGTTGATGTAGCTTTACAGTGGTAAATAAGGGTTTGATTCTTGGACTTGGGAAGTTGATTTTAAACTCAAATTATAAAATTAAAATAGCAAATAAAATAAAAGATGATGATGATAATATTGAGAGTGATGGCTGGTAGCCATTTGGACATCCTATTGGTTAGTTCAAGTTATATTTAGACCGGTTAAATTGGCTAACCAAATTGGATGGCTGAGATGATTTGCGGCAGTTATTGGTTTCCGCTAAATTTATTTAAGACTCATATAAGAAGCGGCCAGCCATCTTTGGGCGATCGTTTAGGAGCCATATATTGGTTAGACCGCGGCTTGGACAATTGCAACTTATGGAAGGGAGGTGGTCGTTGATCGTGGCGACATCTTGTTGGTTGCCTAAAATATGAGTTAGGTCGGCCTATTCATCTGGCAAAGTTGGGCGGCCGAGATGATTTGCGGCAATTAATAACTGACGTTGATTCAATTTAAGTTTTAAAAGGCCGTGTGGCCAATCCATTTTCGGCCAACGTTTTTTTGTGTTGGCGGGTGCTGGGAGCTGTTCGATCGGCCAGCACAGTAGCCGGGATGCTGGTGAACATATCCGCTCCTCACACATTGATTAAGGTTAAATCTAGGCCGGTCAATCCGGCTGGCGAAGTTAAGCATCTAAGATCGTTTTGCGGCAGTAATATACTGCTGCTAACATAAATTAGGGTTTTGTAACCCGCGCGGCCAACCTACTTTGGGTAATCGTTTGGTGGATCCGCTTGCGAATGAGAAGGATTCCGATTGGCCTAAGCATTAATGGGCCCGCCAGTGTGCATGATGGCGCTTGTCCGGCCGTGTTAAGAAGTGCTAGACTTGATAGATCGACTTGCCAAAACGTTCGGCCGCGATCGCTTTGAGACTGACATGGGCATCCTATATTAGATTCCTTAAGGAATTAGGCGCGTCGACCAACCAACTTATAACTTTATTTAAAGCGATTTGATTGGTCGATGGGAAAGGGGGTCGGCAAGCAGCAACATGGAGCGTGACTAGCCGTCCACAGGTGGCGCCTGCTGAAGCAGATCAGCCGGCCAAGTGGCGCGGCCACGCCTCCTCTTGCCACTGCTCTCACTTGCCGCAGTTCTTCTTTATTTCTTGTTTTCTGATTTTGGTAGGATCTTGCTCCTACTAGATCCATGATGGATCAATTTCCTAATTTGCCTAGGTTTAGTTTCGACCAATAGGGTTCGAAATATCGCGCAGGGTGCAAAAACCCTAATTTTTACAAATAGGTAAAATTAGGTTAGAAAATTAAATTTCGTGAGCTGACACAAAATTAAATAATTTTCGATAAATTATATGTGCGTTGGCACAAGAAACCTCTTTATCAGATAGCGGCGCAACTTGCGTATTCTTGAGTATTTTCATGCAGATCTTAATACTGACATTTCGGGAAATTCATGCTACTCCACTGCGAGTGAACACTAATTGTCATGTCATGCAAATATTAAGAGTTCAGCTGCGGAACATAGCATAGGAAAATGCTCGACATGCAGCACATTAGTGAATAATGCAAGCAGGAGTTTAATAAAATCTACAGAATATTTGGGATTGTTACTACATGCAACATTCTGGATAAATCTTATATAAAAATATACTGAATTGCTCAATCATATGTGAGTAAAGAGGAATAGGCACTCATTACTCTAAAATGGATCTGTTTCTTTGCAGAATGACAACACATTAAATACAGGGTTTCACAATTTTATCCCGAACTAAAAACCACCATCAACAGAAGTATAACTCTTATCTTTTGAACTTCGTAGATATGACATCGACATAATCGTATGAATGCTATTGTGATTATGTGTATGGGTAAAGGTGAAGATTTCATCCTAGGAAACAATGTTTATGTTTGTTTAAAGGAAGTACATTCATGAACTTGTTTTATGAATCGAAAGGGAAATCGCTAGGCTTATTGGTATTGTTATTCCTTGCATATCTTTGGATTACCAATATGTGTGAGTTAGTAGAACCGATCATAACTTGTTATGTATCTTGGTATAACTAATCACAATGCCTAACTTATGATTTGGTATGACTAGTTTTTATTAATTAGTGTAACCAATCCTAAGTAATCACCTGGGATGGTGTGACCGATCTTAGTAATTGGTGTGACCGATCACAAAAAAATTGTGTAATTGATCCTTGTAATTGGTGTAACCGGTCCTAATAATTGGTGTAACCGATCCTGGTAATTAGTGTAACCGATACTACTGACTTGGGTAACCGATCACAAGTAATACCATGAGTATATGGTAACCGCTCCTGGTAATTGACGTAACCGGTCCTTGTAACTTGTGTGTTCGATCACAAGTAATCCATATTAAGGTATAACCGATCCCAGTGATTGGTAAAACCGATTGAACCCATGATTGTAATTTGATACTTGATAAATCACATAGTTGTCTTGGAATACATATGAACCAATTCTAAACTTGTTTGGAAGTGTGGTATAATCGATTCCAAGATTGTAAATATGAAAGATGAATTATAAAGAAAAGATGTCAACATACTTTGAACACGAACATTAACTCTTATCTTTTATTGTTCAAAGTTATTCCTTAATTACTTAAGGAGATCCCGGTCTGAAATAAATTAAGAATCTTTTAATTAAGATTGTTAGTTTTATATGCTTTAATAACCAGCAATTAAATGCATATCTCTAGAGAATAAAAATTGGTAACGTGCATTTACTAATTGGAGATTTTCTATTGAGAGATTTCGGAAAATATTGGACAGAGCATTTCCAGGAATTATGAAAACCGATTTGGGCATTTATTGCATATCTTGAGAATATTCGGTTTTGGAAATTCCTTTGTGTCCAAACATCCTTGGTCTATAAATACCTAAGTTTTCATTTCTATCAAACTATCCTAAGAGCCAAGAAAACTTCATATTTTTGTTGTTTCTGGTGGATCCGTCTATCCGGAGAGGAAAGTACCCTAATTAGGCGAAATCTCTTACGACTGCTCGTTTAAAGGCTTCTGTGGGATCAAGAAGCTCTACGAGTACCGTTGGTGGGAAACTAGATAATTGCAGTTTATTAATTTCGATTGATTTGATTGAACAATAGTTGTTGAATTTTGGTTGCACCTAGTTTTGTTATTCTTGAGAATCTTCTCTTCTGATATAAGATTCACTCAAACTAGATCGAAGTGTCGACGGGATCTTTAACCTGTTTGTAGATCTAAAGACATCTTGTGATAATCCATTATTAACAGACTTCGTTCTATGCGTGATTGATCACAAAAGATTCAAGTGGTGTTGTGCAGGTTTAATTGAAGATTAAAGAAGATTTGAAGACGAATAAGATTTGTTATTGGTTTCTCATATCTTTGTGTAGCACAAACCTTGATCGGCTGGGATCCAACTAGAATCAGATTTATCCGATTGATTAGTTGCATGAGATCGTCATCGCTTTATGGTTTCTTATTGGATTTTATATTGATTGATTGCAAATCTAAACTCTACTACTTCGGTAGTTGTTGGATAGATTAATCTAACCAAGCAAAAGAGTTTATTAGTTTAAATGGAAGAGCCTTTGCATATGACTTGAGATATCTTTATCTAGAAAGAATCAATAGAGTTGTTACCAAACAGATTTGTTGTTCCTTTACTGTTTGGAATACGATCCAAAAGAATTGTTCCAGTACGTGCACTTATAGAATGTCGGAAGCGCAGGGATACTGAAGAAACTAAGTGAACTAGGTTTTGTTGCTTGGTCTCAACTATACGAAGTTGGTTTAGATTTTTTATAGCGGCTTAATTCTGAGAGTATCCAATTATGGACTTGGTCTCGGGGTTTTTCTGCATTTGTGGCTTCCTCGTTAACAAAATCTTGTCGTGTCTTTTACTTTTCTATTTCCGCAATTATAATTGTTTATTATAATTAAAAATAAAATACACAAACGTTAACTCTGTATTACTTGATAGTGATCATGTAGAGTTTGGTTAAGTCCTAACCTATTATCAAGTAATCACACTTTGATTGTTGTATTGTCTCGATCTTGTACCCATAGACGATCACACAAAGTGTGAATACCGATTTGTCGTATTGTCTCGACTTTGTCTATAGACAATCACTTTCGGTGAGAGGACTTATAGGTGGATATTTTATATATTGTGGTGTATTTGGGTACCCTCGTCTTTTCAATCGTTTGCCACTAGCAATTGAGGCGTGAACCTAGATCTTCATATGTTCTCTGTAAATTACTAGCACATTTTGTTGAAGATGTTGGTCCCTCTCTTTTACTTCAGCGTGTCTTCCTTTTTCAGGACACATAGAAATTACAGTGATGACATGGGGCTTAAACTTGTTACCTTTTGTTGCTAGTATGGAGTCAACAACCTCTTCTTTCTTATAACGCCATTTGCGTCGAAATACGAAACACCCCAACTGATTGCAACAAGGAAAGCCTCGACATGCGTTCTCAAGGTGTGATTTATCAAATTAAGAGCTGTTGTACTCAAATGTTCCTTGACAATGATGCAAATAATTAGTTGAGCGCACAATGTTTCCTTCATGCTAGGTAGACCATATAACTGTCCTCTTTTTGGTTAAGTCATGACCTTCCTAATGATTGTATGCCGCCAAGTTTTAGCACATCTCTTTCCAAATGACCTGATAGCAGTTGTAGCTCCATTTGTTGTCACTTGCAGCACCCATATCCTTCTTTTCTTAGTATAACGAACATGTAGTTGTATGTAGTTGGCCTTACCATGGTGGAAATGAACTGCCAAACCCCAGACCACGGTTACTGCAGAACAATGCTTGGTATAATATGCCTTCAATATCTTGGAAATTGTCAACAAACTTGCTTGCAAAACTGCTAGATCATTTCTTGTAGTTGTTGCCGAAGTGCAGCTCTAAATCAGTATAATATGTAACTTCCACTTAACATTTATACTCAATCTCCAAGCTACATGTTCATTCATTTTGTCGCATAACTCTTGTATATTTGTTTTGCAGGATGAGCTACCAGTTTATTAAATATCTCATACTTCACCTGCAAGAACAGAAAACTTATACAACCACTCCAACTCCTCCTTTTATTATGATACCCTTGATCAAACAGTTCATGTGTGTCCTCACAAACTCTAGTAGCACCAACTGTACTATTATTCAAAACCATATGAACTAAGCCATACAATTTAATGCATACGCAATTTAGTAACTCCTGAAAAAGTTTGAGCTAACAGCCATAACATCCTTCTGAGACTTAACTATTGGATTAAGAAAATTGACATCTCCATCCAACCATTGAACAACCAGCTCATGTGCAATGCCAAACCTACTACCACTGAAACACAACAATGTTGTTATATCTACCCTTTGAATCATAAGTTATGCAATACTTCAAATGTAAGTATTAGTAAATCCAACACTGAACTTATATTTGAGGTATATAACTGAGCTCTGGTATTTGGAGAAACGGAGAAGATAAGCATTAGAATGATCAGCAATAGAGAACCTCCATCTTTAGTACCTCTTTGTTGAATATGGGCCTGAACAATTTTATTGAATTATTTTGATATACTTGGACAACTCCAAATATTAGAATAAGACGGACATAATATGGAGTCAAACCATTTTCCTCTGTCAAACAACAAAAGGATACCACCCAAGATACCAGTATTATTTCCTATATTGAATATTCCAGTTGTAGCAGCAAAGTGCCAACTGTTATAACCATTTGTTAGAGATAGATCGGTTGAACTCACCAAGCATTGGTATGTCAAGTTTGGTTGTCATATTTTAGTATCAAAACTCATATAAAGTCGCTGGATTAAATACTAGAGTCAACTTCGTTTAGGTTAGACTAGAAAGTCTACGAATGTTAAGATATACAAGTATTATTCTAAAGACCTGGAGAATGAGAAGAAGTAACGAACTACAATGACGAAATCATCCTTCCACTTGAGGTTAGTAACATTGGCTTGAACTTGTTTCATTTCCTAACGTATCTTTCAAGTCGTGCAATATCGAAATATAATGTCCGAATCTGTATATATTGTATATAATACTCTAGTGGATAGACATGATCATAATAGTATGATCTTAGTATTAAGGAATGATATTACGAAGCATAACGTTTATCTTTTAAACTTTGTAAGATATGACATTGACATAATCTTGTATATAGTTTTATGATTATGTGAATGGGTTGTGGTGAAGATTTCATCCAAGGAAACAATATTTTGCATTTGTTTAAAGGAACCACGTTCGTGAACTTGTTTCATGAATCGAGAGGGAAATCAATAGGTATATTGGTCCGGCTATTCATTGCATATTATTTGGGTGACCAATATGTGTGAGTTGGTAGAAACTATCTTAAATCAGATTATGTATCATGGTATAACCGATCACAATACCTAGACTTATGATTTGGTATGACCGGTTTCCTAAGTAATCATCATGAGATGGTAGAATTAATCCTTGTAATTGGTGTGACTAATCATAAGAGGTTGTGTGACCGATCCTTGTAATTGGTATGACATATCCTAGTGACTAATGTGATCGATCACAAGTAGATACCATGTGTAGATGGAACCGATCCTTGTAATTGGTATGACCGATCCTAGTGACGGATCACAAGGAGGTACCATGATTAAGTAGAACCGATCCTAGTGATTGGTATAACTGATCTGAACCCATATATGTGACTTGGTAGGAACGATCACAACTAATCATTGTGACTTGGTATGACCTATCACATAGTAGACTTTGAATTCTGGAAGAACCCATTCTAAACTTGTTTGGAAGTGTGGTAGAACCGATTCCAAGATGCAAATCCATGTAATATGAAATAGGGATTTGCAGTGTAAAGATGTCAACATACTTTGGATTTGTAGTGCAAATCCATGTACATATGAAATAAGGATTTGCAGTGTAAAGATGTCAATATACTTTGAACATGAGCAGTAACTCTTATCATTTATTGTTCAAAGATGTTCCTTGGCACTCAAGGTGATCTTATACCGAAATAAATTAAGAATCTTTTAATTTAGGTTTTTGGTTTTATATGCTTTGATTACCACCAATCAGTTATCGGTAGACACTGGACTGGTTATGGGGTACCATTCTCTCGAAAGCCCGTGATATGACAGTTTCTATTATTGGTTTTTATTTCCGAAGATAGGTCTATGAGGAGAATGTTAATTGCTTGGCATAATAATGTTAGAGTTCAGTATATTTCTTATTATTATTGTTTGTATTTTTCTAAAATCATGATAACTTTAACTATTCTTGGAGCCTTATCTCTGTCATGCAATAGGAAAACAAGATCAATGGTGAACTCATTTTAATACAAATATTAAACCCATTGGATAAAAATAGAGGACCTAAATTTCATCATACACATTAATGAGAAACAAAAAAGAAATTATTGTTCCTCAAATGCCACTAGATCAATACATGATAACATCTAAAATTTATGTTTAATAAATATTCGATATCAGGGAATTTTACTCGGTCAAATAATCGAAACAGACATGAAAATATAAATGAAAAGAATTATAGAGCTCTTATTTCAACTAGTTATCCTTTTTTATATTCTGATGTTATAGTTGATTATCTTGTTAGAGTAAGATCTGATCACAAAACTAAATCATTAGAACAACAAATTTATAAACCTTCCCAAATAAGTAGGACATGGACACCGTAGAAATATACAATGCGGATCAGGAATACCAATATTAGTGGTTACCATGCTTTAAAAAAAAACTTCAAAACTCCAAAATTTTTCAAAAATCTTTAAGAAATGGAATAAAAATGAGTTTGAAAATAGATTTACTAATATTGACAAGATTAATGTCATGACTCCTGGTTCGAGGGAGTTTGTTTTCCATAGGTTAGGATTTGCAATTCAAAAAGGACTTGCGGCGTAGCTTGTTGCGCGTTTGCCTAGTTCGTCGATGTAATGATATTGGTAAATAAGTTGGTTTTTTTTAAGATTAATAAAACGTTAAAAATCTTCGTAAATGTTATATGTGCTTGTTTCTTGAAATTAAACGTTATCATAGTCAACTTGACATTTGGTAGGAAATAGTGTGAAAACTGGAATCACCTCTCCAAAGACAAATTCCTAAAACAACATGACGTAAAACACTGCAAAATTTCCCCAAACTGCTTCAAACAAAAGGAAAATTATTCGTATTCATACTTTGAGAAATGATACTCGTTTATGGATTGAATACAATCATAATCACTCCTTATCAAACACTTTAAGAATATATGTTTCTCAAGTTGAGTTCAGCATGAGAGCATGCTAGAGAATTTAGTTACTCCTTGTTTCACAAGAGATGATAATTCCTTAACTATCATTCCCGGTGAGAAAGGATTAAAAATACCCGAACCAATATGGCTCATCATGATCAGATGGATTCCCAACCGAGTTCTTTAAAACACATTTAGATGTTGTCAAAAAGAATATAATAAAATTAGTTCAGGATTTCTTTAGGAAAAATATATATCCTAAAAAAAATGATTCATATGTACATACATCACACCTGTACCAAACGTTCAGAATCCTTCTTTACTAAATCATTTAAGATATGTCAGTTTCAGAAACATTACTTATAAAGTTATTTCTAAACTTTTTGAAAATAAGGTTAAACCTCATATCAGAAAAATGATATCTCAAAACCAATCACACTCATTTCTGGGAGGCAAATTATGAATAACATTATACTTGTCCATGAAATCCCATAAAAACTTCTAAAAACAATATAGTAATAATAAGTTACAACAAAGATTGGTACCAAATAGTATTGTAGTATATTACCACAAATTCTTTTCCAGTTCTTCTAAATGATTCACCAGTCGAAAATTCAAAGTGAAAAGATGACTTCGCCAAAGAAACATTATTTTACCTAATCATTTTATAATTTGTATGGGGGTGTTGTCTAGATTAAAACAGAAAACAATATTTCAGGAATAAAAGTAACAAAACATGCTTCCATGTCTCTCGTCTTTTTTTTTGTTCATGATTGTTTCTTATTTCCTAGAACAAACATTTCTAAAAAAAAATCTATTGTGAATATTTTTACCATTTTTGGTGAAACGATTGGACAATAAATAAACTTACGAAACTATAGAATATGTTTTGTGCCTAAAATGCATAAAAAACGGTGTAAGATTATTTCTATGATTCTCAAATGAGAAACGTATTAGAAAATGATAAAGGATAGGAACTTATATATTTTTTCAGTAAATATAAGATTAACGACTTTGAGCCGTTTTTGGATAAATACCATGTGTCTCTACAAGTATGGAGAGCTAAGTTGTTTAATCCATACGGTAGAAATCTCTTAGTTAAATCGATTGTCAATACTTACTTTAACCACCAAAAGAAATGTCTGGCATTTCCTGAACATATAATGTTAATAAAATCCATAGAAATTTTTTGCGGAACAAAAATGATGAAAAATATATTTATACAAAATCTTGAATTGATATTGGGCTAGGAATCAGGAATCAACATAGACAGAACCTAGCTTTACTATCTAAGCTATCATGAAGAATCATTAGCAATAAAGATCATCTTTTGGATGTTGTAATATAAAAACATAAGTACTACCCCAAGTCAAACCCTACTAAGAAAACAAGAAAATACACCAATTCTTAGATCTGGATAAATATTAAAAAAAAATAAAAAAGATTCAACATTATCTCTTCAGATCATATGTGGCAAGTTAATAATTGTCCTGACATAAATATATGTTGCTGTTATTTTTAATTGTGCTATAATTTATGCTCAATTCTCATTTAAACTACAGAGTGAACGTTTCAAATCTCTCGGTATAAAACAGACGCATTTGTTGCTCTAATCATGTGTGCTAGTAATAACAAAAGGTGTTTATTCCAAAAGTATATCTATATATAAAGTCTATTGAGGTCTAATTGGATTCATCATACACTAAACAGACCTGGTGGTAAGCTTGATTTTCCGCAACAACCATTTCTTATGCAAACCAGCTAATAAATCCATAAACATTCGTACACGTATTGGATCACCCTCATGATATTCCGTGGAGTTTAACAAGAACTCATCGTCTTCTACATCTTGAAGGCTATTGAGTAAAATCATCCACTCTTCTAAACATGGAATTGGTTTATTCGTTTAAGTAAGAGTTCTCAAACTTCCATTATCTTATGCATGTTTTTCTACTGCAGCCAAATTTTCCTGTTGAGCAAGCTCTCTCTCGGCAGCTTCCTTCTTGAAAAATGGAGCATTCTCCTCCCCAGAGAGGTTGTGATAGAGCTCTGCAACTTCCCCCTGAATGAAAGCTATGGGAATATCTGAGTTTGCAGCTTTTACCATTTCTCTACCAATTTTCATAAACTGGAAAAACGAGTTCGAGTACTTTGAAACAGAAACACAGGCCTCAGGAACCTTGTGTACTTCATGTTGAACCAGTGAGTGAGATAAGAAATAAAGTTGTATATTTTGTGGATTATTGATACCGTTTCTGGAACTTTTTCCTCTCCCATGCACTGTGTGAGCATTCTTGGGTGGGATCCCAAGTTCAGTCCCATCACCAAGAGTGTCATCACAAGGAAGACCATGAGAAGCATGATCTGCAGAGGTCTGAAATCAATCAGAAATAGAATCAGTTCCAACACTAAGACTACCACTAGAAATATGATCTAGAGATTTTCTATCAGCAGTAGAATGACAATGGTCTAAATCGTTTGATTTTTGGTTACCAAATCAAACCAATTATCAAACTCTCATTCTGATAGACAATTTTATACCAAAAATTGTTAACTCTTTGTTGGAGGACGATGAAAACTGTAGAATGAATATTATCCAAATATATTTTGATGTGTCGTTGAAAATATGATGGTGTCGAGTACATCGCCAACATCTTAAAGGGATTGATCTAAGATGTTGTTAATGTACAACTATAACTTTATTAATTATAAGAAAAATCAAAATGCGAAAGTAAGTAAAAACACAAATACATAAGATTTTGTTAACGAGGAAAACTGTTTTGCAGAAAAACCCCGGGACCTAGTCCAGATTTTAATACTCTCATGATTGAACCACTACACAAATTCATACTTACAACCTCATGTATTTGAGACCAAATGGACTACCCTAGTCACTCAGAATCCCTAGGCCTACAACTAATTTTGCTAACACACGTGAATCACCTAGCATAATCTACTGCCAACTTTGCTTTACCTCCCTAAAGAGTTGTGGGACCCAATTCCTTTAGAAAGTCTTAGAAACAACAAGGAATCCAATTGTCTTCTAACTACTCAAATAATTACAAAAATAAAATTATTATGATTAATTCAGATTCAAGGATATTCCATTTAGATCTTGTTAGAGCGTTGCTCAGTTGAAGCCATCAAACGTTGATATATCAATTTTGGTTGTCATATTTTAGTTACAAAACTCGAAGTTGCTTTATTTGATTACTATAGTCAGCTTCGTTAGTTTAAACTAGAAACATGGAAATGTTGATACTTTCTCTTGTTACTCGTGAAGAATCTGAAGACGTTTCGGCATCAACAAACACCTGGCACCCTTCAGTTCGAGTTTCGTAACAAAAGACTTGACTTGTTACACTTTTATCTTTGTTCTTTCAATTCATATTTATTGAATACATAACATACAAAGTAAAGTATGTTTACTCGTCTCCAATATCAGTGAATTGGTCTTCACACTATGATCAAAATATCAAGTAAATATATACGAGTTCTTTCTTACAACTTGATTATATTGTTTTACAAGGTATAGTTTATCTATGGACTTCTGGAATCGACATTACACTTTAATTAGTAACTTATTATATTTAGTGTATCGAACTTACAGATGAATTCAACCCTTGGTATTATAATCGAAAGAAATATCATAAACCTATTCAAGGAACTAGACTTACGCAATAATGTTTCGTAGTTGAAAGAGGGTTCAAGAATGATCCCTGAAGAGGGACGATCCCTAGTGGTAAGCTTGACATAGTTCAAACGTGTTTATAAATTATGGATATGTTTTTTATCTCCGGGTTCTGCAAAAATCAAGAATGTACGCGGATTGAACTTGGAATATTGTTCACATGATGTCGACATAGTGATTTAAACATGTGCTAAACTCTTATATCTTACTAATTTTTAAGTGTTCTCCTTTTATACTCAAGACAAGATCCTGAAACCGAAATATTCAATATCTTTTTAGATATTTGAATTTATGGGCTTTACCATATCCCAGAAGTTTTCATATCTCTAGTTACTATATTAGTAAAGTGTATGAATGCATGCTAGATAATATTAGTTGTCAACCAAGAGTGAGTTGGAATACAGTTGGGCGTTGTCAAACTCAGAAATAATATTCATTGCATATTTTGGGAACTTTCCAAATTGATTATACCTTGTTTTCCAAAAAAGCCTTAGTCATAACATTATGAATAGTGGAGATTGTGTTGTTACAAACTCATCCCTAGACACATTGCCTAACTGTTTGTGTGGGCCAACTCGTTGATATATGAGAGTAATTTAATTATGTGAAATATTTTGTGTTGCCTTCATTTAAAGTCTTCTTTGGTATTAGCAATAGGGGTGTGCATAAAAACCGGAACCGCGGATTTCACCCGTATCCGTCCGCAAAATTACGTGTGAAACCCAATCCGCAAGATCTATGGGTCGGGCACGGGTGGGGTTCTCAAATCCGCACTTTTAGCGGTTTGGTTGCGGCTGGTTTTTGAAATCCGCGGATTCACCTGCACCATAGGGTAGTAAGGGAATTTAATATAAATATCAAGGATAATATGGGAAGTATGAATTTTATTTATAAACATTTTATCTTTCTGAAACCTAATTCATGCTCAACTTTCTTCTCTGAGCAACAAAATGTGTTTCAGTTCAACCAGAGGCATGAAATAAGTCCAACCAAACCCCTGGTTTGTCCCTTCATGAAAAATGTGTTTCAGTTCTTTAAACCAATTAATCAATAAAATTAATCAAAACAACAACAAATCTATCTATCAATCTCTCTCTCTATATATATATATATTAATCAAAATCTTCAATGATAGGTCTGTGTATATATATACAAAATCTGAGTATGTTGTTGCGATCCTTTTGGCTAGTAATCGCAAAAGTGAATTGGGTGTCGACGGATTTTGTCAAATCGACCGGAACCAGTAAGAGTGTCGACGGATTTTGTCAAATCGACCGGAACCAGGAAGAGTGTCGATGGATATGTGGTCATACACTTCCTCCCTTCCCTTTGGACAAATACATTCTTTTGGAAAGACTTCATTCTGGTTACATCAGGCCTGCGAGTATACGAGCTAGATTGAAAGAAAGAGAAATGAGATCCTCGTCGATTTCCTGGAAAATAACACAGGAGATTAGATTAGATTTAAATCTGAAGAAGAAAAACTGAATTAAAGTAATAATAACATTAGTTATTGGATTAATCAATCGATTACCATTTGAAACCATTAACAGAAAAACATCACTGTAAGTAGAGAGAAAACATCAGAGAAAACCTAAAAACTAAGGATAATATAGGAATGAGGAAACCTAATTATAGTTTCTAAACTTAGTATTTTTGTTTGTTTTACTTTCTTTTTTTTATTTATTAAATCCACAGTTAATTCTCATCCGGTCTGTATCACCCGCTGATCTGCGGATGTGAAATCCGCGGGTATTTGGGCTAGATACAGTTGGATTTTCCAAATCCGCAACTTTGGCAGAGTGGACGTGGGTGACCCATAATCCGCAACCGTCTGTCCTTTGCACACCCCTAATTAGTAGGATTTTAGTGTTACAATTTGTGATAACTAAATCCTAACATTATTGTGATAACTAAACAGTATAGTTATCCTCGATAGATCAAAATTGATTATTCTATAAGGCCATATTCAAGATTGTTTGAGGATTGAATATTATAGATATCGTGATTCAGGATCTGTATGTAGATACTTTGATTTATCAACATTAACAGACTACGTTCTGTGTACTGATCAGTAGTAGGAATCAAGTGTTTTGTGCAGAAGTTACTTTGAAGATTGAAGATTTATTCTTTTTAGTATTCTTATCTATATCAACAACGATGATTTATCAAATTGAATTTACAATTTGCTAGTCCCGTATCACTTTATATATTTATAGTTTACCAATTGTTCAGTTGTTTATTTTCACATCACAACACATCAAAACATAACGCGACACAACAGAAAATTACTTTTCCAAAACTCACAACAATACGAAACTTGCCTTAACACCATCTTACATGCTTAGGATAAGATTTTACATTTTCATATTGGATTTTAGTTTACTTTATTTCAACTAAATAATTAGAAATTTTTAGTTTAGACTTGTCGGTAAGCAACGGAGTACCCTTGTAAAAAACTTTAACATTGATCTTATTCAAGTTTCATAAATGTAGCCATCATTCTCAGATGTCCAAAATTGGGACAAAAAAAAACGAAAAAAAAAGTCAAGATTTGTAAAGTTATTCATGTGTCCAAAAAACAAGTCTACATTGTTAAATAATTTTAGAATATTTTTTTCATAAATCTAGCTATCATTCTTTGATGTCCAAAATCGAAAAAAAAAAAAGAAAAAAAAGAGTCAAGCTTCGTAAAGTTATTCATGTGCCCAAGAACAAGTCTAAATTGTTAAATAATTTTAGAATATTTTTACAGCGGCTAAGAATCAATCTTAATAAAAAGCTTACAATTACATTTAAGCACGAGATATGAGACAAATCTCGTGCAAATTTAGTACCATGTTTATTTTTCTCTTTAATCGGCAGAAGCCTGGAGTAGATCTACATGTACAAATGAGAAGGTATGAGGATAATGAATCCCCTTGCCTAAGATATCCAGATGATTTGAATGTCTCTATAGATGCACTATTTATTATAACATGGAATAAAATCATATTCTACGTTGAAACATTAAAGTGCGCAAATCCTTGCAGAAACCAATTTTTATATCCAAAAAAGTGTTAAGAAAATCCTAGCTTGCCCGATTAAAATTTCTAATTATGTCTATTTTAACACTTACATACCGGACGTTGCCTTTTCATTTTTCACGAAATGAATCGTCTCATGAGCAACAATGGCCTAGAAAATTAAAATGAAGATTGGTAAATATGCTCGATAAAAATATTGAGTATAAGTATTGATACTAAGAACACTACATTAAATTTTATTGGGTATTAAGAATATCACAGTAAATATTATATGTATCAAGAACATTGCAGTGTGAATCTTAACTAAAGAGACATTATACTAGAAAAAAACGTTGAACATCAAGAACATTACAAAAAATCATGTTGTATCCATTGATCGACAATAGTAAGGCCTAGAGAGAATGTTTTTTTTCCTCTTGACAGTTCCTCTGCCTCTCCACAGATCATCTATCTTGTTCGGATTTTACCATAGTGTAGAAAATATGAAAGATTAGACTATAAAAGAAAGAAGAACAAAAATCCCCCAAAAACTTTCACAAGGTTATTTGAAACGACAATAGATTTTACCAGGCCATTCCATGGACGGAATAAAGTCAGACCTACCTTTAAAAAGCTCAATATCATTCCCGACCAGCAAACATGCTCCCTTGGCCAAATGATCAGCAGCAAAATTAACTTCCCTATAGATGCATAAAAAAAAATACTTTCATAAAAATCACAAGCAACCTTTCATGTCTGCATCAAGTTCCTCGAAATCTCACAATTCTTCAAATCCTAAACACAATCATTAAGTCTGATCTAACACAAATATTCTTCACATTCCATTTTCGCACCATTAACAGGTTGTAAATCACAACACTGATCTCAACAATATAATTGGTTTGCCAACCAAGATTAACACATAAAGCTCCTAAAACAACACACTTAGCATCTCTAACACTTATTCCAGCACCAACTTGGCCTGGATTGCCGCTTGATGAACCATCACAACAAATCACTATCTCTCCAAGTGACGGAGGAGACCAAGAAATCTCAACAGGTGTGGAAGTTTTAGATACTTTATACCTAACTCTGAAATAATTCATTATGCACAAATCCTCCATAGAATTAGACATATGACCTTTCATGTGGATTAGGTTACGGCGAATAACGTGATAAATTCTTGCCTTAACACCAACCCATTTTGTCTCTGCATCTTCAAAGAAAACTTTTTTTCATAATTTCCACAACTCAGTGCAAACATCTAAGTTGGCAACAAGACACAAATATTTAATCACCTACCTTTGAGACAAAATCATTCATACCCAAAGAAGTAATGCCAAGCTTCTTTTCTATTGAGAAATTTCCGCACTAATTATCGAAAAATAAGGAAGTGTTCATGTCATTACTTATAATGCAGCACATATGATTCTCCGCAAAGTTATAAATCCATGCATCTTATTTTTGGGAAAACTAAAGACATGATTAAGCTTATAATTTATAAAATTCTCATTAACTTCGAAATTTTTATCCTTTAAAAACCTAGCCTAGACCTTGTCTGCATTTCTAATGCTCAACCAAAGCTTCATAAGCACGTAAAACATCCAATCTTTTAAGGCCTAACCCACACTGTCTGGGTGGACAACAAATACTATCATATGCAATATTTAAACCCTTTGATTCTCTTCATCTCCATACAAAGAAAATTCTCGAATAACCCTTTCACTCATCTCAATTATCTTTCCAGGCCAACGAAAGATTGTCATAGGAATGAATACATAGCTGGCAATAAATGATCTAACCAACACCAATCTAGCCTGGACAGATAATAACTTACCCTTCCAACTAGCCAAATTATCCATCATCTTCTCCACTACTTTCCTGACATAAATGTTGCGAACAATGCCTGGCTTGAGCTGAAAACCCAAGTATCTGTAAGGAAATAATTCTTTTCATACCAAGAAAATTAGCCATGGCTCTTACCCTAGACCAGGAACCACTACCATAGTAAAACTTACTCTTTTTCCAATTAACAGATCGTCTAGAAGCACGTTGGTACAATCCTGACACCTTTATTAAGCTATTTAGACTATGCCGATTACCATTATAAAATTAAAATAGATCATCAGTAAATAAAAGATGTATTGGGGAAACACCTTTCTTCTTGACCATGCAATTCATCCTCTTAATAGCAAACAATATATATAGATTACGATTTGAAAATTCTCAATAAGCACAAAAATCAAAGGCGAAAATGGGTCACCTCGGCGAACCCCTATAGATACTGAAAAAAACTTTAGGACCGACATCAACTAAAACCGAGATTCTTGTCGAGCACAAATATTTAGAATCTAACTGCACCATTTTTCAGAGAAACCATACCTACAAAAAACCTCAGCCATAAAGTCACATATAGCAATGCTAAAAGCTTGTGAGACATATCTATCTAGTTTTAGACCCTCGTTGCCACATTTTCTGTCAAAACCAATTCCATTAATCATCTCACAGTCTAAAATAATGTTTCCATAAATATTTCCTCCCTTCATGAAAGCCTCGTGCTCCTCAGATACCAATTTAGACTGGGTCTTATGGGCATGCCCAAGGGCTTCCCAAACCAAAAAACCGTGGTCTAAAGTGGTGATTCCCGCAAGGGTTCCCTGGTGTGCGGGAATCCCAGCGGGAAGAGTCCTGGGACGGCTAATGGTTAACCGTTCTCAAAAAGCAGAAAACGGTTATCCATTAACCGTTATTGCATAAAATAACGGTGAACCATTGATCGTTCCTATGGAACGGCTAACCATTGTTCGTTTTCTTTTTCCTGGAACGGTTAATGGCTAGCCGTTCCTTGACCTTTTTTCGTTTACACTCCGTGTACACTCATTTGGAATTTAAAGAGATTACACATCCGTGACGAGTGACTGCAAGGGAGGGAGCACACATCCGTGAACAGTCACTGTAACGAATGGACGACACATCCTTTATTTTTTCCT
Organism: Papaver somniferum; assembly: GCF_003573695.1. Taxonomy (NCBI): domain Eukaryota; kingdom Viridiplantae; phylum Streptophyta; class Magnoliopsida; order Ranunculales; family Papaveraceae; genus Papaver; species Papaver somniferum. Next base: position 57,963,904 of record NC_039362.1, read on the forward strand.
ATAAACAGAGTCACGTGTATTGATATTGATTGCGCAACCAACAGTGAAAATTTTATTCATCCAACATGAATATTAACTTCACTGTTGAAGAAGATACTGCAATCATAGCTGCATAGATTGCGGTAATGAAAGCTCCAGTTATTGTTGATGCTGCAACACCACCCTACAACTTCTGGGAGCTGGTTTATTCTCATTTTCGTCAAAACTTTTTGAATCCAAACCATAGATCAAAGCAAGCTTTAAGATACAGGCTTGGCAGTATAAAAAGAGATGTGAAAACTTATGTCCTCATCCAAGATACGCTATTAAGAGACTTGCCACCAACATTCATTACATATATCTCGTTAAAGACTTTTTGATTTGTATCTTCGTCATCTGAATCATCGGCCAGACGAACCCCCAATTTGATTGACATATATCTCCTTAAAGACATTCTTCAATCAACAACAACACCGGAGTGACAATAAAATGGTGTCAAAATTGATATCTAACAAACTTAACACAACAATTCAAGTAAAATTGACATATGCAAATTAATTCCAACTAAAGTGCAGCGTTTTATGACCATAATAATATCTATAACGTGTAAATTACATATACAATTAGACATACAATCTAAATTATCTCATTTTCAATCACACCAAATCATGTAACTTGTAAATAACCTATAGAATTAGATATACTAAGTAAAGTCCCTAAAATTAACAATCTTAAACAAATTCAAGTCCTCACACGGTTGTAAAACTAATTTAATTTAGGGTATTCATTAAATAATTAATGAAAATCTTTTCAATTGAAAAAAAAATAAAAAAAATTAGGGTTTTAAGTTTATTGGATTACCTTTGATTATTGAGATGATTAACCTCCTCAAAAATAACCTCCACTTTTAATAAGAGCTTCCTCAACAACCCCAAATCCTGAAATTGTGTAGGTGATGTTTATTTGGTTATTTAGTTTTGGTTGAGAAGAGAAGGAAGAAAGAAGAGGGGAAGAACAAGAACATGACGAAGGAGGAATGAACTGTGTTCGTTCTTCCTAAAACTTTTGCTTCAAAAGGGAACGGTTAATGGTTAGCCGGTTCAATTGATTTTGATCGGTCAAGATAGAAAAACGGTTAACCATTAACCGTTTCCTTCAAAACGGTCGATTAGTGACCGTTATTTATGTAACGGCTGATGAATGCCCGTTTTTTAGGGTTAGAACGGCTAACGATTAGCCGTTCCGGAAAGTCTCTGGGAAAAACCACAAGACACAGGCCCTTTCCAGGTTGATGTGTAAAGGGGTTTGGGATGGGAAGCACCACGAGACCCAAGTCTTACCCAACACCTGACCAAGTCTTGTAGTAAAACTCAATTACCCATCCGAGATACAACATTGCTAATAAAGGGTGCCAAATTAATACAAAAAGACCAATAAATGGTGTCAAATTAAGATGAGGAGACCAAAACGGAGGTAGTAACACCAAGGGCTTTCTAGTTTGTTCCATGTATGTTTTGGTCTCCTCATGGGAATCGCCGTTAGAAAGTTCATATATTGGTAATTACGTACGAATGAGGGAAGAAAACTAAAAAGATGCTTACGTGGGAAAATTACCAACCCTTAAAACAGATGTACATCTAATGGTCCTTAACTGTCCTATATGAGCTAAGATTAGGAAGCAGGGAAGAAGAAGAAGAAAAGGAAGAAGAAGGAAGCAAGAAAGTCGAAATTTGATGCTTGATTGATTCTTCTTCTTCGATTTCATCTTTTCCCAGGATCTTACACTCTTAGGTCCTTAATATTCTCCTTAAATTACGCGGTAAATCACCATCCTTTTCATCCTGTAATTATCATGATTTTTTTTTATTTGCATGTTATACTCATCGATCTAATCTGTTTTTGATTCAATTCAACCACTGAAATCTATATATGATCTGATTATTTGTTTCTTATAACCAAATTTTATTTTATTTTCGTAGATTTTTCGAATTTACTTATTAATCATCAAGTGTTTGATAGATGGTGTAAATCACTATGAGAACAATTATTTGTATTGCTAAAAGATTGAAAGGAACTGATCTTCTTTTTTATGGCTTATATTATGTAATATAGTATGTTTTATGATGAATTTTGTATACTACATGTTCGATTACTTGTATAAAGAGCTGAGGATGTTGTTGAGGTTTCGTAGGCCGTAGACATGACTCTTTTTTTGGTATGATGTTATTTGGTGCAGGTTTCTGAGGATTGATTGTCAACCCGACTATATTATTGATTCAGAGAAGTGCTACTACAAGAATGTATGGAAGAAAGATTCCAACTTTACTTGAATTATGTGTGCAGACAGCGATAGACAATGTTAGGTATCTTGGAGATGTTGGGGAAACGGATATTGATTTGTTGGGGGAAATTCTACCTCACTGTACAGCTGATCAGTTGATGCACATTGAGAAGTCATCTATAGTATGCTCGAAAAACTTTCAACTGATTGAATAGATCAATCTTGGCTTTACGGGGATATCGATGTTAATACTGTTGCTTTTGTGCTCGTTTTTGTGTTGTAAGAAAGAGACCTGAGTCCAGTTACTGATAAGTTATGGAGGAAATTTTATGAAAAGCATTTTGGTGCTGAAAGTACAAAAACGCTTATTGAGCGGATGAATAGGAAGAAAGTTACATTCAAATGGATGCAGCTATATGAGGTATGTAAATTTCATCAAAAAGAATTGTTGCTAAGAAAAAGCGTGTATGTAATAGAAATTGGAGGGTAGCAAGCATGCTTGACTTATTGCGCTACTGAGGAGCTTATTATGTGTTTGTCTGTATAATTGGAACGTGCTTCAAGAAGTTAATATATATGAACTTAAAAAAAAAGGAATTTGTGTTGTTGAACAGGCGAAGCAGAAGGACCTGGAGAGTGTTCAGGAAGAATCTGGGAATAAACTTAAAGAACTCTATAAAAAGGAAGAGAATAGTAAGTTCTTTACTAATTTTCAATGTTAAGATTTGTTAATAACTTAGTGTTGCTAATGTTGTTAATATTCCAGTAATACGTGGTCGTAGTTAGCTTTCTTAACGAAAATAAAATCATTAGTTTTGCATTGAATGTCAGGCCAATGAGATGTGATGATCTATTTTTTTGTTCCGAGTGATTTTTGTGTCAACAATCCAACCCTTGAATTGAAGTATACAAACCTCAAAGCCTCAAAGCCTCTGTAGCTCAACTAATAAACTTATTACTAAGTGGTGGTGAAAATACTTTCTGCAGGAAGACAAAGTCGCCAGATTCAGGTTGTTACAAAAGTTCCACCTGCCAAGCGACCTTTTTGGGGAGGAGCAGGAGGTAAAATTATCCTCTTGTAGTTTGTGTAACTATCGTATTTGAATTCCTCTTGTGGTACTCAAAAGGGTTGCCATGCATCCATATGCAGAGCTCCATCTAGAGGTTCACATGCTAAAAAAGAGCGCTTTTAATTGGTGCTTGTCATTGTTTGGTATTTCCTTACAAGGCACTAGGGTTGTCAAGTTAATTTGCTTTTGATTATCATTTACAGGCAGTGGATTTGGAAGCAATTCAACCAATACAAAGGGTAGATTTATTAAGAAGGCAAAAATGGAGTTCCTTAATAGGTGATAGAATTTAATCAATTTATATATTTGATTTTTCTTCAGCACAAATGTAAAAAACATATATGTTTTCACTAGAATGCCATATCACTATTTAGTAGCTAGCATTTGCTGGTTTGCACATCTTGACTATCAATGAAAGGATCTTGGCAGTTTTTCTGCGCAGTTATTTTGTTAAATAACGGTAACTTACAATCTCTTTCTTTTGTCTCAACAGCCATGAAGCTAGAACAGCGGCAATGAAAAAGAGGAACCTGCTGAGCAATCAACGGTCAGTCCTCCCTTTCCACTATCTTTGAATCTCTCTTCCCTTCTCTGACCATTACAGTAAATTCCTCACTCGTTGTTGAACTTTCTTGGCCTACAGTATTGCTCCCCGTACAATGACGCCACCAGCTCGTTTCGGTGGACAGAGTTCATCAAGTTCTGGCTTGGGAAAGCCATTACCAAGAAGACCATAGTTCATCTCAGCAGTCCTGACGCGCAAGGGACCAAATCGTCGCTTGGATTGGGTCCTTGGTCTTTTTCGTTTTCGCATCTTGTACTTTCTTGACAACACCCTGCTTATTGCTCATCTCTCATGGAGATAATCTAAGAGCTGAAAATCTGCCAAGGATAGTTTCCGTCATCATGTGGACTATCAGTGTGTGGGCAAAACGCAATGGCTCGAAAGCTATGTGGAAAGAGTAAACCAAGCAAAAAGTAGTTGGGAACATTGTTGGAGTTGGAGAGTTTGAAATATATTACAAAGTGTTTGGTGAAATGTAATAACTGAAATTTATCAATCATGATAGCCATACTAAAATTTACCCATATTTCCTGAAAAAGAAAACAATGTGGCATACTATGAATCACACATTATGATATTTCCACCGTACTCATCTTCTCAACGCCTACTCTATTTTGTTCTCCAAGTCCTTGTAACTCTGAAAAACTGATATTTCAACCCTATATGGAACTCCAGACTGGGGAGTAGAGAAAGAGAAATATGAACAAATGAATAATAATAAGAGAAACAAGAAAAAGGAGAGAGAGGAGAAGAGTGATAAGGAAAAGGGATGATGGAAGAAGGGTTCTCCTAATCGGATTCAGTGAAAGTTCAAACAGCACTTGAAAATTGAATCAGTTCAGGCCCTTCAGGGAAATCTTTGAAATCTGTCTGCAGTCAAAACTTTCAAACGAATCTAATTAATAAGAAAATCATCTATTTTCTAAAGTCTCCTATGTCCAATTTGTTTCTTGTTACTGTGTTTGTGAACCCCTGTGTTCAGAATTAGCCAATTTCAGTACAGATTACAATGGTTCCATGACCGAAGTCAGAACCTCTTAAATTATGTCGTATTATTGGTGTTTAAATCAATTCATCTTTCGAATTTCATGTGTGAATAAAAGTACTTCCGTTGTGGTTGAATGATTGCTTTTTTTCTCTTTAATGTAATTCGCAGGTTTCAGTGGAGGCAAAAAGGTTGTGTCTGAGTCAGCAAAAAAATTCAGAAGACGACATGGCGAGAGAGGAGAGACAGAAAAACCATGGAAATGCTTCTGTTACATTCAAAACTAATAAAATTACTCCAGTGTTCTTTGGGGCAACGTTGGTTCTTTGGATTGTTTCAGTCATTTTCGAGATTGTCTTCAACAAGAGAGTAGAGCTTGTATATGTTGTTGCTGGCTGTTGCTTTTACCAGATGGCGAACTTGGTTATGCGCTTTGCTGTCTCAAAAGATCCTCTCGTCATCAACACTAGTGTCTCTTTGTTGCATTCCACCATTTGTTCAATTTCGGTGGTTTTCATTCTGCTTAATCAGTTGGCCTCAAAGAGTTTTGAGGAGGTTTTTGACCATTCACAGTTATTTGGTGGCACATGGCCTGGTGCCTATACTGCGTTGTGCTTCTCCTGCGGTTACTTTGCTTATGATCAGTGGGATATGCTCCAGCACCATCTCTACAGCGGTCACATCCCTTCGATTCTAGTACATCATTTCCTTCTGTTGATTTGTTTTACACTAGCACTTTATCGAAACGTGACCATCAACTACCTTATTCTCACACTCATCTGTGAGTTGCATTCGATTTTTCTGCACGTGAGGGAACTGAGGCGAATGGCTGGAGTTCGTGACGCCAAGAAGAAAATAGTGAAAATGGAGTGGGTTCTGAGTTGGATGACGTTCTTCCTCGCAAGGATTGGGTCTCATATTCTCATCACTGCCAAGCTTATTAGAGATGCAAACATATTTGGGCAAGGAGTAGAGCTTCCACTTGCCCTTTTTGGTATGGCTGGAATGAACTTGCTTAACGTCTTCCTCGGCCTTGATCTTCTTAAAGCTCAGAAACGAGAAATCAAGAATAGCCATCAACAATACCACCGTGATTGAAGAAAGGAAAACTTAAAAAGATTGAATCGGAATTCTCTATATGGAAGATTGTCAAAGAAGTTAATTTCAAAATTCAGGAGATTTAAAAGATGAAGAAAAACAATACTACTTGTGAATGAGTTAACTTGTACCGGCACCATCAAAATGCTCTAATGGATTACAAACAAAATTTCCATTGTCATATAAAGCTAATCTTTTCAGCTAAAATATTTTTTCTTCAATTTCCCTTGGAAGGGATCGTAGCAATAATGTAACTGAGGCTACTACCATACAGATCAAACCTTACTTCAGAAGAAAATATGGATCAAAACCCTCCCAAATGGCCAAAGCTGTTCTTGAGGTAGGGCTTGAAGACTCCTCGGCACAACCAAGCATTTTTTCATGCGATTGAATCATTAATGAATACAGGTTGGATATAAGGGGATTTTTAAGAAACGATGCCATAACCGTTCCTAGATTAACAAGGTCCGATAACTGAGGCATACAAACATCAGTTTCAAAGTTGAAGAGGCACCTGGAGAGAGTGTAAAGGCCAAGTAAGTTCGCATAAACAGATGTAAAAGCCTCCTTATGATTTCCTGCACCACCAATCCACTCAGTTCCGCCCGCTAATACGTGATAGTCATTCACAAACAACAATAACTGATGGTAAAATCTAGTTCTCCATTTGTTTAAATAAATCACAACCTCTTTCTTCTCAGATATCCCAACTGCCCAAGATGGTGAAGTGGGAAGCTTTTCCAAATGGAAGCAACAAATTTGACAAACCATCAACTTTTCTTCATGATGATTATCAATTTCCTTGTCAAAGACTCGTTTAACAAGATCCCCTCTTCCTACCGTGTGACTTGTAGTGTTTAGAACGCATCTCGAAAGGTATTCAAAGTAGACAAGCCAGTGACCGAACATTGAAGATAGGAATTCAAAGCTTAATTCTATCACTTTCTCAACTTGAGTAGGAACCAATCCAATCTGATGATTTATACCGGACCCTTGAGAAGTAAAACACCTCTGAACATCCTCAGCAAATTTTTCTCTAAGCGGATCATCCTCATCCTCCAACAGCTTAATGCACATGAACCACAGATCAAGGATTCTACGAGCATACAAGTTAGCAACTTCTGATGGACTGAATGAACACTCTTCCTCAGATGGGATATGGGAATTAGAGACAGACGAGCTGAGATGGATAGCTTCGGTAAGTAACCCGGATGCTATAATGGAATCTGCAGCCGCTCTCCGCAAGTTTACAGGCTCGGATGGAGCACCATGTTGTGTAACCAGGTCAACAAAAGTACTAATGCATCCATAGATATGGCCCAACATGCCCAAATCCTCAAATTTCCCACAATCACGTGTTTTCTTCTCTCCAATCTGGATGCTAACAGAGCTTCTAAACAAGTCTGCAAACCGTTTAATGCATATGCCGATGCAGCACATGACTGCTTGTTGAACCTTTTTGTGTGTTGACACCTTCTTCAATGATATTAAGCTATCCCAAAACTGGAACATGGAATCACAATCCATTGTACCAACATAAATGCTATTTATGTTTTGCTGATCAATCGATTTCTGGAACTGCAGCAAATTCCAAGAATGAAGAAGTCTCAGCATGTAATCAGTGCATTTTGGGTTCTTTTCCGTAAGCAAGAGCTGCATCAGTGTTGGTTGCAATTTGGTATTTGCCCACTGGTGAACAATGTTGATGTCACTATTAGACAAATCATGAGACCCTGTTGAGTTGAGGAACCGAAGAAGACATTTTAATGTTGCAACTCGAACTTCATACGATGGATCTGAGATGGAGATGGTTAATCTTTCTTGAAGTCCAGGAACTGAAGGTTCAGATTTGGTTAACTTAAGTGAATCCAATGCTGGTGATGAATGTCCCTGCAGCATCCTGTATCCCTCATCAGCTGCTTCAGCAGAAAGTTGAAACGCACAATTGAAATAAGACAAAGCTGCCTGCTTGAGGAGTTCGGCTCTAGTTGGATCATAAAATTCAGATCCATGAAGCTCATTTACATCTAAGCATTCAGATGCTAACTGTAGAAGGAGACCCCTAATATCCCGAAAACAATTATTTACGCTGCATGTTCTCACAATGCCAAGAACATAATCAAGCACTTTTAAATAAGATGTACTCAGTATAGAGCAAGGGCAAAATTTGGGAGTGCCGATCCATGATCGCGTCACAAGCACCTGGATCAACTCATCAAGATTATGGTCTTTCTTCAAGTTATTGACCAAATATATGCAGTTGGTTTCCAGAAGAGAAATTAACTGCAATAGCATCCCATGAATAGAATTAGAGGAAACAAACTGTGGTGATCCAGATGAATTAGAGTTGTTCAGCGTTTGGTTTCTAGAAATTGGCAGCCCACGTGCAATATCATGAAGGACCATTGGCAGCTTCTCATTGGATACCAAACCAGTTAAAGCTCTTGATGCAAGCACACGGACTTTGAGATTGCTTTGGGTGGAGCATCTCCTGATGAATTGCGTGAACAAGAAAGGATCCAAATCATCGTCAGCTTCACAATTCACTGCAGAAGGCTTGAGTCTGGACAATAGAATTAGGATAGGGCACAAGCTTGGGTGGACAACTTTGCCCATGTTGAATTTTGAGTGATCTGACAATTCATCTTCGAGCAACTCAGTTGCAACTTTTAGCTCATTGAACAGAAATGGATGCAATGCAGGATACCTTTCAAAAAAGTCCACATTTAACAATCATGTAAGAAAATTAGATGAGAAAAGGGGGAAAGTAAAACCAGCTAGTGACATACCTGTGGAAAAACTCAAGAGCAGTTAATGCACGGCGTGCAGATTGTTTTTGGACATTAAGAAATCCAAGCATACGACGAACCAAAGCAGTGTAAGCAAGACAAGCACTATTGCGCACTTCCCAATATGGCGAAGAGAAAGAACGTATTGCAATGATCAAAGCCTCGGCACAGAAACCTGATGTATCTGTCGCTAGGTTGGTGTCATTGAAAGCAGCCCTAAGTACATTGAATGCATGTACAGTGGGAATGACACCCTCGTCTCGTATCTTTGAAGCTTCTTTATTCTGATCGGCTGGTTGACATATAGCTATTAAGGCTGGTTTTGCTGCTACGTCATTGCTTGAACCACCTTTCGGTTGATTAGCCTCAGCTGAATTTGGCAGTGAAACATCAGCGACATCTATTAGCCACCGTAATGCCCGTGGAAGGAGCTTCTTGGGTGTCCCTTCCGGTTCTGATAGAAAAAGAGCAATAAAAGCAGCAGGAATCCCAGCACTTCTTCGTAACAAATCATCCACCGTTTGTCCCTTAACAACGGTCCTTTCCATCAGTTGCTCCATCCAAGACTCTGTCATTCTTGAAAGTCTGAAAGAAGACATCACAAACAGTGTTGGGAGAGAAATTGTCTGGTGTCTGATTTTTTTTTTTTTCTCTTTTCTCAGGGGAGTAAATATCTTAACTATCTTTGAATTTTTATAAAATGAATGAGATACGGGCAGAGTCAAGAAAATTATAGCAGGTCAGAAATAACTTCTCAAAAGCAACAAGTGATAAGTGATGCATACCTTGGATCATCTGAACAAAGCAGCCTGTTGCAAAGCGCTGTGAATCCAGCTCTGGTTTTATCAATGGCACCAGTGTGCTTCATTTTCAGAAGGACGTCAAGGAAATGATCGCCAATTGCCTGCAGTTGTTCCGTGTCAAGGATTGCATCAGGCAATGTGCTTGGCAGTTCATCAGCAGACTCCTGAGCATCCGATGGATCTGATAGAATGCACTTTGAAAGGGGAACTTTCCTCGTGATGGTTCCCAGAAGAAGACTAACCTGAAGTTGAAATAGCTTTTTTATCAATAATGATTTCTGGCTTAAAATAAATAAAACCAATAACGATTTCTGATCTATCAAGATAGCTTAAGGATTCTAAGTTGTCTACAGATGAGAAATTGACAAAATAATATGCAAAGTAGTCATACTGAGAAAAACAAACTTCAGGGACAACAAAAGTTCCTCGTGGAGGTGTTACAAGAAACTGCTATGCAATTAGTTCTTTGATTTTCAAAATAATGAAAAACAAGCGCAAAATAATAAACTACAACTGCAGCAAGACATTAGCACATTGAGTTAGCATGAATATAATTTAGCACTAGAGTAAGTTGCTTACCTCTTTCATAGCTAGCCAGCAACCAACCATGACAATTTGTTCTGTTGGCCTGCTATTCTCTTTGTTATCCATGAGGTTCGAGTTGACTTGGAACTCTGATGAGGATTCAGGATTCTGCATCTCTACTGGTACATCCTCGATAAATGCATCCTCGTCAACCATATCGTCCATGTCCTCAGGCAGGTGCCATGCATCGGCTGAAACCACACCAAGGGCTAGTGATGTTATCCGCTCAATTAACTCTAGGAGCTTCTCAAGTGCATGCCTCATCTCAGACATGCTGGACAAGACCACATCAGAATTCCAATCTAATTCCTCAAATGTGTATCTAAGAGTAAGCAGTACACCATGAACAAAACTATTCCTGCACGCTGCAGTAAGATCCTTCTCTCCCTCACCCACAGCAACCCGCATCCAGTCGATTAGTGACAGTATATACTCTATGACTGGGTATCCAGATTCGGATATACAAGTAGCTTCATTGAGCATCCCAGTTTGGCGCTGAAAACAAACCACATTGACTGATGCTCCCACAATCCACCCCAGCTCCAAGACATACTTCCTAAAAATGAGCCGTAAGGCCAAAGCTCCAGCATCACATTCTCTAATGCGCGGGCTGCATATCAGCTTCTTTGCCCATGCTACTACTTCCTTGACCCTGTCGGGATTAGATATTCCAGGAAGTGGTGTAGGGAAATGTAGAAGAATGCGGAAAGAATTCTCTCTCAGCTTATCCCAACTATCAATTACTGATTCGACCAGTAACAAAGTTGAATCAGGTGAAGTAAATCCTTCACTATAGGGATTAACACAGATTGGACGAGAAGAACTAACTTCTGATTGTGGTTGTATAGGCCAGGTATTAATCATTATGAAGATGAGTTCCATCGCCATGATTTTTCTCTCATATGGAGCAGAAGGATAGCATGCAAAAAAGAGGAAGGAACTAAACCACCTCATAAAATGAAATAGATCATGTGCTCGGTGGACATCAGTTCCCTCCATTCCCTTATCCGAGCTCACGACATTACTGTCAAATGAAAGAGGATTCCAGTGACCAAGCTTTACCTGTCTCTCCAAAGCAGTACGAACACGAGAAAAGAACTTTCTAAACAAGCTGGACCACTTCATCTGAAAAGCTGTTGAACAACATCGCATGTTCAAGGGCACAGATTTCTTCAACAAACTTAGTTCCATATGGGAAGGAAGACTAGCTGTTTTTGGATTAAAGAATAGTGATTCTGCCGCATCTATCCGGAGGGTCTCATCAACATGGGTGAGTGCCAATACAAACCACTTCACCGGCACTTTCACTTTAATTCCCTTTATGGAAAGAAGTGCAAAATCTCCCGAACCTTCGGATTCCAAATTACAGTTATCACTACAATTGTCAATATCCCCGTCGATAAGAGCAAGCAATCGGCATACCTTGAGCAATGATACCAAAGCAGCCACCTGCTGATCCACAGTTAAAGCCATCTTGGAACCAGCAAGCTCAGAAAAATCCAACTCAGTATCGCTTTCATGTTGTCCAACTGAAATGAAGCTAAGCATGGGAAATATACTATCTACATCCACTTCAAGAATGACATATACGGCATATGTGTTCAAATTGGACCGCAGCTTTGAAACCCCTGAAACAAGTCCATGTAAAATAGGAGGCAAGCAAAACCCTCTGAAAATGGCATACCCTTTCTGGATGCCGTCACTACTCCAACATTCATCACGCAAACACTCGAGGAAACACTTCAAAAATGAAGTCGCAGCGCAACAAACATCATCATCAATGTACGCATAAGTTGTTTCAAGAAGAATATTAGGATTTATGTCCAAAATAGTCTTTGCTCCCAATCTCTTGGTAAGAGAAGCAAGAGGAGCATATCTGCCCTTGCAACGTGCCCCTAAGTACAGAAGATCTGATGCGGTCTTTCTCAGAAAAGATTTGATTCTCTCACTACCATCTTCCTTGCATAGGGTGGATTGGATATCCAAGAAAAGATCAAATACGACATGAACTTGTTTGACGGTCTGACTAAGGGGGTCCTCCAAATTATTCCAAACTATTCTTAACAACCTGGCACCCATTTGCTCGGAGAGGGGATCATAATTGCTCGATACTCTTGCAAGCTCAGCCAATATCGATGTTTTAATCTGTTGCATACAAATCTGCATCACTGTCAACACATGGAAGTTAAAATGGCTGTCGACGGGATTTTCACAGTAGTTACATAGTTCAGGTAAAATCCCGTCAAAAAGTATAGTCCAAGCGGAATTACCATTTGACTCATTAACACCAAGTACATCCATGTTATTTGCTGATAAAACAAAATGGGTGTTCAGCACCGTTCTTGGAACTGCCGTAAGAATTCCTCTCAATAAGCAGACCCTACTCAACACCGATAAGCTTCCAATCTCTGAATACAAATCCCCCTTGTATGGCAACTCTGGATCCGATACCCCAAGTTCCGTCTTACCATCAATAATAAAACCACTACTAGTATGAGAATAAAATGCCTTGGCTGTAAAGCAAGCAAGCTCTTCAGGACGCATACACACTTGGAGAGCCGCACAAAAACTCGCACCTGCAGCTACCAACGCATCCCTTGAAAAAGCCACCGATTTCAAGATATTTAATATCGCCTTCACAGCAATCTCAAAAATAGTTGAATCTTTGGGTACTAAACCACCTCCATAGTCCTTCGACTCCATAAACTTGGAAGGAAAACGCTGAAGCAGGTAATATAAACACGACAATGCATCTTGACACTGCTCCATAACTAAAGGCGAAGGCCTACATCCATCATCAACCTCCGAAACCACACCATTCAAACCAAAAATCACATCCAAAGCCACTAAAACACAACATTCATCAACAATATCCACCAAAAACCCCAACTTAGGACAACTCATCATCGATAAAGCCACCCTACATACAATAAATCTCTTCCCATTACCACTCAAATTTCCATACTCCCCACACAACGACCTCAAACAACCCGCAACCTCAGACTGATAGTTGCGGCACTTAACGAACACCGAAACTAATGTTCTATGCAATGGCAGAGAGTTCTCAAAAAATAACATCTCTAAGTAAAACCGCACCGCAACAGAAACAACATCTTCACTACCATTAACTAATAACTCATTAAAAGCTTTAGAAAGCGGCTTTGCATTATTCACTTGCGAATAAATTGTGTTTAGAGAAACTAACTCTTTCAATTCAGTAAAAAATTTCAAAGAAGAAGTATCTGATGGTAAACTATTCAATGCACCGATATATGATTGAGGGAACATTATAGCTGTGTATGTGTACCGGTGACGGTGTTGTAAAGCTCTCCATTTTGCAGACATCTTAACTGAACGCTGCAAGAAAAGAAAAGAAATAATTAAACCCTAGGTTTGGTTATTGGTGATGGTTTCGGGATTACTTAACAATAAATCCTACGAAATAAGGAACTGAAACATATTGAACTTACTTGGAGAGAATCTCAAGTGGATTCTTTTGATTTATGATGTGTTTCGTTATTTGCTACTGTCGAAGCTTCATTCAATCTGTTAATGGAGAATAGTGTTGCTCTCTCTCTCTCTCTCTCTCTCTCTCTCTCTCTCAGCCTCTCCCGCTTTCGAAATATAGGGAAGAGCCAGAGTTATGCAAATGGAGGGCAGGGGCACTAGATGGTATGACTTTAGTCAAACAATATTGACCATTGAATTTATTTATTTTTTGATAAGTTTTAATACCATTTCAGGGGAACAATTTTTTGTTTTTTAATTTTCATTACTTAACGAGAGTTTACAGTTCTTGAAGAAAATAGGGACAATTATTTTCACCCCATTTCCCTAATAAATTCCCTAACTTTACTGTGCTTGCAGTTATATCTGCAGCACCATTAAGAGATTTTTTGATATGTTTAAATCTAATCAAATAAACATCTTTTAATAAAAATAAAGGACTGAGCAGGAGGTCCAACTAGTTTGTCCTCTGCTATTATTAAGATATGCCATAACAGTTTTTGCATCACTAACTAAACAAACATCTCGAAAATTCATCTGTTTGATTCACATGGCAGTCTCTAGAAGAGCACAACATTCAGCAGCTTCAAGGCTTGCTTCCACTTCTGATGCTAGTTTGCATCCTTTGAATTCATCTGCGGGTTTCATTGCTACAGTTCCAATGCCAGATTTGTTAGTATCCTTGTCAAAAGAAACATCACAAAATAAGACTAGACTATCTTGTGAAATTTGGTGGAGGAAACTAGGCTCATTGTCTGAAACTGTATTAATAGTATTAGTAATGGGAACAAGTACTAAATTATTGACAGTTTCTTCAGGTATTCTAAGTGCAGTCCTAGTTGTGGCCTGGGGGTTAAGAGTTTTATCTTCAAAGACTTTAGAACATTTATTCTTCCAAATACATCATACAATATTCATGGTTGTAACTATATGATTTTGCAAGTGGCCTGTAGTGAGCCATTTAGATACTCAAGCTTTAAAGCTAATGTTAGAATTCAAATCCTGCAAAATAAGTTGACTGACAATTGGAATATTAGACCAAACATCTTTAGCAAAGGGACAATGAAATACCATATGCTCTGGGGTTTCGCTAGCATTAGGATTACACATTTTGCATCTATCATCATGGTAACTATTGTACCTAGCTAACTTACTACATGTAGGAAGAATATTTTCCACACATTTTCATAGAAAGAGTTGAGTTATAGGCAATATAGGAGACTTTCAAAGGGCCCTGTGCACTTCAATGTCAGGATTATTGTTTGAATTATGAGGGAGTTCATTAGCTAGCAATTTGTAAACAGATTTAACTGTTAATATGTCATTCTTGTTATAAGGCCAAATAAGGGTATCATCACAAAAATGGGAATTCTCATGCTGCAAATTTTCAAACAATTTTCCCTAGTAAAGAAATCTTGCACTGAAGAAATATACCATTTTTTTGTATCATGGTTAATAAAATCAGAGACCCTATAGTTGGGATTGGGTTGATTAATACAGAGAGGAAAAGTTGGATTAAGGATCCAATTATCAGAGAAAGCATTAACAGAGCTACCATTTCTAATATCCCAGTGAGCATGCTCTTTTAGGATATCTAATTCATGATAGATATTAGACCAAACCCATGACATATTCCAAGGTTTTTTATAATGGAGAGGGTGACTTTTTTTTGAAATACTTAAACTTGAGAATTTTTACCCACAATTCATTAGGACTATGGATTAAAAGCCAAGTTGTTTTGGTGAAAAGAGCTAGATTCATTTTTCTTAAATTTCTAAAACCTAAGTCACCCTGAAGCCTATGAGTGCAGACATTTTCCCATTTTTTAAAGTAGTAGCCCCTATGACCATTTTTACCCCACCAGAAATTCCTTTGTGATTTCTCCATATTGTCAATGATAGTATCAGGGAGAAGAAAAAAGTTCATATGATAGTTAGCTGAGGATTTAAGAGTGTGCTGAACAAGAATGGATCTACCAGACTGTGCTAGTTTCTTATGTTTCCAGTTAGCTACTCTAGAATTATAATGGGTATTTAAATGTGACATTGACTCAGTTTTATTTCTAGTGATGAAAAGAGGAATGCCAAGATACTTCTCATTCATTTTTACTTTCCTAACATTCATAGACCTAATAAGGGATACACAATGATCAGGGAAAACATTCTTACTGAAAAAACAAACAGATATTTCAGAATTAATCTTTTGGCCAGAAATATTACTAAAATCCTTAATTAGAGACATAAGGTTTCTAGATTCATTGTGAGTAGCCTTAGTAAACAGAAGGAAGTCATCTGCAAAAAAACAGATGAGAGATGCTAGGAGCATCTTTAGTGACTTTGAGGCCATGAATAAGGTTGGACTGCTCAGCATGGATGAGATACCTTGAAAATGACTCCATACACAAAATAAACATACAGGGAGACAGTGGATCTCCCTATCTTAATTCTCTAGTAGGAGTAAAAGAAGTGCAAGGAGATCCATTTAAGAGAATGAAAATATTAGTTGTGCTTATACACTGAGAGATCAGTTGGCACCAGTGGTCATAAAATCCAAATCTCTTAAGGACATCTATTAGGAATGGCCATTCAACCCTATCAAAGACCTTAGATTCAATCTACTCAATGACATTTGGACGACAGGGCTAAGGTTAGCACCATGCAAAGTCCCTGCATTAGCATACAAGATATTACTAATGTTAATATTTTTTACCGACTGGAAGGTTTGAACTAACTGCAATAAGTTTGGACCTTTCCAATTTAAATTTCCTAAGACGATAGCATCGACTGCTAACTTAGCTAAACTGATTGTCGTTTTTTCAGATCTTGCCCCACCTTGATCAGATTACCTAGCATAAAATCAATTCCTTCAAAATTTTCGCCTTATATTTGGTGAAACCCTAGGTTGAATCTGGCTTGAATTTTTCTACTGTAAGCTTCCTTTATTTTTTTCTAAAGTTGCATCGTCCGGATCTTGATAGTCTATGATGGCCCTTTGCAATTCCTTACCCCAGATCAATGTTAGTTCTGCTCTTTTGCTTGCTCTGCAGTCTCCGGGGATATAATCTTTAAAGTTTCTTGCTCCGACATAATTCCCTGAAAAATACATAGCAACAAGAGCAAAGTTAGTATACTGGTAGTAGTTTCCGTTAGCTCCAATCAAATGAAGATACAGTGTGCTTATATCAATAGTGACTCCAAATTTTTCTCTGTGGTGCATGGTGATTCTTTCCATGGGGTTCTTTTTTTTTATGGAGTATCCCTTTGATAGTAAGATTTTTCAAGATGTGGTACTGATTGTGCATAAATTTGTCAAAGGAAGAAAGGTGTTGTCTGGCATTGTTAGTTATAGAATCATCAACTGGGGTAAGCTTTTTGAATATAAAGTTACATCTGGATTTTCATGTGAACCAATAGGTAGTGGCATAAGTAGAGATCTAGTTGTTTAAAGGGTAATGGGGGGACGGATGTGTGTGTGGGGGTGTGTGTGTGTGTGTGGACCACTTGTTAAGCAATCCAAAAAAAAATTGGAGTCTCCAAACACTTGATGTTGGGATCCAAGTAGCTGAGTCCAGACAGAGGAAGCAAAAGGGCAAGACACCAGGGTAAGGGTAATGTCATCATTTAAAATTTTACAAAAGTTGTATATAGGATCAATGTAGCTTAAAGTACTAGCAGTCTTGGCATTGGTAGGAAGGATTTCATAAGCACATTTTCATACGAAAAAGTTGTATGGCCGATGAAGTATCCATTTTACAAATATATTTCCAAAAGTGTTTACAGTGCCCCCTTAAACTTTTCATAAATTTTCTTGTCATTGTAGATGCTCATTTGTCACAAAGGCCCCAGATAATGGTATCTTCTTCTTGAATGTTGAAATTAGTATCTTGAATAGTTGTTTGATCTTCAAGAGAGAACCAAAGTGCAAGACAAATACTCTAGTATCCCACTCGGATATGATATTCATAATCTGATTGATTGTAATGATATCATTTGAAGGTTGATGAGGTTTAACTAGAATGCTATCTTTGGTGTTTATCCATCTATCTTCCCAATTATGAATTTTTGATCATTTTCCACCTTCTATCTGTAGTATCTATGGATATTGGCCACTCCTTCCAAAATATAAGAATCAATCGCTTTTGGTTTAATGCTCATTCTGATGACCTCTTGACCCTCAAAGTAAGTGGCTTTTATTGTGGAAGACCACATGGATTCTGGTTAAGAGATAAGCCTCCATGTTATTTTAGTGATCATAGCATTATTGAAGAAATCCAAATTCTTACACCCCAGATCGCCCATCTCCTTTGTCTTACGTACAGAGTTACAAGCAATGAAATATAACCCCTTAGGTTTCTAAGGATGCTTATTACTCCAGAAAAAAATCTCTTTGATTTTTTTTTCATATCCTTACAAGTGGATTTTGGGAGCTTGAAGCAGTTCATCTGATATGTGCTGGATGTTGAGGTAACATAATTTATAATTGTAGATTTACATATTATGGAAAGAGTTTCATTTTTCCAACCAGCGAGTCTTAATTTAAGCTTGTCAATACATGGCTTGAAGGCTTGAATTTTGTTTTTATTGGTGAAGAGAGGTGAACCTGGGTATTATCCTTAATTTCAAGCTTCTAAAATTGCATGAAGTTACTGATGTTGTCAGCAATGTCTGAGGCAGTATTTTGCTGAAGAAGATACCTAATTTAGAAAAGTTGATCATTTGGACCGAGGAGTTACTGAAGTCACTGAAAACTTTCACTGGATTCTAGCATTATTCCATATGGGATTTACAGAATATATCATACGGTCATCAACAAAAAGGAGGGGGCTTATGAGCGGAGCTTCTAGGAAAAGTTTGGTCTCATAAATCAATCTCAACTGCTAAGCAGCAATCAGGCTTTTGGAAAGGGCTTTCATGCAAAAAATGACAAGATATGAAATAAAGGGTCTCCTTTTCTTAGCCTTCTGGAAGGCTTAAAGAATTCTCCAGAAGAGATGTTAACTAAGACATCCATGTTGGTGGTGGATATATATCGATATAGAATGTTGCACCATTTTTTTTTACTAACTCCCATTTGAGTCATAATTGCCATCAGAAGACTCCATTCTACTCTATCAAAAGCTTTAGCCATATCAATTTTGATTCCAATAATACCTTTCTCACTTTTCTTTCAATTTTTGTTGTTCATATGGTGAATTACTATTTAGGAAAGTTCAAGATGTCGAAATAATGAGTAATTTAAACATGTGCTAAAATCTTAATTATTTATTGTTCAAAGATATTCCTTGATACAAAAGGTGAGATCCTAAACCCGATATATTTGAGAATCTTTTTTAGGATCTTCGAATTTATATCTTTACTTTCCCAGTAATTAAAACATATCTTTGGAGAATATATTAGTAAAGTATATTTTATGCTAGTTAATATTGAGTTGTGTTAGAGCACTGCTTGGTTGAACCCACCAAGCGTTCGTATGTCAAGTTTGGTTGTCATGTTAGTTCCGAATATCTAATCGCTGAATAAGTGAACTAGAGTCAAATTTGTTAGGTTATACTAGGAACGATAGAAAGATATTCAAATTTGGTCAAGTTACTCACGAATATCTGAATGCGGGCTAAAGAAAACTAAGACATTATCCTTCAGCTTGAGGTTAGTA
Source organism: Papaver somniferum (assembly GCF_003573695.1). NCBI lineage: Eukaryota > Viridiplantae > Streptophyta > Magnoliopsida > Ranunculales > Papaveraceae > Papaver > Papaver somniferum. Next base: position 57,983,218 of record NC_039362.1, read on the forward strand.
ACTACAAATTTGACTTAATCCATTTTTATCTTGTTTTTTTAATTGAAAACATAACGTGCGAAGTTATATATATGAAACTCTAGTATTAGATACTTGATCATCTTATTATGATCAAAGTGTCAAGGAAGAATATACGTATATAATTATAAAGCATAACGCTTATCTTTTGAACTTCGTAATTGTGACATAGACATATAATAGTTGTAACTTGTTACTAGATTGTGTAATAAACATAGGTTGGATTTCATGCCTAGAAAAACTATGTTTAATTATATGAGTTTAAGGAAGTGTTATTAACTTGTTTCGTAGTTGAAAGAAATCAAGAGGATTAAAGGTCCGGTTTTCATTGAAGATCTTGAGGTTGGACCGATCCTAATCTATATAGGGATGATCTTAAGGTTGGACCGATCCTAACCTATATAGGGAATCAAGGTAGAACTGATCCTAACTCATGTTGGGAGTCAAGGTAGAACTGATCCCTACGTGACTTAGACAAATCGGTTTTGCCTATTGGGACTAGTTCTACCTTGACTTCCAACATATGTTTGGATTCTAAAATAGGTTTTGCCTATCGGAACCAGTCCCACTTTAGGGTTTGTGTGACTTAGAAATTGGGTTTGCAAAATAGGAAAGTTGAAGATGTTGACATAATGAGTAATTTGAACATGAATTGAAATCTTATTTATTAATTGTTCAAAGATATATCTTGATACTAAATATGAGATCCCAAACCAAAATAATTGATAATATTTTTAATATTTTAGAGTGAATATGTTTTTGTTTTACCAGCAAGTAATACATATCTCTGGAAAGATATATTAGTTAAGTGCTAGCTAATATTGAGTTATCCAAGAGAGATTTTGGTTGTACAGTTGGATATTGGTTAGAATCAGGCAAAACCGAATTTAGGTGCTTTATTTCATATATTGAGAATATTTTCGTTATGGAAATTCCTTGGTATCCAAACTACCTTGGTCTATAAATAATGAAGTTTGTTCTTATTACAAACTTATCCTGAGGCAAGCACTTCATTTCGTAGTCATTGTTGTAGCCGACTAATAGTATTACTTGTAATACTAGGAGAGGAGAGTAACCTAATTAGGCGAAATCTCTTACATCCGCTAGTTTAAAGACTTATTTGGGATCAAGAAGCGTCTACTAGTACCATTGGTGGGAAACTAGAATCATATTGTTATTTTAGTTTTCTTTGAATTGATTGCGAACTAACGAGTCAGTTAACTTTTATACAAGTTCTTGTTTATTCCACAATCTTTCTCTTCTGATATAAAGTCACTCAAGACTTTGAAAATTTGACTACTACATATTTAAGTGATTCTAGATCTGTAAGATAGATCTATTGCTTTGCCATTGTTAACAGACTCCGTCATGTGCGACAAATCAATAGAGGAATCAAGTTGTTTTATAGGTTGTTACTTTACAGATTAAATCGAAGACTGAAGACTTTGAAGATTTGAAGACTTTTTTTTTGTTTTATCTAGGTGTGACTTTATGTAACTTGATTGCAAAGCTGTTTATTTCGGTAAACATAAATTTTTCTGAGATCTACAAGTTGTTTGTGATTTTATTATTGTAATCAAGATTATTTCGGTAGTCATTGTATTGATTGATCTCTTAACCAAGGAATTTCAGATCTGGTTACAGATCCTAAACTGGGTTTTTATCATATATTTCTGTATTGTGATTGGAAAATGAGTTTGATTACCAAACTGTATTGATCCTGTAACTATTTGGAATACGATCCAAAGGAATTTTATCTTACCGGTTGAAACATTGGTAGCAATTTGTGAATCATTAAAAAGATCTACTAGATCTAGTCTTAAAGAGAACATTTGTTTTGCTAGGATATCTAATATCCTGACGTCTATTGAGAACTTAGGTTGTGCTAGCTATTATCAAAACAGGAATACTGTTAAATCCTAGGATTTTAGATGTCTCATATACACGAAGTTGCATATTACTTTCTGTAGCGTCTTAATTATTTGAGTATTCAAAACTGGACTATGTCCTGGGGTTTTTCTAAAAGATTGTAGTTTTCCACGTTAACAAAATTTTGGTGTGTGCTTTACTTTATTTCCACATTATAATTGTCTTTATATATTATTATTAAAGTACGATTAATTATGATTAATCATAATTAAGATAATTTTTAATTTTTATTATATTGAAATGATTATACAAGGTATATCTGAATAGGTGGATCCAAAAAGATTGTGGCGTATTTCGTACCATCGTCTTTTCAAGTTGTCATCCATGAGAGATTTCGGTATATTAGTTGGAATTAGAAAAAAATGGAAATTGGAATTTATTGCATATCTTTTGATATTTTTGGTTAGGGAAATTCACCAAACTACCTTCGATAAATAATAAATTTTGTTCTTCTTACCGACTTATCCCGACACACACACTTCATTTTGTAGTCAATATGATAGCTAATTATTAATATTATTTGGACTATTACTTGGAGAAGCAAGTAGTCTAATTAGGTGAAATCTTTTACGTCCACGCTTTAAAGTCTTATGTGGGATCAAGAAGCGTCCGTAAGTACCTTTGGTAGAAAACTAAAATCATATTGTTATTTTAGTTTACAATTATTGATTTGATTGACTAACGTTAGTTGAACCTTGATAATCACTAGTTTGTTTATTCCTTGATCCTTCTCTTCTAATATAAGGTCACTCAAACTAGGTCAAGGATTTACAAAGTTCATATCTATTTTATATATGAAGATATGCTTGTGATCATCCGTTGTTAACAGACTTCGTTCTGTGCGTAATTGATCATAAGGGAATCAAGTTATTCGTGTAGGTGCATTGAATACTGAAGATCCGAAGACAAAAAGATTTTTGAATGGAATCTGATATTTGTGAAATACTTCGTGCACACTTGATTGGATGGGATCCAACAAGTTTTATTATCTTTGATCATAACTTGTTGTGTAGATCGACGATCTATTATTTGGTGGTCTTCTTCAAGATAGAATCTGATAGATTGAGCTAAGATTTGATTATCTTGATAGTCGAGATCTTATTTGATCTGAACCGATACGAAGGAGTTTAGTAGTTTAAACGGAGGAGCCTCTGTATAACTCAACAATATCTCTGATTTAGTTCATGAGATTTAGAGCGGTTGCCTTATACATATTAGTCTTTTACTGTTTCGCAATACGATCAAAAGGAGTTGAGTGGTAAGAGTCTTCACAACGGCTGAAGTAACTTAAGATAGTGGAATCTATCTTAGGATTCACGTAAGTTGACCATATTGGTAGTAGGTACATGGATACTAAAGGAACTAGGTAACTTGGAGTTAGTTTACATGATCTCAACTATACGAAGTTGGTAGTAGTCTTTGTATAGCGACTTAATTATGTGAGTATTGAAAACTGGACTAGGTCCCCGTTTTTTTTTCCATTTTTGCTTTCCTCGTTAGCGAACTTAAATTATATACCAAGTGTACATCTTGTTTGTTGCTATCTTCTTGACAGTCTCTTTTTATATTAGATCACACAAGGTGTGTGTCATTTCGGTTGATATCGAAAAGATTGTGGTGTACTTGGTACCCTCGTCATTTCACTTTCCGACGAGGCTGAATCTGGAAAGTGTTGAAAGATCCTTCAGTGATGGCATGTTTTTTAGAGTCGTATCGAACTGGCAAAGATCTCAGAATTTGCATCACAATATCCTTTTCGGAAATAGTCCTACTTAACGCATAAGAGGCATTCACTATCTCAGATAACTTGTGACTAAATTTATCAAACGAATTTTCATCAATCATACAAAGGTTTTCCTAGTCAGAAGTTTGGTTTTGAAGGCTTGATTTTTTTCCTGAGGTATTCCTGTCAAATATGGTTTCCAAGATATCCCAAGATTTCTTCGACGTAGTGTACGTAGACACATGATATTGAATATCTTAGCTTATGAAATGGATGATAACATTCAATCCATCAGAATCATGCTTTGTAGCACTGATTCCGATTTCACTATGTACAACTATCCCTTTAACAACAATTATTTTTCCTTTTTTAACTATTGGAGGAACATACCCCTTTACAACAAGAGCCCATGTTTGGAAATCACGATCTTGGAAGAGCGCATAGTTAATTTCCACCATAAGTAATTTGTGCCATCAAAATCCGGTGGTGCGTTAATAGAGATTGAACTCTTATCCATAGATTCATATAGCCACAAACATAGACTTGTTAGGTATAACGGTTTTCGCTTGCTTTGATACCAATTGAAATGGAGAGGGTACCAATACACCTTTTTCGTTCGGCAACCTGTGTGGATAAAACCTAATACAATTACAAGTATATCTAGATTAAAGATCCTTGAACAATATGCATATTGAGTTTTTCCCTTATCTCTTCCACAATCAATATATATATATATATAGACTAATAAATCCGTAAACCTGACTGTATAAATGAGTTCTTCGAAAATCTCACAAATCAATATCCAATATCAAACTAGTTATATCCAAATCAAGGAGATCCAAATTCTGAAATTATAAAACTTATAATCTATCTTTCAAGATACGAATTCAACAAGAACAAGTTTCTTTATAGATCACAATTAATAAGGACTTAAACTGCTTATATTGAATAAATATTACTTGTGTTATTCATATTATAAAGATAAAACAATATAGTCTGGAAAAAGAAAAATACAAGACATCATAAGTTTTATTAACGAGGAAAACTACACCTGCAGGAAAACTCTGGAACCTCTTTTAATTTTGAGCACCAAACTGTATTAAGCAGTAACTAACACTAGCCTACTATCAGACTTCGGACTGGAATGTAGTTGAGACTGAATTAACCCTCCAAGCAATTCTTTTGCAATTGTGCTCCTTACGTCTCTTGAACCTCGTAAGGTTCCACGCAATTGCTTCCCTTAGCTGATATCATTTACAGCCCAAAAGTTGCTTTAACCTAAGCGAAGACTTTTGATACCAATCAACCTCTAATAGATAATCTTATTTGATTTCCCTTTTGAACTTTCGATTTAGGTTTAGAAATCTGTTTACAATGGACAAAGTCTAGTAAACCTCATGAATCCGGAACATTTACACTCAGTTAGCTGAGAAGCCTGGATTACTAAGAAACTCTCAAGAACAATCTAAACAAATGAGGAATCACAAAGTCTGAAATGAATAGATTTGTGATTTTTATTTATCTTGTTCTTGGTTGGAGATTGCTAAAAACCTCAACGATCAATAAGAACAAGATCATGATACACGAATTACCAGTTAAAAGATAGTCATGCCTGACTTTACGAATCCCTAAGTGAAGTTTTCAAGTCGTAATCCTAATTATGTTTCTCAGAGGAAACCTAATCTAATATCGGACGACTCTAGCAAACAACCAGGACATATAAGTGTCATTAAGAATTCAAGTTGCATGAGTGTCTCTATTTATATACTTTCAAGACTCGAGGTGGATTTGAATTCAAGCTAAGATAACTTGAGATAACACAAACACTTTCTCAGTTTAGATGAAATTCTTGCAAGGAATTCATGTAAGCATGTGAGAGGTTTGTCTTAAAATTACATAGAAGAGTATACACTAAGATTCAGGGTTCTAAAACCGTGTACAACGATAATTCGTGGAAAATATTGAAAATGCGGGGGTATAATAACCACACCCAACAATTCGTTTGGAAATCTTAGAGGACTTATTCCAATATACTTTCTAGAGAATTAACTAGACAGTCAGACTCAATCTAGAGAAAAGTATATACAAGAGTTTATATCTCTAACTCTCTATTCAATCTGCAATCAGCAAATAGTAATTTGCGAGCCCAATTGAATATAAGAGAAGTAACTTGAACGGTACCAAAGACCAATGTTCAAGGATCAATCAATTTCAATCAACAACCAAAGGTTGGATTTCCCAATTGATCGATTCAATGCACAACCTGTGATATTTCAATTATATAACAAAATATAATGTGGAAAAGAATTTTTTTAACGAGGAAAACCGCAAATGCTGAAAACCCCTGGGACCTAGTCCAGTTTGAATACCACACTGTATTAAGACGCTACAGACACTAGCCTACTACCAACGAACTTCGGACTGGACTGTAGTTGAAACCTAATCAATCTCACACTAATTCAAGGTATAGTTGCGTTCCTTACGTCTCTGATCCCAGCAGGATACTACACACTTGATTCCCTTAGCTGATCTCACTCACAACTAAGAGTTGTTACGACCCAAATTGAAGACTTGATAAACAAATCTGTCTCACACGGAAAAGTCTATTGGAATAGATAAATCTGTCTCCCACATAAATACCTATGACTTTTGTTCCGTCTTTTGATAAATCAAGGTGAACATGAACTAATTGATAAACCGGTCTTATATTCCCGAAGAACGGCCTAGTATTATCAATCACCTCACAATAATTAATTTAAATCGTATGTAAGCGAAACTAGATATTGTGGAATCACAAACGATGAGACGAAGGTGTTTTTGATTACTTTTTATCCTGCCTATCGGAGATTAAATCTCGAGCAAATCTTAGAGAAGATAGTACTCAGACGATAGAATCGGGCAAGATCAGAACACGCATCTACAAAGAAAATAGTTGGGTCTGGCTTCACAATCCCAATGAAGTCTTTCAAGTCGTTAACCTACAGGGTCTCGAGAGAAACCTAAGGTTAAAGGAGAATCGACTCTAGCTATGCAACTAGTGACACACAGAAGTGTGGGGATCAGGTTTCCCAGTTGCCAGAGTTCTCCTTTATATAGTTTTCAGATCAGGGTTTGCAATCTAAGTTACCTTGGTAACAAAGCATTCAATATTCACTGTTAGATGAAAAACCTGATTCAACAAAGCTAATATCTTTCAACTGTTAGATCGAACTTAGCTTGTTACACACAAATGAAATGTACCCTCATTTAGGTTTATGTAACCATACCTAAATGTGTACACCATGTTGGTTCAACAATAGTTAACCGAGGTTAGCCATATGATCACTCTCATATCAACCTTATTCATCTTAACCATAACTAGTTCAAATGACTCAAATGAAACTAGTTAAAGAGTTGTTCAATTGCTTAGATTCTCATAGAAGTGTACAAGAACACAAGTAAAACAAAATCGGTTTGATTCACTCGAATCAATTCATGAACATTATAGCCACGGTTTGCAAAGATTTCATTCCTTATTATATAAATGTTTAAGTTCATGTACACAACCGATTTTAGAACTTTAACCTTCAAGTATGCAAACGGGTACGCATACTTGAAATACCTTGACCAAGATTAGGTTTCACCAATACGCAAACGGGTACGCGTACTTCCAATCCCAACAGAAATATTCGGACATGAACCTTACACCAGTACACGAACGGTACGCATACTTAGGTTCCCGGATTTCCTAAGCCAACAGGTACGCGTACGGGTACGCATTCTATGGTTCCCGGACATGGATTACATATGTGCAAGAGTACACAACATGTCATATCCAATAATGGTTAAGTGTTCTAAACTTTTATTTCAATCATTGAAACTTTCTTAGAGGATGACAATAGCAGTTTTCACACACTATTAGCATCAAACCAATTTTTAAGTTATTGAAATAATCATAATGAAACATTCCAAGTCTACACCAAATGATTGTATCACACAAACCATGTAAGATGTTAGTCGGTAATCCATCTTTTGACTTGCGTCAAGAATATAAGATGAACTAGGTCGAAGCGAAAGCTTACCTACAGATATTTCGAGAAAAACGTAAGCGAGTTAAACTCAGCTCGAAATCTCAAATGTGTATAATAAAAAACTATATTATAACACGACTTATGTCTCAATATAGGAGATAGAGTAGAAATAGACTTTCCAAGTGATAGATGAGTTTTAGTCTCCGCATACGTTTTGTTGATGAAGTTCCACAAGATCTCCTTAGTAGTTCTTCGTCTTCAAATGATGAATGTCGTGAAGTCTAAGGCTCAACTACACAATCTATGTCCTAGTCCGAGACATCTATAAGTATACTAGAAATCAAGACTTATAGTTTTGATCATTAACTTTGATAAACATGCTTGAGATAGCAACGCATGCGAGTTCGACCGAGCAGTGCTCTAACAATCTCCCCCTTTGTCAATTTTACTGACAAAACTATCAATACATATGGATTACAAAATAAATAAAACTTTGTAGCTTCTCATCCAAATGCTTGATCTCCTTGGAATCTTCAACACGACTCGAAATCTTCGTCACTTCCAAGTACTCCATGATTCTAAATGTGTTCAACTCAGCACCATAGTTGTTGAAGATCCGTAGCGATAATAATGAGAAAACAAATGCTCTCAATCATTGTTATACAATGTCATAGTATCATCCCACAGCATCAAAGTTCAATTTTATCACAACTTTGACAATAATACTATGGTGATATGTATTACTCCCCCTTAGTCAATACTTCATCTCGACATGAATACCACTCCCCCTTACATAATGATCCGTAAACTATATGTATTTGTAGTATGAAACTACACATTAATTCTCCCCCTTTTTGTTAATATAAATTGGCAAAGGTAGGAAAACTAGTGGGATCCTCATGAAATTTTCATAAAGATACTTCATGACCAAAAGAGAATAACATACCAACTTATTTGGATGCAATCATATAGCCGAAGCTAAATGCATTCATCAAGGAGTTTATAAAGATACAAGATAACTCCTACAATATTCCACAGCCTCACTCCCCACAAATATTTGGCGATTAAGCACAAGTTCAAAAAGAACTCTCCCCCATAAAATGTCATTCCCAAAAGAACAACAAGAGCGACCTTACTTTTATGTGAAAAGAAGGATTTCTTTGGACATAATCAAATCACACGAGAACATGAATTTGTATCCAAAAATTACAATTGAATTAGCCGGAAAAATGATAAATTCAACTGGCCATGCTCGACATAAGAAAACTTACGAAGCAACACAGTATATACACAAAGATGTGGATCAAGGAAGGATCAATATTGCCGAATAAACAAAGATTAATTCTATTTTTCATCAATATTTGCGCAATGACATATAATAGACTTAATATTTATAAACAAAAGTTCATCCTATCTTCCATCAATATTAGGCTTAACTTTTGTATGTCAAAAGTTCATTCTATCTTTTATCAATACTTTCATACCGACATATAGAAATAACTTTTGAACAAATATGGGATAGTCAAGGTTCATGGACGTAAACAACATATCCCATAACAATTTGCAATATATGAAACCATAAAGATTAATATTGCAAAAATCATCTTCCAAATAACTTAGAATTTAAATAAATAAATCTAATACATTGAAGATGAAAAGTTGGAAATAGATATGTGTACTCACAATAATGGCTATTCCAAACCCTAGTTATCCTTCTTAAAAAAGACAAGAAATAAATTCTCATAAGAAGTTTCCTAGCAGACAAAAATAAAAAGATCAAGAACAACTCTAAAAACCAAAGAGAGACCATAAGCGATAATCAGAGTTCACGAACGGAACCTTCATGAGTCTCGGGACCATCAAGCTTGTGACAGATACCATCAGCAGTATTGAAAAAGCGGGGGTCTAACAACACCACCCAATATTTCGCTTAGCAATCTGTATGGACTAACTCCAAAATACTTTGCTAGAGAATCAACTAGACAGTCAGACTCAATCTAGATAAAAGTATCTCAAGGAGTTAATATCTCTATCTTGATTTGATTTTTACTCAAGATAAAAACAATAGCGAGTCTTTATCAAATACAAGGAATAACTTGGACGGTACCAAAGACCAATGTCCAAGGATCAATCAATATCAGTCAACAACCAAAGGTTGGATTTCCAATTTATGATCACGAACGCACAACTTGTATTATTTCAATTATATAAAATATAATGCGAAAAATAAATAACACAGACACCAGAAGTTTTGTTAACGAGGAAACCGCAAATGCAGAAAAACCCCGAGACCTAGTCCAGATTGAATACACACTGTATTAAGCCGCTACAGACACTAGCCTACTCCAAGCTAACTTCGGACTGGACTATAGTTGAACCCCAATCAGTCTCCCACCGATCCAAGGTACAGTTATACTCCTACGTCTCTGATCCCAGCAGGATATTGCGCACTTGATTCCCTTAGCTGATCTCACCCACAACCAAGAGTTGCTGCAATCCAAAATCGCAGACTTGATAATAAACAAATCTTTCTCACACAGAAAAGTCTATCAAAGGATAAATCTGTCTCCCACAGATAAACCCTAGGTTTTGTTCCGTCTTAAGATATGAAATCAAGGTGAACATGAACCAATTGATAATCCGGTCTTATATTCCCGAAGAACAGCCTAGATTAATCAATTACCTCTCTACAATCCTTCCTGACTACACAGGCGGTTTGTCGAGGAATCACAAACAGTGAGACAAAGATGTTTGTGACTTCTTTATCTTGCCTATCGGAGAACTCTCACGATCTCAAGCCAATCAAAGATTGTACTCGTAGGATAGAAGATGCAAGATCAGATCACACAACTACGATAAAAGTAGTATCGGTCTGGCTTCACAATCCCAATGAAGTCTTTAAGTCGTTAACCTGGTTTTAGAGAAGAAAACCAAAGGTTAAAGGAGAATCGACTCTAGCGAGCGCATTAGTATCACACAGACGTGTGGGGATTAGTTTTGCACAATGCTAGATGTCTCCTTTATATAACCTTCAAATTAGGGTTTTGCGTTAGTTACAAAGAAATCCATATTCACCGTTAGATGAAAACCTGATTTAGATTCAAGCTAATATTTCTCAACCGTTAGATCGAAAACTTAGCTTGTCACACACACTTGGGTAGACGTTTACTGGGTTTGTGAAAACCATGCCCAAAAGTGTACGTGTATGTTGGTTCAACATAGTAACCCAAAAGGTTAACCATATGAGCATTTCATATTAACCTTGTTCTTCTTCACCATAACTAGTTCAATTGACTCAAATGAACGAGTTAAAGAGTTGTTCAATTGCTATGAGATCTTATTTAACTACACAAGACACAATTGAAACAAAGATGATTCGATTCGATTGAATCGGCTCATGAACTTTATAGCCACGGTTTGCATAAAGCATTCCTTAGTAATTTAAGTTTCATGTTCAGAGCACATATTTAGATCATAACCACTTAAGCTCACAAACAAGTTCGCGGACTTAAGATAACCGGTGGAGTTTTCCAAACTCATCATAAAATCTCGGCAAGGAGACTTTCGCCAGTTCGCGGACTAGGTTCGCGGACTGAGTTCGCGGAATTTCACGCAAACGAGTTGTTGGAAAATCCCAGCAGAAATTCTCGGTCGAGAACTTCCGTCAGTTCGCGGACTGAGTTCGCGGACTGGGTTTGCGGACTTGGCAAATCCAATTCCTCCGGTTTCTCTCAATCAACAAAGTTCGAAAACTTCGGATTAAGGAATACATGGTTATGTAATCTAAACTCTCATTCCAATCATTGAGACATTCTCAGAGGACGTTATATAGCCGTTATTCACAAACCGTTTCACGTCAGAGCAATTCTCAAGGTAATTGAAACTTTTCATGACTTTCGTCACTAGGTGAATATAAACTTGATCAAAGCGAAATGCTTTACCAACACATGATTTCGATATATAGATAGGTGAGATATACTCGGCTTGAAATATAAAATGTGTATAATCCAGTCTATATAGCCTACGACTTTTGTCTCATAATAAGTAGGAGATAGAAGAGATAGACTTTTGAGTGATAGATAAGTTCAAGTCTCCACATACCTTTTTGTTGATGAAGTTTCACGGTTCCTTGAGTAGATCTTCGTCGTTGTATGATGAATCTCCATGAATTCCTTGATCTCAACTACACTTTTCTACCATAGTCCGAGACTTAGCTATGTAGACTAGAAATCAAGACTCATAGTTTTGATCACTAACATTGACAAACATGCTTGAGATAGCAACGCATGCGAGGTCGACCGAGCTATGCTCTAACAATGTCCCCCTTTGTCAATTTTAGTGACAAAACTATTAATACATATGGAATACAAAAAAGATAAGCTTTAGTGGCTCCTATTCCATAGTCTAATCTTCAACGTTCCCTGAAATCTTCGTCCTTCCAAGTACTCCAATGATCCCAAAGGTTGTAAGTTTAGCATCACCGTTGTTGAAGATCCGTAGCTATAACAATGAGATAAATCGAGATTCTCGATCATTATTATACAGTGTCATAGTATTATTATGTAACATCAAAGTCCAATTATATCACGACTTATACAGTGTCATTATTATACCAACTTAATTTAGATGCAATCATAAAGCCGAAGATAAATGCATTCATCAAGGAGTTTTAAGATACAAGATAACCCCTATAAAATTCCACAGCCGCACACCCCGCAAGATATTACCATTAAGCACAAGTTCAAAAGAACTCTCCCCCATTTGATGTCATTCCTGAAAGAACAACAAGAGCGACCTTAATTTCGAAAGAAAAGAAGGATTTTTTAATTGGACACCAAAAACCATAGAAATGATTTTCTATATCCAAAACTCAACCAAATTAATCACAAGAAAACCCATGATTAATTTAATTGGAATACGCAACTAAATCAAACCACAAAAGTGATCAATTTAATTGAAAGTGCTCAACATAAGTAAACTTACGGAGCTACGACTAAAGTAATCATACGGAGATGACTAACTTAATCGTTCACATACTCAACATAAGGAAAACCTTACGGAATATACGACTACATTAACCAATAGAACATGATTTGTATAGCCGTTCATATACTCAACACAATAACTTGTGGAATATATGAAAACTCAACTAGATTAATTACAAGAGAACTTATAATTAATCTAATTGGAATACAAACAACCAAACTAATCACAAAAGTAATTAATTTAATTGTCAAAAGATTTGCTCGACAAAAGAAGACTTTCGGAGCAAACAACTAAATAACCAACCAGGATGATTAATTTAGTTCATAATGCTCAACATATAGCATCTTATGGAACAACCAACAAAGCCAATAAAAATAATCGACTTAGTTGTATCGTGCTCAACATAAGACACACAATGGAGCCTTCACGGTAAAACATAACAAAATGGATCAATGAGGATCAATACCGTGGATAACATACAAGGATCTATTCTATTTTCCATCATAACGACATAATAGACTTTATCTTTGTCAAACAAAAGATTTTATCCTATTTTGCATCAAATACATTACTGCATAGGCATAACTTTTGTAATTGTCAAAAGTCCATTCGTCCTTTCATCAATATTAATACCAATTCACGAATGACTTTACTTTTGATAGCATATGGTACCTTCAAGTTCACGGACGCAAATAATACATATCCCATAATAAAATTGCAATATCACAAAATCATAATGATCAATACTGCAATAACATCATCCTCCAAATTTTTTTAGAATTTAAAAACCAATAAACCTAAAAAATAACATAAGAAGATGAAAACAAAAATAGCTATGTGTAGTCACAATCATCGCTATTGAAAGCACTAGTTATTCTTCCGACTAAACCAAAAAGAAGACATACTAGGCAACAATTCCTTTGAGAAATTCTTTATCATTCCCGAACTCGTTGTTATCGAAAACCATATGGACATAAGGTTCACGGAGATAAGTGTCAATACCCCACGAACTGTCTTGGCTGAAGAGGTCGAATTAGGGTCCTCTGTTTCATAAATGTCCCTTCTTATTTCCTTTAACTCATCAAGAACATCGGAAAACTTCTGAGAGTTGGAAGGAACAACCCTGAGTTTTCTCGTATTCCTTCTTTTTGTTTTCAGGGACTTAGAGACAGGAGATTTTTATTTTTCCTTGATTGAAGACTTAACAATCATGTTGACATCCTTTCCATCTGACGACATAGTGCTTTGAGAACAGTATAAACAACTGGATTTGTGTGATTGAATCACTTAACTCAACAAGAAGTATTATATAGGATGTCAAGAGGAAAAAGAAATGTAGGGTTCGAAACCCATTGACAGGTTCGTATACGCGCAACTCTAAAACCCTATAAAGAGTAGAATTGTCGATAATAACCCTTTCTTTTATTTGATAGAAAAAAAATAACAAAACTAAGAAAAGAAGGAAAAACTCTTCTGAAGCCTGGATCAGCACTCAATCTTGTCTCTTTTCAAACAGGCACATGAGACAAGATTTTCCCAACAACACAATCAAGTTGTGTTGCGATGAACAACGATTTGTCCATCTTTTTCCTCATGGAGGAATCCTCTGATCTTTGTCTATCAAAACGATTTGACCATATTTTCTTTTCAAATGGTCTTATTCTATCCTTGGAAACCAACTTCTTAGACGAAGATAAGATCCTACATACCTCGGAGGTCTTCTGAGCAAGTTTCAGCTTCCTTGCTAAACGATCTTCTCTTCGTTGAAGTTTGTTGGCGTGCCTTATTTGGTGCTTGTATTGTAACACCTTGATAGTTCATGTCCCTTCATCGAACAAAACGAGCACGTCATACTTGGATAGTATTCAGGCATCTGAGATGTGCAAGTAGACAGACATACAGTTGATTCTGAAACATCACTGACAGGGTTTCCAGTTATCGGATTCAAAGAATCTTCCAGCTTGATTGGGTTTCCCTCTTCTCCGAACCCATTGAGGTTGATATATGTATTGCTACAAGTATCAAAATCGATGTTTTCACAAAGAGGCCCTACACTTGATTTCCTATCTTCATCGGAATCATAGGTTTCAGACATTTCATCAAGTGTTACAGCTAGACCTTTGTTCCCAGTGTATTTTCTACGATTTGGGCATTCATTAGCAAAATGGCCAAAACCCTTACACTTAAAGCACTGAGGCATATCCTCGTCATCAGCCTCGTCAGCATCCCTGTTTTTAGGAGGTACGCGACCGTGAGGTTTGTCTGATGACTTAGGTTTGTCTCTTGAAAGACGTTTACTTCTCTTCAACAGAAGATCCCTAAACTGCCTTGTGATCAAGAAGACTGATTTGTCAATATCTTCATCCGAAAAATCATCCTCAGACTGATCTTTCTCAGATACATGAACACTCTTACCTTTGACAAGTAATTTAGTGTTCTTTTGTGCTTTAAAGGCAACATCCTTACCGACTTTGTATGTATGCTCATGGTCAAAGATCTTAAGCTTTCCAACCAAGGTGTTTCTGGAAAGATTATCGAGGTTATTCCCCTCAACGATGGCATGCTTCTTAGACTCGTATCTAGATGGCAGCGATCTGAGAATTTTCATCACAATGTCCTTTTCAGGAATAGTCTTACCCAATGCAAAAGATGCATTAACAATTTCAGACACTTTGTGATTAAACTCATCAAATGTTTCTTCATCTGCCATACGAAGGTTCTCCCAATCGGAATTAAGGTTTTGAAGCCTAGCATCCTTTTCACTAGAGTTGCCTTCAAATACGGTTTCTAAGATATCCCAAGCATCTTTAGTTCTAGTGCAGTTTGTCACATGATGATGAAGATTTGGGGTAATGGCATTTATGATAGCATTCAAACCGTCGGAATTTTGCTTTGCAGCAGTTATCTGAACAACGGTGTATTCACCAATAGGTTTGGGAACGTTTACATCACCGACTGCCACAACGGGAGCATCATAGCCATTAACCACATATACCATGATTGAAAATCACGCGATTGAAGAAAAGATCGCATAGAAATTTTCCACCATAAGTAATTGGAGCCATCGAAGACTGGTGGTACGTTAATAGAGATAGCACCTCGGTCCATAGAGTCAGATCGCTACAAACACAGACTGATGAGTTCTTAATGTGTTTGCCTGCTCTGATACCAATTGAAAAAGCGGGGGTCTAACAACACCACCCAATATTTCGCTTAGCAATCTGTATGGACTAACTCCGAAATACTTTGCTAGAAAATCAACTAGACAGTCATACCCAATCTAGATAAAAGTATCTCAAGGAGTTAATATCTCTCTCTTGATTTGATTTTTACTCAAGCTAAAAACAATAGCGAGTCTTTATCAAATACAAGGAATAACTTGGACGGTACCAAAGACCAATGTCCAAGGATCAATCAATATCAATCAACAACCAAAGGTTGGATTTCCAATTGATGATCACAAATGCACGACCTGTATTATTTCAATTATATAAAATATAATGCGGAAAAGAAATAACACAGACACCAGAAATTTTGTTAACGAAGAAAAGCAAAACCCCGGGACCTAGTCCAGATTGAATACACAGTGTATTAAGCCGTTATAGACACTAGCCTACTCCAAGCTAACTTCGGACTTGACTATAGTTGAACCCCAATCAGTCGCCCACCGATCCAAGGTACAGTTGTACTCCTACGCCTCTAATACCATCAAGATATTGCGCACTTGATTCCCTTAGCTGATCTCACCCACAACCAAGAGTTGCTGCAACCCAAAATCGCAGACTTGATAATAAACAAATCTGTCTCACACAGAAAAGTCTATCAAAGGATAAATCTATCTTCCATAGATAAACTCTAGGTTTTGTTCCGTCTTAAGATATGAAATCAAAGTGAACAGGAACCAATTGATAATCCGGTCTTATATTCCCGAAGAACATCCTAGATTAATCAATTACCTCTCTACAATCCTTCTTGACTATGCAGGCGGTTTGTCGAGGAATCACAAACAGTGAGACGAAGATGTTTGTGACTTCTTTATCTTGCCTATCGGAGAACTCTCACGATATCAAGCCAATCAAAGATTGTACTCGTAGGATTGAAGATGCAAGATCAGATCACACAACTACGATAAAAGTAGTATCGGTCTGGCTTCACAATCCCAATGAAGTCTTTAAGTCGTTAACCTAGTTTTGAAGAAGAAAACCAAAGGTTAAAGGAGAATCGACTCTATCGAGCGCACTAGTATCACACAGACGTGTGGGGATTAGTTTTGCACAATGCTAGATTTCTCCTTTATATAGCCTTCAAATCAGGGTTTTGCCTTAGTTACAAAGCAATCCATATTCACCATTAGATGAAAACCTGATTTAGAGTCAAGCTAATATTTTTCAACTGTTAGATTGAAACTAGCTTATCACACACACTTGGGTGACGTTTACTGGATTTGTGAAAACCATGCCCAAACGTGTACGTGTATGTTGGCTCAACATAGTAACCCAAAAGGTTAACCATATGAGCATTTCATATTAACCTTGTTCTTCTTCACCATAACTAGTTCAATTAACTCAAGTGAACTAGCTAAAGAGTTGTTCAATTGCTATGAGATCTTATGTAACTACACAATACACAATTGAAATAAAGATGATTCGATTCGATTGATTCGGCTCATGAACTTTATAGCCACGGTTTGCATAAAGCATTCCTTAGTAATTTAAGTTTCATGTTCAAAGCACATCTTTAGATCATAACCACTTAGGCTCACAAACAAGTTCGCGGACTTAAGATAACCGGTGGAGTTTTCCAAACTCAGCATAAAATCTCGGCAAGGAGACTTTCGCCAGTTCGCGGACTAGGTTCGCGGACTGAGTTCGCGAACTTTCACGCAAACGAGTTGTTGGAAAATCCCAGCAGAAATTCTCGGTCGAGAACTTCCGTCAGTTCGCGGACTGAGTTCGCGGACTGGGTTTGCGGACTTGGCAAAGCCAATTCCTCCGGTTTATCTCAATCAACAAAGTTCGAAAACTTTGGATTGAGGAATACATGGTTATGTAATCTAAACTCTCATTCCAATCATTGAGACATTTTCATAGGACGTTATATAGCCGTTATTCATAAACCGTTTCACGTCAGAGCAATTCTCAAGGTAATTGAAACTTTTCATGACTTTCGTCACTAGGTGAAGATAAACTTGATCAAAGCGAAACGCTTTACCAACACATGATTTCGAGATATAGATAGGCGAGATATACTCGGCTCGAAATATCAAATGTGTATGATCCAGTCTATATAGCATACGACTTTTGTCTCATAAGAAGTAGGAGATAGAAGAGATAGACTTTTGAGTGATAGATAAGTTCAAGTCTCCACATACCTTTTTGTTGATGAAGTTCCACGGTTTCTTGAGTAGATCTTCGTCGTTGTATGATGAATCGCCATGAAGTCCTTGAGCTCAACTATACTTTTCTATCCTAGTCCGAGACTTAGCTATGTAGACTAGAAATCAAGACTCATAGTTTTGATCACCAACATTGACAAACATGCTTGAGATAGCAACGCATGCGAGGTCGACCGAGTTATTCTCTAACAAGTATCTTTAGAGAAGATATCCTCATTGAGAAGATTCTTAACATGTGACTTCATGAGAACAAGGTCAGAGTTAACCTTTTTTAACTCAGTTCGTAGCATACTAAGATCCTTCACAGAGTTCTCAAGCTTCAGTTGAGTCTTCCCAAGATCAGTGAGAAAACCGTGAATCACTTCAGCAGAGACCATATCAACATTTTCTCGATCTTGATGAGAAAAAGCATAGTAGCATGATGCAATGATGCACGAGATTCGAGTACGTCAGCTTCAAAAAGGGTCATTTTTTTCTTTAAAACGAACTCAAGGTAAACAACATCATCAATAGAATTAGCTGGTAAATCCCAAGAACTTGGAGGAGACCTCATCCTTAAAAAGCAAAACTAGAGATGCGTACTCTCATAGGAGGTTTGGTTTTTATAGGGTTTCACAGGAAACAGAATTTAGGGTTTCCAAGTTTGGTTCGTGCCATGTAAAGTAGGTACACGCACGTACGCAGACTTACCCCCATCGGTAAAAATACCAAAAACAACAAAATTGCAAAAACAAGTTTAGCAAATATTTTCTAGGTGCGTAAATTCACAAAACTCGGTTCACAGATACATTTGTTCTCATAAGAGAAAAATTTAGAGCATAGCAATTTTGACACTTCTTGAGAAATTAAGAACAATACAAAACAAACAAATACTCGTGCAAAAAATGTTTGTAAATGATAAACCATATAAGAACGATAAGAGAGTAGCTGAAGAATCAGAAAAAACTTTTGCCATCAAGTATACCTATTCAACTCTCACTCCACCAGGATTTTCGAGAGTGAGAATCAACCTTGTGATTAATTGGCACAAGTATGAGCCTTGAGCTCTTCAAATGAACGTTGTTTACGATTAATCCTCTTTCTCCTGATCTTTGGAGGAAAATCATTATGATGTGAAAAGTTATCATAAAACTTACTATCATCAAAGTACGATGCATAGTTTTCATTCTTACCCGAACAAGTTTGCCTTGAGGGAATTGACATTCTGATGCGTGTCGTTAATGCAACAAATTAATGAATATATTTCCCACTAATTAACTGGTAATATAGCGGTAATAAGAGATCGTTCCCACAGAGAGTTGTGTAATTGATAGGTTATTTGATCAGCAAGATAAAGTAAATAACAAAGGGGGTTTGGTTGTAAGATAAATAGAAAGACAATAAAGAAAAGATATTATTGAGGAATCCTTCGCAGTTACCAAGTGTTAACAGGATTAGAATACGTATCTATTACTCATAAGAACCATTCATCACCAACCGTAGAATAGCAGCTAGAGCAGTGTTATCCTCAAAGTTCCTTGGGTAACTTGATGCCGAAGCGCTCGCATATCAAGTTCTATCCAACTGAACCACCAAGTAGTAGCGCACTCAAGGTGTAACCCAATCGGAAGCTTTAAGTTATGTGAACTTACGTTGATCCTAGCAGTTAGACTCTTAGCGCAAGGTCCACTTACTAATGTTGTCTTCACACACGATTTCTCCATAGAATCCCTCTGCGAGGTCTCATGTTCTCTACTTGTGTAAGGATTATTCAACAATTACACGGATATCCTAAACCTTTACTAGCAATAGAATGATCAACAGATTAATCTAGCATGCACTCCAAACAATATAATTAATCAATCATAAACCCTAGAAATAGTGAAAACAAACGATGATGATTAAAACTTCAAGTAAATTTGTATTACTAATAAATTCACGCTTAGAAGATTGAATTTATCCTTAATCAACAAAGGATTTAGCTACTCATATTACAAAGAAGATGAAGAATGGTGGTTTCTGATATGCTTTTTTCAATGAAGTTGTAGTAAATATATTCGAAATCTAAGACTTGTGAAGATTAAATTTAAAGGTTTAATGAAAATAATAAAAGAGAGAGTTACTGGGTCTAGGATTCCACCGCATTCATAACATAAGGCTCAATTATTTATTCTCAACAATTATCGCTCAATCAATAAAATAACATCGACTCTTATTTTGCCAAGGTAGATTCTCAAAATATTAGTTATAAATCGTAAGCATGGGACATCAAACATCTAAGAAAGCATGACCCATCAAATAAAATGATAACGAATTAATTCAAATCATAATTCTATTTTAATTAGTGCAAAAGTCATATAGAAAATAAAATAAATTCACCCATGTATGAAGTTCGGCTTCCTCCGTCGACCCAATGTTGGGGTTTAGCTTCTCATAATGAAAACACACTCAAAAATATAATTCTTAGCTCAAATGGTGTTTTTATTGAAGAAAACTAATATTACAATGAAACTGCAACTCTGTATTGGCGTTACAGAAGTCGCCGTTACAAGAGTTGTTGCAAATTCAAAATAGCATGCCAAACTGACTGTTACGAGTACTGTTTATAAACGACAGTTCTCTGCGACAGTCAGTAGGCGTCTAAAGTTCTTCTTCTTCTTCTTCTCTGCAGAAGAAGAAGAAGTTGCTCTGCAACTCTCTATTCTTCTCCCCAAACTCTCGATCCCTTCTCTGGCTCTCGTTACACCTTTTTATACTCAGCAGGCGAAGAAATCTTTGCATTAACTTCAAAATACTCCGCCATAACTTCTCGGGTTTTCACAGGAAATAATCTCCTTACTTGCTCTTTCACGCGCTCCTGTTGCTGTGAAATCTCCTTATTTCTCTTCTACACGTTCCTGTTGGAGTAATGCTCGGTCTATCCATGCACCAAACTTCCAAAAATACAGCAGATAAATCCCGAGACTTGTTTTCTTCCCTGTTTTAAAACAAACACCATAATAACAAAATTTTCTTCTCCAAAACACGTGAAAGACGTGTGTGTACAGAGTGAGCACATAATACTTGTTCAAATCCCACGGAAATCTGCAACAAAATCTTCTTACGTATCTTTCAATTGAAATCAAAAGACCGAGATATTCTCAACTGCCCTGTTTCACGAGATATCAATGGCAACTTCCTCTACCTTCCATTCCACGACAATTACCAACCCTGTTCTGTCCAAACAGGCCCAAAGCAATCGAAGTCCGAGAGAAAGTCCAACATAAACTCCCCCGAAATCTTGCCAGAAATCTTCGCAGGTGAAGGTTAAGGTTACTACCCTGTTTCACTTCGAACTGATTATCCAGCCAAATCCAGCTGAATCAAATGACTATACCATGCATGTTAAGCCCAAACAAGTCCGCCCAAGAAGTTTCAGCGATTAAGTCTCTCTAAAAATCCTCCAAAACTCGAGCCCTAAATCTGTTTCTTCACTGACATTCTTTCCCGCCATTTTTCAGATTTGAAAAGGATGAAGATGAAATGCCCCTAGCCAAATCCGGCGTGTGAATAGAAATAGGTGTTGAATAGTAAAGAAGGTGCCCCTTAGTAATTGAGTTCCCCTTAACCAACAGTGAGAGTCCGGATAACACGTGTCCTCCGCGTGTCAAAATCAACTTTTCGAGCAACATTTCCACAAGAGCTTATTTCCTTAAAAAGACTTAAAACAAGATTAATAGTGATAAAGTGAGTCCCAGCTAATGTATTTATGGGTGAAAATGTGTTACACTTTCGTGCTTATCAAATTCCCCTATACTTGCATTTTGCTAGTCCTCGAGCAAAACAGAAAATTGACCCGCTACACAGCTGGTCATATAATAAGAGAGAGACCCGCTACACAGCTGATCATATCATTTTTTTTAATTATTATTATTATTATTTATATTTTTTTAGACCCGCTACACAGCTGGTCATAACATGCAAGAAAAAAGAAAACACCCGCTACACAGCTGGTCATAACCCTAACAATTTTTTTAGACCCGCTAAACAGCTGGTCATAACATGCAAGAAAAAAGAAAAGACCCGCTACACGGCTGGTCATAATAAGAAAAAACATGAAAACAGACCCGCTATATAGCTGGTCATAAGCCTAACAATTATAAAAAAAAAATTAATTTTTTTTGTAGACCCACTCACAGTTGGTCATAAAATGCATGAAAATTCCTGAAAAATAAAAATAAAATGTTAACCACTCCCCCACACTTAAACATTACATTGTCCTAAATGTAATTGAGTCATCCAATGCAAAACTTAAGATGGGAAATCCATAAGATGCAAAAAAAAAAAAGTAAACGAAAATATAAAAATAAAAATACAGCTACTGGAATTTGCAAAAAGAATCCCCATAAACTAATAACCTGAAAACTTGGGAATCGACCCAAAATACAATATTTACAGACGACAACTTCACACTTATGTTATGAAAACGAGGAGACGCTGAAACTATCAAAAACCAAGATTTACCCCTACACCAAGTTTTTACTGCACAAGGAAGTGCGTAAAGAAAAAAATATGGGGATTCTATTGAGACTGGGGAATTATCAATCGACTCATGCACCGTATCAGGAATAGGCAAGTCCTCTGGGTATTTAGATGCAAAGTACTCCAATAAAATTTTAGAAGCACACAATTCTAACCCTAAATTAGGTAACTTTTGGAAGTCTAGGGGTCTAGAAACAACCTCTAAGTTCGGTAAATTATCTTGTGAGATAGATTCATTTATGGAATTAGGCAAATCATCTACACAATCATCAATAGGGTCATCTACAAATTCTGTCTGGAACGGAGAGTCACTACTAGACTGATCATCATCATCATTAAATAATTTTTGGCATTCCAGAATTCTCAATCTTTGTTCCAAACTAGGTGGAGTGTATTTGTAATACTTCTCATATATCATTAGTGGAGATTCTTCACTTACCTGATGTGGAGCAGAAACTCCATACCATTGCCTGCGCTTATATTCAGCAAGCGTCATCTCAGATGAGGTTTCCTGATAATTTGACTTTCTACACTTATATTCCGCCAGCGTCATCGTAGGTGACGTCTCCTCAGAAGAAGGCATCATCCTCAAAAAGTCCCTGAAAAGAAATACAAAAATAAACGCATAAAAAGGGAAAAAAATCTAAAAGAAAAAGAAAATACTATACAGAATAAAAAATAAACCTAAAAATTAATCTAAAAACAAATCCGCGTCGGCGGCGCGAAAATGATATGCTTTTTTCAATGAAGTTGTAGTAAATAGATTCGAACTCTAAGACTTGTGAAGATTAAATTTAAAGGTTTAGTGAAAATAATAAAAGAGAGAGTTACTGGGTCTAGGATTCCACCGCATTCACAACATAAGGCTCAATTATTTATTCTCAACAATTATCGCTCAATCAATAAAATAACATCGACTCTTATTTTGCCAAGGTAGATTCTCAAAATGTTAGTTATAAATCGTAAGCATGGGACATCAAACATCTAAGCAAGCATGACCCATCAAATAAAATGATAACTAATTAATTCAAATCATAATTCTATTTTAATTAGTGCAAAAGTCATACAGAAAATAAAATAAATTCACCCATGTATGAAGTTCGGCTTCCTCCGTCGACCCAGTGTTGAGGTTTAGCTTCTCATAATGAAAACACACTCAAAAATATAATTCATAGCTCAAATGGTGTTTTTATTGAAGAAAACTAATATTACAATGAAACTGCAACGATGTATTGGCGTTACAGAAGTCGCCGTTACAAGAGTTGTTGCAAATTCAAAATAGCATGCCAAACTGACTGTTACGAGTACTGTTTATAAACGACAGTTCTCTGCGACAGTCGGTAGGCGTCTAAAGTTCTTCTTCTTCTTCTTCTCTGCAGAAGCAGAGAAGTTGCTCTGCAACTCTCTATTCTTCTCCCCAAACTATCGATCCCTTCTCTGGCTCTCCTTACACCTTTTTATACTCAGCGGGCGAAGAAATCTTTGCATTAACTTCAAAATATTCCGCCATAACTTCTCGGGTTTTCACAGGAAATAATCTCCTTACTTGCTCTTTCACGCGCTCCTGTTGCTGTGAAATATCCTTATTTCTCTTCTACACGTTCCTGTTGGAGTAATGCTCGGTCTATCCATGCACCAAACTTCCAAAAATACAGCAGATAAATCCCGAGACTTGTTTTCTTCCCTGTTTTAAAACAAACACCATAATAACAGAATTTTTCTTCTCCAAAAAACGTGAAAGACGTGTGTACAAAGTGAGCACATAATACTTGTTTAAATCCCACAGAAATCTGCAATAAAATCTTCTTACGTATCTTCCAATTGAAATCAAAAGACCGAGATATTCTCAACTGCCCTGTTTCACGAGATATCAATGGCAACTTCCTCTACCTTCCATTCCACGACAATTACCAACCCTGTTCTGTCCAAACAGGCCCAAAGCAATCGAAGTCCGAGAGAAAGTCCAACATAAACTCCCCCGAAATCTTGCCAGAAATCTTCGCAGTGAAGGTTTAAGGTTAACTACGCTGTTTCACTTCGAACTGATTATCCAGCCAAATCCAGCTGAATCAAATGACTATACCATGCATGTTAAGCCCAAACAAAGTTTCAGCGATTAAGTCTCTCTAAAAATCCTCCAAAACTCGAGCCCTAAATCTGTTTCTTCAGTGACATTCTTTTCCGCCAATTTTCAGATTTGAAAAGGATGAAGATGAAGTGCCCCTAGCCAAATCCGGAGTGTGAATAACAATAGGTGTTAAGTAGAAAAGAAGGTGCCCCTTAGTAATTGAGTTCCCCTTAACCAACAGTGAGAGTCCGAATAACAAGTGTCCTCCGCGTGTCAAAATCAACTTTTCAAGCAACATTTCCACAAGAGCTTATTTCCTTAAAAATACTTAAAACAAGATTAATAGTGATAAAATGAGTCTCAGCTAATGTATTTATGGGTGAAAATGTGTTGCACTTTCGTGTTTATCAGTTTCCCCCTAAAGGGGTAAACCCTGGGTTTTGATATAGAACTTATGATATGAGATGATCGATATGAGATGTGAAAGGACTAATACCTATTTACATAGGTTTACATTGCTTGGCCATCAATGAAATATGAAATAACGACCCCAAAATATGAAATATGAAATAACGACCCCCAACGTGACCTTAGGCCTTCACAAGTATGCATACCCGTTTGGATACTTGCTAAGTATGCGTACCACAAATTCCAGCAGAAATTTTCGGAACTAAGTATGCGTACCCGTTTGCATACTTGCTTGTCTTCGGTATTGGATAAAAAGCTTGTTTTGGCCACAACTTCTTCGTCCGAACTCGGAATGACCTCATTCTTTTTGGATTCTTTTTATCTTTCAATTCTCTTTAAGAGATGATGAGAAATCCTTAATTTGAATGAGTTAAGATTGGTCTTTGGCCCTTCTCTTGATTTTGAGCGTGTTGCTCCTTTTCGTCGCACTTCTTCCACTTCTCTTGGACTTGGGCACTTGGATACTTGGAATTCTTCTACTTCTTAGCTATTCTTAGAAATTCGTAACTACTTTTTGGATGATTCACCTAATAGAGACAAATAATAGAAAACAAGAGTCATAATACGAAAATATGCAAGAATAATAGCTAGAACAAATATGGAATGGATACTAAAATCATATGAATTATGCACTTATCGAATTCCCACACACTTAGCTTTTGCTAGTCCTCGAGCAAACTAAATCAAACTAATCATAAATATAACAACTCCACTTCGTTGAGAATACGGTTACACTTAGCATGTATAACAAGCCTTTAAACCCCTAGATATCCCTAGTGGACGAGTTATAGTCTCGTGAGGGTTTACAAGAGGTATACCCACAAAACCTACTCCAATTTCTCGCCTTGGAAGAATCACTAAGGATAGACACAAAGTAGAAAGCCAAATAATTAGCCTGCATAAGTTCTTTAGCTACAAACATCCCACATATATTCCAATCATCACACAAGCAATTACTTGCATATGACATTCAACCTGATTGCAAAACTCTAATAAGATAGTCATCGTACTTGTTGCAACGTTTGCCACAACACTCGCATACTGAAATCACATGGATAGATAAGAAAATGGAAATAAAAAAGTTAAGTGTGAAAATGTTGACTTAAGTGAAAGATGTTACCCACAATACTTGTATGAATGTCGTCAAAGGATTCTTATTTATAGAGCAATAGTTGAGAGACCCATTTACCTCGACCACATGATTAGATACTCTAAGCGCGTGTTCCTTTTCAACCAGTATGTGATGGTTGCCTTGGATCCTGCATTCCACGCTTGTTTAGGCGACGGAGACAGGGACAACGTTTCACACATACTGCTATCCAAGTGTCGAGAACCTCATCAATAGTCTTTTTGACTTGCTATATAATGATGATAGTTTTTTGTTTCATCGACTTCATGATTACTCCGAAATTCCGGACTTATCATAGAATTATTAATGTCGATAAATGAAGAGGAGCCTTATATATTTATTTTTATTTTTTCTTTTCTTCATTTTTTTTTCGGCTCACTCTTTATGAGTGTAATACAATTGTCTATGGGGCTTTTATATACTCAACCAATGATTACCTTGCTACAACATCCAGTACCAGGATCCCACCAAATCACTTCAGAGAAACATATAACTGCAAAAATAAAAAGAAAGTGATTTAGTATTGATTAATTACGAGGATAAATCTTTCAAACGACTACCATGATGTTGCTAGCAATTGAGTTTCACAATCAATTACGAACGTGTATATAAGGATTGTAGAATGACAAAGTGGAACTCAATCTATAGCCGTAAAAACTGTTTCAACCTTAAAAGGTTTAGAGTGCCATCCTAAGTAACTCATAATTAACTCCAAAAGGTGAAGTCTCGAGAATGCAAGAAATCAAAGAATATTATTATTATTTTTATTTTTTTTATGTGTATATGCATATAGTATGATACTTAAATCCTCCCCCACACTTAAACTCAACATTGTCCTCAATGTTCAAAACCGAAAATTCTGATTTCTGACATAACAACCCTGAAAAACTCAAAAACTGTACCAATGGGTAGGGAACTAGGAAAAGCATCCTAAACGAAAGTTGTTCGCCTACGTCTTTTCTATAATGTTTCAAAAGGACACATTGTTTCGATAAAAGGTCTGACTTTTATGGCCTCCGAACTGGCTGACATGCAATCTGAAAAAGTTCTAGAAAAATACCGAAATTCAAATGTCCAGGCCTATCGGTCCAACTTAAGAGACTCCGAATTCAGAATTTTCTTTTTGGAAAAGAAAGGTAAGTCTGTCCTATTTAAAAGTTGGGGTCAACCACTCAAATCGGACTCCGTATGAAGTCTCGAAAGGTGTTTTTGTAATGAATGCGCGATCATAATTTTCGAGAATTCGTCAAAACTTGGGATAATTGGAGTTTGATACTCAGGTTTAGACCAACACTAGGCTTTGGTCTAACATTTGTCCAACGTTAGGGCTTGGTACGTGGACCAGACGTTGACCTATGTTGACTGTTTATGACCAGACTTTAATAAATTTGTAAAATAAAAATATTTTAAAAATAACTAGTTTACAAGAGTACCCTTGGGGTGGGTTTATTCACTGAAACTAGATTTAGAATCGATATTATCCATTCCCAATTCTTCTCCTCTTCTCCTCCCTACTATCTGTTGCAGCTGCAAATCGATTTTGAGAATGAATTTCTCTTGACTATTACAAGAACTCTGCAATTCACGGAAACAGCAGCCGTAAACTTCTCTGTTCATCACCTTCGGATTCATACCAAAATCACAGCAACCCCAAATTCTCATTTCGAAACCCTAATTCCTTCTGCTGTAATTCTATCTTAATCATTCACTGTCATCTTGATATCAGGTTACAGCCCAATGTTCTTGACATGCCAGAACTCAAAATCACAATTTAACTCTTTCACTCATCCATTAATTCAACTGCAGCATCTCGAATTTCTCCTCCTAACCCATCTCAACTTCAACAACAACAGATCCCATCTCAACTTCAACAGCAACAAATCCCAATTTTCTTCTTGATTTATCTCGACCTTCTCCACCAAACCCATATTAATTTACCATCATCAGATCAACTGATTCCAGTTTTTCATATCGTTTTTACTACCATCAGTGACCACTACCATCATCAGATCCTTAAGCGACACCACCAGAAATAGCTCTCGATCTCTCCTTCTCAATCTCATAATCTCGGCTAAAATCAACACTTCTCTGCAACAGACGAGAAGAAGAAGATAATATATGACACTAGACTAATTAAAGGGTATTATAGTAAACACATTAATAATTAAATTTTATATTATTTTTTAAATAATTACTAAACAGAAGTTAGGACCTAACCTAGTCAACACGGGTCAACGTCTGGTCCAGGTACCAAGCCCTAACGTTGGACAAATGTTAGACCAAAACCTAGTGTTGGTCTAAACCTGAGTACCAAACTCTAATTATCCCTCAAAAATTTCATTGTAGATACATTATAACCTCTATATAAAAATATTCTAAGGACCACAAGATATTATTCTTATATGGAGGTATACCTTGAAACGATCAACAAAAATTTGTTACTATATGTGTACTTAGGAGAAAACGTGATTACGCACAACAAACATCACAATGTTCCTAGAAAATAATATTAGTTATATTTTGTTTAGTTTCACATGTATGATACGAAAGTTAAATATACGAAGTTTGTTATGCAACACAATGTACCTAGGCAGTACCTAGGAAAACATAATTTTTTTTAGTTTCACATGTGAAATTTGTTTAGTTTCACATGTATTAGTTAAATATACGAAGTTTTCTATGTAACACAATCCACACAAAATTGAACAATGATATGGAAAATTGAGAAACAAAATCATATGATCAAAGATATTTGAATGAGTCGCGCAAAAATAAAACATCATACCCACTAAAAAGTTCAAATTGGTTAAAAGAATCTCTTCGTCTTAAACTTTGATGTAGGATATGACCTATATTGTCTATATACTATTGTGAATTATTCTTATATGGAGGTAAGGTCCTTGAAACGAGACCAGAAAAAATATGACGTATTCCAATATGGAATTTATTCTTGAATATAACTAGCCCAAATCGGACCATAAATTTTTATTCTTATATGGAGGTTATTTCTATGTGGACTATTCTTATACCGAGGTTCTACTGTATTAAATTAACCTAGTTAGTTAATTAATTAATTAATTTTTTGGAAAATACTCATCATAAATGCATTCTATTGTTATTCTTGGGATTTTGTGCACGAATACAACTTGACCCTTCATCCTTCATATGCCAATTGGCCTTTAAACCCAAACAATCATTCGAGTTTTGAATCAATTGTCAAAAACCAAGTTACCAAACAAAATGATGTACAATAGATAATATCGACCAAATGGAACATCTTCCTCGCTACACGAAAATATCCTTTTTTCCCTATAAAGTGCAATGAATGAAATGACTTTCTAGATTCTTCAAAAAAAAGGCTTGGATGTCATCCAATGCTTGAAGAATGCAGCATTCACCACCCCATTTATTATTTAATTTGTTCACACACAACAATTTTGACCATTTAATTATTTTTTTCGCTCTATGTTTTTAGTTTTTTCTTATTTAGATATGTTTTTAGTTTGGTTGTTCTACCCAAATGGTTTAATTATGCAATGGATTTCACTATCTCCGCCAGTTCATGAAATTACTGAAATGGGGCAAGTTTGTTTACGAGACAACAAGTTCACAAGTGCTAATGGATAAGAGAAAGTTGAAAATGAAATAAAGCGTTTCTGTTGAAACAGAAGTAGATAGATAAGTGCATTGTGCATCAACTGATTAGTGTAAGAATGCACTCCAAACTAAATTCAATAAGTTGCACTAAGTAATCAATAATGTTGGAAGAATTATCGGTTTAGTTAACATTATTAAGTAATCTATTTTTGGGAAATAATTATCAATGCCATACCCAGTTATGATGCAACTCATGCTTTTGGGCCACTTTTGCCTACCCATCACAAAGTTTATTTTGGTGATGCAAATGCACTTGAAAAGATTTCTAAAAGTCGAGAAGTCACTTCTTAACTTATAACTAAACGGGTTGTAATAATTAATTGAAATTCAACTTAAAGGTAGATAGGTAGTAATCGAATGATTTATTATCCTACTAAATTTTACATTAATTACAAGAAAACCTGTACTTTGGAAGAAAAAAAATAGCGTACATAGTGAATATGCATGATAAGTAGGTTTGAAACAACCCACTTGCATTTAAAATTGACATTATTTATGATAAACTACTAAAAAGTAATGCATGACAATTAGATTAATGATGCTATACCCACCAAGAAAATACATATCTTCTTATCTTGTACGCATTTTTACACTGATGTACTTAGAGTCTGACGGCTTTTGTTCATCACATTGATGTACATAGACCCTGACGGTTTAAAGCATTATTTTTCTAGCTTGTGATGCATTCTTGTGCCATGGTAACACGTCGCAAAGTAGAATAAAAAATCAACGAAACAAACCGAAAACAACTCGTGAATCAATAAGTACAATAGAACCTCTATATAAGAATATCCTAAGGACCACAAGAAATTATTCTTATATGGAGTTTATTCTTATATGGAGGTCTACCTTGAAACGATCAACAAAAATTTGTTACTATATGTGTACCTAGAAGAAAACGTAATTACGCACAACAAACATCACAATGTGCCTAGAAAATAATATTAGTTATATTTTGTTTAGTTTCACATGCATGATACGAAAGTTAAATATAAGAAGTTTGTTATGCAACACAATGTACCTAGGAAGTACCTAGGAAAACATAATTTTTTTTTAGTTTCACATGTGAAATTTGTTTAGTTAATTATGTGAAGCTTTCTATGTAACACAATTCACGCAAAATTGAACAATAATATGGAAAATTGAGAAACAAAATCATATGATCAAAGATATTTGAGTGAGTCAGGCAAAAATAAAACATCATACCCGCTAAAAAGTTCAAATTGGTTAAAAGAATCTCTTCTTCTTAAACTTCGATGTACGATATGACCTATATTGTCTATATACTATTGTGAATTATTCTTATATGGAGGTAGGTTCCTTAAGACGAGACCGGAAAAAATATGACTTATTACAATATGAAGTTTATTCTTAAATATAACTAGCCCAAATCGAGACCAGAAATTTTTATTCTTATATGAAGGTTATTCCTATATGGAGTATTCTTATATAGAGGTTCTACTGTATAGGACTTTGTAAAATCTAAGATGGGAATTCAAGATATGATTGAGAAATATCATAGAAAGGTTTTCTATTATTAAAAAGAATCCAAAGTTAACGTTACAAGCATTTAACACTGTTAAGACATTATTTATAAGTTTCATTACAATAATAAAATCCAATCATTGACTTTGACAAAACCAGACTAACTTGACTATTTGACTTACTAATAGCCCCCCTCAAGTTGATATCTACACACAGGGAATCAACTTGAAAGAAAAACATTTAAGTTTCAGAGATATCTTCGAGAGCAGGAGACATTGTTGAAGAAGCAGAGGAACCAATCTTAGTGACAGATGAAGAAGAAACAAGTAGTTGATGAAGTAAATGTGTAAAAGTTGGAGAACGTAATCCTTTGGTAAAAAGATCTGCCAGCTGATTCTCAGATGCAACATGACTAACCTTCAGAAATCCAATAGACACCAAATCTCTCACCACATGATACTGTACTTCTATATGTTTAGCCCTAGAATGAAACACAGGGTTAGAAGCTAAACATATAGCTGAAGTATTATCACAGAATAACTGAATTGGATACGAAACATTTATATGTAATTCCTTTAATAAGTTTGATAACCATTCTAACTCAGAAGCTGTGACAGATAAACACTTATACTCTGCCTCTGCAGAGGACCATGATACTGTTGGTTGCTTCTTACTACTCCATGATATTAAAGAATCTCCCAAAAAAATAGCATAACCAGATGTTGATCGTCTTGTATCAGGGCATCCGGCCCAATCAGAATCTGTGTAAGCTCTTAAACATGATATATCACCTTTGCATAATGTAAGACCAACACTAATTGCCCTTTAAGATACCTCAAAATTCTCTTAACCAAAAGCATATGTAAGTGTGTATGAGCATGCATGAATTGTGACACATAATTCACTCCAAAAGCAATATCAGGACTTGTCAAGGTTAAATATTATAAACTACCTACAAGTTGTATGTATTCTGCAGCATCTGTCAGTAAATTACCATCATGTATAGAAGCCCTAGATTCTTTAGCTACTGGAGTATTACAAGGCTTGCAATCAAGCATGTTTGACTTAGCTAACAACTCCATAGTATACTTCTTTTGAGTTAGTAAAACAACATTGTCAGTTCTAGCAGCCTCAATTCCCAAGAAAAAACTTAAATCACCTAGTTGCTTCATAGAAAATTCAGTACTCAATGCTTGAATCAAAGAAGCAATAAGAGAATCAGAACTTCCAGTTAATATAATATCATCAACATAAAGTAGAAGTATTATCATATCAGAAGCTGAAGTATACACAAACATGGAGTAATCACAAATAGATCTAACAAATCCATATTGCACAAGAAAAGTACTAAATATCTCAAACCATTCCCTGAGTGCTTGCTTTAACCCATATAAACTTTTCTTCAAATGACATACATGATCAGGATAATTGGGATCCACAAAGCCTGGAGGCTGAACCATATAAACATCTTCATTGAGAAATCCATGTAAAAATGCATTTGAAACATCTAATTGCTTAATACTCCAAGAATTAGTAATTGCAAGAATTAAAACCACTCTTAATGTCGTAGATTTAACTACATGGCTAAATGTCTCATTGTAATCTACTTTATCTTGCTGATTATAACCAAGCGCAACTAAACAAGATTTAAATGTATCAATTGTACCATCTGACTTCAGTTTGATCTTGTACACCTAATTTTATATCTAGTATTTATGCTTTCTTTGCTACTTTTCTTGTAAATTATGTATCTTATGTTTGGTTTTGAGTGTTTAGGTACTTTGGAGTCATTTGGAACAAAAGAAGAAGAAACGTTGCTTAAAGGGCTAAAAGGTGCAACAATCGTTGGAGGCTTAACTATTTCTCACTATTTGCTTTTATTTCTTCATTTCTGGCTGAAAAGCATGTCAGCTTTAGTGATGCGAATTTTGTCTAAAAGGCATGACAGCTTTAGTGATGTATAGAATTGAAGAGATGAAGTGAAGTTGAAAAGAGGAGACGGCTATTGTTGGTGGAAGGACTCGAGGATAAATCATCCAAATTGAGCGACAAGGGAAATCTAGTCATTTCAGAGGCGAACACAACTCGGAGTCGAGCCAGGGTTAAGGGGCAACTCTGTTTTGGAGGAGCGTTATAGACATGCCAGCTGAGGTTAAGGGGGATGTTAGCTGGGTGGATCTTCTACAATTGGGTGTCTAAATCCAGACCCAGCTCTAGTACCCTAACCCTAAGTCGAGAAGACATTTCCTTCCAAAATCATTTGCAGCTGAAATCAAGAAAGCAGCAGCAGCTGTTGGTGTTGGTCCGAGAGATTAAATGAACAGAAGATAACATAGTTGCGACTGATGGACTGATTGATTAATGGGTCCGGTGTGAGATGATGAACAGATAGTGTAACAGATGCAATTGAGTTTGGATAGGATCTGAGATGAATTTGACATTGCAGAATGTGGAGTTGGGTTTTGATTCTCGAAGTGATTGATTGAGAACTGGTGGGTTTGATTCAATTTGAAGGAGGCAGGAACAAGCCACTGTTGTGATGAGGTTATGTTGCTGCCACTATTTGATGGAGCCAGATGAGATGAACTGAAGATTGGGTTCAAGTTATTGAACCTGAGATTGAGTAGACGATGCTGCAGAATCTGAAATTGAAGGAAGTGGATCTGGTGATGAGATACAAGCAATTGAAGCTGAAATAGAGATTGAATGGGTCATATTTTGGCTCGAATTTGAGAGGGTGTCAGCGGATTTGGGAGTGATGTTTAGAGAATTAGAACATGAGATAGAAGTTGAGAAGAATTGACAGCATAGGTTGTTCTCTGAATTAAGTCCGATGATGATATTTTTAATGGAAGCTGCTGTTGTTGGCAATGCTGATTGACTGATGTATTGATGACGAGCTCGAGAGGCAACAAGAATGGCAATGATAACACGAAAAGAGAGTGATTAATGGCAGTATTGCTTGAAGTTTGAGTAGAAGACTGTGATGGTGTTGCTGGCAGTATGGAAGGCAGTAGTGATCTTTAGTGGAGAACTAGGGTACTGTGGCAGAAGGAAATTGGAGTTGTGGTGCTCTTGAAGGTGAACATGAGAAGCTGAAGACTAGGAGAAGGTGACTTAATGTGAACAAGGATATTGAAATTCTCTAATGAATTTGCGGATGAACTGTGAGCTGTGCAGTGAATGATTTGAGTCTGCAATGGAGTTGGGCATTGCGATTGGAGAGAACTCGAAGTTACAGGGAGTAAGGAGATGGTTCGATGTTGATGTTGTCTTGTTGAGCGATGGGTAGATGCTGTCAAGATTGAGGCAGTGGTGAAGATGTAGGAAATGGAGTATCACGTTGAACTGAGCTGGGAAGAGTACCGTGAGCGGTTGCAGACAGCTGTGATAAAAGTTGTGCAGTGGTGGACTGAAGCTAATCTGGAGAATTTGGAAGCTGAGAAATGGAAGTGATGGCTGCAGTGGGGCATGACTTAGAATTGGCAGGGGCAGTGAGAAGCTGTTGGTCTTGTTGCTGGTGATTAAATGGTTTGTGCCTAGTTGATTGCAGTCAAGACAAGCAGGGAATTGAAGTGCTGAATAGATGAATGTTAGGAGTTGTGTATGAATGAATGATTGTGCAGGGAAATTAGCCTGAGATAGCCCTGGAAACAACCAGAAAACAGAGGAAACTCTGCCGGAATCGGAGTACGGCGAGTTGACTCAACGATCCATGTACCTGACTCGCCGATCCAGTGTTCTACTCAGATGGACTTGGGCTCTTACATGTGGGCTTGATTCTGATGGTTAGCTTATGTGGTTGGAAAAGGCAGTGGGCGTGAAATACATGAAGGATATAAAAAGAAACTCATATCTATTATCTTCTTCTACTACTTTTGTTCTAGGGTTTAGACATGAAAACTCTTTTCTTTATCCTTGTTATGAACTCCATGAATATGAGCTAGTTTTTATTATTGGTTAAGGAATAAGTTGAATTTCCAAACATGGGTTTTGTTCAATAAATTAGTTTTGTCTCATAATTATCGATTATGATTCACTAGAAATATCGGATGTATGATTGATTGTTAGTTTCATCAAGTTGCAAATTGGTAGAACTCGTAATCATATCTATTGCTAGTTTAGGGTTTATTATACGTAAACGTGATACATCTTGAATACAAGTAGCATAATTGTGATTATTGCTTGTAGTGATACATCCTAGTAGTCACATGTGAGTCATAACCTTTGTTAAATCGGATTAGTGCTTTTACACGTTCGATTGCTTTGATTGGCCTGATTTCATAAAACTTAGTGCATCTAGGGAATTAACCTTGATAGTGCTTTTACACGTTAGGTTGTTCTCTTAGGTAGAATTCATATTCGCATCTTTTAATGTGTTTGTTGATGATAAGAGGAAATTAGTGGGATATTCTTGCGATCAAGGTATCCTAGGGCCTTTGATAAAAATTGAGATTAAATATCAATTCTAGTTATTGTTGAAAAACATGTTTGTGGATGAAAACAGATCCTTAATCAATTTCTTTCATCTTGATTTGCGTGTTTGCTTCGCTTTATTTGTTTTATTTGCTTTTATTTTACTTTTAGATTATAAAATCAGAAAATCCCCCCATTATTTTATATAGGAAACCGAAACATATTGACAACCCAAGACCTCTCCTTGGGAACGAACTCTTTCTTATCACATACTATATTTATATCTAGTTTAGCGAGAAAGTGAATTATATTTGCACGACTGACAACCGGTCATACACCCATTTACATCCTAGGACATTCATATAAGGCTCTAATTTAACAAGTTCCCATGTGTCATTATTCTTCAATGTAGTGTGTTATTCCTTCATTGAAACTTGATTTTTCATAGCACTTTTAAATGTCTTTGGCTCAAGGGGAATATCTAGCAAAGAACAAAAAGCAACTAGAATGGGATGTAAAACAGAATGATTCATAACAAAATCAGTAAAAAGTTTTGGTTTAGAGACACCTGTTTTATATCTAGTAACAATAGTAGATTGTGGAATAGGAGGATCAACAGAATGATCAACAAAAGATGATGCAGATGAATTATCAGATAAAGGTAAATAATAAACCTCATTTGAATTAGTAGGAGAATAGTCTCATTAAACACAACATGTCTTGAAATATGAAGTTTCTTAAGAACAGGGTCATAACACTTATAGCCTTTATGTAAAGTACTATAACCCAAAAACACACACTTAACTGATTTTGGAGAAAGTTTATCAGGTCTTGAATGACCCAAGAAAGGATAACAAATAGAACCAAAAACTTTTAGAAAAGAGTAATCTGGTAGAGTATTGTAAATAACTTGAAAAGGAGACTTGTTATTGAGAACTGGAGTAGGAGTTTTATTGATCAGATAAGTAGCAGTGAGAAAAGCATCAAACCAATAGAACTTTGGACAAGATGCATTAAAAAGAAGTGTATTTCCCATCTCAGCAAGGCCACTCTGCTCAGGGGTTTTGGACAAGATATTCTAATAGCAATGCCATTTTGAGTAAGAAAAGAACCTAATGAACCTTTTACCAGTTCACTAGCACCATCTGTTTGAAAAGATTGAATTTTTATAGAAAACAAATTCTCAGTTAAAGTTTTGAAATGGATAAAACATTTAAGAGCATCATATTTCAGTTCCATTGGATAAATCCAATGAAACCTACTAAAGTCATCAATAAACAAGATATAATATCTAAAACCTTGTAAAGAATAAACTGGAGTTGGCCCCCACTCATCACAAAGAACCAAAGATAAAGGTGCGGAAGCATGCGAAGAAGACAAAGTAAATGGTAATCTCTTGCTTTTGGCAATTTGACATGGGTGACATAAAGAAGAAGTTTTGGAAGTATTAAAATATAAGATTTGAGGAATTAAGTTGATCAATGATATTGTTAGATGGGTGACCTATTCACCATGTCAAATATCAGGAGAAACATGTAATGATGAAAAAGCATATTATAAATTTTGTGAATAAATAGGATATAAATTGTTAACAATATTCCCCTTAACCAAAAGTGCATCAGTAGCTAAATCCCTAATTTCATAACCAATTGGATCTAGTTTAAAATAACACTTATTATCCTTTGTAAATTGTCCTACTGATAACAAGTTATGATGCATGTCTGGTACATGTAATATGTTATCTAATTTGAAACTAGATATTGAAGTATTTAAAGATGAACAACCAGTTAAAGTTATAGGTAAGGACTTACCATTGCCAATAGTAACTTTGTCCTTGCCCCTATAGTGAGAAGTATGTTGTAAGAGAGATGAATCCCGAGTCATGT
Source organism: Papaver somniferum (assembly GCF_003573695.1). NCBI lineage: Eukaryota > Viridiplantae > Streptophyta > Magnoliopsida > Ranunculales > Papaveraceae > Papaver > Papaver somniferum. The sequence continues at coordinate 58,020,888 of NC_039362.1, forward strand.
GAGATGAAGCTACAGAATCATATAACCATTGTGTGGAACAGGAAGGATCATCAATAACAACACCAAAACTCATAAGTAGACTTGTAAAAGCAGCTTTAGGAACAAAATTACTGTCTTCTCCCTGAACTTGTGGCTGTGAATCAAAAGTACTAACAAACCCAGAAGTTGGTGGTGGATAATATCTGAAATGACATCTACTTGCATAGTGGCCCTTCTTCCTACATATCTGATATTCTACTTGTGAAAAATCCCATTGACCCTTTGTATTAGATGAAGAACCATTTGAAGTAGAAGTATTGTTATCGTGTGCAGATTGAGTACCACTATTTTTAACACCATAATTTCTGTTATTAGTATAACCATTATTACCAAAACCATTCTTCTTCTTATTAGCAGTATGAGAATATGTTGACCCAACACCAGAACTTGAATTTCTTCCATAGAAAGCAAAGATATTCTGACTATCTAGCATATTATTTGTAGACTGATCTTGATCAATTAACCATTGCTCATGTGTAAGAAGTCTTGCCTTTAATTCACCAAAAGTAAAAGGAGTTTCTCTATTTTGAGCAGAAATAACAAAATTATCATACTCTCTGCCTAAGCCATTCAATACGAGCATAAGCAAGTCAGAGTCACTTACTTTCTCACCAATTGCCGCAAGAGAGTCAGCAATGCCTTTGATTTTATGAAGATATACTTGAACAGATAAATTTCCTTTTCTAATTCCATATAATTTTTGTCTTAACATATTCTTCCTTACCATGTATTGAGACCTAAAATTAGTTTCAAGATATTGCCAAATCTCTCTAGCAGTTGTTATACCTAGTACATCTCCAGAAATTGTTGCAGTAAAAGTAGCCTTGAAACAACTAATAACAAATCTATCCATCTTTCTCCATTGAACCCATCTGGGATCAAATCTAAGAACTCCATCGATCATAATTCTTTCCTCTGGTCCTTGAATTTCACCATGAACATGACCATAAAGATCAATAGTGATCAAGATAGACTCGAATTGATCTCGCCACAACAGAAAATTAGTCGAATCTAACTTTTCAGATACAAAATTATTGATATTTGTAAAAGGTAATGAAAATTTACCAGAATCCAAGGTGTTTGCAGCGGAAGACATATCTGAACTTCTTGAGATGATATTATCGTTGTTATTGATGCGCTTGTGACGACGAACATAAAATTGCATATCAAAAATTGTGAAACAGATCAAGGAAATCAAGAATTGAGATGTTCTTGATAGAGAAAATTGTATGCAAAAAAATAAAATAATAGTTGATAGAGATCGCCCAAAAGATTGTTGTGAAAAGTTATTTAGGTTGTTCTTGGAAAAGATGAAGAATGAAATGTGTTTCTAGGGTTTTGGATCAGAACCTATCTGATACCATGAGAAATATCATAGAAAGGTTTTCTATTATTAAAATGAATCCAAAGTTAACGTTACAAGCATTTAACACTGTTAAGACAGTATTTATAAGTTTCATTACAGTAATAAAAGCCAATCATTGACTTTGACAAAACCAGACTAACTTGACTATTTGACCCAGACTGACTTGACTTACTAATAATGATATGAAAAACTAAGAAAATTAAAAACAAAAGGGATAGAGATACAAAACCGATGGGTTGCCTCCCATGTAGTGCATGGTTTAACGTCACCAGCCCGACGTTATTGTTATCGTCCGAACACCAATAATCTGAAAATTTAGTAATCCTTCCAAATAACAATCTGCAGTTCCAATAACAGCTTCACAAAAACATTAGCATAAAATATAAATATTGAAGCTATCACTTTATTGAAGTTTCCCTTACACTTAGTCCTTTCTACACTCGGAAGTGGATAGAGAACATAAAATTTGGGAACTTCAAAAGGTTCCTCAGATTGGTGAACCTGCACAATACTCGATTCAAACACATCAGGTGGTGGATACTTAGAAGCAAAATAATCCGTTAAAAATTTTGAAGCGTACAAGTCCAATCCTAATTGACGTATTTTCTTAAAAGTTGGGTTAACAACTCTTTGAGAAACTACTTCAATTGGAGGAAAAGGATCAATAGATATAGAATTATGCAGAGGATCAGACAAACCTTGTATCGGATCCTCATTATTTATCTCCAGTGAATTATTTACCTCAAGTATATTGTGGTCCTCTATCAAACTATTATTATTTAGCTCAATTGGGTCTTCCGCGACTTTAATCAATTTGGTTTCATTCTCAATCTCTTCAAAACTCTCGTCATCCGAATCAAATTCCGCTCTCAGAAACTCTTCTTCGGTATAAATTTTGGGGTATTCTGTATGAGTATCCGTCGAGGGAATAATCAGGTCTACTTCTTGCAAATCAACTGGCCTAAAAACATTGTAATCTGGATGTTCATTGTAACGTTAATATGCATTTGAGTATGTCACACCGTTCATAACAATGGTTCGGTCATACCAAGGCTCCTCCTTTTGAATAGGCGAATGATCATTATAAAGATCCGTATTTGGAATAACTTCATCACTGTTACACAAACTTTCCAAAGGGTTCTCATCCTCAAAATATCTGTTGACTTACGTAGAAACTTCAAAATTATTTTGGTTTTGAGGCCAAACTTCTTCTTCATTCCTTGTCTCACTGAGCTGAGCAATTCGTATTTTCAAGTTGTCCACATTCCTTTGAATTTCTTGGAGCTGCTCATCTTGATTATGGTAATATTGAACTATTTTTCCTTGATAGTCCTTCATCATGGTACACATTCGTTCTGCAACACTCGAAGAAATAGGATTAGTAGCATAACTATCCTCCAATCCTTGTGATTGTTCACTTACATGCCAGTCATAAGGTTGTTGACATGTATGAGAATATCCATATGGGTTCCGTGGGATATTTATCATAGCCAAAAGATTGGTTTTGATTATACCCATAGGATGGTTGGTAGTTGTCATATGAGTGAGATTAAAACCACATTGATTACCACTATTATATGATTGACCTTGTGCTCCGTACATGTTATTTCCATAAGGAAACATGACAACTCACTAGAAAAAATCGAAACAAAAAATCTAAAAAATAAAAACAAGCTAAACAAATAACAAATCAATTAGCAACTGCTCCCCGGCAGCGGCACCAAAATTTGATGCGTGTCGTTAATTCAACAAATTAATCAATATATTTCCCACTAATTAACTGGTAATATAACGGTAGTAAGAGATCGTTCCCACGGAGAGCTGTCTAATTGATAGGTTATTTGATCAGCAAGATAAGGTAAATAACAAAGGGGGTTTGGTTGTAAGATAAATAGAAAGACAATAAAGAAAAGAGATGATTAAGGAATCCTTCGCCATTACCAAGCGTTAACAGGATTAGAATACTTATCTATCGTTCATAAGAACCATTCATCACCAACCGTAGAATAACAACTAGAACAGTGTTATCCTCAAAGTTCCTTGTGTAACTTGATACCGAAGCGCTCGCATATTAGGTACTGAACCACTAAGTAGTAGCGCACTGAAGGTGTAACCCAATCGGAAGCTTTAAGTTATGTGAACTTAGGTTGATCCTAGCAGTTAGACTCTTAGCGCAAGGTCCACTTACTAATGTTGTCTTCACACACGATTTCTCCATAGAATCCCTCTATGAGGTCTCATGTTCTCTAGTTGTGTAAGGATTATTCAACAGTTACACGGATATCCTAACCCTTTACTAGCAATAGAATGATCAATAGATTAATCTAGCGTACACTCCAAACAATCTAATTAATCAATCATAAACCCTAGAAATAGTGAAAACAAACGATGATGATTAAAACTTCAATTAAATTTGTATTACTAATAAAGCTTCACACTTAGAACATTGAATTCATCCTTAATCAACAAAGGATTTAGCTACTCATATTATAAAGAAGATGAAGAATGGTGGTTTACCCCTAAAGGGGTAAACCCTAGGTTTTGATATAGAACTTGTGATATGAGATGATCGATATGATATGTGAAAGTCCTAATACCTATTTATATAGGTTTACATTGCTTGGACATCAAGTATCTAATTCTGTTCAAGAACCCGACCCGAAAAAATGAAATAACGACCCCAGACGTGACCTTAGGCCTTCACAAGTATGCATACCCATTTACATACTTTCTAAGTATGCGTACCGGTATGCGTACCACAAATTCCAGCAGAAATTGTCGGAACTAAGTATGCGTACCCGTTTGCATACTTGCTTGTCTTCGGTATTGGATAAAAAGCTTGTTTTGGCCACAACTTCTTCGTCCGAACTCGGAATGTCCTCATTCTTTTTGAATTCGTTTTATATTTCAATTCTATTTAAGATGATGATGAGAAATCCTTAATTTGAATGAGTTAAGATCGGTCTTTGGCCCTTCTCTTGATTTTGAGCGTTTTGCTCCTTTTCGTCGCACTTCTTCTACTTCTCTTGGACTTGGGCACTTGGATACTTGGAATTATTATCTTCCTAGATATTATTAGCACTTTGTAACTCCTTTTTGGATGATTCACCTAATGGAGACAAATAAGAGAAAACAAGAGTAATAATATGAAAATATGCAAGAATAATAGCTAAAACAAGTATGGAATGGATACTAAAATCATATGAATTATGCACTTATCACATTATCTTGATGATATCTTTATATTTTTCCATAATTATCTTTAGGTTGTTTCCATATCTCTATCCTCGCTTTCTTCTTCTGGTACCTTTTTCACATCAACAGTATCATTATCTCCCTTTCTAACTGAAAAAGATCCTTGAGATCTTTTTGGACGAAATATGTTGCGGAGTCTGTTACGTTCTTGAACATTTAAAGAACACCTCGAACTGACTTTCCTGCTATGATACACAGGGTGAATACTAAAACCAATTGATTTAGACATACAGATGTCAGTTACACCTTTGAGAAAATCTAAGGTGTGTTGAAGATGAATAATAGAATTGTCATTCAACCTAGATTTCTTCTTTTGTTCAATATGATCTTTTGTATCACAAAAGAGACATACTTTTTGATCACCAAAGTAATTAGAAAGAGCAGACTCAACACTATCGTTGGGAGAATTCTTCCTTCCATGTGATGTGGAAATTCCTTGATTAGAGGAAGACACGGGCACATCTTTTTCAACAGGAAGGGATTTCGATTTTGCGTCTGAACCAGAAATTTTTCCAGTTAAATCAGGAGCAATTGGTATGGTGGACTCTTTGGAACAATCTTTAATGGAGAGTTTACCCAAAATAAGCTCAATTTCCAAAGCATACTCTTTGAGTTTTTCCTCAAGTAGAGTTCGTGAAGAACAGACTGAGACGTTTTCCACTCGAAGGATCTTTAGAAGAGAGTCACGCTTATTTACCATACTAACAAGGATATTGACTTTGTGTTTCAACGGATTGACATCATCAGTCTGGATTCTAACAAGCTTTAAAATCACTGCACTCTCTTTGCCTGCATTCCTTTCGACTTCAGAGTCAGACTCGTCGGTAAGGTAGTCGGGGTAACACTTGTCAATGCAAGTCTGTTTCATTGGAACACTGGGTTCATCTATATTCGAGATTGGAAAATCTTTCTCTTTAATAGATTTTATGGAAACAAGATTTTTATTTATGGCGATCCATTTATCAGAGATAGCACATCTGTCCATATCAGATCGCTACAAACACAGAATTATAAGGTATTTAATGTGTTTGCCTGCTCCGATACCAACTGAAAATGCGGGGGTACAACAACCACACCCAACAATTTGTTTGGAAATCTGAGAGGACTTACTCAAATATACTTTCTAGATAATCAACTAGACAGTCAGACTCAATCTAGAGAAAAGTATATACCAGAGTTTATATCTCTAACTCTCTATTTAATCTGCAATCAGCAAATAGTAATTTGCGTGCCCGATTGAATATAAGATAAGTAACTTGAATGGTACCAAAGACCAATGTTCAAGGATCAATCAATTTCAATCAACAACCAAAGGTTGGATTTCCCAATTGATCGATTCAACGCACAACCTGTGATATTTCAATTATATAACAAAATATAATGTGGAAAAGAAATAACACAGACACCAGAATTTTGTTAATGAGGAAAACCGCAAATACTGAAAACCCCCGGGACCTAGTCCAGTTTGAATACCACACTGTATTAAGCCGCTACAGACACTAGCCTACTACCAACGAACTTCAGACTGGACTATAGTTGAACCCTGATCAATCTCACACTGATTCAAGGTACAGTTGCATTCCTTACATCTCTGATCCCAGCAGGATACTACACACTTGATTCCCTTAGCTGATCTCACCCACAACTAAGAGTTGCTATGACCCAAAGTCGAAGACTTGATAAAAAAAACTCACACAGAAAAGTCTTTTGGAATAGATAAATTTGTCTCCCACAAAAATACCTATGACTTTTGTTCCGTCTTTTGATAAATCAAGGTGAACAGGAACCAATTGATAAATCGGTCTTATATTTTCGAAGAACAGCCTTGTATTATCAATCACCTCACAATAATCTAAATCGTATGGATGCGAAACTAGATATTGTGGAATCACAAACGATGAGACAAAGGTGTTTGTGATTACTTTTTATCTTGCCTATCGGAGATTAGATCTCAAGCAAATCTTAGAGAAGACAGTAGACAGACGATAGAATCGGGCAAGATCAGAACATACAACCACAGAGAAAATAGTTGGGTCTGGCTCCACAATCCCGATGAAGTATTCAAGTCGTTAACCTACAGGGTTTCGTGAAAAACCTAAGGTTAAAGGAGAATTAACTCTAGCTTATGCAACTAGTATTACACAGGAGGTGTGAGCATTAGGTTTCCCAGTTGCTAGAGTTCTCCTTTATATAGTTTTCAAATCAGGGTTTGCAATCTAAGTTACCTTGGTAACAAAGCATTCAATATTCACCGTTAGATGAAAACCTTATTATATTCAAGCTAATATCTTTGAACCGTTAGATAGAAATTAGCTTGTTATACACAAATGAAATGTGCCTTCATTTAGGTTTAAGTAACCGTACCTAAACATGTACACCATGTTGGCTCAATCGTAATTAACCGAGGTTAGCTATATGAACACTCTCATATCAACCTTATTCATCTTAACCATAAATAGTTCAAATGACTCAAATGAAACTAGTTAAAGAGTTGTTCAATTGCTATATTCTCATAAAATTATACAAGAACACAATTGAAGCAAAATCGGTTTGATTCACTCAAATCAATTCATGAACATTATAGCCACGGTTTGCAAAGATTGCATTCCTTATTATATAAATGTTTAAGTTCATGTACACAACCGATTTTAGAACTTTAACCTTCAAGATTGGGGTTTTACTGGAAGTCGAATTAGAGTTCCAATTAGTGATGTATAAGAAGAACTGAGGACTGGGTTTAGTTGATTAAGGAACATGGTGAGGTTAATTAGATGTTGGAGCAGCTCTGAGTAAGAATTAAGAAATTAGGGTTCATGTTCTTCCCCAAATTAAGAATTAAGGTTTTGTTTTTGAGGATTTTGAATAAGAAGAGAATTAAAGGATGGGTTTGATAGATTTGAAGGTTTGGTTGATGTATTGAGTTTACATTAGAGAAGAGAAAAGTAGGGAAATGAATTAGGGTTTAGTTGATAATTTTTGTTGATGATGGTGGTATTGCTTCAAAGGGAGTTCAAACTCAGGGGAGATGGGAATTACGGTTTCGACATCAGTGGGTGGTAGAACAACAATTCAGGGAAGACTATTGTTGGATAAGTCTCTTTGTTTCTTAATATCACCTTGAAGTTAAATTATTTACTTGGTATGTGATTGAATAGATTCAGTTGGTAGAGTGAGTTGTACAAGTGTGGATTAAGCATAGGCAGTGATTATGGTGTATGGTGTGTTAGAATGGTTGCAGGTGGTGACTGAGAAGAGAATGTGTTTAACAGTTGGGGTTGAATTGTTGATGTAGATGGGATTGAGCTCATAGTAATACAACTGTAGCTGTTGGTGATGTTATGAAGTTGGATTGGTATAAGTTGAGATGATGTTCTTTAATTGTTGAACATGATTGAGATGCAGGTTTAGCTGAATTGGTAATGGTAGTGTTGATGTCTGAAATGGTTGGAACGTAGATGAATGTTTGGAGTCTTGCCAGTGGGTTGAGGCTATGATATTACAGTTCATGAAAATAGTCTGAGAGTTATGTTTGAGCTAAGGCTATAACTGAAGAAGTTCAATGAGATGTTATGTGATTGAGTTAGATGAATATGCTGAGTTGAATATCTCTTATAGGAGCTTAAAGTTGCAACTGCAGGTAGACTTAATCTTTGATTGTAATTGGAATTTGTAGTTAAATTATGTAGTTCAGTTAAATTGAATATATTAGTATTGTAATGGGAGTTTTAGATGTTTTTAGATTTAATTGAAATGGTAATGAAGTAGAAGTTGAAATAAAGTTTAGGTGTGTATTACACAATGAATGTGCAGTAGTGTTCTATGGCCTATGCAAGAGTTATGGCCTTGTGCCATTCAGCCTAGTCAGGATCTGACTCTAGCTGACTTAGTCCATCTGACTGAGTCGAATCGGGTTGAATCGGATTTGACCCACTGAGTCACTAGTCTTGACTCGTTGACCATTGACCCTAGATTTTGACATGACCTTGACTCTGTTGACCGACGTTTACTGTTAGTTGACTCTTGACCGTCACTTTGACCGTTAGTTGACTTAGTTAGATTGGGCCTTAGATTAAGGGGGCAGTTTAGTAGACTTGGGCTTAGACCTAGTATTCATATTTTGAATGTTTGGACCCTTATGGTCCGAATTAGCTTTCGGTCCCTTCTACAAAGTTTTAGATGTTCATGAGACTTAGCTAGTGGATTATAGAAACCAACCTAATTGATTTAGTATCCTTAGATATGCTAAATATAGACAATAAAAAAGGTGTAGAACCATAAATGGACTCAAAACCATTAGTTAGACTTGTATGATTCTTATGTGAGCCATTTTGGCTAGACTCTTAGACTTCTTGTGTGATTAACAGTAAGTCTATTAACAACGATCAATTCAAAGGATGAACCAGTGGATCGTGGATCTCGAGGTAGGCGTGGCTTGTCATCAAAATAGGTGGGAATACTTTAACTCTTTTGAAACCATTCTTGTTTCTTTTACAAAAGTTTATGTTTAACAAACACATGCATTGTTTGTTCGTGTATCTCATGCATTGTTTAGTTTGTATTATGATTATTCTGTTGAGTCTTTGAATCTTTCCATGAATTGGAAAGGACTTGTAATGTATGTCATTATGAATTGCTATGGGAAATAAAAATTTCCACGTGTGGTATATAGGATAAGCTCCTTCACATTTATACATAGAGCTTTTATGATATATTGGTCGCCAGTTTGCGAGTTCGGAATTGCCGACATCCATATATACTATTAGGTGTGGATTTGCGAGTTCGGAATTACACAACCATATTATACATTGTTTGACGAAGGAGTTTGTCCATATACATGTTTGTGCATTTCCAGTGACTTAGTCACTTTGTTGTTTGGGAAAACATGTATTGTTTTCCGAATCTTGCTCATGATTTCTTTAAAGTTAAATGTTATTCCTGCTGGGCACCCCTTTTAGGGATGATGTGCTCACCCTTTCCCGCTTCCAGTTTCAGAGACCAATCAAAGTGGCGCAGCGAAAGTTCCGAGAAGTTGACTTCGTTAGTTGGTTATGTTCTGATATATTTATTGTTTTGTATATTCTATTTGTAAACTAAAATGATTATTTTATATGTATCATTTGAGAGGAATTCTTGTATATATATTTCAGAGGGGGGATAGTTTGGGATAAATTTTGTAGCAGATTTCTTAATTGAATGTTTAAGTAAACGATTTAGATTCTTAGTGCCTCTTTTTTAGCTAATCTCTTGGATTAGTTAGCTGCTAGCTTAAGGGTCGCTACAATGTTGGTATCAGAGCTCACTATTAGATCTTATATGGGAAAAGATAGAATTAGCCAGTGCTAGTTAGTGAACTAGATTAGTTTAGGAATGGGTTGGGTTGTGAGATAAATCTTAATAACTAAAATCTATCAATAATTAAAATAATTATTCGATTGATTGATTTGTTTGTTTGGTTGTTTGTTTATGCAATGAAGTAAAAATTATAGGGTACACCAATAACTTTAGTTAATAAGGATCAGAGAATAATTAATCTAAAAGGCATGAACATGTAGACAATTCAATACAAAAAAATAGTGAGATTAATATTATTGATAAATTTTGAAAGTCATGTAGAAATTTATTGAGAACGTTGACTTATACGTAGGGTCAACAATTTGTAATCACATAAATATTAATAATATTAGTGGGACTTAATAATATTCGTATGAGTAGTTAGAATAATACTTCGATCATCAGTGTTAATAATAAATTTTTTAATAGTAATTATAAATGATAGTAGAAATAATAATAATAATTTTGATAAAGTAATGTTCGCATTTCTCGATTAGTTACATATTGAACTTAAGTTAACTAAAATTTCAATAAGGATATCTAACGGATAAAAATAATAATTATGATTAAATAGTTATAGAAAATTAAACTAATGGAAAAGTAGAAATATATGTTTTGCGTTTAAACTAAATAGTTAATATAATAGTATTTAGGTGTTAAGACTTAAGAAAGCGAAGATATAATATATAAGATAAAAAAGACACTTGTTAGGAATCTTGTACCGAAATTATCTTTGGGCTAACAAATAATCCAGTAAATCTTTAAAATGAAACAAATAGACATGAAGTAATAATAATATAGTATTCAGACACTTAGTGTAATATTATAGTTAAAAGAAAATAAATTGGTATATTAACAGGATCCTTCTTCGTAGATAGATTTAATCATCTTTTGAAATGGAAAATTAGTATGACGAACTTAAACTGTTAGAAATTAAATTAGTACTATATTGAGTATAACTTAAATTAAAATTCATTAACAAATATATAACGATAAAATAGTGATTAGAAATACATAGCTATGGAAAATTATTAGTGTTTATCTACGGTTAAGTTCTGCAAAGTTAATTAATAACAAATTAGAATCATATATTTTGCGTTTAAACCAGATAGTTAATATATGACTTATCAAATAGAATTAAGAACGTGAGGTCAAATAATGCATAACATAAAGACTAAACGTGTTAATGATCTTATACTCAGATATCTTTAGTTCAATAAATGATTCAGTAAATCACTAAATTTTACACATGAAGTGAATACTTGGACGCTAAGTACAAAATTAGACTTAAAGGAAAATAAATTTGTCTATTAATAGGATACGTTATATCAATAGAAAAATGTGAAGATTTTTGTTAAAGGGAGAGCAAAAACGGATTTGAGGAGAGCGGAAATCGTTATCGACTCACAAACTGGGACCTACCCGATATAATATTTTGTCTCGGACTAAATTACCCTTTCTAAATACACCCACTGATCACTCAAATCTTACCCCCATTCCCCACACCACTCCACCGCCACCGTCAATTCCATAGAAATTCGACAACCCTAACTTTAGTTACATATCCAAGACTGCAAACACAAATCAAATCTCAATTTCTCATAATCAACTCCTCTTTTACCGTATCAATGAAAGTTTTCAATCTCTCTTCGTCTCTGTGGTTTTTTATTCCTGTATTATGTTTTTAATTGATTGCTTGCAAGGGAAGAAGAATTGTAGAGAAGCGAGTGGGTGGGTACTTTTCTTTTATCAATCATCGCACACCAAATGAAAAGGGTTTGGATGAAACTATTGATGAGCATCTATAGCCTTGAACTAGGTCTTCTTATGGAGATTAGGTCGAAACTATTATCTCTCACGTGCTTTTGGTAGTGGTCGTGATTAATTTTAGCCATGGGTGGTGTTTCAGTTTTAGTGGGTATATTAAGTAGGGTAATTTAGTCCGAGTCAGAAAAATATATCGGATAGGCTCTAGTTAACGAGTTAACTACGATTTTCGCTCTCCTCGAATCGCTTTTCGCTCTCCCAGTAATAAATGATTCAGTAAATCGCTTAATTTTACACATGTAGTGAATACTTGGACGCTAAGTACAAAATTAGACTTAAAGAAAAATAAATTTGTCTATTAATAGGATATGTTATATCAATAGAAAAATGTGAATACTATTAGGATATATTATAATTTTATGAAGACTCAAATTTAGGTTTTATTAAATTACCAATACCAATATTTACCAAGATATAGTACATAGATTCAATCTGGATAAATAAAATCTATTATATCAATCCTTACGAGGAAGTAGAATTATATTTACAAGATTAGGACTTATTAAAATTAAACTAAGTAGTTTTTCTGGTCATATTTTAGTTATGCTAGTAATCAAATAGAAAAATTGATAAAACGATATTGAATGATAATATAATTAAGACAATGACTTTTGTTAAGTTAAGCAAATAATAATGCCTATAGTATTGATTATCATAAAATTTAGAATTATTGTAAAAATATCATTTGGATAATAATGGTAGGATGGTATTAGCAAAATGTAATTTTTATTGGTAGTACAACTTAAGGATTACTTAGCATTAATATAAATATTAAGGAAATAAAGTTAGATCAAAACGAATCAGCATTAATAACAAAATTAAAATTAACTGATGATTGATTGATTACGATTAAATTTTATCGGTCTAAGAAATAGATATAAAATAATAAAATATTACTATCAAATAACTATGAAAAATTGTTAGCGGTTATTTACTATATATCAAGTCACGTAATGAAATAAACAAATAGATACAACATTATACAGTAACGTTGGGATAATAATTATAATATTCAGTTATTCTTTAATAGTACATGAATTTAAAAATTATTTAGTTATAATAATATAGTTTCGTTTGGAACTAAAATTCGATTGCATTAAAATAATAAAAATAATAATATTAATAAATAAAAATAAAATAAAATAAAATTGGATGATTAAATTGTTTAAAATGTTATAAACTATTTATATATTTTACGAAGTAAATTTATAGGACTTACACCAATTACCATAAAATTTTAGAGATTAATTAATCATAGTAAATTAATGCTTAGTTAATCCAGCACTGGGGAATAATGAGGTTGGTAATTCTGATGTATTCAGGTGATACTTGTTACGTAGTAGGCATTGTCAGGCGTCATGAACTTAGACAGAGCAACTGCATTCTGGTATCACTAGGCACATAAGGGAGACTTTCTTCTATTAGTAGACTGATAGATCCCAAATTTTAACTTAGAAACCTTATTATAGAGTATCTTCTCTCGTAAATAGAACCAGTAATTTATTGAAATGGAAATAGTCAATTGAACTTAGAGCCACAAATTTTTAGTTTTAGAAATCCATATAGGTTTGTGCTTAGTTTTATGTTGATTGCGCTTAGACAAGAGATGGGATTATTCTATAAGTGTTAGGGCATAGCTCGGTCAACCTCGCATGCGTTGCTATCTCAAGCATGTTTGTCAATGTTAGTGATCAAAACTATGAGTCTTTATTTCTAGCCTACATAGCTAAGTCTCGGACTAGGATAGGAAAAGTGTAGTTAAGCTCAAGGACTTCATGGCGATTCATCATACAACGACGAATTTCTATACAAGGAACCGTGGAACTTCATCACCAAAAAGTTATGTGGAGACTTGAACTTATCTATCACTCAAAAGTCTATCTATTCTATCTCCTACTTCTTATGAGAAAAAAGTCGTATGCTATATAGACTAGATCATACACACTTGACATTTCGAGCTGAACATTCATTGCTTATCTTTTATCTCGAAATCGTGTGTTGGTAAAGCGTTTCTCTTTGATCAAGTTTATCTTCACCTAGTGATGAAAGTCATGAAAGTTTCAATCACTTTGAGAATTGCTCTGACGTGAATCGGTCTGTGAATAACGGATACATAGCATCCTCTGAGAATGTCTCAATGATTGAAATGAGAGTTTAGATTACATAACCATGTATTTCTTGAACCGAAGTTTTCGAACTTTGTTGATCAAGAGAAATCGGGAGGATTGTGGAATTGGCTTGCCAAGTCCGCGAACTGTCGGAAGTTCTCGACCGAGAATTTCTGCCGGATTTTCCAAAACTCGTTTGTGTGCTTAGTCCGCGAACTCAGTCCGCGAACTGACGGAAGTTCTCGAACCGAGAATTTCTGTTGAGTTTTGAAAATTCAACCGATTAACTTAAGTCCGCGAACTTGTTTGTGAACTTAAGAGGTTATGATCTAAATATGTGCTCTGAACAAGAAACATTAAATTACTAAGGAATGTTTATGAAAACCGTGGTTATAATGTTCATGAGCCGATTCAATCGAATCGAATCATCTTTGTTTCAATTGTGTCTTGTGTAGTTACATAAGATCTCATAGCAATTGAACAACTCTCTAACTAGTTCATTTGAGTCAATTGAACTAGTTATGGTGAAGAAGAACAAGGTTAATATGAAATGCTCATATGGTTGACCTTTTGGGTTACTATGTTGAACCAACATGAACTTACACGTTTGGGCATGGTTTTCACGAACCCAGTAAACGTTTACCCAAGGGTGTGTGACAAGCTAAGTTTTCGATCTAACGGCTGAGAAATATTAGCTTGAATCTAAATCAGGTTTTCATCTAACGGTGAATAAGGATTGCTTTGTACCTAAGGAAAAACCCTGATTTGAAGGCTATATAAAGGAGACATCTAGCATTGAGTAAACCTAATCCCCACACGTCTGTGTGCTACTAGTGCGCTCGCTAGAGTCGATCTCCATTAACCTTTGATTTTCTTTTCTAAAATCAGGTTAACGACTTAAAGACTTCATTGGGATTGTGAAGCCAGATCGATACTACTTTTATCGTAGTTGTGTGATCTGATATTGCATCTTCTATCGTACGAGTACAATCGATTGATTGGATTGATATCGTGAGAGTTCTCCGATAGGCAAGATAAAGAAGTCACAAACATCTTCGTCTCACTGTTTGTGATTCCTCGACAATCCGCTTGTGTAGTTAGGAAGGATTGTAGAGAGGTGATTGATTAATCTAGGCTGTTCTTCGGGAATATAAGACCGGATTATCAATTGGTTCATGTTCACCTTGATTTGATATCTTAAGACGGAACAAAACCTAGGGTTTATCTGTGGGAGACAGATTTATCCTTTGATAGAATTTTCTGTGTGAGACAGATCTGTTTATTATCAAGTCTGTGATTTGGGTTACATCAACTCTTGGTTGTGGGTGATATCAGCTAAGGGAATCAAGTGCGCAATATCCTGCTGGGATCAGAGGCGTTAGAGTACAACTGTACCTTGTATCAGTGGGAGATTGATAGGGGTTCAACTATAGTCCAGTTCGAAGTTAGCTTGGAGTAGGATAGTGTCTGTAGCGACTTAATACAGTGTGTATTGAATCTGGACTAGGTCCCGGGGTTTTTCTGCATTTGTGGTTTCCTCGTTAACAAAATTTCTGGTGTCTGTGTTATTTCTTTCCGCATTATATTTGTTATATAATTGAAATAATACAGATCATCAATTGGAAATCCAACCTTTGGTTGATTGATCCTTGGACATTGGTCTTTGGTACCGTCCAAGTTATCTCTCTTTGATAAAGACTCGCATATTTCTATTTGCTTGAGTAAAGATCAAATCGAGAGATTGAGATATAAACTCTTTGATATATATTTGTATTGATCGAGTCTGACTGTCTAGTTGATTCTCATAAAAAGTATATTGGAGTTTGTCCATAAAGATTGCTAATCGAATTATTGGGTGGTGTTGTTAGACCCCCGCTTTTTCAATTGGTATCAGAGAAGGCAAACACGTTTAAGACCTAACTAGTCTGTGTTTGTAGCGATCTGACTCTATGGACAAGAGTACTATCTCTGAAAATGTAACATTAGTACAGGACTACTCAGATAAGTTTCAAAAATCTGAAACCACTGAGAAAATCTCCTTCTCGTCTCTTTCAACCGAATCTAAATCCAACTGGAGGAAATCTCTTGATGAACAGTTGGATGATCTCTCGGATGATAGTGATTCTGAAGAAGGACAAAGTCTTGATGAGGAAGTTTCTCAACACATCAAGTTGTTTAATTGTGAATTGAAGGAAACAAGGACAACTGCTTGCTTGAGAAAGTTTATGAGTCCTCTCTGTCAAGAAAACATAAAGTTGAGAAAACTCTTCAAAGATTATTATGGCGGATACAAACTGTTAAAATCTATCGTCAAAGACCATGAAGAAGAGGTTCGCTCAAAAAAAATCTGAATGTGTTAATCTTCTGCATAAACTTTTTATATTAAAAGAGAGGCTTACCGAAAGTGAAGCAAAATCTGAATCTCAACAGAAGTGTTTCAATGATAAAGAACGCAATCGTCTTACCAAAGAGAAATCCTTGGAAACCAAACTCACTGCTGCTCTTAATAGCTAAAGTCACTGGAAGAGAATCTAAATAGGTTCGGTTCTAGCTCTAAAAAATTGTCTTCTATGCTGGGAGCTTGTAAAGAACCTCATGATAAACGTTGTTTGGGATTTAAAGGAATAATCACTCTTAATAGTGGTAAGACTAAGTTTGTTAAAGCTGTTATTTCTTCTCCATGTGAAGAACCTGTGTCATCTTACAAAAACAAGGATTCTTCCTCCTCTAAATCTGCTCAAAAGAGAATTACTGAATGTAAGTCCTTTAACTACTATTACTGCGGAAACAAAGGACACTCTGAGCGAAGGTGTCGTCTTCGAATAAGGAATGAAAAACTTCACAACATTCTTAATTGGATGTCTAAAGAAGTTGTTAAACCTATATCACAGATTAAAATCAACCCTGCTCGACCTCAAGGGATATACTGTGATAAGACGGTTCCTAATTATGTCTTCAAACCGAAGGATGCCTACAATAGTGGGAGGGAAAACAACAAACGTATGTCAGATGTTGTAAATCAGTCCGGAAGGAGAAAAAAGAACAGGAGAAAGAAAAGCAAGTTAAGTTCCTCTAATTCTCTCGAAAAGGACTGTGAATCCAAGACTTCCAATTCAAACTTCTTACATGTCAACAATCGAGTCTCTGATTTGAAGATTCACATAAACAAACTGACACGGGATATCAAGAAAACATGGAATGCTGTTAACACAAGTACTTCTAAAACTTCTCTTGATAATGCTTCTTCAACTAAACTAGGTAGTTTGTTAATTACCGATGAAAAGGAAAAGAAGAAGTGAATAATGATGAGCAAGATGCTCATCTTATTACACCCTGACATGTTCATGTTGCATCTCTTTTTAATTTGGTCTTGTTAAAAAGGGATGCTCATTGTTCTCGGGATTTTCATTTTGAGAAAGCTGTCAGGATTGTACTGCATTCGTTGCTATTTCCGTTTGCTCCTCAACATCTTTTCCTAATTCTCTTTGGGATTCCTTGGTCTATCATAGGCCCGACTCTCTAGTTCGTGCACCAACCCACACGAACGTCTTGTTCCCTAGGGTTTGATGGAATACCTTATATTTATTTATAATGTGTTTCAAAAGTGCAAAAAGCCTTTCTAAAGTCCTCTTTAGTTCACAATGGAGGGAAGCAACAAGTTTTATGATGTTGAGTTGTGTCTTATTGATATCTCATGCTTTCATGCTCTTGACCATGAAAACGAAGACAAACTGCCAGTTCAGATTTCTTCACAACTGGTAGGAAATCTTCTTGAAGACTTTAAGGTCGTATGCGAACAACTTGGTATCGCAACATGGAATCTAGACTACCTAAAAGACGAACTAAGGAAGGCATATGAGTAACTCGTTCTTGTTCAAACCCTGGTTGCAGACAAGATTTAACTTTTCATCTGTTCGAAGTTTTTGTCGCCTAGTATGTCTTCTTTTTGGATTAGTTGGAAGAATAATTAGTGCTTTGAATAGCGATGATTGTGACTACACATAACTATTTTTGTTTTCATCTTCTTATGTTATTTTTTAGGTTTATTGGTATTAAATTCTAAAAATATTTGGAGGATGATGTTATTGCAGTATTTTAAATGGTTTGATATATTACAACATTTTTATGGGATATGTATTGTTTGCGTCCGTGAAATTGAAGGTCCCATATTGCGGTCAAAAGTAAAGTCGTTCATGAATTAATATTCGTATTGATAAAAGAACGAATGGACTTTTGACAATTACAAAAGTTATGCTTATACAATCATGTATTTGATGGAAAATAGGATAAAATCTTTTATTTGACAGGGATAAAGTCTATTATATCATTATGATGGAAAATAAAATAGATCCTTTTATATTATCCAAGGTATTGATCTTCATTGATACATTTTATTATGTTCTACCGTGAAGGCTCCATTGTGTGTCTTATGTTGAGCACGATACAACTAAGTCGATTATTCTTATTGGCTTGTTGGATGTTCCATAAGATGCTATACGTCGAGCATTAAGAACTAAATTGATCAACTAGTTTGGTTATTTAGTTTGTACTCCATAAGTTTTCTTTGTTATGTTGAGTACATGTACGGTTAAGGTTGTCATTTTCTATAATGAACTTAGTCGGGGTTCCATAAGTTCTCTTATGTTGAGCCCAAAATAATTGAATTGATTACTTCGGTGGTTAGTTTGGTTATTGGTATTCCAATTAGATTAATTATAGGTTCTCTTGTAATTATTCTAGTTGAGTTTTCATATATTCCACAAATTCTTATGTTGAGTATATGAACGGCTATACTATTCATGTTCCATCGGTTAATATAGTCGCATATTCCGTAAGGTTTTCCTTATGTTGAGTATGTGAACGATTAAGTTAGTCGTCTCCATATGATTACCTTAGTCGTAGCTCCGTAAGTTTACTTATGTTGAGCACCTTCAATTAAATTGATCACTTGTGTGGTTTGATTTAGTTGTATATTCCAATTAAATTAACCATGGGTTTACTTGTGGTTAATTTGGTTGAGTTTTGGATATAGAAAATCATTCTCATGGTTTTTGGTATCCAATAAAAAATCCATCTTTTATTTCGAAATTAAGGTCGCTCTTGTTGTTCTTTCGGGAATGACATCAAATGGGGGAAAGTTCTTTTGAACTTGTGCTTAATGGTAATATCTTGCGGGGAGTGCGGCTGTGGAATTTTATAGGGGTTATCTTGTATCTTAAAACTCCTTGATGAATGCATTTATCTTCGGCTTTATGATTGCATCTAAATTAAGTTGGTATGTATTTTTTCTTTTAGTCTATGAAATGTCTCTTGTGGAAATTTCATTATGATCCTGTTCTTGTACCTTTGCCAATTTTATTGACAAAAAGGGGGAGAAATATTGTAGTTCACACTACAAATACATATGGTTTTCGGATCATTGTGTAAGGGGAAGTGGTTTCCATGATCGAGATGGAGTATTAACTAAGGGGGATTGATACATATCACCATAGTATTATTGTTGAAGTCGTGATACAATTGGACTTTGATGTTACATAATAGTACTATGACATTGTATAATAATGATCGAGAATCTCGATTTCTCTCATTGTTATAGATACAGATCTTCAAAAACGGTGATGCTAAACTTACAACCTTTGGAATCATTGGAGTACTTGGAATGACGAAGATTTCAGGGAACATTGAAGATTAGACTATGGAATAGGAGCCACTAAAGTTTATCTTTTTTGTATTACATATGTATTAATAGTTTTGTCACTAAAATTGACAAAGGGGGAGATTGTTAGGGTATAGCTCGGTCAACCTCGCATGCGTTGCTATCTCAAGCATGTTTGTCAATGTTAGTGATCAAAATTATGAGTCTTGATTTCTAGACTACATAGCTAAGTCTCAAACTAGGATAGGAAAAGTGTAGTTAATCTCAAGGACTTCATGGCGATTCATCATACAACGACGAAGATCTATACAAGGAACCGTGGAACTTCATCAACAAAAAGGTATGTGGAGACTTGAACTTATCTATCACTCAAAAGTCTATCTATTTTATCTCCTACTTCTTATGAGACAAAAGTCATATGCTATATAGACTAGATCATACACACTTGACATTTCGAGCTGAGCATTCATTGCTTATCTTTTATCTCGAAATCGTGTGTTGGTAAAGCGTTTCGCTTTGATCAAGTTTATCTTCACCTAGTGACGAAAGTCATGAAAGTTTCAATCACTTTGAGAATTGCTCTGACATGAATCGGTCTGTGAATAACGGCTACATAACGTCCTCTGAGAATGTCTCAATGATTGAAATGAGAGTTTAGATTACATAACCATGTATTCCTTGAACCGAAGTTTTCGAACTTTGTTGATCAAGAGAAATCGGGAGGATTGTGGAATTGTCTTGCCAAGTCCGCGAACCCAGTCCGCGGACTCAGTCCGCGAACTGTCGGAAGTTCTCGACCGAGAATTTCTGCTGGATTTTCCAAAACTCGTTTGTGTGCTTAGTCCGTGAACTCAGTCCGCGAACCCAGTCCGCGAACTGACGGAAGTTCTCGAACCGAGAATTTCTGTTGAGTTTGGAAAACTCTACCGATTAACTTAAGTTCGCGAACTTGTTTGTGAACTTAAAAGGTTATGATCTAAATATGTGATCTGAACAAGAAACATTAAATTACTAAGGAATGTTTTATGCAAACCATGGATATAATGTTCATGAGCCGACTCAATCGAATCGAATCATCTTTGTGTCAATTGTGTCTTGTGTAGTTACATAAGATCTCATAGCAATTGAAAAACTCTCTAACTGGTTCATTTGAGTCAATTGAACTAGTTATGTTGAAGAAGAACAAGGTTAATATGAAATTCTCATATGGTTGACCTTTTGGGTTACTATGTTGAACCAACATGAACGTACACGTTTGGGTATGGTTTTCACGAACCTAGTAAACGTTTACCCAAGTGTGTGTGACAAGCTAAGTTTTCGATCTAACGGTTGAAAAATATTAGCTTGAATCTAAATCATGTTTTCATCTAATGGTGAATAAGGATTTCTTTGTGATAAGTGCATAATTCATATGATTTTAGTGTCCATTCCATACTTGTTTTAGCTATTATTCTTGCATGTATTCGTATTATTACTCTTATTTTCTATTATTTTCCTCTAATAGGTGAATCATCCAAAAAAGATCTACAAAGTTCTGAAAAGAGATATGAAGAGAAGTATTCCAAGTATCCAAGTGCCCAAGTCCAAGAGAAGTGGAAGAAAAGCGACGAAAAGGAGCGAAACACTCAATATCAAGAGAAGGGACAAAGACCGATCATAACTCATTCAAATTAAGGATTTATCATCACCTTCTTGAATATAATTGAAATATAAAAATAATGCAAAAATAATGAGGTCATTCCGAGTTCGGATGAAGAAGTTGTGGCCAAAACAGTTTTATTGAAAACCGAAGACAGTGCAGTCCGCGAACTGGGTTTGCGGACGGGGTTTGCAGACCTATTTCCGAAAATATCTGCTGGAATTTGAAGTTTGCGGACTGGGTTCGCGCACTTAGCAAAGGGGAAACGTGTATTTACATCTTGGAAGACTAAGGTCACGTTTGAGAACGTTATTTCGGTATTTTTGGGTCGGTTCCTAAACCTAAACCCAATATGTGAAGGCCAAGCAATGTAAACATATAAAAAAGGTATTGGGTTATGTGAAAAGAAATCATCTCTACAAATATCAATAGGTCACGAAATTTCTAGGGTTTGAGAGAAGAAACGTCACACAGAGCGATTATCAATCGTAACGTTATCTCTTACTTTTCTCATATGTATATCATGGATGCTTTTACATCCATGAGTAGCTAAACACCAATTGATTGAGGATGAATTCTAAGTTGTAAACTTGATTTGATTTAATATATGAATCTATTTTGATTTCTTCATATGATTATCGTTTGTTTCTACTATGAGTAAATATTATGATTGATTGATTGATTGTTCTAGGTGGCCAACTAAATCAGTTTATTGATTAATCTAAAGCTAGTAAAGGGTTAGGATATCCGTGTAATTGTTGAATAACCCCTACACAGGTAGAAAACGTGAAACCTTGCAGAGGGATTCTGTGGAGCAATCGCGTGCAGAAAAAACACTAGAAAGTGGACCTTGCGCTAAGAGTCTAACTACTAGGATTAACGTAAATCACAAAATATAAAGCATTTGACAAGCTACACCTTGAGTGCGCTACTACTTTGTGGTTTGGACGAATAGAATCTGGTATTCGAGCGCTTCAGTACCCAATGACCAAAGGACTTTAGGGAATAGCACTGCTCTAGATGCTTTCTATGGGTGGTGATAATCTATGATTAATGACGAATAGATAAATATATTAACTCATTGACGGTTTATATACGAAGAAGGATTCCTCGATCATATTTCTCTCTATTGATTACAATTTTATTTGTTTTGATTATTTATTTTGTTTACAATCTAAAAGAAACCTCCCCCCCATTGTGACACTTTGACAACTAAAACTCACTGCTCTTCGTGGGAACGATCCTTACTTCCATTATATTACCAGTTAATTGTGTGGAAATAAGATTATTAATTTGATTGCACTCACGACACGCATCAAATTTTGGCGCCGCTGCCGGGGAGCAGTCGGTAGCTTTAGTTGTTATTTTTACTAGTTTTATTTTTCTTTTTAGTTATTTCTTTTTAGTTTTTAATTTTAGTTTTCTAGATTTTTGTTTCAGGTACTATATTTTTGGTGAATGCTTAAAGAGGGAAGACCGAGCCCAATACGTCTTCGATCCGGCACTCAACTAAAGGACTTCATTCGAGCAGTTAACACTCCGCTTCCTCCTTCTTTATCAAGTGAGTTCGCAGATTCGGACATAGACGAAGAAGCAATGGGTGATCGTATACTCAAGGACCTAGCTTCTCACAAGCTAGACACACAACAATGGTGTATCCAAACTAACTCAACCTTCGAGATCAAGCCGGGGTTGATTAGAGAGTTACCAAAGTTTCATGGCATGGTGAACGAGGATCCAAACAAACATCTTATGGACTTCTATACCATAGTCATGGCCATGCTTCCACCGGAAACTAATGAGAATGGAGCAATGTTGAAAGCCTTTCCGTTCTCTTTGGCAGGCAATGCTAAGGAATGGTTATATTATTTGCCTTCCGGAAGCGTCACAACATGGAATGAGTTTTAAAAAAAAATTCTCGAGAGTTATTTTCCCGCATCAAAGGATACTCAACTTCGCAAGGAAATTTGTGGGATTAAGAAAAGTGTGGGAGAGTCATTGCATGAATGTTGGGAACGATACAAGAGATTGGTGGCAAGCTGTCCACACCATCAATTCAGTGATGTTATGATACTCCAATACTTATACGAAAGTCTTCAACCAAGTGATAGATCTCTTCTTGACGCCGCGGGTGGTGGTGCACTAGTGAACAAGACGGTGGCTCAAGCTACTGAGTTGATTGAAAGTATGGCAGCAAACTCGCAACAATTCTACACAAGAGATGAAACAATAGTTAGGCGAGTGCATGAAGTTAGTGATTCATCATCATACCTTGAACAAAGGATGGGGAGCATGGAAATGGAAATTCAACGGATAGCTTATGCAGTTATTCCTACATATGAAGATGATGCTGAGGTGAATGCTATATTTCCTAATCAGAGGCAAAGGTATGATCCGTACTCAAATACTTATAATCCTGGTTGGAAAGATCACCCAAATTTTAGTTATGCAAATAAGCAAGCTGCAGCTCCTAATCCATATGCGAGACAAGGTGGTTTCCAACAATCACAATTCCAACCACAACAACCACAAAAAAATCAAAGCTCAAGTTTAGAAGAAATGATGAAAGCCATGATGCAGAAACAAGATGCAATATTACAACAGAACACAAAGTATCAACAAAAGAACGATGCTACTGTCAAAGATCTACAATTACAAATGGGGAAATTGGCTACAACAGTGGGTAAGTTGGAGGCACAAGCATCAACAAAGTTGTCATCTCAACCGTTTGTCAACCCAAGAGAGCACGTCAATGCAGTGACACTAAGAAGTGGGAGACAAACTGAAGAGCCACATCGACAAAAAGAGGTTAGTAACGACATTGAAAAGGAAGTAGAGGTGGAAACCATCCCAAAGGAAAAGCCAACTCCAAACGGCCAACCCAAGGACACGGTTCCCACTTTTACCATACCACCTCCTTTCCCTATTCGTTTTGCCAAGTCGAAGAAGCAAGCTCAAGACAAGGAGATCATGGATGTTTTCAGCAAGATACACATCAACATTCCATTTATTGAGGCCATCAAAACCGTACCCAGGTATGTCAAGGTTTTGAAGGATTTGTGTACAAGGAAGGATATGTTGATTGCTAATGAGATTACTCAAGTGGGTGAAAGTGCTACAGCTATGTTACTTAAGAAGATGCCTACAAAGTGTGAAGATCCTGGAGGCTTCACAGTTCCCGTTACCATTGGTAAACGACGATTCGAGCGTGCTTTGCTTGATTTGGGAGCATCCATAAGTGTTATGTCAGCCGATGTTTATGATTCTTTGAATCTCGGACCTTTAAAGCAAAGATTACTATTCAATTGGCTAACAAGTCCAATATATATCCTAAGGGAGTCGTGGAGGACGTGTTAGTTCAAGTGAATCATTTAATCTTTCCGGTTGATTTTTATATTGTGGATATGCACAATGGAGATAATTGTTCATCTACTTCGTTACTTCTTGGGAGACCGTTCATGAAGACTGCAAAGACGAAGATTGATATCGATAGTGTTGCACTCACTATAGAATTTGATAAGGATATCATACGGTTCAATATTTTTGAAACCATGCGATATCCTAGTGATGTTCACTCAGCTTTCTCCATTGATGTTATCAGTTCGTTAGCGCAAAAAATGTTTGATTTGAATAGTGAAGATGAACTTGGAGTTGTGCTACGAAATAACATTGATTTGGACGTTCATGGACAACCGAACCTGGACGTTGACTTAGCCAAAGAGCAAGTGGAGATGTGTGGTGCCTTAACGGCATTACAACAAGCCAAACCGGGTAATGCGTCTTATATTTCTTTACCCGTAACTAATGAGGTTCCTTTACCTTCTATTGTGCAGGCACCGAAACTAGAATTAAAGCCACTTCCAAACCACCTAAAGTACGCATACTTGGGTGATAAAGAAGAACTTCCGGTGATCATTGCAAAGAACCTCACCCCAGTACAAGAAGAACGTCTCCTTAGGGTTCTGAAAGAGCACAAAACAGCTATTGGTTGGACAACTGCTGATATCAAATGCATTATTCCATCCATGTGCATGCATAGAATCCTAATGGAAGATGATTTCAATCCAGTACGTGATGCTCAGCGTAGGCTTAACCCCCCAATGATGGAGGTCGTGAAGAAAGAGATCCTTACATTACTAAGTGTGGGGGTGATTTACCCAATTTCTGACAGCAAATGGGTTAGCCCAGTTCAGGTGATGCCTAAGAAAGCAGGTGTCACTGTTGTTATAAATCAAGATGATGAACTTGTTCCTACAAGAGTTCAAACTGGATGGAGAGTGTGCATAGACTACAGAAAGCTTAATGCTGCAACCTGAAAGGATCACTTTCCTTTACCTTTCATTGATCAGATGTTAGAAAGGTTAGCGGGACATTCATATTATTGCTTTTTGGACTGTTATTCGGGCTACAATCAGATTATTATTGCACCGGAGGATCAAGAGAAGACTACTTCCACTTGTCCTTTTGGTACGTTTGCTTATAGATGGATGTTGTTTGGTCTTTGCAATGCGCCTGCCACTTTTCAGAGGTGTATGGTTAGTATATTTTCTGACTATGTGGAGCGCATTATTGAGGTATTTACGGATGATTTTAGTGTTTATGGTGATTCATTTGATTGTTGTTTACAAAATCTTGAACTTGTACTTAAAAGATGCATAGGCACTAATCTTGTTCTTAATTGGGAGAAATGTCACTTTATGGTAAACCATGGCATAGTGTTTGGTCACATTGTGTCCTCTAGAGGGCTCGAAGTTGACAAAGCAAAGATAGACTTAATAAGAAACTTCCAATATCCCACTTCGGTGAGGGAGATTCGTTCTTTTATTGGTCATGCAGGTTTTTATAGGCGGTTTATCAAGAATTTCTCCAAAATCTCAATGCCGATGTGCAGATTATTGCAAAAAGAGGTTATTTTTGACTTCAACAAGGAGTGCAAGGATGCATTTGATAAATTAAAAGAATTGTTGACAACTGCACCAATTATCAAGTCACCGGACTGGAGTTTACCATTTGAATTAATGTGTGATGCAAGTGACTATGCAGTTGGAGCCGTTTTGGGTCAAAGAGTAGACAAGTTATCTCATGTGATTTATTATGCATCTAGGACCCTAAACGATGCACAAATCAACTATTCCACCACCGAGAAAGAATTTCTGGCTATAGTGTTTGCACTAGAAAAATTTAGATCATATTTGGTGGGTTCAAAAGTGGTTGTATATTCTGATCATGCAACACTTAGGTACCTATTAAAGAAGAAAGAAGCTAAGCCAAGACTTATACGGTGGATTTTACTATTGCAAGAATTTGATTTTGAAATCAAGGATAAAAGAGGTGTTGAAAATACTGTTGCTGATCACCTTAGTAGACTTGTTGTTTCCGAAGAAGAACTTCCTTTACAATATCGTTTTCCAGACGAAAAACTTTTCTCAATTGAAGATTCAACACCTTGGTATGCGGACATAGTGAACTACTTGGTTACAAGACAAGTATCTAGTACAATGTCTAATTTTCAAAAGCTTAAGCTTAAGAAAATAGCCAAGCAGTATGTGTTGGATGAGCCCTACTTTTGGAAATACGGTTCTGATCAAATCATCCGCAGGTGTTACCTAATTCTGAATTTCAATATATTCTTAATTTTTGTCATACCTATGCATGTGGAGGTCACTTTGGTTCTAAACGTACCGCTTTAAAAGTACTTGAAAGTGGCTTTTATTGGCCTACCATGTTCGAGGATGCATATGTTTTTTGCAAATCTTGTGATAGATGTCAAAGAACGGGCAATCTAGGTGCTCGAAATCAAATGCCACTCACACCAATTCTTGCTGTTGAAGTATTTGATGTGTGGGGAATTGATTTTATGGGTCCTTTTGTCAATTCTAATGGAAAATTTTATATACTTATTGATGTGGATTATGTTTCGAAATGTGTGGAAGCTAAAGCCACCCCTACTAATGACTCTCAAGTTGTTTGTGAGTTTGTGAAGGAATATATTTTCTATAGACATGGTACACCAAGAGTGGTTATCAGTGACGGAGGTTCGCATTTTCAAAGATCCTTCCATGCTTTACTCAAGAAGTACAACATAACACACAAGGTTGGTACGTCGTATCACCCACAAACTAGTGGGCAAACCGAAATCTCGAACCGTGAGATTAAATCCATTTTTGAGAAAACCGTGAACACTACACGGAAAGATTGGAGTTATAGGCTTAATGATGCACTTTGGGCATATAGAACGGCGTACAAAACACCGATTGGTATGTCTCCACATCGGTTGGTTTATGGCAAAGCTTGTCATCTTTCGGTTGAACTTGAACACAAGGCTTATTGGGCGATAAATATGTGCAACATGGATTATGACAATGCGGGGAAACAAAGGAAGTTACAACTTAACGATCTAGAGGAGATACGTAATGATGCTTACGAGAGTTCTCGTATATACAAGGAAAAGACGAAACTTTTCCATGACAAGATGATTTCTCGGAAGAGTTTTGCTGTGGGTCAAAAAGTTCTTTTATTTAATTCTCGTCTTAAGTTATTTCCTGGAAGCTAAGGTCCAGATGGATGGACCATTTGTTGTTACTAATGTTTTCCTTATGGTGCAGTTGAAATTTACTAGTCTAGAGGACAAATTTAAAGTAACGGCCATAGATTGAAGCCATATTGAGAATTTCTATGGAGAATGTAGTAATTGAATTCAAGATTTACTCCCTCTGGAGGAGTAACATAATCGGAATGCCAAGTCAGACTGAGGACATTAAAATAAGCGCTAAATGGGAGGCAACCCATTGGTTTTGTATCTATATCCCTTTTGTTTTTAATTTTATTAGTTTTGCATATCATATCTTGCATTTCCATCTTAGATTTTACAAGTCCTATATCTATAATGAAAGTTTTGACGAATTCTCGTCAGAAAAATTCTGACTGCGCACTTGTTACGAAAATAGCTCTCGAGACTTCATACGAAGTCCGATTTGAGTGGTTGACCCCAACTTTTAAAGAGGACAGACATACCTTTATTTTCCAAAAAGAAATCTGAATTCGGAGTCTGTTAAGTTGGAGCAATAGGCCTGGACATTTGAGTTTCGAAATTTTTCCAGAATTTTTTCAGATTGCATGTCAGTCAGTCCGGAGGCCATCAATGTCAGACCGTTTTTCGAAACAGTGTGAAATTTTGACACCTTATAGAAAAGACGTATTTGAACAACTTTCGTTTAGGTTGTTTTTCCTAGTTCCCTACCCATTGGTACAGTTATTGAGTGTTTCAGGGATGTTATGTCAGAAATCAGAATTTTCGGTTTTGAACATTGAGGACAATGCTGAGTTTAAGTGTGGGGGAGCATTTAGTATCTACTTTATGCATATAAACAAAATAATAATACTCTTTGATTTCTTGCATTCTTGAGACTTCATCTTTTGAAGTTAATTATGAGCTATTTAGGATGACACTCTAAACCTTTTTAAGGTTGAAGCAGTTCTTACGACTATAGATTGAGTTCCACTTTATCATTCCACAATCTTTAATTAATATACGTTCATAATTGAATGCAAAAATAATCTATGGTAGTTGTTTGAAAGAGTCATCCTCGAAATTAATCATTACTGGATCACTTTATTTTCATTTTTGAAGTTTTATGTTTCTCTAAAGTGATTTGGTGGGATCCTGATACTGCCATGGAGGTTGTAGCAAGGTAATCATTTGTTGAGATATTTGAAAGCCCTACAAGACAATTGTCTTACACTCTTAATGAGTAAAGAGTGAGCCAAATAAAAAAAATAAAAAAAATAAAAAAATAAAAAATAATATATATAAATAAGGCTCCTCTTCTTTTATTGACACTAATAAATGATAGGTCCGGAATTTTGGACTAATCATAGTCGATGAAAACAAAAACCATATCATCATTATATAGCAAGTCAAAAAGACTATTGATGAGGTCACTTTGATAGCAGTATGTGTGAAACGTTGTCCCTGTCTCCGTCGCCTAAACAAGCGTGGAATGCAGGATCCAAGGCAACTATCATGTACTTGCTGAAAAGGAACATGCGCTTAGAGTATCTAATCATGTGGTCAAGTTAAATGGGTGCTTCTCTCAACTAGTTCGTTATAAATATATTCCTTTGACGACATTCATACAAGTATTGTGGGTAACATCTTTCACTTAAGTCAAATTGCACACTTCACTTTTCTATTTCCATTCTTATCTATCCATGTGATTTCAGTATGCGAGTGTTGTGAAAACGTTGCAACAAGTAAATGACTATCTTAGTGGAGTTTTGCAATCAGGTTGAATGACATACGTAAGTAATTACTTATGTGTGCGGATTGGAATGCATGGAGCTAAAGAACTTATGCAAGCTAATTATTTGGCTTTTTGCTTTGTGTCTATCCTTAGTGGTTCTTCCAAGGCGAAAAATTGGAGTAGGTTTTGTGGGAATACCTCTTTTAAGCCCTCACGAGACTATAACTCGTCCACTAGGGACACCTAGGGGTTTAAAGGCCTGTTATTCATGCTAAGAGTAACCGTATCCTCAAAGAGATGGAGTTGTTGTATTTAGGATTGGTTTTATTTAGTTTGCTCGAGGACTATCAAAAGCTAAGTGTGGGGGAATTTGATAAGTGCATAATTCATATGATTTTAGTGTCCATTCCATACTTGTTTTAGCTATTATTCTTGCATGTATTTGTATTATTACTCTTGTTTTCTATTATTTGCCTCTAATAGGTGAATCATCCAAAAAGGAGTTACAAAGTGCTTAAAAGATACATGAAGAGAATTATTCCAAGTATCCAAGTGCCCAAGTCCAAGAGAAGTGGAAGAAAAGCGACGAAAAGGAGCGAAATGCTCAATATCAAGAGAAGGGCAAAAAACCGATCTTAACTCATTCAAATTAAGGATTTCTCATTACCATCTTCAAGATAATTTAAAGATAAAAAGAATTCAAAAAGAATGAGGTTATTCCGAGTTCGGATGAAGAAGTTGTGGCCAAAATAGTTTTATTGAAAACCAAAGACAGTGCAGTCCGCGAACTGGGTTTGCGGACGGGGTTCGCAGACCTATTACCGAAAATATCTGCTGGAATTTGAAGTTTGTGGACTGGGTTCGCGCACTTATAAAAGGGGAAACGTGTATTTACATCTTGGAAGACCTAAGGTCACGTTTGGGAACGTTATTTCGGTATTTTTGGGTCGGTTCCCAAACCTAAACCCAATACGTGAAGGCCAAGCAATGTAAACCTATAAAAAAGGTATTAAGTTATGTGAAAAGATATCATCTCTACACATATCATTAGGTCACGAAATTTCTAGGGTTTGAGAGAAGAAACATCACACAGAGCGATTATCAATCGTAACGTTATCTCTTACTTTTCTCATATGTATATCATGGATGCTTTTACATCCATGAGTAGCTAAACACCTATTGATTGAGGATGAATTCTAAGTTGTAAACTTGATTTGATTTAATATATGAATCTATTTTGATTTCTTCATATGATTATCGTTTGTTTCTACTATGAGTAAATATTATGATTGATTGATTGATTGTTCTAGGTGGCCAACTAAATCAGTTTATTGATTAATATAAAGCTAGTAAAGGGTTAGGATATCCGTGTAATTGTTGAATAACCCCTACACAAGTAAAAAACGTGAAACCTTGCAGAGGGATTCTGTGGAGCAATCGCGTGTAGAAACAACACTAGAAATTGGACCTTGCGCTAAGAGTCTAACTACTAGGATTAACCTAAGTCACAAAATATAAAGCATTTGACAAGCTACACCTTGAGTGCTCTACTACTTGGTGGTTTGGACGAATAGAATCTGGTATTCGAGCGCTTCGGTACCCAGTGACCAAAGGACTTTAGGGAATAGCACTGCTCTAGCTGCTTTTCTATGGTTGGTGATAATCTATGATTAATGACGAATAGATAAATATATTAACTCATTGACGGTTTATATACGAAGAAGGATTCCTCGATCATATTTCTCTCTATTGATTACAATACAATTTTATTTTCTTTGATTATTTTATTTTGTTTACAATCTAAAACAACCCCCCCCCCCCCCCCACCCCACCCCACCCCATTGTGACACTTTGACAACTAAAACTCACTGCTCTTCGAGGGAACAATCATTACTTCCATTATATTACCAGTTAATTGTGTGTAAATAAGATTATTAAGTTGATTGCACTCACGACACACATCACTTTGTACCTAAGGCAAAACCCTGATTTGAAGGCTATATAAAGGAGACATCTAGCATTGAGCAAACCTAATCCCCACACGTCTGTGTGCTACTAGTGCGCTCGCTAGAGTCGATCTCCATTAACCTTTGATTTTCTTCTCTAAAATCAGGTTAACGACTTAAAGACTTCATTGGGATTGTGAAGCCAGACCGATACTACTTTTATCATAGTTGTGTGATCTGATCTTGCATCTTCTATCGTACGAGTACAATCGATTGATTGGCTTGATATCATGAGAGTTCTCCGATAGGAAAGATAAAGAAGTCACAAACATCTTCGTCTTACTGTTTGTGATTCCTCGACAATCCGCTTGTGTAGTCAGGAAGGATTGTAGAGAGGTGATTAATTAATCTAGGTTGTTCTTCGGGAATATAAGACCAGATTATCAATTGGTTCCTGTTCACCTTGATTTTATATCTTAAGACAGAAAAAAACCTAGGGTTTATCTGTGGGAGACAGATTTATCCTTTGATAGAATTTTCTGTGTGAGACAGATCTGTTTATTATCAAGTCTGTGATTTGGGTTACATCAACTCTTGGTTGTGGGTGATATCAGCTAAGGGAATCAAGTGCGCAGTATCCTGCTGGGATCAGAGGCGTAAGAGTACAAATGTACCTTGTATCAGTGGGAGATTGATAGGGGATCAACTATAGTCCAGTTCGAAGTTAGCTTGGAGTAGGCTAGTGTCTGTAGCGACTTAATACAGTGTGTATTCAATCTGGACTAGGTCCCGGGGTTTTTCTGCATTTGCGGTTTCCTCGTTAACAAAATTTCTAGTGTCTGTGTTATTTCTTTTTCGCATTATATTTGTTATATAATTGAAATAATACAGGTTGTGCGTTCGTGATCATCAATTGGAAATCCAACCATTGGTTGTTGATTGATATTGATTGATCCTTGGACATTGATCTTTGGTACCGTTCAAGTTATCTTTCTTTGATAAAGACTCGCAGATTTCTATTTGTTTGAGTAAAGATCAAATCGAGAGATTGAGATATAAACTCTTTGATATATCTTTTTATTGATTGAGTCTGACTGTCTAGTTGATTCTCATAAAAAGTATATTGGAGTTTGTCCTTAAAGATTGCTAATCGAATTATTGGGTGGTGTTGTTAGACCCACGCTTTTTCAATAAGGTGTGGAGTTTTTGAAGACTTCAAGAATGGATTGATTTTCGAGGACGAAAATGAATAAGGTGGGGAGAATGTAAGGACCCTTAAGCTTGTAAACACTATTAGACTGGTCAAGAGACGTCTTAGCCGATAATGACTCGATTAGTTTAACATGAACGTTAGTTCATAGAAATTAACCTAACAACGATTTAGTTACGAAACTAGCACCGTTAGATATCTCTCGAGAAGTTATGCGAAATGGACTACTCGAACGTGTCATTCGGATACTAAACGAAGAAGTAATCATCGGATTAGTGAGAAGGGCAAAATAGTCTTTTTTGACATTAGACCGATTGGGACTTCCCTTAACATTCATCGGGTGTTCCATAAATTTCCTTTGGCCTTATCAACCCAAATCGAGAGGATAAACTCCCATTAATTCTTTTCTTTTATTTTCTCTTCTTCTTCTTTCTCTTTCTGCTTCTCTTCTTCTTGTTCTTCTTCTCTTCGTCGATCTTAAAACAGAGGAATGGATATTGAATCTCGTTCAAGTAATATTAGGAGGTTGATAATATGATGGTGTTGAAGTTGTTTTAACTTCAGATGAAGAAGAAACGACGGATCGAAGATAAACAGAAGTTAGGGTTTCTGAGTAAGGAATTGATCGAAGAATTATATGGATTTGAGCATGAAGTCGATAAATTGATGATGGATTTTGTGTGTTTGAAACAAGTGAGAAGAGTTAGCTGTTGATTTAGGAATTAAGTGAAGATCTGAGAAGATTGGGGTTTTACTGGAAGTCGAATTAGAGTTCCAATTAGTGATGTATAAGAAGAACTGAGGACTGGGTTTAGTTGATTGAGGAACATGGTGAGGTTAATTATATGTTGGAGTAGTTCTGAGGAAGAATTAAGAAATTAGGGTTCATGTTCCTCCCCAAATTAAGAACTAAGGTTCTGTTTTTGAGGATTTTGAATAAGAGGGGAATTAAATGATAGGTTTGATAGATTTGAAGGTTTGGTTGTTGTATTGAGTTTACATTAGAGAAGAGAAGAGTAGGGAATTGAATTAGGGTTTAGTTGAGAATTTTTGTTGATGATGGTGGTATTGCTTCAAAGGGAGTTCAAACTCGGGGGAGACGGGAATTATGGTTTCGGCATCAGTGGGTGGTAGAACAACAATTCAGGGAAGACTATTGTTGGGTAAGTCTCTTTGTTTCTTAATATCACCTTGAAGTTAAATTATTTACTTGGTATGTGATTGAATAGATTCAGTTGGTAGAGTGAGTTATACAAGTGTGGATTAAGCATAGGCAGTGATTATGGTGTATGGTGTGTTAGAATGGTTGCAGGTGGTGACTGAGAAGAGAATGTGTTTAAAAGTTGGGGTTGAATTGTTGATGTAGATGGGATTGAGCTCATAGTAATACATCTGTAGCTGTTGGTGATGTTATGAAGCTGGATTGGTATAAGTCGAGATGATGTTCTTTAATTATTGAACATGATTGAGATGCAGCTTTAGATGAATTGGTAATGGTGGTGTTGATGTCTGAAATGGTTGGAACGTAGATGAATGTTTGGAGTCTTTCCAGTGGGTTGAGGCTATATTACAGTTCATGAAAATAGTGTTCATGAGAGTTCTGTTTGAGCTAAGGCTATAACTGAAGAAGTTCAATGAGATGTTATGTGATTGAGTTAGATGAGTATGCTGAGTTGAGTATCTCTTATAGGAGCTTAAAGCTGCAACTGCAGGTAGACTTAATCTTTGATTGTAATTGGAATTTGTAGTTAAATTATGTGGTTCAGTTAAATTAAATATATTAATATTGTAATGAGAGTTTTAGATGTTTTTAGATTTAATTGAAATGGTAATGAAGTAGAAGTTGAAATAAAGTTTAGGTGTGTGTTGCACAATGAATATGCAGTAGTGTTCTCTGGCCTGTGCAAGAGTTTTGGCCTTGTGTCATTCAGCCTGGTCAGGATCTGACTCTGGCTGACTTAGTCCATCTGACTGAGTCGAATCGGGTTGAATCGGATTTGACCTACTGAGTCACTAGTCTTGACTCGTTGACCATTGACCCTATATTTTGACCTGACCTTGACTCTGTTGACCGACGTTTACTGTTAGTTGACTCTTGACCGTCACTTTGACTGTTAGTTGACTTAGTTGGATTGAGCCTTAGATTAAGGGGGCAGTTTAGTAGACTTGGGCTTAGACCTAGTATTCATATTTTGAATGTTTGGACCCTTATGGTCCGAATTAGCTTTCGGTCCCTTCTACAAAGTTTTAGATGTTCATGAGACTTAGCTAGTGGATTATAGAAACCAACCTAATTGATTTAGTATCCTTAGATATGCTAAAGATAGACAATAAAAAAGGTGTAGAACCATAAATGGACTCAAAACCATTAGTTAGACTTGTATGATTCTTATGTGAGCCATTTTGGCTAGACTCTTAGACTTCTTGTGTGATTAAGAGTAAGTCTATTAACAACGATCAATTCAAAGGATGAACCAGTGGATCGTGGATCTCGAGGTAGGCGTGGCTTGTCATCAAAATAGGTGGGAATACTTTAACTCTTTTGAAACCATTCTTGTTTCTTTTACAAAAGTTTATGTTTAACAAACACATGCATTGTTTGTTCGTGTATCTCATGCATTGTTTAGTTTGTATTATGATTATTCTGTTGAGTCTTTGAATCTTTCCATGAATTGGAAAGGACTTGTAATGTATGTCATTATGAATTGCTATGGGAAATAAAAATTTCCACGTGTGGTATATAGGATAAGCTCCTTCACATTTATACATAGAGCTTTTATGATATATTGGTCGCCAGTTTGCGAGTTCGGAATTGCCGACATCCATATATACTATTAGGTGTGGATTTGCGAGTTCGGAATTACACAACCATATTATACATTGTTTGACGAAGGAGTTTGTCCATATACATGTTTGTGCATTTCCAGTGACTTAGTCACTTTGTTGTTTGGGAAAACATGTATTGTTTTCCGAATCTTGCTCATGATTTCTTTAAAGTTAAATGTTATTCCTGCTGGGCACCCCTTTTAGGGATGATGTGCTCACCCTTTCCCACTTCCAGTTTCAGAGACCAATCAAAGTGGCGCAGCGAAAGTTCCGAGAAGTTGACTTCGTTAGTTGGTTATGTTCTGATATATTTATTGTTTTGTATATTCTATTTGTAAACTAAAATGATTATTTTATATGTATCATTTGAGAGGAATTCTTGTATATATATTTCAGAGCGGGGATAGTTCGGGATAAGTTTTGTACCAGATTTCTTAATTGAATGTTTAAGTAAACGATTTAGATTCTTAGTGCCTCTTTTTTTTAGCTAATCTCTTGGATTAATCAGCTGCTAGCTTAGGGGGCGCTACAGTAGACTAGAAATCAAGATATAGTTTTGATCATCTAACATTGACAACAAGCTTGAGATAGCAAAATTTGCGAGTTCGTCCGAGCAAGGCTCTGGCAGTATTACTTTAGGGTTTGCATAGATACCGAAAATGTGTTTGGTTAAAAAAGAAAGTTCAAAGATGTCAACGTAATACATCTGAACATGTGCTTAACTCTTACTACTTAAGGTTCAAGTATTTTCACTAAATACTCAACGCGATATCCAATAACCAAAATATTCTAATATCTTTTAGATATTCGGGATTATATGTTTTCCATATCTCAGAAGATAAGCATATCTCTTGGTGCCATATTAGTAAAGTATATGTTATATACTAGCTAATATTGGTTGTCATCTAAGAGAGCTTTCGGTACATATGTTGGACTATTGCATACGTCCATTCAGATCATGACACATGTATGCCAGATAAATGGTATTCACAATGCTTACCAACAAACAGAAACACGGTTCATTTCAATCGACTATGCGGGTTCATACGAAGTTATAATACATAGTATTGGTTAAACAAATAAAAAAGATAATGATATTAAATTTGTCATGCCGAAAGCCCAAGAGGAAACTTCCACCAATATTATATGGTGGAAAATCAAGTGTTACAAAAAAATCACCGTGATCTCGAAGCACGTCGTTTAGTACAAACTACACCTCGTTTGGTTGGAAGAATTGGATCCCTAGGAATTCAATTATATGGTAATCTAATTCTTGGAATTGAACTCCTAGAAATTAAATTCAAATCCAAAAGGTAGGAGTTTGGTTGAGGTAATTCAGTTATTTTTGTTTTTACCCTGGAATCCAATTCCATTGTACTATTAAACCAATGCAATAGAAATTTATCATTTTGGAGGGTATTGGATTCCTAGGAATCAAAGTTCTCAAATACATAGAGTTGATTTGTGTTGTTTGGTTCAAGGAATTGGCCACAGTCCCCCAAAATTGGATTACCAAGAATTCAATTCCTTGAACCAAAACATGCTGCAAGTTCGTGTTAGAGGCAGGTCTCCCGCCTCCAATGGACTTGTTTCTGCATTTGAGATCTCAAATGTCAGAGATCCCTCTAGTCCAACTTCAACTGTTAGGAAAATCAAGCTCCTGAAGTCTTCTATCATTGAGTGAGACTGGATGTCACAAAGTTGGCTTCCGAATTAGCACCATAACTGTTAGGAGAGATATAGTCAATTGAGTAAAAACAGTGTTGTAGCACTGCATTAATGGAATGCTAGATTTTGACTACACCGTTGAGCAAGTTGAGTAAATTGCATTCATGTTGTTGCTGAGATTTGCCCAAATTGAGCAAATTGGGCATAAACTAGACAGCTTGCATCTGACAGGGGTGACATGTTCTTACTGAGATTTGCAAATTTTCGAACAATACGAACACGACTGCACCGGGAATACCCTAGTATATATCTTATATAAACGAATGTAGTCATAAACAAGTTTTTGCCTAATAACTACAATCATGAGCCAACCTGGTCTCCTTACTAGTACTAGGCAGACAAAAGAAGAAAATTAGCATACAACTATTTAACCTCTTACAACAAGCTACTCTTAACAGTTTCTAAAGTACCATGACTAGCTAGTATTTAGTTATAGAGCACCTACTCGAAATTCTTCACAATCCAAACATGATAATGAATAATCAGCAAGTTCAGCCTGAAAGAGAGATACCACGAGAGAGCAAAGCAACTAATGACCTCGTCGATTAAAAGGGTGTACCTACTTCGCTTCTCGTTTCAGTTGGACTATACAGAGCAGACCTGTTCCTCGGTCTATTCTCCTCTAATTGTTTGACAACTTCATCCATATTAGGTCTAACTGATGCTACAGGAGCACAACAGCCCATTGCAAGCTTCAAAGCCTGAACTAAACCATCTTCCATCGGACTCCTTATTCCTTTCAAAAGAGCCACATCAAAAACCTCCAGTGTTGTTTCCTCCAAGACTGCAACCTTAACCAATGCAGGTAAATCCACAAACTTTCCACTTCTCCCATCTCTACCCGGCTTCTTTCCTAGCAGTATCTCGAGTAACAGTATCCCAAACGCGTAAACATCAGTTCTTGAATTGCACTTCTTCATCTTTTGAAGTTCTGGTGCTTTGTACCCATCCGTTTTTGCAATGGTTACCATTTCATCTGTGACTGCAGGAACCATTAATTTGTCGAGCCCAAACTCAGTAACTCTGGCAACGAAAAATTCGTCCACTAACACATTTTTCGATCTCACGTTTCCATGGGTTATGGGTGCTTCAAGTCCTGTATGTAGGAATGCTAGTCCTCTAGCTATATCCAGGGCGATCTTGTGTCTCCTAGCCCAGTTTAGCATTGGCTTCCCAGTTCTGCTATCTGATAGAGAATTCCATATTCAGATATAGTTAGAGGGAAGAACACATAAGGAAAAGTAACGAAAATCTATGAATATGGTCAACCAAACAGGTGGTATAGTTTGGGAGACAGGTCGGCCCAGAGCATGAGTCCTTTTCCTTAAACACAATATTTACATATAGAGAAATTCGTAAATAAAAAGAAGCAATTCTATACAAGTCTACAATTTCCAAAACAGGTTCTAGTTCTAGCTCACTCCCTTGTATAAGGCAAGTCACGTGGCATCTAGTCTAACAGTAGTATCCTTCTTTGCTAATATAGATGTTGCGGTTAGAAAATTTGCAGAAAAAATTCAAACACATAAATACAAGTCTACAATTTCCAAAACAGGTTGTAGTTCCAGCTCACCCCCTTGTATAAAGTAAATCACGTGGCATCTAATCTAATGGTAGTATCCTTCTTTGCTAATATAGATGTAGCGGTTACAAATTTTGCAGACAAAATGCAAAAACACATAAGCGTTCTATACAAGTCTACAATTTCCGAAACAGGTTGTAGTTCCAGCTCATTGCCTTGTATAAGGTAATCAAGTGCACCTATTCAAATAGTACTATCCTTCTTTTCTAATATAGATGTTGCAGTTAGAAAATTTATGGACAAAATAAGAAGAACTACGAGAATTAACTATGAAACGAGAGCGTAGATCTTGCATACATGTAATGAAAGAAGTATAACAGCAATGCTCTTTCATTTTTTAATAAAAAGACAACAAATATCCCCAGTTCAATAATTGGATAAGGAATGCAAATGAAGGTGAGAGTGTTGATAATATAATTACCATGAAGAAGATCATGTAAGGTTTTATTGGGAAGATAATCATAAATGAGAAGCTTCTCCCCTCTCTGACCCTGATAAAATGCTCTAAGTGGAACCAAATTTTCATGCCGAACTCGACCAAGTTGCCTTACAACGGGTAAACATGAACTACCATCTTTACAAGTACCTTCTCTCAACAACCTAAGAGCAATAGTTCCTCCATCTGCAAGCTTCGCCTTATAAACTGTTCCATAATTCGTCTTCTCCATAACTTGCCCAGTAGCATTCAATACATCCTCTAAGGTCAAATGTTCAGCACCTTGAAACAAAACAAGCTTACCTTCACCACCACCATTTTCATCTTCTTCTCCTTCTTCATATCCATCTTCATTTACGCCATTATTTTTCTTCCTTCTCCCTTGAACATACCCAATTAACACCGAAGCTGATACTACTAACCCAGTCATTAGTCCAATCACAAGGACTGCAATACCTCCTGAACTCAAACCAGACCTTTTCCCACCACATTTTCCTAAAGGTGGCCCACATAGACCAGGATCATTTCCTTGAAAAGCCTTAGCATCATACTTTGATCCATCAAAAACTGGTAAAACCCCAGTAAAATTGTTGTACGAAAGATTCAGTTTATCAAGGCTTAACCCACTTAAAGTCACAGGAATCTGTCCATAGAAGTCATTATTACCCAAACTAAGCTCTTTCAAACCATTGAATCTGGTGACAAATTCAGGAAATTCACCAGAAAACTTATTATTACTCAAATCTAAAACCTCTAAACTCTTACAAGTAGAGTTCTGCAATGCTGGTTCAGGTGGAGTACCGGTAAGATTATTGTCTCTTAACCTCAATGAAACAAGTCTATCACAAAGGTTCCAGATCGAAGTAGGAACAGACCCTTTTAACAAATTACCACCCAAATCAAGATTAGCAAGAGAAACACTATAACCAAGCTCTAGCGGTATGTTACCTGTAAGTGAGTTAGCACCAAGATACAAACTTTTCAACGAAGAAAGCTCACCAACTTCTCTTGGGATTTCACCAAATAACCCAGCACCAGGTAGCTGAATAGATAGAAGCTGTAAAGATGGGTCCTTAAAGAGTGTTAGATTGTTTCTTTGAGGTAATGTT
Source organism: Papaver somniferum (assembly GCF_003573695.1). Classification (NCBI taxonomy): domain Eukaryota; kingdom Viridiplantae; phylum Streptophyta; class Magnoliopsida; order Ranunculales; family Papaveraceae; genus Papaver; species Papaver somniferum. The sequence goes on from NC_039362.1 coordinate 58,061,189, forward strand.
AAACCATCACATTGAAGTGGTAGACCATTAGAGATAACCCATGTTAGTCCTTTCCATTGACATAAAGGAACAGAAAAGTTCCAAGAAGATAATACAAGATTTTCTGGGTTTCCTTGTAGTGAAGGTTTAATCTTTGACAAGAGAAGTTCAACATCTGAAGATGTTTTAGTGAGTGAAAAAGTAGTAGTAGTAAAGATGAAGAAGAAGCAGAAGAAGAGGAGAACCCAAGGAGAGTAAAGTTTCAGAGAAGCCATGAATGAGATTATGAGAGAGAGTGAAGTGGTTTTGTTTTTCTTTTGGGAAAAGGTTCGGGGTTTTGTTTGACTAGTGAGCAGTGACTACTGCTAGTCCTCCAAGACAGAAAATGTTTTATTTTAAACAGTGACTTGAAAACAGCGGAGCAAAAAGTACATAATGATACTAAGTTAAATGTATAAATAGTACTAAAATCACTGCTCTTCTGAGAAGACCGTTGGATGTAAGATTATGGGGAGATGTGTACTGTGCAGGATAATAGTCCTTGAAACATGTAATCATGGATGTTTGTATAAAATAAAACTGAGATTTTAAAATTTTTTAAGTATTTTTTTCTTGTAGAGAGATGAATGATTGAATGTCTGTGAATGTGAATAAAGTTATGGATTTTCTTGCACGCTCACCTTTGTAGAGAGTTCTGATTTGTCTTTGGATGATAACCAAGCCAAGCCAGGAGGGAGGCTCAGTCAGGATTCCACCACCAAGTCCTGTCTCTTGTCTTTTCAACTACTGTATAAAAATGTACCAAAAGAGATGTAGTGTCATTGCTCTTTGGTATTGCCATGGTGTATCAAATGTTGATATTATTATCCACACAAAAGCAAGCGAAAATAGGTGGGAATAATGAAACTCTTTGGAGTGAAATGTGAAGGTGAGATCACAATATAAAAGCAGATTAAAGGTCAAAGCAAAAAGTCCTGTGTGTGTAGGTAAGCTACTGAAAACCTCCTTTGTTTGGTAATGGACAAGGTGCCTGCCACATTAAAGGTGGAGGAGGATAGGGTGGGTGAGTGAAAATTGAGAAAAAGGGAAAAATATGGCATCTTCGTCAAAATGTCAAAATAATTGCTTCAACAACAAAGGAAAAAAGTCAAAAAGCGTTGGCTCGTCATTTTTTCATATATATCTTGACATCACTCATGACTTAAACACACTATCAAATTTCATGGAAATATAATGCCCCAGTTCATTATGGTTCCTAAACGAAAATATGACTTGGAGACTTAAACAAGTTCTTTTTTTTCAATTCTATGGCTTATGCTGTCTTTACTTTTACTTTTATATCTTTTGCTTTAACTTTTCTTTTTATCTCATAAAATGTCTCGTTTCTTCTCCTTCTTTTCTTATATACACTAGCTGTGCGCCATTGGATGCCCAATGCGTCCTCACGAATTTAAAAATATCAGGAGAGTTTTTATAATTTCTACTCTTGACCATGTCTGGTAGTACACCACCTTTCCTCGGACAGTTTGAGTCTTTAGAGTTGACCATGTTTTCATAGAAAATGTGGGGGCAGAAAATCTCACGCCCACGTGGACGAATCTGGGTGCTCAAACCCTACGAGGAGTATTCAAGACAAGCACGGATGAAACATTCGTAGAACACTTCTTCTACTTTCGAGATGTCTGTCCATTCAACGACATGCTATGCTGACACGTGTAAAGTATTGCCGAAAGATCCACGATCAAGTTTGAACGAGTACTTGGGCATTAAATGAGCAAGCAGAAAAGTCAGTCTGACCGGCAGAAGGACCGGAGAATGGTCGACGAGGTATAATGTAACGAGGATAGAAGCAAAGGCAACATCATTAGATGACAAGATGGAGTGACGATGGCGAATAAAAGGGAACAACGACGAAGATAAATTGTCCCGCAAGAACGCTACAGTGGGTTCAGTGACGAACAAGTGAGCGAGAACAATGATCCTTCATTATTTGTATTTCTTGTATTAAAGGAAGAGAAAATGAAGAAGAGAGGGTTAAGTTATTTAGGGTTCATAACTGGTCTAGAGAGAAAAGTAAAAGAGTGAGTCATATTTGTATTAAGCAGTGAACTTTGTAATCCTCATCCATCATGGTGAAATCAACCCCGTGGACGTAGGTTTTAATACTGAACCACATGGATGTATTCGCCTGTCTCCTTTACTTCAAATGTTTGTTTGATTACCTTAGCCTCACATATATGAGTGATAATCTTGATAGTTGATTAGGATTGTTCTTTAGGTGTGATTGTAGGATTTCCTGCGGTTACATTTTGGCGCTAGAAACAGTTTGGAAGAGTAAAGTATTTATCCTACGTTGGTGACTTTTTCTTCAATATAAGCAGAGATCTTCAAAGACTTCAGGTCTTTTTAGTTCATTGTGTTCATAAATGTTTCAACCTTTTTAGTTCTCTTTCTCAGAAGATTATAGATTTGAGTTTCTACGAGCAAGTCTCTAGAAATACAAAGATTTAACCATAGTATTTTCTGTTGGTTTTCAAAAACTAGGGTTTGCATTCAGTTTCTAGACTTCAAGTCTCTTTCTCAGACACAATTGATCTGAAGAAGAGAACGATGCAGAGGAGGTTTGCAGAAGAAATAAAAGTGGAGAAGAAGAAGAGACAAAGAATAAAACTATTTAATGAGAAAATCATTCTCTATGGTGGTATTTATATCAACAAGAACCGGTTGAATGAGTAACGGGCAAAAAAGGAGAAGTTATTGAGGAAGTGTCGGTTACAAAAAGATAAGCCTCACACGTGGAAGCGGTTATGCGAGAAAAACGGAGACGTGGCGACGATTACGAATTAATAAAGTTCTCTTCCCATCATACCCTGAAAAAACGAGAGTATCCAAATACACCGCAATCTTTTTGTTTCAACCTATAAGTTTGATACAAAGTGTGATGGTTTATGGACAAAGTCGAGACAATACAACAACTTGATATTCACTTGACAATAGTTACGATACAAGACTGATTGACTATAGGATAAATGTCAAGTGATTAGGATTAACGTACAAGTGTATTTACTTTTAATTATTATAAAAAATTATATGTAATTGCGGAAAATAAAAGTAAATAACACACAAGATTTTGTTAACGAGGAAACCACAAATGCAGAAAAACCCCAGGACCTAATCCAGTTTTGAATACTCTCAAAATTAAGACGCTACACAAAGTACAATGCCAACTTTGTATAGGTGAGACCAATTAAACTACCCCTAGTTACTTAGTTCCTTCAGTATCCCTGCGTCTACGACCTATCGGTCATGCACGTGAATCCCAAGACAGAAAATCAATCTTGATTTATTTTATCGATGTAAATTCTTAAGCACTCAACTCGTTTTGATCGTCTTCCAAACAGTAAAGGAACAAAGTTGTTTGGTATCCACTCCAATAATATTTTAGAAAAAGATTTATTGAGATATGACAAAGGCTTTTTCGTTTAAACAAGTAAACTCCTTTGTCGGGTAAGATCAATCCAAATCAATAACTTAGATTCGGATTCACAACTATCAGATTCGATATTGAAGAATACCACCAAATTAATGATAATTACCGATCTAAATGAATTTATGATCAGAAGAATCTAATCTATGTCGGATCCCATCCAATCAAGATGTGTGCACAAATCACGAGACAAGAAAACCAATAATAAAAATCTTCTTGTCTTCAAATTTTCAATTGCCTTCTTATGTACCTATACAACACAAATTTGAATCCACTTATGATCGATCACACACAGAACGGAGTTTGTTAACAATGGATGATCACAAGTTGTCTTTAGATCTAAAAACAGTTCTAAAGATCTCGTTAATACTTTGATCTAGTTAGAGTGACCCTTATGTCAGAAAAGAAGGCTCTCAAGAATAATAAAACCAGTTGCAATCAAAGTTTTAACAACCGTTAGTCAATCAAATTAATAATTGAAAACTAAATTAACAATGCAATTATTTAGTTTCCCACCAACGATACTCGTAGAGTTTCTTGATCCCACATAAGTCTTTAAACAAGCGCTCGTGAGAGATTTCACCTAATTAGGGTATATTCCTCTCCGGATAGATGGCTCCACCAGAAACAACACAAGTGAAGTTTTCCTGGCTCTTAGGATAGTTTGCTAGAAATTCAAACTCAACTATTTACAGACCAAGGTTATTTAATTTGGACAACAAGGAAATTCCAAAACGAAAATATTCTCAAGATATGCAATAAGTACCTAATTTCGTTTTTCCTATTTCCAACTAATACCCAACCTGTATTTGTGAAATCTTTCACTAGAAAATATCAAATATCAGTTTATTACTTAACTAATATAACTTTCCAAGAGATATGTTTTGATTTGCTGGAAAAACAAAAGCATATAATCGAAAACTCTTAATTAAAATATTTTCAATATTGTGGACTGGGATCACCTTAAGTATCAAAGAATATCTTTGGTCAGTAAAAGATAAGAATTATACTCATGTCCACATTATGTCAACATATGGAACTTTCCTAATTAGCAAACCCTAATTCCAAACTCACACAAAATCGTAAAGTAATATGTGAATATGAAGGATCGATTTTTCTCTTGGGATCGGTTCTACCATGATTCCTAACACAGGTTAAGATCGGTTCTACCAAGTCTCCAAACATAGGTAAGGATCGGTTCTACCATGACTGCCAACAATAGCTAGGATCGGTTCTACCAAGACTCCCAATATAGGTAAGGATCGGTTCTACTATGACTCCCAAAAATAGCTAGGATCGGTTCTACCATGTATCCCAGAATAGGTAAGGGTCGTTTCTCAGCATAATTTAAGATCAATTCCACCGCATATCCCAAACTATGTAAAGATAGGTTCTACCGTAGCTCTCAACATAAGTCAAGATCGGTTCTACCAAAGTTATTACCTAGGTTCGATTTGTTCATCCAATAGATTCTTCAATGAAAACCGGACCAAAACGCCTATTGATTTCCTTTCGATTACGTAACAAGTTTCGTATATGTACTTTCTTTAAATATATGTAATTAAATAAACATAGTTTCCTAGGATGAAATCACACCTATATCCAATAAACAATCAAGTAAAAAGTTATATAGAGTATGTGGATGTCACATTTACGAAGTTCAAAAGATAAGTGTTATACTTCGTAATTAAATATTCATCCTTGACACTTTGATCATACTAATATGATCAAGTCTAATACTAGAGTATTAAATATAACCTCGCATGTTATTTTTTTCAATCTTAAACGACTTGAAGCAACGATAGGAATGGAAACAAATCATGTCAGTATCACAATACCTCAAGTGGAAGGATGGTGTCTTCATTATATTCGATACATCTTCACGTCTTCGGGTCTTCAGAGTAATACTTGTATGTCTCAACATTCCTAGACTTTCTAGTCTAACCTAAACGAATGTGGTCTCTAGTACATCTAATCAAGCAACTCTAATTGAGTTTCGATACTAAAATATGACAACCAAACTTAACATACCAATGCTTGGTGGGTTCAACCGAGCAATGCTCTATCAATCTCCCCCTTTCTCAATTTTAGTGACAAAACTCTAATACATATGGAGATAAACGAATAACAAAATAACACATTCTTCATACGCTTGATTCCAAGTTCAACAACACAATATCCTGCACATATTCAAAAAATAAATGTTGTTGTTGACATTTGAATAACAAAATCTTTACTCCCCATACAGGAAAGCTAGGTAAATATTCAATCCGAACATCTTTGTTATTGCCCTTTTGTAGTAAGAAATACTACACATCAAGATGATATGTTTCTCCCCTTTAGTATATGCTTTACCCTTTTGTTAGATATAAAGGTTTAAGCACATATATCTTTTCCTAGTAATCACAAATCACTTGTTTATTCCATATATTTCTCCCCTTTTTTGTCACAAAATTGACAAAGAAACAAATAAACATAAGAGCAAACCGAAAGGATCTTACAAATCCATAAGACTTGTACAACCTATAAGAGTTAAGCACAAAGGTTTCACATACCATTTTAGAAAACCAATACTAAAACTGAAACTATCTACCTAAGTAATCTTTGCTTTAGTATGTTATCAAGGAAACAATTTCCCGAACCAATCTTCCCTTAGTCCGATTGATCAACCAATATTACTTAGTTACAACCGAACCGATTATGTATGTATAATCGCTTTATTCGATAAGACTCAAAAGAGATCAAAATTAACTCAATTTCTCTTATCAGGTTCTAATTATTCATGGAATAACTTAGACCTTCTTTTAGATAAGACAAAAACTAGGTTAGTTAACTAGCTTTTCTTATCAAGGAATCGACTAGACTTGAATAATCGAATCCTAATTTCCGACAAGTTTGAACTAAGATTAGTTGTTTTTATCAGGAATCAAGATACTAAACAAATGATCCCTACTTTGTTAAGAATTTTTTTTTTTGATACCAATTCAATAAGTCAAAAATAGAGTTGACATAGTTTTTCTTAACCGGAACAATTGAAAACACAATAATATATCCATACAATCATAATAGAAATATCAATTGTACCGAGTTTCGTTAAGAAAAAGCACAACATATGCATAAAATCAAGCTTTTCTTAACAGGATAAACGATCAACTAACACAAAAATCGTACCATACATTTCGACATGACAAACTAAGATCAGAATTAACTTAGTTTTCATATCAGGAAATATTATAAGCATAATTCTTCCCTTGGTTTCCACAACCACTCTCCCCACAAAGATATATCATTAAGCACCAGTTCAATAAGAACTCCCATCCATTAAGTTGTTATTCCCTTGCAAAATAAAAAAACAATAAAAAAAACAACATTTACCAGAGAAAGTTTGAAACCGGCTTTAGCTATTATGTACCAATAGTAAGAGCATAAACCGGAACTCATATGTTATGCTAAGTACACAACTTATGTAAACATAAATTGATAATAACATCAATGTAACTTTCATACATGAGCTTATCAGTATCTCTTCATGATCCTTTCATTAAAGCCTACCTAAAAAGGCTAGAACTTAATCCCGCTATATCAAAAAGTCACACGAATCATAAGAGATCACCATAAGACGAGACCGAAAATTAAGGTTATTGAAAACCAAAATAACATCTCAGAATCCGAAAACAGAGCATAAAGATATTCATTCATACAGGCTTATGTAATCGGAACAACCATCAAAAAGAATGATATGAAGGATATAAATAATCATTCATATTATTGATAGTTTTTTAATAGGCTTTACACTAGTATTGAAATAAATCAACAATTGATTAGTCTATTCTCATAATAACTAATCTTATATCTTTGTAAGCAATTTAGTCCTTCGTATCTTCAGAACTTGATGAAGTTAGATTATTTCCAATCTTGAGCTTGTGAATTTCCTCAAAAAGATAACCTTGTTGCTTAACAAGAATCTCTTGCAACTGAGATGTTTTGGTGAAAGACTCTGCAAGAGCATGCAACTTTGTTTTCGGTTGAACACAAAATTGTGTCAATATCTCAATAAATTGATCTTTCTTCAGTATATTTTCTCTTTCCTTTTTGCTAAGTCAATCTCTCTTTTTGATATTTTTCTTCGGTTTCTTAGCATCAAGTGATGGTGCAGACTTATTCAAAAAGACTTCTTTCAAATCAAGCACCTTTGCAAGAGAAGACATCGGATCTTGATTCATAGTTCGGACAAGGAATGAACAGAGAATCAGATCAATCCTTTATAAATCCGAAAAAAGATATTTCGGAGATATCATACATCCGTAAATATAATATTCCTAAAATAAGGATATATTTCAAGATATATTTTCGGTTACCAGATTTTATTCCCATAATCTACACAATATGTGCTTTATTTTTTCTTCCTCACACACAATGGCACACTAAGGTGAGGATGCAGACTAATACCGATTAGGTGATATTAGTATGAGATTTTCTCTCATTATGGGTCTTAGAATATACATAATATTTCTGATCTAGTGAAGTATGATTCTTTAAATTGCATAAGGACATTTTAGCAATTCTTGGATTCATGACAGTTGTGCACTTTGTCATATTTTCCCTTGTAGCATTAGAAGGATTTTCAACATCGGAAGATGTATGCATTTTCAAAATGGTTAAATCACTTATGGAGAAAGATGGAATTAAATTAACAATTATTGAAATACTAGTTGTTTCCTCTTCTTCAGAATTGTATGAATCTGAGGTGTCATCCAGAGTTACAGCTAATCCCTTACTACCAGTGTATTTCCTTAGATTAAGACAGTATTTACACTGCATTGAGGCTGATATTCATCATCTTCATCTTGATCCTTTCTATTCTTGGTTGGAACTCGATCATAAGGACGAGAAGGATGATGATTATCTTTTACGAATCTCTTGTGTTTTTTCTTTAAGAGATCTCGAAACTGTCTGGTTATTAATGACACTGTTTGTTCAAAATCATCATTTGAATCTTCTGCAACCAATTCATTTGAATTATCTACCAATCTATGTTTGTCTAATGGAAATTTTGGATTTTTTTCAGCCTTAAAAGCTACTCCCTTAGTCAGATTAGATTGGGTCATGATCAAAGATATTTAACTTTCCAACAAGTGTGCTTTGTGAAATAGTTCAAAGAACATTTGCTTTCATGATTGCATGTTTCTTAGACTCGTATATAGATGGTAACGATCCGAGAATCTTGCATACTATATATTTTTCCAGAAATAGTCTCTCCGAGAGAGAAAGAATCATCGACAATTTCAGAGAGCTTAACTTGAAACTCTTCAAAAGTATCATTATCATCCATACGAAGGTTTTCCCAATCAGAAGTGAGGGTTTGAAGTCTAGCTTCCTTTTCTAATGTATTACCTTTGAATACAGTCTGAAGATTACTCCAAGCTTCCTCAGAAGTTTGACACGTAGAAACGTGATGTTGCATATCTCGGTTTACAACATGTATAATAGCATTCAAACCATTCGAATTCTGCTTTGCAAGTGTCTTTTCTTCGCTTTTATAATCAGCTAAGCGTTTAAACTCAGTTTTCGATCCTTCTATTTTCGGATGATTATATCCATCAACGAATAATAACCAAGTATTAAAACCGCGTGATTTCAGAAAAGATTTTATAGCATATTTCCACCACAGATAGTTTATTCCATCAAATCTTGGCGGTACGTTAACTGAAATCGATTAGTGTGAACTCAAATTCATTTTTTTATAGGTTGGATCGTACCAAACACAAATTGTTAGATCTTTTTCATGCTTTCCGGTACTGATACCAATTGAAAAGATGAGGGCACCCAAATACACCACAATCTTTTTGTTTCAACCTATAAGTCTGATACCAAGTGTGATGGTCTATGGACAAAGTCGAGACGATACAATAACTTGATATTCACTTGCCAATAGTTACGGTCCAAGAACGATTGACTATATGAACAAAGTCAAGTGATTAGGATTAACGTACAAGTGTATTTACTTTTAATTATAATAAACAATTATTATTTTGGAAAATAAAAGTAAATAACACACACAAGATTTTGTTAACGAAGAAACCGCAAATGCAGAAAAAACCCAGGGACCTAGTCCAGTTTTGAATACTCTCATAATTAAGTCGTTACACAAAGTACAATGCCAACTTCGTATATTTGAGACCAAGTAAAATACCCCTAGGTAGTTACTTAGTTCCTTCAATATCTCTGCGTCTACGACCTACCAGTCACGCACGTGAATCCCAAGATAGAAAATCAATCTTGAGTTTCTTTACCGATGTAAATTCTTAAGCACTCAACTCCTTTTGATCGTCTTCGAAAGTAAAGGAACAAAGTTGTTTGGTATCTACTCCAATAATCTTTTAGAAAAAGATTTCTTGAGTTATGACAAAGGATCTTCCGTATAAACAAGTAAATTCCTTTGTCGGGTAAGATCAGTCTAAATCAATAACTTAGATTCGGATTCGCAACTATCCGATTCAAATATTGAAGAATACCACCAAATGATGCTTGCCGATCTAAACGACTTTATAATCAGAAAAATCTAATCTAAGTCGGTTCCATACGATCAAGATGTGTGGAAAAATAAAGAAATATGTAAACCAATTAGAAAAATCTTATTATTTTCAAATCTTCAATTTCCTTATTATATACCTGCACAATACAAACTTGAATCCACTCATGATCGATCACACACAGAATGAAGTCTGTTAACAATGGATGATCACAAGTTGTCTTTAGATCTAAAAACAGTTCTAAAGATCTCGTTAATACTTTGATCTAGTTTGAGTGACCCTTATGTCAAAAAGAGAATGCTCTCAAGAATAATCAAACTACGTGTAATCAAAGTTTCAACAACCGTTAGTCAATCAAATCAATACTCGAAAACTAAAATAACAATGCAATTACCTAGTTTCCCACCAACTGGTGGAGCTTCTTGATCCCATAGAAGTCTTTAAACAAGCGGTCATAAGAGATTTCTCCTAAGTAGGGTACTTTCCTCTATGGATAGATGGATTCACCAGAAACAACACAAGTGAAGTTTGCCTGGCCCTTAGGATAGTTTCCTAGAAATGCAAACTAAACTACAAGGAAATTCCAAAACCGAAAATATTTGCAAGATATGCAATAAGTACCTAATTTCGGTTTTCCTATTTCCAACTAATTTCCAACCTGTAATTCCTAAATCTTTCATTAGAAAATATCTAATATTAGCATATCGCTTCACTAATATAACTTTCCAAGAGATATGTTTTAATTTGCTGGAAAATTAAAAGCATATAATCGAAAACTCTTAATTAAAAGATTCTCAATATTTCAGATTGGGATCAGCTTGAGTATCAAGGAATATATTTGGTCAATAAAAGATAAGAATTATACTCATGTCCGCATTATGTCGACATATGGAACTTTCCTTATTAGTAAACTCTAATTCCAAACTCATACAAAACAGTAAAGTAATATGTGAATATGAAGGATCGGTTCTACCATGATTCCTAACATAGGTTAAGATCGGCTCTACCAAGTCTCCAAATATAGGTAAGGATCGGTTCTACCATGACTCCCAATAATAGCTAGGATCGATTCTACCAAGACTCCCAATATAGGTAAGGATCGGTTCTACCATGACTCCCACCAATAGCTAGGATCGGTTCTACCATGTATCCTAAAATAAGTAAGGATGTTCTCAACATAAGTCAAGATCGGTTCTACCGCATATCCCAAACTATGTAAAGATCGGTTGTACCTTAGCTTTCAACATACGTCAAGATCGGTTCTACCAAAGTTATTACCTAGGTTCGATTTGGTCATCCAATAGATTCTTCAATAAAAAATGGACCAAAATTCCTATTGATTTTCTTTTGATTACGAAACAAGTTTCGTATATGTACTTTCTTTAAACATATGTAATTAAACATAGTTTCCTAGGATGAAATCACACCTATATTCAATACACAATCAAGTAAAGAGTTGCATAGATTATGTCGATGTCACATTTACGAAGTTCAAAAGATAAACGTTATACTTCGTAATCAAATATTCATCCTTGACACTTTGATCATACTAAAAAATAATTAAGTCTAATACTAAAGTATCAAATATAACCTCGTATGTTATGTTTTCAATCTTAAACGACTAGAAAGCAATGATAGGAATGGAAACAAGTCAAGTCAGTATCACGGTACCTCAAGTACAAGGATGGTGTCTTCGTTGTAGTCAATACGTCGTCACGTCTTCATGTCTTCATAGTAGCATTTCTAGACTTTCTAATCTAACCCAAATGAAGTTGGTCTCTAGTACATTTAATCAAGCTACTCTAATTGAGTTTTGATACTAAAATGTGACAACTAAATTTGACATACCAACGCTTGGTGGGTTCAACCGAGTAATGCTTTAACAAACCCTTGTTTGGATGACAAGAGAAGAGGCAAAATATGGAGACAAGAACTCTTGTTGCCACATGGACGAATCTGGGTGCTCAAACACCTATGAGAAGTAATCGAGACTAACACTGGCGAAACATTCGTAAAGAACTTTTCCCGTTTTCGTGATATCTACCCACTCAACAAGATGCTGACATGTGTAAAGGACTGGCGAAAGATCGACGATCAAGTTTGAACGGGTTGTTGGGCATTAAGGGAGCAAGCATAAGGACTGCAGTACGGTCGGCGAGGTATGATGTAACGAGGATAGAAGCGAAGGCAACCTCGTAGGTGACAAGATGCAGTGAAGATGGCGAATAAAGGTGAACAACGACGAAGATAGATTATCCTGCAAAAAAAAATCTACAACGGGTTCAGTGATGAACCGGCAAGCGAGAATAGTGAGTTGTCTTCCATTATCTGTATTTCTTGTATGAGGAAGAGAAAACGAAGAAGAAATGGTTGAGTTTTTTTAGGATTCATAACTTGTCTGGAGAGAAAAGCAAAAGACAGAGCCATTTGTATTGAGCAGTGAACTTTGTAATCCTCATCCATCATAGTGTAATCATCCCCGTGGATGTATGTTTTAATACTGAACCACGTAAATTGTATGTCTCCTTTACGTCAAATGTTTGCTTGGTTACCTTAGCGTCACATATATGACTGATAATCTTGATAGTTTATTAGGATTTTTCTTTGGGTGTAACTGTAGTAGGATTTCCTGCTATTACAGAAAGGTTTCATCTTCACGACAGTTTAAGACCTTAACACAGTTACATACACAAAAACCTGTATGAATTTAAACCGAACATAACCATAATTTCCGCGGTCATCGCAAAAAAAAAAAATGCTGAAAGAAAATCAGCCAGATATATATTATTTCATTGTGTCCAAATATTTTTATTTACATTTTTTTGTAATTAATCATACAACTATATAAAAATACTTCAAAAAAAAATCAACACAACAAAATCAAATTCTTGGCGCTCACTCCAAAATCTAGAAACCATCATTAATGTTCCTTGGTCATCCCAGAATTGAGTTTTTTTGTCATTTTCCCTGCTCCTCCAATATCCTTCTCTTGGCACTTAATTATACAACAAACCTGTTGCCAACTTGTACAAACATCACCCAGCGAAGCACAACTTAACATCAATAGGATTCATTGACGATGTATTGATTTGCGAGATTCAAGAATTCGCATACTTAATTGTCCTATGTAATACGCTAATTTGCTTAACTATGTAATGTGCCTATGAATGAATATTTTGTTTATGAAAGTATCACATAATCGGTTTATGTGTACATTTACAACTTCCATTTATAACAATCGGTCTATGTGGTAAATTGATGTAGAACATCTTTCTATGTATCAACTATGACAGTTGATCCCTTGGAGCGTGTATCAACTATGACAGTTGATCCCTGGAACGTGTATCAACAATGATCGTTGATCCCTAGCATCTGTTTTAGTTTACTTGCTTTGCAAGTCCTTTACTTTCCTAGTTTAGGTAGATTTCCATTTTCTTTTCTTTTAGTCGGTTCTTGTGAACCTATTTAAAGGCTATGCCTTCTTGTTTAGAAGACACATCTTATTATCAATATTATTATCAAGTTTGATTATCAATCTTTTAATCTTAGAATCTAGATCCTAGTATCAGATTTTAACTAAGTTCTTGATAGAACTTCAACTATCCCTTTAAATCTTGTTCTGTGCTACACTAGTTGGTATCAGATACAGAGTTTTTAGATTCTTATCTAGAAACAGATCCTTGCTCAGCTTCCGCAAACTTAAACCCTATTATATATTAAAAAAGAAAAAAAACCTAGTTTTCTTATTCTCGTTTCGGATCATGGGAGAAATTATTACAAAGAAAGACTTTGAAGATTTATTAGACAGAGTAGTCAAGAAAGTATTCAAAAAATTTGGTTATGAAGATACGTCAGTTAACAAAGAAGAGATGGAAGTTGTTGTTCCAGAGGAAGAGATAACAACTACTTCTCAATTGGTTGAAGCAAACGTTATTCTTAAAGAAGTAGAAGAAAAGCAGGTAGACAACGCTCCACTTGTTTCTCAAGTTACGAGGGCAGAACTATACAAATATTTTGGATTAGAATATAAAGAAGAAGAAAATCTGGTTTACAAAGATGAGGAAGAAATTAAGGTTAACGCAGTTTCGTTTCCAACTGTAGAGGAATCATTATTTTCTAATGAAACTGTGGCTGTTCAGGCTACTCAGTTGGTGAGGAAGATATTAATACTTTTCAACAGGACAAAAAAAATCAGTTGAAGGGAGTTTTTCATGACTCGTTGGATGATTTGTCTGAGAATGGTAAGCCTTCGGATCATACCTTAATAGTTTTTGATGTTGATATACCTGTTTTACCTAGGGTTGAAAATACTCAAGTTATTGATCATGAAGAAACATATATAGAATCTCATATACTTCCTAGAATGGGTAACGTTGCTGAGTTATCCCAGGATAATTCTTTTGTTTCGTCTGATATGTCTGTCTGCGTGTCTCACACACATATTTATATTGAAGATTATTTTGGTAGACAAGTTTTAACTGCAAGGTTTTTCTCGATTTTGAAAAGCCTCATGTGCTCTGTGCATTCGCATAATAAGTTTGCATTAAAGAGACGTTTATACAATGGTCTACACCGAAGGGTATTGGATGGAGTTTTCCTAAAGTTCCTTCCATCACTATGACAACATCACTATATGTTGTTCAACGAAATACTCATGACATTGGATTTCCTGATCGTAATTCTATTTTATATGATAATTTTGATCAATCGAATACGCCTATAATTTCCGATATAACCCATAACAAGGAAGAGCTTGTTGATTCATCATCTGGTAATTCTTCTGTGTCGTTTCATAAATCTGTTAATGCTTGTGAATGTGATACCACTATTGAAAATTATGCTGGAAGAATTCGTGGTCGAGTCTTGTCAAGTAAAGAGAAATTTATTATGGCAGAAAATGTCTTCATGGTCGAGTTTTGTGCTTATAAACATAATGATTTTGTGTTGTTCCCGACAACAAGAAGTACGAGAAGTACAACTGCACATTTAACTTCTACCGTTTCATATGACTTTCGTTCATCTCGTTTTAAGCAGGAGCTAGTGAAACCAATTGATGAATATGGTGCTGGCACTATACAAGGTTTGGCTAGTACGGGTAATGGAACAACATGTGTGATGCTTAATGGAGTTGTGCAGATTTCTGTTGACAAACCAGGAAAAATAGTTCAAGATGATCCGAGCTGGCTTTTGAAGAAAATTCAAGTTGTTTTTGAATCTTGGCATGACTACATCAATATCTTTTCTTTGAGAGTTCATGGAGAGTTTCTTTGGCTAATTTCAGTGACTTCTAGCAGTAGGAGTCCGAATTTAAGTGTGTATGGAGATGCATTGATAATGGATCCATGGTGCCAAGCTGAATGTCGTATCGAGTTCAAGGAAGTTGATATTTTACTGCCACAAAAGTTAGTAGTTTTTAATACTGTTCACTACTACAGCGGCACGCGGATAAATGTTATCATAGACGATGACTTTCATTCTGCTGCTGATGCACTTAAGTTGGTTCGTTTAACAAGTAATGTCGACAAGTTTTGCATCAGTCAAAATTTGAAGCCCTGTATAAAGACTATGAGTTTTTGTTCTGATGGAGGTCAAAGAAACCTATTAGTTTGTGCACACACTAAATTAAAGGACCTACCAGACAAGATCATCACACAGCTTAATTTTGCAGTGAAACGAGTGATGGGAGTTAATGATGACTACTCGATTCTTGTTCATTTGGAACGTCTATTTAAATTCCATTTGTGGAATTACGAAGGTCACCAGCTTTGGGAAAGTTTTGAGAAATGGGATTATGGAAATATTAGAATATGTGGATTTGAAACATCATGGGGCCAGGTTCGTATATTGCCATCATGGAGAGGCAATAATAAGAACCAATTTTGGGTTTTCTACGTGAATTTGAAACATCAACCCAGAATCGGTCTACGACTGCATGAACATCCACCGATTATGGGTTGATTTTCTTCAAAAAGAAATCAAATTTTTCATGTGTTTGATGGTGAATTAAAATTAGTTGATTTTAGGTTAACAAGAGTAAACATCTCTTAATTAAAAAATTAGCATTAAGTAAAATATTGGTTAAGGGGTTTTCAGTGCGAGTGTATTTTTTCCGATTGATATATTCGGTGGCGGAGCCAGTTGAGAGCAAAGGTGTGCACACCCAGTCCAAC
Source organism: Papaver somniferum (assembly GCF_003573695.1). Classification (NCBI taxonomy): domain Eukaryota; kingdom Viridiplantae; phylum Streptophyta; class Magnoliopsida; order Ranunculales; family Papaveraceae; genus Papaver; species Papaver somniferum. Next base: position 58,077,358 of record NC_039362.1, read on the forward strand.
TGTCTTCTAAGCCTAAATTTCTTTGAAAAGAATGATTTTTTTCTAGGGACCATGATTTTTTTGAGGGGACCATGGTTTTATTAGGCCACCTTCCCTATAGTGATAAGGGGTGTCCTAAAACGTTGAAATGACTAACCTACCCTTAACCTAATTTAATTTAAAACCAACCTAATAACCACCTATATATAACCACCACCTCCTCCCACCACCACCGCCCACCACCGCCACCTCCGATTATCACCACCACCAACCACCGATTACCACCACCACCACCACCGCCCACCACCGCCGATTACCACCACCACCACCTCCGATTATCACCACCACCGATTACCACCACCACCTCCTCCCACCACCACCGCCACCGCCTATTTAAGAAATGTAACAACATCAATGCAATCACAATTAAGTTCGGTTACATAATAATTTTATCGAGTATAAAAGACGCCAGCCGCAACCTGATTCTGCCATGGGACCACTCCGGAGGTATTTTCCAACAAACCCTTCACTTTAATTTGATTTTGATTGCTTCAATCGAACAAAAATCATCAAAATAGGGTTTTAATAGGAGTTACAGAGCCATGTTCGGATAGGCCGATTTTCCAAAAAACCCCTAGTTTACTAACCGAACTTCTTGAAAATGAAGAACACGAAGAACAGTTCGGTTCTATTGGATTTAAAACTAAGTCACCAAACTCTCTGTTCGGTTGTTTCGCAAAAAAATTTAAAACTACAAAGTAACCGAACTCCACCCTTAGAACCGAAAAAAAACAAATCCAGTCTAACCGAACTGTGTTGTTGTGGCCACTATGTTGAGTTTCAAAATAACCGAACTTAGCCAATAGAGTTCGGTTTGTTCGCAAAAACTTTTAAAACTACAAAGTAACCGAACTTAGCCAATAGACGTTGGAACTTCACATTTTTTTTGTTTGTTAAGTTCGGTAACTTCACAATTTTATCGCAGAAACCGAACTCAGAGTTCGGTTGGTTAGCTGTTAGGTTCAAGTTTGCGAAAGAACCGAACTTTGTAAACTTATGTACTCTTATATTACGTAACGTTCGATTAGATCAAAAGTGCATGCAGTTTGCGAACCAACCGAACTTTGTACACCAAAGTTCGGTTAGTTGAGAACCAACCGAACATAACGCTGTAACTCCTAGAAATTCTATTATTTGAGAGTTCGGTAACCTGCGTGTTTGGACCAAGTAACTGAACTACACTTTCAGATGAGTTCGGTTACTTGTTCATCTCACGGGGCAACCGAACTACAGCTTCAGATGAGTTCGGTTACTTGTTCTTCATATAAAGTAACCGAACCGTTCAAAATCCAGTTCAAATCCGGATCATTTTGAAGATTAACAAATATTCTAAGAGAGGATGGAGATGAAGAATCAGATGAGTTTTCATCATTTAAATACTCAAACTTAGTGAACTGGAATTTTTTTTTTATTTTCCACGTTTTTCTCCTTCATCTTCTCTAACTCTACTCTCTCAATAATTCTATTCAACTAATAATAAACCCATCTTTTAATTTAATCTCACTAATTGTTTTTAACTAAATCATTCACTAATCATAACCTAAAATTAATTAAGAGGGTAGATTAGGTATTAAATAAATAACTAGATATGAGTGACCTAAAATTATTTCTAATGTCTTTACCCAAAATAAAACCATGGTCCCCAAAAAAAACCATGGTCCCCAAAAAATCGTTCTTTGAAAAGGTCCGCTTATAAGCCCATTTTACATTTTTGCAACCCCTGAATTTTTTTTTTGCTCACCCATAGATTGGTTTCTGGCTCCGCCCAGTAATTCAGCTTCCCTAAAGTTTGGTCTACTATTATTATTTGGTGGAAATTGAATGAATATTATTTGTTGATATATATAGAGCTAACTGAAGTTTAAACTTTTAAGTCTCTAACAAGGGATACACATATAGATTATGAATTAACTGCAATAATGGTGACGGAATTGGAAGTGATATATATACATATTTGTTGTTGTTCACTGTTCCGAAAATAGATTGGAAATTGTGTTATGCTTATTTGGGCACTGTCAAAAGCAATTTTGGACTCCATATTTTTTTCCATTGGGTCAAAAAGTAATCAAGCTAAGTTCAAATTTGTATGTCCAATTCCTGGAAGCATATTTGTATGTCCAATTCCTAGAAGCATATCACATAGGACCTAAAACAAGTCCCAAACACCCAAAACCCTACCAAACTTGTCCTTTAAAGCATATTATTATTCTCTTCTAGAGCAGAAGAAGGTACCAACATGCAGATTGTGAGAGAAATGTATCATGGCTGATATTTCTTGTTATAAATACAAAGCAGCAATCTGTCTTCATTCACCAGTTATGGAGTTTACAAGTTATGGTGTCAAAGTTGTAAGTGAGAGTTGTAGGAAACTGAACCAGTTTAGCACATTTTTTGTATTTGAGCTTTAACTAATGGCCCAGTTTCCTCCAACATCTCACCTCCAATCTTTCACTTAATTGCAGCTAAATTTTGAAGAATGTTGTTAATGCTTGGAAGTGAGAATTGGATGAAACTAAGTTGTTGTTTATTACTCCCTCCGTTCTTTTTTAATAGGTCAGTTTTGTTTTTAGTGAAATTTAAGGAAATTAAGAGAACTGATCATTGAAAGTGGTCCTCATGACACTTGTCAATAAAAGAAGTGAAGTGAAATGGTCTCCATGACACTTGTTAGTAAAAGAAGTAAAGTGAAGTGGTCTACATGACACTTGTCATTAAAAGAAGTTAAGAGAAAGGTGATCCCAAAAAACTAAAATAAGATTTGACTTTCCCAATTAGGAAACTGGCCTATTTTTTAAAAACTTTTATTTATAGAAACTGGCCTATTAAAAAAGAACGGAGAGAGTATTTCGTTTATGATCAATTTAGTTTCCTCCAATGTCTCACATCCAACATCCACTGACGATATGTAGGAGACTCATTCTAGATTGTACCTGGAGTGGGAACTGAAGAATACAGTGTCATAGTTGTAGATGAGAGTTGGACGAGACTAAACCAGTACTAATCAGTTAGGGAATGCTGGTTTAGTTTCCTCCAACATCTCACTTACAACCTTCACTGTGGATTGAAACATAATGAAGAGAGTGTCAAAGTCGTAGATGAGAGTTGGATGAGACTAAACCAGAAGTACTATTTCTGATAAATTGATATAGGTTTAGTTTTCTCCCACATCTCACCTACAACCTTCACTATGAAGCAAGGAATGCTAAGTTAAAAGTGAGGATTGGAGATTGATGTTTCCTTACTTATTTGCTACAATATCATCATGAAGTGGAAGCGCTAGAGGTGCCAAAGTCGTAAATGAGAGTTGGAATAGAATGAACCAGCTGCGCAGTGGCAATAATAAACAGATCTTATGATTCTGGTTCATTTTCCTCCAACATCTCATTTCAGGCTTTCACCAAAAGAGGAGCCAACAACAAATGAATAATATCAATGTCGAAAATAAGAGCTCACATGAAATGAACTCATGAGTACTACTCCAAAAGAGGTGCGAGCTTTTAGTACTACGTTGCCTCACATGCTGAATAGTAGTGATTGGTGTTGCCTCTAAAATTCTCTGCAGGACTGCAGCCTTGCCTCTAAAATGCAGCACCAAAGTTGTAGGAAGAAACAGCTGCTCCAGAATATACATTTCCACGCATTGTGTGGTTCAGTTTTTGCGAATGTCTGACCTCCAACAGTCCCAAGAATGATTCAGCACATGCAATGGAAGAAACTTGAAGTCTGAAGCAGATGAAAACATTTGAACGATGCATTAATACAAAGTGCATCAAGTTGAATGCTGGAAATGAGAGTTGGATGAAACTAAATTTGCGGTTTTAAAATGAACTCGATAAATTTGGTTTCCTCCAACGTCTCATGTCCACCGATCACTACGTACACTGTTGTGCACTTGTTGTATTCCAGCAAGCATCAAGACTAGCAAACCAGAGAAAATGTTGAAGTTGTAAGTAAGAGTTGTAGAAAACTGAACCAGATGTTCTGATCATTCATTTGTGAACTATCTATGGTTCAGTTTTCTCCAACATCTTACCTCCAACATTCATCAATCAGTAAAACCGCACATCTAGTGAACTCCTTCAAAGAATTTCTCAATTAGTTAAGTGTAAATTTGGCAATAAAAAATGTTTTGGGTGCTTATGTACATCTTTCACATTTCTCTAGTTTTCTTCGCTTAATTTTGGCAGAGCCATGGAAGCTTGCTTGAGTAGATGCTCGGCTGGAGCTTTCTTCAGAGCCAGAGGAGTAAATACTTTCAATCCCAAGATTCAAACGCTTTCCGGGAGGTCATCAATGGCAATTCATACAGGTTGGTTTATAATCTCTTCCCCAATTTGAGTGATTTTGAGCAAAATTTGATTTTGGATTATTTCATGTTAACTATGTTTCCTTATGCAGCTGGAGGTGAGGTAGGGAAGAGAGCTTATGATGCTTTGTTATTGGATGCCGGAGGAACCTTATTGCAGTTGGCAAAGCCTGTTGAAGAAACATATGCTGATATTGGGAGGAAACATGGTGAGTAAAACAATGTGTTATGGGATTGTTCTTCTATTTTTGTATTATGTGTTTGATCTGGTTATTTTTTGTACTTATGTATGTCAGGTTTAAATGTGAATGCTACTGAGATAAAATATGGATTTAGAAGAGCTTTTGCAGCTCCTTGGCCAAAGAAGCTTCGTTATGAGGTGCATTATTATCTTCTGTCTTGTGTATTTTGATTTTGAACCAATGTATGGGCTTACTGATGATGCCTATGGTAACAATGTAATGGAGAGACCACGATAGCTATTGGTATTTCTAGGTTTGAAGATATGTGTATATATGAGTCAAAATACTAGACAGTTGATAATATCATATAGTCATAGCCTATCAATGTTTCCATTTAAACTGTTGCAATGCGAAAGTATTTAAATGATTTGAAGCTGGGGTACTGGAGGTGGTATTGGTGGTGGTATGTCAGGTAACGTTGAAGTTTGGAGATGGGGTTGGTGTAGGAAATGCTGGTGGGATTGGTGGTGCTTCAGGCCATGGTCGTGGATAGGTGCTGAAGGATGCGAAGGAGGTGGACCTGGTGGGTCCGTTTGTGGTAGGGGAGGAAGAGTGAAGGAGGATCTGGATGTGTGAGGGTATGGAGCTAGTGGTGGCTTGAAGGTGATGGTGCTGGTGGAGGTGGAGGCGTTAAGTGGTGGAGCTGGGGGCCTGGGGCAGGTGGAGGCCTTGCTGGTAGGCATGGATTTGGTGTTGGTAAGGGAATTAGGGTTGGATCTGGATCAGCAACAGGATCTGGTTCTGGAACATGATTGGGAGTAGAAAGTGGTGGTTGTGACGGCCATTAAATCTTTGTCGGTTGTATCCAAGTAATGAATAGTTAATCTACAACAGTTAATGTTATCTCTTGTTTTGTATGGTTTTGTGATTCTGAGTTCTGACAACAGGAATATAAAATTAATATAAGATTCAACTTCTCCAGTATGCGGTGCTTTATAATCAGCACTTGCTGTACATAGGTTTCTTAACTGAACATTGGAAGATGCTTGTGATTGGGCCTGCAAGTCTTGAACTTGATGTTGGTGTTCTACTTAGATTGTACTTGTAGAGCCAATAATCATAAATGTTGTGTGCAGAAAATTGCCAATGCATATGGTCTCTCTTTTGCTAGCAGTGTACATTTTCCTTTTTTATCTTTTAACTACTTTCAGTTTACATGAAAAAGAACTAAAGTATGCTGAGTTGCCAACTAAGTAGGTGTAAAAAGCCATCTTGGTACAGTTCTTATTGTCTTAATTTGGTCTTGGTAGGGTGATGGGAGGCCATTTTGGAGACTTGTTGTTTCTGAAGCAACAGGTTCTGACAATAATGACTACTTTGAAGAAGTATACGAGGTCATGTTCCTTTCCCGTTACTAACAGTTAATGTATCGTTGTTATTAATCCCTTGGAATATATTATCATACTGTATTTTCTTTAAAGAGCCTTGATCGAGGTTTGTGTAGGATTATTAAATAGATTTATCTCATCTCCTAAAAGCTGCATCCTTGTGTACTGATGTCTTAATGATTTCTTTGGAGCAGTATTTTGCGAAGGGTGATGCGTGGGATCTCCCCACAGGAGCTTACGAAACACTGCGCCTTTTAAAAGATGATGGAGGTAATTTGTATCAAGTATTTTCTTTCTCTTGTAGATACTTAAGTTCCAATGAGCTTTTGTTTACTGGATCCTTAGAAATTTTCGTCACTAAGTATATGAGATATCCAGTATTGCAGTTAAACTGGCGGTCGTGTCAAATTTCGATACTCGTCTAAGGAAGCTGTCGAAGGACCTAAATGTTGCAGATATGTAAGCTGTGTTTCAACTACTCTTATATATCATCCTACTTCAGTTTTGTCTTTTACTTCAAAAAACTCTTATCTGCTTGCATTTCTTAACTGTTGTTAAACTGCAGAAGCTTTTTCATGTAATTATCCCGTAAATAACATCACTGCTACTGCCTCGTGGTTGAAATTCATGAAATCATTAAAATTGAATTACCATGTAATCCATGTGATGGCGTTACATTTTTAATTGCGTAAAAGAAGTGATTTTTTCCCCTTGATTTTGTTAAGGTTTGATGCCACTATCATATCTTCAGAGGTAGGATATGAGAAGCCAGACACGGAGATCTTCAAAGCTGCTTTAGGTAAGTATAACCACTACCTATATATATGGGCTCATACGTTCTATTCTTCTGGAACCTATTTTTATCGCGTGTTAATGTAGTCTAAACTCCGACATGGTTTATAGAGGGAGTTGGTGTTGAGGCTGCCAAAGCAGTGCATGTTGGGGATGATCATGATGCGGATAAAGTAGGCGCGAACACAGCTGGTGTCGACTGTTGGTAAAGAATAATGGCTCTACTTGAACACACTATTTATAGCTAAATATGATCCATAAGTAAAATAATAAACTGATTAACCAAAAGAAATCCAGTTTGATAGAGTTTTGGATCTTTCTAATTGTCCGTTTCTAGGCTGAGAGATTCTTCATGGGAAACGAAGGCCCTGTAGGCCCTCTGTATAGTTTTTCTGATGTTAACTGTGTCCTATACATTTCACCATTAGAATCTTATGAAGTATTTTAATCTTTCCTGTCTAATAGAAGGACATCCTTGTAACTTTGCTACTTTGCAGACCAAGAACATGTTCTTTTCTTGGTTGATTTCCTAGTGCTCTTCAAATTTAACTGTTTAGATTATCATAATACTCTATAATCAAGTATTCTACCATCTCTGCCTGTGCAGGTTGTGGGGATCTGATGTGAAGACTTTTGCTGATATACGGGACCGCATCCTTAAATCATAGATGCAGATAGCTGCTAATGAATGCATCAATACCTGGCTGCAGGTTCTGGCTGGATACCTACTGATTTTCCTTTTTTCTGTAAAGACTGGTTCTTCAAACGGAAACAAATAATGCCGAGGGAAATGACAAGAGGTAGGCAAGGGCCGCAGGGCAATGTAGTCGTAGTAAGGAGAGGAGTTCAATGTACAATGGAGCGCGAGTTGAATTTCTACATCTTTTTCAAGTACCAAAAACAAATTACAGAATTTTGTTTGGTAAATTGTCAATTGTCAGATTTCTATAAGACTTATGACTGCGTTGGAAGGCTTTAAATTGGATTTTATGTAATTGTGAATCAAACTTAGAAAAATTAGTTTGAGATCCTATTCACGTGATCAAATAAGTCTTAAAAAAATGCAATACAAATGTTTCACAGGTTTTTTGTTGGAGTTGATTTGGTGTGGATTTCTTGCCCGTCTCGCATTGTCAAGTACCTATTTTCTACCTTAGAACTTAGAAGCATCAGTGATCCATTTACTCACGGAAGTTAATATTGCAAGTTGGGATTATTTATTTGGATAATACTCTATAATCGAGTATTTTACCATCTCCGACTTTCTGTAGGTTGTGGGGATATGCGGGGACCGCATCCTTAAAAATAGATTCATATAGCTGTTAGGGATCAATACCTGGCTGCAGGTTCTGGCTGCTGAATTTCTTTATTTTTCCTGCAAAGACTGGTTCTTCGTAGCACCGAAATACAAGCTGATTGTCAGATCTATATACGAGTTATTGACTGATTAAACAGGACTATGGCTGCTCTAAACCCTCGAAACTGAAATGTATGGTATGATAGATCAACTTGTCATTGAATAAAATTATACCATCAAAAAGGTTTAATGAATTTGACAGGAGGGGGCCATCAGAAAGGGAAAAAAAAATCTTTTTGGCAGATGCGAGAAACTTTCATGAGTTTGTTTGATGCAAAAGTCGTGGGTTCAATTTATGCCCAATATTACTGCAAAGACAGACTCAAAGGAAATGACAACGACAACAAAGTTGAAATCCAGACCTTGTTCAAAAAGTTACAAGTTGGCTTGGCTGCACTGCACTCACTAATTCACGTGTTATTTATAGGCTGGTAAATGGCAGCCCCAAAGCGTCACTACGAAATCAGATATTTGCCTAGTCAATGTAAATTGACATATGAAGTCATGAACAACAAGAGGCACAATTGATGGCGAATGGCAATTCAGACCAAAATTCGTGGTCATGACACCCATTGAATCCACAATAATTCATACAGACTATACCCATCTCAATAAATTCTTAACAGTCCTTCCTTTGAATGAGTATATACTAGTACTATGATTCTTTTCAATAATTCAAGCAAAGAAATTTGTGAGAAATTCACATTTTTTTTTGTGGAATCTCTCGACATTATAAGAATCCTTTTTGTTCCTTGTGGCAATTAAAAAATAAAAATGGTTTTCAATAACAATACTCCGTAACTCCCTCTAGTACCTACCCTCTTACATGTTGTGCATTAAGTACTAATTTAAATTATGTTGACTTAACGAGTTCCCGATAATTTCATGCGTATCGATGGAACCAAGTACACTATAAGTGAACATATCCCCGGCCACCATTAGTTCAAATTTCCAACAGCAAAACTCCAAGTTGTTGAAACACCAGAAGAAGGCAACATAATGGAAGAAGAGAAATGGATTGGCGGCATGGAGTCCAAGGAAGGCTATACACAAGATGGTACGGTAGATCTCAAGGATCGGCCTATCCTTAGATCAAAGGGTGGCAGGTGGAAGGCTTGCTCTTTTATCGTAGGTACTGTATCCTGTATGCCTACACAAACATTCTTACTTTTACACATTTATTTGATTCTAAAATCTAAACTAGCTCACTTGAACTGTTTCTATTGTATAAAGGCTATGAACTGCTTGAAAGAATGGCGTATTTTGGAGTTCTTGCGAATTTGGTGGTTTACTTAACGACTAGACTGCATGAAGGCACGGTTGAATCATCAAATAACGTGACCAATTGGATTGGCACGACATGGATGACACCTATCGGTGCTTATATTGCAGATACCTATCTTGGCCGGTACTGGACATTCGTAGTCTCTTCTGCCATTTACTTTCTGGTAAATATTTCCCTCAAGTTTACATGCAACAAGCTCACCATAATATTTTCGCCAAATTCTCTTTCAATTTTATTTTTTTTTGGCAAATATTGTTCATAATTTCATCAGCAATTAACATCTTGTTCTTGTTTGTACCAAAAAAAAGAACATCTTGTTCTTGAACAGGGAATGTGTTTATTAACTTTATCAGTTTCATTACCCGCATTGAAGCCACCGTTATGTGGAAATGGGGTACTCGCGCAGGACTGTGATGCCCGAGCTTCCTCGTTTCAAGTCGCCATCTTTTATACCGCACTTTACATAATTGCAATAGGAAATGGTGGAACCAAGCCTAACATATCAACACTGGGTGCTGAACAATTCGACCGTTATGAACCCAAAGAGAAGCTCCAAAAGTTATCCTTCTTTAATTGGTGGATGTTTACCATATTCATTGGAACACTTTTTGCAAACACGGTTGTCGTCTACGTTCAAGATAATGTTGGTTGGTCCCTCGGCTATGGCCTTCCTACACTTGGATTAGCCATTTCAGTTTTAGTCTTCTTAGTTGGAACCCCTTTTTACAGACACAAGATCCTGTCAGGAAGTCCTTTCACTCATATGGCTATGGTTCTCGTTGCTGCTTTGCGAAAACGCAAAGTTATCTTACCTGATGAACCGAAAGATCTTCACGAGTTGAGTCCCGATGAATATACCAGTGCTCGGAAGTTCAGAATTGACCACACACCATCACTGAGTTCAGTTTTTCACAACCCTTTAGGAAAACTTGATTTCAAAATCACTGTTATAAAAAAAGGTGCACTTTGTGTCCTTGATCAAAGAGTCAAAGAGTGGACAGGATTTACCAGGGAGGGTAATCAGGCGGCCCAGGTAAATCGGATCGAGTTTGATTTCGACGGCTGGGAATGATCGGTTATGTTTCGTGTGGGTCGACAGAAGTAGGGCGGGGTGACATATTTGGTGCACATAAAACGTTCTCTCTTTTTCTGCTGCTACGCTTATTCTTCTATCTCGCAGAAACTCTAGATTTTTGAGAATCTTTCGTTCATACGGTCTGTGTGCTTGATGTTTTCCGAAGATTCAGGAGGCAAGGTTTAATCAAAAATACGATGCAGAGGATAGGAATAGAAGGTAAATATGTTGAAACCCTATAATTTTTAAATCTTTATTTATTTAATTTTTTCTCTTTCTGATTGATGTTGCTTGAAGTTTGCTGGAAATTTAAGAGGCAGAAGTTGATAACACTGATTTAATTTTTCTGAACTATCTATCTGTGTTGAGTTACTGATGCCCCATATGCTCTTCATATTGATTTCCAATTGCTGTTTCCAGAAAATTTAGGAGGCAAAGATTTATCACAAAGAAGTGTTTCACCAAATTCGAACTTCTGTCTCAATTTGAAATCAAAATATTACGTCCTGAATTTGTTTTAGGGTTTTTGTTTATTTTTTCGGGTTTGATTGTGGCTGTTTAAATTGACCAATGGAAAACCTAGAGCAGAGAGACAACGAATCGCCCAGAACCTATTTTTGAGAAAGATGTTGTTAATGAATGTGTTTGTAATCGTGAATTAATTCATTAATTGTATAAAGTTTGATTTTGACTATGATTGTATAGCAGATGTCCGTGATTTTAAAGTTCGAACTATTGAAATCACTTGAATTTATTTTAAGGATCTAACTAAGGTTTATTTGATGTGAATGCTGCAGCTATATCGATTGGTCATAGGTGCGATGGGGGATTTGGTAGATGGTCATAATTGGTTTATGTGGAAAAAGCTAAAGGGAGATAGTGTAGATCATAAAGCTGCTTTTCCTCTATTACCATGCCTGATCTCACCGCATTAGCCTTAATAGAAGCAGAGACCATAATGTGATATTGTGTTAATAGTGTTCCAGGATATATTCGAGTTTATTGTGATATTGTTTTTGGCTTGATTATTTCAGGTACAGACTCTGCAGCAGGGCGATGGAATATTACACCATTATCCATAATCAAGGATGGAGACAACTTTTTGTTGGATTTAACTCTTAACTCAATGAAGGTAATGCTTCACTTAGCTACAACATTAGCTAGATAATTCACAGATGTGTAAATTGATGGGGTTTATTCAATCTCCTTAGCTAAGTGGGTGACTTTTTTGAGTGAATTATTTTGATAAGTGGTTTGCACCTTTAATATGCATTGTTAATCAATCCTCAGATTTATATTTCCATGTACGAATATGTGCATGCAATCTTGGTTACGTTCTAGCATGGTAGAGTGCCATCTTATTGACACGGTTAAGAACGCCTGTCATTTGGAGTTTGCATATCCAAAAATTGCCATGCCCATATTGTTTGTAGTAGCAAATGATGGTCAGCGTCATAGATGTTCAATCCTCGCTTGCGTCTCTACAATCTTTATCTTATTAACATGATTTGTTCTCATGTCAGGAGAGTAAAACAATACTTTTTGGTGGCGCTATTCTCAAGTGTCCCCATGCATTAGAGTTATTAATAGTTACTAGGGAAATGAGCTATATAGAAACATTTGGGTTTAGGTGTTTTCTAAGTACCATGTGGATTTGTTCACCTTAACGTATGCAAGAATCAATTCATTTGCACAGAATGACTAATCAATTCATTTGTTTGGGTTCAACTATCTTCAAATTAAGATCTTTGTTAAGGAAACTGTTTAGGGCAATCGTCAAAGTCGTGCTAATTTATCTTTGTGGTCTTAAGTAACCAGATCCAAAAAATTCTAACTTTTGTTGTTTCGCTGACCCCTTAATATTTTTTGTTCTTTCCTTGGTTTGGTTTTATCATTTTTCGGTGTATTTATGTTTTTGGCTTCCGCCTCACTCGGCTCACTGAGAAAAAATTTGCTGAATGAATTTTTGGTTCCAAATTTCAGCAACATTATTCACAATGTTGTAATATCATCATTAACAATAGTTAATATCATTTTTAATTATACATTTCATTCTTGGTTGCTAGATATTTCGCTTTTGTTCAATTTTATTGCTAAATCATATCAGAATTCTAAAATATTCATGATCTTTCTGCACACATTCAGCTTAAAGGTAATTTTCTTCCCTGTAAGAGTGTAAATTTTACTGTCGCCAATTGGTTTCTGATAATCCGTTCGAGTTCTTTGTATCTAATTTGATGTCACAACAACAATATCTCAAATATGAATTTTGATTTAGGAACTTCATATTTATGTGATTCAATTTATTACTTCTGTTATGTCGTTGTCATGTTTTTCCACCGTGTAAGCTGAATCCTTGATTTCTGTACATAGGCTCTTCAATTGCTGATTAGGTATTGACAAGCTTGCCAGGTGAAGCATACCAAAAAGGTAAGATTATTTTGTGATACCTATTTGATTTTTTTTATGCAGAATAAATCTTTTTGATTTTTGGTACTATGTATTATGTTTTTAGGTTTTTGATTTGTTTTTGTTCATGGGTTATTTTTGCAGGTTGGCGTCTATTCTGTAATAGTCTGAGAATTGAGGTGATTTTATTCTAGCTTAATCTTATTTTGATTATTGGTTATTTATTTTTTTAAGTTCTTTTCTTTCTAAGAGGTGGAATAGAATAACCCGGTTGAAGCGTAATGATCATACGTTCGTTATCAATCGTCTTGAATCTTATCTTCCTTGCTTCATTCCTTTGAGGGACTGGGTCAATGTCCCGAAAGTAGCCGTCGTCCTTTTGTATAATGATGGGATCTTAGGAGTAGAAGTGGGCATGAATGGAGCTTAGATTCTAGGACTTTGTTGACTGAAGCTCTCTTTCTCCATCTAATCTTCATTTGCTGTCTCCCTACAAAATAATTTTACATATAAAAAAAGTAATAATTTTTGTGAATCTATTCCAAGTTGAAGGAAGAATCGATATTCAGTAATCAAACCATTCACTCCATAGTCTGATATATCTTTTGACGAACTGATTAAGCGGACGAGAATAAGGATACAGTCCCGTTATACATGTCAATATCAATACAGACAACAATTAAATCCTTGCTTATTTTGTTTCTAAAAACTAATGTGATAATATAAGACCCAGGATGCAGATGATCAAGATTGTATTCTCAAAATTCTGGAGTCCTTTCTTTTTTCTTTTTAAGTGCAATGTTAAATTTCTTCTGGGCTTAATTATAGGACTGATGTTGTGTCATTTATATACATTTGAATTACTATGGCGTTAAGGCCTTGGTTTTAGGTTAGACTACAACGTATCTTGCCTTCATATATGTTAATTAGGTAATAATAAATGGTTTATTCATTGTTATCTATCCTGCACCGATGATCTTGACTTCCTTTTTTCTTCTTTGTTTGGCTTATTTTCTGTTTAGTTGAAGAAGAGCGAAGTAAACAACTGTTGCACCCAGGGAAGAGAAAAAGCATTGCATTGTTCCCCTAAGAACAATTGACAATCTTACTTAGGGTATTGTGATCAAGTATCTTTATCAGATTCTGCTTATACTGCTGCTTACTGAGCATGAAAGAGAACTTGGTGAAACAAATGAAAAGAGTTAAAAACTGCAACAAATTTGCAAGAGCTTCTGGATAGTATTGCAGAAGTTATCTATTCTTTTACTGTTTGTTCTGCTTGAGGTTATTGATGATATTTTATTACCAAAGCAAGTTTTCAATGCATAGTCTATCGGCATATAAAACATAAAAATGTTGACTGCTTAACTTTGTGGGGGTATACCAATGATGTCACATTGCAGACAGATGGACAGAGGTGGTTATCTTAGACAAATGATATAATTAGTAGCCCAGTAGTATTTCTATGGTACTGCAAAGGTTGATGCAGTCAAAGTAAGATAATTCGCCCAGTAGTATTTCTATGGTACTGCAAAGGTTGATGCAGTCAAAGTAAGATAATTATATCCCTAGATATTTCCGTCGACTTTATCTTATCGAGTTTTGTGAGTCTGATTTTGTACGATCTATTTCAACTTTGTGGGGTTGGCATATTATTTTTTTCCATGGTTTATAACAATGATTTTGTTAGCATCAATGATTCTGACATCTTTGTCGTGGTGAATGAGTTCAATTCTACCATAAAATTATGGGTATTGGTAGTTGAGTTGCTAGCATCGTCTCTGTATATGATAACAATGGATGCTACCTATATTTGGCATCTTTGCTTAATGGGAAAATCGCTCACTGGCCTGATTATAGAACATGTCCAAGACTACCATCAGGTTAGTGGCATCAGTCTAATATAAATACCTATAATCCCACAAACAATTCTGAAGCACGATAAGGGTTACGGTTTTGTTAGCGGCTGAAGGGTTTTTGTGTATGATATCAATGCGTAACATAGGTTTCACTAAGGAGCTAGAGGATGGCTGCAGAGATGATGATGGAGGTTTAGAAAGGGAGACAAAAGCAAACTTAAGACCATAATGTTGAGGTTAAATGTGTATAAAGCAGGGTGTCAGGTACATTCTCTTCTTGCTGTCTTAGCTCAAATGGCAGAGCACATGGATTTAACCATGTAGTTGTGGGTTCGACTCCCACAGATGGCGTAGTTATTTGAGTAAACCAGAACTTTACATGCTTCAGATACCAATATATAGTGCGGCATAGGTGTACATGTAAAAAACCTTTTATCTCTATACATTGTTTTCTATCAATCAGATACTAATGCTGTTTTCTCAGCACTTTCCTTTAGAGGAGAATATGTTGATAGTCGGACATCATTTAATCGTTACAGTACTCCGAGTTGATTCTTTTTTACCCATTTTCTCTATTGTAGAACAATCTGATGCAATGACAGACTTCTTTTTGGGGATATTTAATCACATCTCTGTTTTGTAAGATAAGAAGCTTGAAGAGCGAGATGTTTTGTGACATTATGGTAATTGGACCATGAATGTTGAGGAGGCGTGATAATGGGGATTCTGTTACTTTTGACTGCTATACCCATTAGGTGTTTCACTTTCTTATGAGATAAGATGAAATTGGAAATCTCTGAGTATTTAGACATGAAATGAGAACTGAGAGCAGAACTTACCCATGCTCGGATGATGTTGAAAGGCGTGAGAAAGATGGCGACGTAAGGAAAAGGTTGGATTTGATAAATTCTGACGGTTTCCCAGTGAAAGATGGAGGGATCAGGATTCAGGGGTTAATCTGTTGATGAGCTATGTGGTGATTGTTCTAAAAGAAAAATTTATGGTTCTCCTTCCTCAAGTAGTCAAGTTCGCTTACACACTTGCATAAGAACCTATCTTTTTGTCAGTATCAAACACGAAATGCTACATTATATATTCTGAAACATGAATGATAGGCTTTTTATTTACTAAAGTTTAGTGTTAATTTGATACCTTGCTAAAACTAAAACATTTTTAGCAAGGGGTTAAAAATGTAACATGTACAGCATTTCATATTGATACTAGGATAACATTGTTGCTTTTACTAGAATTCTGATAAATTATCATGTAACAATAAGATATGAAGAGCTTTCTACGTGAAATTATCTTGGGAGTGCATCATAAGAATGAGCAATGGAATTCCTATTCAAGAGGAGTGTACACTTTCCCTTGCACTATGTACGTCCTGCTATTTCCATAGGTTAGCTGAGTTGGAAACTTGGTATGAAACAACTGGATAATTCTATAAGAGAGCATATTAAATCTTGATCGACTCTCGAATAGTTTGACAATTTCCATATTTCGGATAGGAAACCATTTTACCATTCTAAGAGCTAAAAACTTTTTTTAGAGTCATTAGTAAATGCTTGGGAATCAACCGAACAAAATTGTCTATACTATCTCATGAAAATCCAAGATACACTGGCAGCGTTTTTTTCTTTTCTTTTCTGATCGTTCAAAATGAATTGTATTAAGATGCACACAAGCCGTGGGCGGGCGAATACAACTTAAAGAGAGCTCAACAACCCTGTCTAAAGTGCACACACAAGAAGAAACAAAAAGAGAAGACATCAAGAAAATGCAACTCGATGTATCTTACAAAAAAATTTGTCAAATGTAACTTGTGAACCAAAACAGGAGCGCTATACCATAAAAACAAATTATCAAATGTAACTGACAACGGATTGTTATGTTGGTGTGATGGGACGAAACCCAGGAAAGAAAGTAAGCCATATCATGCCATCATGCATATAATTAAGATATATTAAGATTAATGGCAACCACATGTTTAAATTAACACCTAGACGTCTTCCGGACAATGAGTGTGAATCCCAGTTGGGTGGAGATTAAAGACGAGTTCATGCCACAACAATATGCTTCTGATCGTCCTACATGCCCTTGAGTTAAAAAAAGGACCATTTAGTGGCAGAAATCAGAAAAAAATGTTTGGCAAAGCGGTTACACACGTGTGTTTACGATTGAAATTCAAAAACGCGGCCAGATGATCTCGAAAAAAATCGAACAATGAGCCAGTTGAACATTTTGAACCAAGCGAATTTTCACATGAAAAAACTGGCCCAGTTTTGTTTCAAACTGTTAGGAAATGTATGGTACATCATACATGGTCCATGTAATAAGGATTCTATCTATATGCATGAAAAATGTAAAATGTAATAAAGGTTATCCAAAGAAACACCTTAACGGTCCAAGCATGGATGAAGGTGGGTATCAAATTTATTGTCGGCATAATGATGAGAATGAGATAATTGTTCACGGTGAATACATAGTGTGCAATAAAAATGTTTTTCCATGCAACCCATAATTTTCTAAAGTATTTATTGGACGCATTGATGTTGAAATTGGTGGGGTAAGTAAGGGTCTTTAAATAAATATATCTGAAAAGGTCATGACGATGTACGATGTGACGTTGGTTTTCAGTAAATGTGACGAGGCACAATAGTACATCAATGCAAGATATATTGGACCACTAGAGGCTGCATGATGTTTATATGATCCTTCGCTACACACCAACAAGATCCTAACGTTGTTCGATTAGCTATCCATCTTCTCGGAGAACAAAGAATTGTGTATGATGTGAGTAAGTCAATGAAGAAAGTTAAAAAAGTTTTAGAAGACTATAAGTCAACATTGATGGTGTACTCTGAATATTAACCTTACTTACAAAGCATATCCTCATCAAGAATCTCTGTAGCATTTTGTGTGGACAAGAAAAATAATTGAAAAATAAGACGATGGGTTTTGCGATTGCAAGGATGTATTTTATCAGTCATAATGTCGGTGATTTGTACAATATAAACTACGTGTGAGATAAAACATCCATAAGACAACTAATGAAAAAGTACTTGATTAGTGATTATATCTCCTTGATGAACATCTACACGAATTTGGCAAGTTTCTTGACGATTTCTAATTATGCCGAAACCAATATAAAATTGGAATAATGTAGCTGGTATATTCAGGAGTATCTGTTGCTGCAACTTGAAGTATGAGATTCTGAATTAAATGAATATTTTGAACTTTTCCCAGGTTCATCATGGTTACCAAACTATTTCCGTCGTTTTTACTGTGGAGACACAATAACTTTTGCCAGAGTAGTTGGATACCAACCTCAAAAGAAAGTAATTGGTTTCATGCGGGTATGTAATGCGATTTTCCTCTCTCTAAATGGTAGTGCTAAACATTAGTCGCAAGTTTGCGCCTAGCTAAATACATGTTTCTCACTGCTGATTCTTCTTTAATTGTTTTGATTCTTTTCTTGAGAGGTCGTTGTGCCGCATATTATACGTTCAAGGCTCTTAAGAAATAATTGAAACCAGTGTTCGTGGAAATGATCAAAAGAATCCACGTGCTAAATTTCTGAGACATATTAAACTAATTATGTAGGACGAAGTTCTATTGCATCATAGACTTTGCGTCGAAGGAGTTGATTAAACAATTTGTAATTATGGGATCCTAAAAGACCATTTCGTGTAGTTACATTTATTATGGGCAGAGATTTTTTAGGAAAAAATTGCCTGATATCTGTGGATGTTATTGGAGAAGAAATCGTTGAAGCATGTCCGAATATCATTGCTTTGGAAAGACATCATTGTGTTGACTCTTAATCAATGTATGTGCCTAGATAGGCGAGAGTGGGAAAATGTATCTTTTGCAAAATTATGGATAGAGATACAAATATGGATAATATTATGTTTACCATTTTGTTTCATATTTACACATGCCATAATATTTTGAATATTCATATTCTGGATATTATAGGTTGGTGATAATTTGAAGGAAGTTATTGATCTTTCCGTGTCAATGGGTAGGTGTTATAACATGCCTAAATTAATAATCTTTCATTTATCCCTAAATTACTAAACATAAGAGAGCATTCCAAATATGTTTTATTGAGCCGATAATACTGTCAACACGCAATGAAAATGTACACAAGATTAATATATCTGCTATGGAAAACATGTCTGCAAATATATATACATTGACTTGAAAATGTACACAAGATTACCCACAACATCCATACTTTGATGGACATGAAAATGTACCTAGATGCACATAAAAGGTTGAGTCCCGTTATAGGATGGGTTAGAAAATATAAGTTGTTGTCAAAGAGTGACTTAAAACTTAATAACGAGTTAATAATATGGAAAATACAAACATGCTAAAAGAAACGACTGAATGAGTATTCTAAATAGTTACAACATATAAAGGCTTCTACTAAAGCAAGTCATGGGAAGCTGGTTATGTTGAATTCTGAAATTAGAGATATATCAAAAGCATAATTCAGGATTAGAAGTCGAAGGCTTACCATCCTAAAAATAGGGATCAAAATGCTGAAGCAAAGCGTAACATGTTATAACTAATATGAAACTTAACGAAAAACAAATATTTTTTTAGGATACCACAGAATGTCTAGAGACATACTCACATCCAAATGATTATGCAAAGTTGTAAGAACGTAAAGTTATTTGTACAAGGACAAAGTTGATTATTAACCAGAAATATATCAGTAGAGGTTGCATATAGGAAAAAAAATCAAGGTTAGAACCAATATTTAGGTTGGGGAATAAACTTTACAAACGAATAAACTTGGTATTATCTCGACTACACGAAATATCGTGGAGATACGTCATATGCTCTACGTATATCCGGAAAAACCGCTAAGCCAAAAAATTATATATCTTCACGTAAAAATAAAATTGATTTTCCAACGATCTTGGATAGAATGGACCAGAAATTAACTAATCTATTTGGAGTTCTTTAAATGTAGAATTATTTATTTTAAGCTGAACATCAGAGTAACAGTTGAGCGTATTATGTGGATAGTTTACCCATGTGATCTACAATATTTATGGCATAACTACATCTTATTCTTTGAACTCGACGATAATTTATTGTTTGATGTTACTTCCTTTTTATGTTTCATACAATAATAATATGGATATAACAAAATTGAAGAAGCCCTAACAAAAGGTGCCAAAATCTTAGAAGAAAGTTCGATACAATCAAAACTGAGAAAGATGTAACTATGACACACTTTCAGAATTTCCACTTTAGATGGTGAATAGAGACCAGTTCCAGGAAATTTGAGACTACACCTTAAAAATATATAACGGGTAATTGCACCATAATTATATCGAGATAAAAATTTGGCATGTATTTTGATAGACACATTTTTGTGTCTAATTTGTCCTCAATGTCCGTATTGTTGGAACTCTATTTTTGTACTAATATTGTGCTTTTATGTATTTTTAGGAAATAAACATTTTTGGAAAGATCTGCTCGAAAAATTATGCGGGGCATCCCCGGAGGACATTTGTTATTCGGACTCTCATTTTGGTTAAGGGGCAACCCAATTACTAAGGGGCACCTCAGTTGGGCATTTGCTGTTTACACTCCACAGACAATTAGGGGCACTTCATCTCTTTAAATTCAAAAACTTTTTTTTGGCGAGAAATGAAGTTCTCAACTGTTAGAGTTTCAATCAACAAAATGAAGGTGTTTTAGAGAGATTCAATCGCTCAAACTTGATAAGAAGATGTGATATGGCATGAGGAACACATTATGGGCAGTGGGTTCGATCAGAAGTGGCTGGAAAATGCGTGATGATCCTTGAGCCCAAAACAGAGCACGTGCACTGTAACACGAGCAAAAATGGAGTTCTTGTGTGCATGGAAGAGTCCTACTAGCGTTGGAAGAGTGTTGAGGCGTGGAGAAGACATTTGGGAGCGTGCAGGATCAAAGTTAACGCGTGCATGGGATTAAAAATGGAAATTTTTGTTATTATTGGCAGCCGAGAGTATTTGGATTAAATGGAGAATATATGCAATCAATGGTCGGATTTTTGGCTCCAATTCACTATAAATACGAGGCAAAAAAGTTTGGGAAAGGCTAGCAAGTTTAGAGAGAATTGGGAGAGGTTTAGAGCACTACATAGCAAGAAAATTGAAGTTGCAGAGATTCTGGTTCTGCTGCTGCTGCTGCTCGAGGAGGAAGAAGAAGAGGAAGAACAGACTACCAAAGGTAGTCGTTTACCAACAAAGACAACGACTGTCGTTCGTGGGTCATAGTTTTTCAACGACAACAACACTTTATCTCTATCGTTGATTCTGGACGCCTTCTGTGGGTCGCAAAATCCTGTTTTATATCATTTTCTTGTCTTTCTCTTCATTGTAAAACACTTTTGAGCATCAATGAAATATTTTGAGAGGTTTTCCAACATGATGAGCGGCTAAAATACCTGGTGACTGAGGCGACGGAGGAGCTATTCACTCATGTTTGATTGGTAAATTCTTTTTATAATTTCTTAATTATTTATTTTATTTAATTCACTTGGATCAATAAAAAAAAAGAGATAAAAATGGGTTTCTTAATTAGTTGTGAATCAGTTTGATGTTTTATGCTTAGAATTAATTCTTTGATAAATCATGCTTAAGGATTACAATTTAATATTTGGATACCTTATAGATTAATAAGTGTTTAATGGAAAAAGAGCTAGATAATAATTATGAAATATTTTTGTAACCAATCAACTTGAAGTAATAGTGAATCCGGAGCCTTTGTCCATTTTAAATCTTGACATCACTCTTTGAAAATTAATTTGCTTTATTTTTATTAAATCTAAAAATTATTTCCTTCATATCTGAAACGAATCTTTTTACCACTATCACTACAACAACTTTTGAAAAATCATAAAATTTTTGGCGCCGCCGACGCGGATTTGTGTTTAGGTAGCATTTTTAGATTTTTTTATTATTATTTTGATTTGTTCCTTTTTACGTTTCTTTGGGTGTGTCTTTGATTTGCAGGTTTGAAGTTGGATACTAAGGACTTGGAACAAAGCTTAAAGCTAAAAGAAAAGAAAAAAAGAAGACAAATAAATTTTTTTAGGATTTAGTTTTATTATTTTTTTTAATTTTTAATTTTTAAATTTTTTTTATAATTGTATTAGGAAATTTTTGTAATATTTTTGCACTTTACTTTGGACTTGGACTGTGACGTTGGACATTTTTAAGTTATTTTTACCCTACGGAAGGGTACCTTAAATACAAACTGTGTGCAGGGAAGGACGACGATTACGATATCGTCTCGGCACCTCGGGTTCGTACATGACATAGGAGTCGTGGTGCGAGTCGACTTCAACGGTTCATCTCCCGTCTGGTACGGGAGGTAAGTCAATCGAAACACTCGCGAATCTCCTGTAAGCGAGTTACTGTATTCCTTAAGGTGATTCATTGATTGAGGACGAATTTGGACTGTTTTTAAATTCCTAGTAAAGGGCAAGGCCTGGCCAATACAAGATAAGGGTTCGGATTTCATCACCGTTCCCTTCTTGCCCGCCTTAGGAAAACGAAACCAAACGCGAACCTAAGCTTTAAAATTTGGAATAGAATGAGACCTATAGGGTAACGAGCTTAGTAGGAAAGTCGTTCGAAAAATATTGGTTACTCTTTTAGCATACTTCGAAGTTCATGATGGTCTCTGTGAGTTGAATGCGTTACTGCGCCGCCTTGTGATAGCGGTGAGGCCTTGGGTATCAAAGCTCCACTGAGCTTCCCTCGCCTCAATTCAACTTACTTTGACTCGGATTGACTCCAGAGGGGTTTGCTTAAATTGTAACGAATTCCCTTTCGAAGGATTAGAAGCTGGTCTAGAAAAAATCTAAGTGGAGCCATCATGCTTTTTGTTTGCTAGAATTCAGTAGGTTTGCTGTGGTGGAGTCAGCCTTGTTTGTGTTTGCATAGAACTTCCCTTCCCTTTTAGGGCTTTTCTTTTTAGTTTTGTTTTTCTAGTGTATGCCCGAGGTAGAACGGGCTTGGAAAAGAAACACTCTAGGTCGTCTGATTAGTGATAAACCTAGTAGTTCTTTTTGTGAAGGCGGGGAGCTCGAAGACTCTTCTTTAGAGAGCCCCGTTTTTGGAAACTTCAGTTTTGAGAATCTGCGTCTTTATGAAGAAAGTTCTCATAGTCCTTTGGTAGTGCCAGAAATGGCAACTTTAAAAGCTTTATTGAACCCAACTAGGACCTCTCGTCCGTCTTGTATCAAGTTAGCTGAAACCGAGGCAAATTATGAACTCAAACCTGGGACTTTACAGATGCTCCCAACCTTTTTAGGAAAATAGAATGAGAACCCCTATTTTCATGTTAGGGAATTTGAGGAAGTATGTAGTACTCTGAAAATTAAAAACCTTAGTGATGATGCACTGAAACTTAGGTTATTCCCCTTTTCCTTAAAAGATAAAGCCAAATCTTGGCTGTATAGTTTGGATTCTGAGTCAATTGAAACCTATGAACAACTTACATCTGCCTTTATACATAAGTTTTTCCCAAGGCACAAAACATCGTCTATTAGGACACAAATTTGTACTTTTTCTCAACAAGAGGGAGAATCTTTATATAGGTATTTAGAAAGGTTCAATGACTTAATTTCTCAATGTCCTCATCATGGTTTAGAGAAGGTTAGGTTAGTTCAGATCCTCTACGAGGGTTTAGACTATTCAACAACGACCATGGTTGAGTCCTTATGCACAGGTGGGTTTGAGAATAAAACTGTTGATGAGGCAATGACATTTTTGAATGAAATCGCCAATAAGACCCAACAATGGGAAAATAATAGGGAACCCCAGAAAACAATTCTTCTAAGTAGAGGAAATGTCAATAGGGTAGAAGGATCCTATGAGTCAGATGCTAAAATAGCAGCCATAGCCAAAAGGTTAGAAGCGTTGGAATTAGGTCATTCTAGTGGTACTAGTGGTAGAATAGAGCCTTTTTGGGAAGACCATACTGTTGAAGAGCAAGCCAATGCTCTTTATAACAACACTAGATTCGATAACCGTCAGAAGTTTGACC
The DNA here is from genome assembly GCF_003573695.1 of Papaver somniferum. Taxonomy (NCBI): domain Eukaryota; kingdom Viridiplantae; phylum Streptophyta; class Magnoliopsida; order Ranunculales; family Papaveraceae; genus Papaver; species Papaver somniferum. Next base: position 58,101,116 of record NC_039362.1, read on the forward strand.
CTTATTCAGAAACCTATAACCCTGGCTGGAGAAACCATCCCAACCTTTCTTGGTCTAAGGGACAGAATCAAGGTCAGTCTAGTAACTCTCAAGCTCCCCCAGGTTTTGGCTATCCTAAGAATCCTTCAGCCCCGGCACAGTTTCAGAACCCTTTGGATAAGAAGATTATGAGTTTAAAAGAGTCTCTTGCTTTGTTAACTCGTAACACTATGCAGTTTCAGCAATCTGTTGCTCAAGGTATAGAAGAAAATAAGAGAATAGGTCAAGCTAACTCTCAGGCTATTTCCGAGTTGAAAACCCAGGTTAGTCATATAAATGAGTCTTTGAGGGAAAAAGGTAAGTTTCCTAGTCAAACTCAACCCAATCCTAAAGCAGAGAAACCGTACAATCATGTGAACTCTATTACAACCCTTAGGAGTGGAAAGAAAGTTGACAATAAGGTTGCCATGCCTGATAGTGAACATGCTGTAGTTCACCCTTATGAGCCAGAAAATGAGGAGACTGATAGAGTCTCCAAAGAGACCAATGAGGGTCCTGATGAGCCCGGCTTTGTTCCCAGAGCCCCGTTCCCCCAGCTGCTAGTTCCGACTAAGAGGGAGTCCAACTTTAATGATATAATGGAGGTTTTTAAGCAGGTTAATATCAACCTTCCATTATTAGATGCAATTAGGCAGATTCCCTCTTATGCCAAGTTCCTTAAGGACTTATGTACGCGAAAGCGTAAGCTCAATGTCCAGAAGAAAGCCTTCATAGCTAGTCATGTGTTCTATTATTCAGAATACCACTACTCCTAAGTATAAAGACCCAGGGTCCCCTACCATTGCTTGTACAATAGGTAAGTACCGTGTTGAGAAAGCGTTGCTTGACTTAGGAGACAGTGTGAACTTACTGCCATACCATGTGTACCTTAAGATAGGACTTGGTGAGATGAAACCTACACAGTTGACACTTCAGTTAGCTGATAGGTCCGTTAAAATTCCTCGTGGTGTGATCGAGGATGTTCTCATAGAGGTCGACAAGTTTATATATCCGGTGGATTTTGTTATCCTAGATACCCAACCTATCCCTGACCCAGAGAACCAAATACCAGTGATTTTAGGTCGCCCGTTTTTAGCTACATCCAATGCGATCATTAACTGTCGAAATGGTATTATGAATTTGTCTTTTGATAATATGACTATTGAGCTGAACATTTTTAATATTAGTAAGCTACCCTCTGAGATAGATGACACGTGCATTGAAGAGGTCAACATGATAGGAACCTTAGTTCCGAAGTCTGTACCAAACACCGAATCAGAAGATCCATTAGAGAGTTGTCTAGCCCGTTTTAGCATGGATTTCGACGATGATAGCAACATTGAACAAGTAAATGCTCTGTTGGATTTTATTCCTATGTTAGATACCGATAGATGGAAATCTAGGTTTGAACCATTACTAGCTACCGAATCTACCTTAAGCCCTTATTTCGAAGAGCCTAAAGATCCTCCTAAGTTGGACCCCAATTATGCATTTGTAGGCCCATCTGAGATTTTGCCTATAACTTCCGATTTGGATAGTGATCATGAGATTAGGCACTACCCGTGCTTCAACACAATAAGGAAACTCTAGGGATGACCATAGAGGATATGAAACATATGTCCTATAGCTAGTATACCTCAAAAGAATTTAGAGGATGAACCACCTGATTATAACTCAGAGAAAGCAATTGACCTTTTTCAGGAACCGGATAGTCTAGAAATTGGGAATATTGTGACTAATTTATCTAGAGACACCCAAAACTCTAAGTTTGGGGGTAGTGAACTAGAAGAAGCTCTAGAGTATTTTAAATACTCTCCGGATCCAGAAATTCAAGCCATAGTTAAAGGTCTTACGGAGAATAGTGATTACCCTAAATTTGGGGGTAGAGATTGTCAATTATCCCCAGTAGAAGTCCCTAACTTGGGACTCAAGCCTAGTGCATCTGAGGTATCGCTTGAGTCTATTCAGACTCCACAACCTGATCCGCCTGATACTGTTCAGGAGGAAATCCATATATTAGAAACCCGTTTTTCGGATGAATCTATTTTTCAAGAAACTCTTATGAAGCCCAACTGGAGGCTCTGGATAGATCCGGTTGTCTTGCAAGAAACCTTAGATGAGGATGTGCTCCTTCTGTTCATTTTTCTGAACCAGTGCAGTTGTCTCATATTGGTGTTAGCTCTATTTGGTATTATGGACCCACAACTTTTTCGGCTATTGGTATATGACTTTGGAAGGTGAAGATCCTTTTTGAGGTATTTGATGTCTGGCTGAAGACTTTAAGCTTAGCACTTCTTGGGAGGTAACCCAATCTCACGCAACACGGTAATATCTTTCCTAAACCCTTTTTGCTTCAAGTGGTAACAATGTCTCCTCGTTCATGCTGTTAATTTTATCATTGGAAACATTGAGGACAATGTTAGATTTAAGTTTGGGGGTATGGGAAAATATTTTAGTTGCAATAAATAAACTCCAGAGCCTATAAATTTATGCGTATTCAGGATGGCACTAACTAATCTAAGCGGATGGAGGCATCTTGGTTGTAGGAGTTGAGGAACCAATCTGATTAGATGGAAACATCTATAGAGTCTATTCATAAAAGCACAGAGCTCAGGTGTTAGAAATAACATGATAGTTGCACCATATCTGGTTGAGTCCTTTTCATTTCTTTTTTATTTTATTTTTTCATTTTAAACTATGTTTCTCTAAGTGATTAGGTGGGGCACACGATTCAAGTTGTTACCACTGCTAGGGTGAATTAGAGTGACTGAGTTACTAAAAAAAAAAAAAAAAAAGACCGGACCAGTTAGACCAATCAGAATAAGTATTAACACTTGGATAGCAATATGCGTGTGTTCTCCCTGTTTCCGTCGCCTAAGCAAGCGTGGAATGCAGGACCCGTGGGAAATATCGTGTAATCTGCTGACAAGAAGCATGCGCTTGGATCAAAAAGATCTATTCACGCCGTTAAGTTAAAAAAAATGGTTATTGTTCTGTGTAGTCAACTGCTTGTTCCCTGTATTTGCCAGTTTGTTGATCTAGATTTAAGTTATTGACCACTGATTCCCTTGTATATGCCAGTTGTGTTGATATTAGTTAGACTGGTATCTCAGTCCATTAGGATAGGTTCATTCTGGCAGTGGCCTTCAGACAGATATGTGAAACATCGATCATTTGGTTAACATCAAAACCATCTACATTTTTATATTTCCATCTCCTTTTTCTATCCATATGATTAGTTTGACTCCGTATATGATGTCCATAGTGCAACTATCTGAGTAGAGCTCTGTCACTTTATATGAATTTTAGTATGCTTGAGTGTAAACTCGTGTACAACAATTGGAATTTCGCCTCAGGGTACTTCCTCCTGTAGTCAGTGATTGTAAGCCAACCAAGGAGATTCTTTAGTGCCTTCCAAGGTTCATTGTAGATAGCTAGGGTCCGGAGTAAAGGTTTCGTGGGTACACCTCTGGTAAACCCTCCGGAGACAACACTCCGCCACTAGGGCCACCTAGTGGTTTAACGACTTGCTGCACGTGCTAAGTGTAGTCATTTTACTTTCTAGATTAGATTTGCTCGAGGACTAGCAAATAATAAGTTTGGGGGTATTTGATAGACACATTTTTGTGTCTAATTTGTCCTCAATGTCCGTATTGTTGGAACTCTATTTTTGTACTAATATTGTGTTTTTATGTATTTTTAGGAAATAAACATTTTTGGAAAGATCTGCTCGAAAAATTATGTGGGGCATCCCCGGAGGACATTTGTTATTCAGACTCTCATTTTGGTTAAGGGGCAACCCAATTACTAAGGGGCACCTCAGTTGGGCATTTGCTATTTACACTCCACAGACGATTAGGGGCACTTCATCTCTTTAAATTCAAAAACTTTTTTTTGGCGGGAAATGAAGTTCTCAACTGTTAGAGTTTCAATCAACAAAATGAAGGTGTTTTAGGGAGATTCAATCGCTCAAACTTGGTAGGAAGATGTGATCTGGCATGAGGAACACATTATGGGCAGTGGGTTCAATCAGAAGTGGCTGGAAAACGCGTGATGATCCTTGAGCCCAAAACAGAGCACGTGCACTGTAACACGAGCAAAAATGGAGTTCTTGTGTGCATGGAAGAGTCCTACTAGCGTTGGAAGAGTGTTGAGGCGTGGAGAAGACATTTGGGAGCGTGCAGGATCAAAGTTAACGCGTGCATGGGATTAAAAATGGAAATTTTTGTTATTATTGGCAGCCGAGAATATTTGGATTAAATGGAGAATATATGCAATCAATGGTCGGATTTTTGGCTCCAATTCACTATAAATACGAGGCAAAACAGTTTGGGAAAGGCTAGCAAGTTTAGAGAGAATTGGGAGAGGTTTAGAGCACTACAGAGCAAGAAAATTGAAGTTGCAGAGATTCTGGTTCTGCTGCTGCTGCTGCTCGAGGAGGAAGAAGAAGAGGAAGAACAGACTACCAAAGGCAGTCGTTTACCAACAAAGACAACGACTGTCGTTCGTGGGTCATAGTTTTTCAACGACAACAACACTTTATCTCTATCGTTGATTCTGGACGCCTTCTGTGGGTCGCAAAATCCTGTTTTATATCATTTTCTTGTCTTTCTCTTCATTGTAAAACACTTTTGAGCATCAATGAAATATTTTGAGAGGTTTTCCAACATGATGAGCGGCTAAAATACCTGGTGACTGAGGCGACGGAGGAGCTATTCACTCATGTTTGATTGGTAAATTCTTTTTATAATTTCTTAATTATTTATTTTATTTAATTCACTTGGATCAATAAAAAAAAAGAGATAAAAATGGTTTTCTTAATTAGTTGTGAATCAGTTTGATGTTTTATGCTTAGAATTAATTCTTTGATAAATCATGCTTAAGGATTACAATTTAATATTTGGACACCTTATAGATTAATAAGTGATTTAATGGAAAAAGAGCTAGATAATAATTATGAAATATTTCTGTAACCAATCAACTTGAAGTAATAGTGAATTAGTCCATTTCAAATCTTGACATCACTCTTTGAAAATTAATTTTCTTTATTTTTATTAAATCTAAAAATTATTTCCTTCATAAATCTGAAACGAATCTTTTTACCACTATCACTACAACAACTTTTGAAAAATCATCATATTGTTTATTTTTATATAGCTTAAAAGAAATAACAAAATTCATATTGTTGCAGATGCGAGAGAAAAAATGTTTCTGGATCGAAAAAAAATAACTGAAATGCTAGAAATGGGTGTGAAACCTAAAGTCAAAATATTGTGATACAAGATGTAAGTGGCGATCAAGAAAAAAAAATCCTACGCGGTTATTTAGCCAATCAAACCACACATGAAATCAAGGATCATGGATCATACGAGGATATGATAATTGCAACCTTAACAAGGGTTGTTGAAATGAAAGATAATTGAGTTTTAGAAATATAAGATATACATTTTGTAAATTAGAAAGACATGTTGTTTAATGGAATGACGCATTCCATGAGTAACATATCATATTTCAACTGAAATAAGAAGGCATAGAGAAAAAAACAATATAAGTTGAACGTGTATGCAACAAAAATGTGCATAACCCCAAACTACTCGAAATAATAATGGAATACATATGCATTAAAAACGAGAAAAAAACGTACAAAGCCATAATTGATGAATTTATTTCACCATCATAACTTTACAAAAGAGGTAACAATAAACAACAACATGGAGTTGGTAATCAGATGATACAATATTTAGATTAATTAATTATTAAGGATTTTTATTTCATTCACGGTAATGTTTATGATAATTTGTGGTCATTATCAAACTATCTATTACTCTTTAATACATTTTTTACTAAATTCTCGCATTGTAAAACTTTAATTCAATATAATATAACCACAACATATTACTCCGATAAAAATTGTTGCATTGTAGAATGGACAATACCTTCTTATTAAGAAAATTTAAACTCATGAATTTACAATTTAAACCACAAATTATGGGTCGTGATAGATTCGATAAGGCACTGTGAATGTAACTTCATCGTATTTTTATATTTAGGAAAACCAATTCGTTAAATTTTACAATTTTTATGTCACAGGTATAACAAATCTCATTTGAAAAACTCATGCATCACCCTGTTTGTTCAATTGAGTCAAAGTAACGTGGCTTAGCATTGATCGAGGCATGGACAATTGATTCTCATTGACAACCAAAAACATAATATACAATGACTGTCTTTGAGCGTATAAATGTCATTACATTTTGATTGTCAGTTTACTTTACCATAATCAAGTATTTTACTTAGCCCCTATATACCGAGCATTTACCTAGCAGTGAAGAAATTATAATTAAAGATCAAGTAAACATTTGAAATATATTAAATTAAAAAGCTTATGTTGGATAACCAGAAACATGTATCAAAATACCAAAACCAAAGGTTGGGAATGTAACAAGTGATATATTGAATATGGACCAAACTATTGTGTAAATATGAATTTAGGTATTATCCATTATTGAATTAACAAACCTTATATTAAATGACATGGATAAAAGGAAATATACCATGATGAAAGTTTGAGCCAGGGACATAGGTCGGGTGATGCATTGAGACGGAGAAAAAGGCAATCATCGCTTGACAACAAAGAAATTAAACTCTGTAAGGGATCAAGAGGTCATGGAAGGTAACATTGATACTGGTGCTGACAAAAAAAAAAATGCTTCTTGCATGATTCTCACGTGTCCTTAATCAAAAGCCCAAATATTCGATTCATGAAGATAAATAGGAAAACATATTGGAGTATCTAGATCAATAAAAAAACATCGAGAGTTGGGAACGTAACAAAAATAATTTTTCAAACATATATTTCAAACGAAAAACTGTATGAAAGATTATGCGAAAAACAAGAGTATGAGCAACTAAAATTTAAATAATATAAAATACTAAAGAAAAAAAGAATAGAGAATGGTATTACAGTAAGATGTTCGAGGATTATTTGAAAAATGAGAATTTCGTTAAAGATGAGGAAGACAACAGCCGTTTAACACTCAAGGAAATCAACAAAGATATGTTTGCATTTACAAGAAATCGGGATATAAAAACGGACTGTAAATAACGAGCACGCAACGGTCTTTTCGCTCAAAGTGAGTCTAAACATGAATTTTACAAATACATGGTATCCGCCCACAAAAATATGAAGAAGTTAAAATAAAAACAAATACAAACTGTGACAATTCAAACAACAAATATTATGAACCGACATAGAAAAATCTGAACTCGAGAGAGTAAACAACCACTTAAGAATAGTTGAATGCCAAGAAATTCATGGACGGATCAAAAACATACCCATTCACTTTTAGGAGTAATTTTGATGGATCTAAATTCTTTCATTATATTAGTCAATTTATATTTTTAGCAAGGTATGCTATGCCCCAACGACTCACACGTAGAGATATTGATAACACACATGGAGTTAATGGTATTTCATAACTTAACTCCAGTTTATTTTTGTCATCATCGTATGGTTCACCAGGTTTTTGGTTGAATCAAAAGGCACTAATAATTGCTTGAATAGCTCCAATATCTTTTGCATTATTCATGTAATTATTTACCTTTTTTTTATCGATAAAGAATTTGATGCTGACGAGTTTTGAACTCAGGTAACTGGTACCATCACCCAACGACTTTATTACTATACTAATATACTACAATGACATTAGAATCATTTACCTTATTATTATTTTGGTAATTTAAATCCGTATCTAGATCAGGACGTTTTATTTTTCATAATGAATTTTCTGGATTGCTTTATTTTAGACTTACTGCTTTCAGACCATGCTTAAGCTTGCATGTTCCAATTTGTTAGATAAAAGCTCCCAATAATCGTCTGTCTAAGTCATATTATACTTTGATTGTCATCTTTCACAGGTGACTTTTACATTTAATCTCTCATCACGATTTAATAACCTTGGAATCAACAAATGAAAAAGACACCAATGATTTTTTTTTATAGGAAATCACTGATCGCGAACCTAGATAACATAAACCGGACTATATAGGTGGGCATATCTAGATAACAAAAACATATCAGTGATACTTCAAGATATTTTCGCGGAGCTTACTAATCTGAAAACCCTATGTCGGATACCGAACACTACATGACGCCTATAACTAACTAGAGGTTGAGCCAGGGCCGTAAGGCCCCAGTGATACCTAGTCACTGTAATAAAAAAAAAGATGGTGTTTGACTCTGAGATTTGAGAGTCATCAGATGGTCAGAATCTATCAGGGAGTGTCATCCTGCGGTCGGAATCATCCGGATGGAGTTTTGACTTGGACGGTCAGGAAATTTCAGTAATGTTACGGAGTGGGATGTGGGCCAATAAATTTCGACCCAGAAGAAATTTGTTTCAACCCTAATATCGGTTGTTTCCCATCTAAATTCTTACTTTACTCACAGTTCTCTTACTTTTCTCTCAGTTCTCAGTTTCGATTGTTTCATCTTATTCACGCATGAGTTGATGTCAAAGAGGGGTTCATGGTTCTTTGCATGAAAGAAGTTGTTATAACCATCAATATTATTGGAGGAGCATTTATCGGGGCTTTCTTTTATAACCCTTTCTTTCACTAATATCAAATCAAGTTGGATTGCATGAAGCCATCAAATATCTTGATCTCTAAATTAGTTTGATGATATAATTTGAGAAATTGGTAATTGGGATTCTGAATTTTCTAGGTTAAAATCCTCAAATTGAAAAGGTATCGATCTCGAAATCCATTATTGAGTCATTCCTTTGTATATCTTATAATAAGATAGTGAGATTTCTGCAAATTATGATACTTTGGGAAGAGTTATTGTTTCAATTACGTTCAATTAGTATGCATTACCAGATTGCAATCTGTTTCACAAGAAATTCCCTTATTGTTGTGTTACAAGCCAGCATATAAGATATGTAAGATTGTTGCAATTTAGGATTTTAGGTTTGGGCAGAGTTAGGGTTTTCTGGATTTATCAATTTCTAGGGGTTCATCTTATCAAGCATATCTTCCAGTTTCTCACTTTACTGATGTTTCTATTTTTCTGCTGCTAATGTTCTTCTCCTCTCTCTCGCATAAACTCTAGATGTTTGAAAATCTGTTTTGGTTCATGCGGTTTGTGTGCTTACTGTTTGCCTGAGATTCAGGATCAAGGTTGTGCATAAAAAAGGAATTAGAAGGTAAACATGTTGAAACCCTAGAATTTTTGAATCTGTATTTATTCATAGCTTCTCCAATGGTGGTTGTGTGTGTTTTCTAGGTGGCAACACAAACAAGACATTCTCATACCAATATTTCCTTAAATTTAGGGGGAAATAATAATTCATCTCCAGTGGTGTTGTTTGTGATTTTTTATGGATTAAAAGTATTTTTTATTTTTAGAAATTTTTTGATTTTATTTGAGCTAAAAAGGATTATTTAATATATTTGAATTAATTTTAGGAAGCAAAATCTTACTAGGATAGCTTGACATTGTCAAGGTGAATGTCTAAAACTTGGCATTCACCTTGACAATGTCTAACAAATATTAAGCCATGTCATCTTCACATCGATTAAGAAGTTGGGGTTGGAGAATAATTTTAGGAAAAATGAATGTCTATCCTATGCGGACTTAGACATTTACCTTCACATACATTCCATTGGAGAAACTCTTATTTTTCCTCTTTTTTATTGATGTTGAAATTTTTTAATCAAAAAATACGGTGCAGAGGAAAGAAATTAGAAGGTAAACATGTTGAAACCCTAGAATTTTTGAATCTGTAATTGTTTATTTTTCCTCTTTTTGATTGATGTTGCTTGATTTTTGCAGGAAATTTAAGAGGAAAAGTTTAATTTTTTTGAACTACCTCTATGTGTTGAGTTACTGATGCCCCGTATTTAATTCTGTCTCTTCATATTGATCTCCAATTGATGTTGAATAACTCAGCAGTGGTCGATGTTTCCAGTAAATTTAGGAGGGACAGATTCGTGATGCATAGGAAAGCATGTGAAATGTGGAAACCCTACAAGTTTTAAATCTGTAAAAATAATTATCCACTTTTTGTTCGGCGTAGGCAGATTGACCCGACCTTTTGTTTTTATCTTCGTTACTCCTTTGTGCTTACTTATCAGACATTGCTAGCAAGGTACATCAATCCTCATTCTTATTCTTAAGAATTGCAATTGACTGGTAATAGAATTTTTTTTATAATGGTCATGGTTTGGTTATGAATTTTTTTTCTCTTTACGTGAAATCCATACGAAACAGGAAAATACCTTTTATTTACTAAGATTTAACTGTTTTGTTAGCATGTGTATATAAATATGAATGAATGATATACTGTTTAATATCTTGGAGCCACTGCAATTTTTAGTTCACGTATATTGTTGTATGTAATTGGAAATAGGAATGCCATAGTAGGAGATCACTAATTATGTGTTGTGTATTCCATTGAGCTTTATTACAAATATGAATTCACCGAAACTGGAAACATATCTAAGAGAAATAGAACAGTCAGAGAAGGAGAAATTGGGAATTCCATATGGTATATGAATGATGATTTACTTCTCTTGCTATGGCAGCTTATAAGAATTCATCAATTGTACTCTGTATTTTGGTTGGTTTCTCCTCCATCGCTTCATTTAACTATTTTCTATACACAAAGCGTTTTGTGGTGAAGGTGATCTTAGTGACAATATATGTCTTAGGATTAAAGCTATCCACATGTGTACAATGCGGCAAGTTAGCGGAAATAGTGCAAAGTTAGGCTATGATTACAGGCAGATACATGTAAATCCATATATCTCCAAGTTCATTGCCAGCTGATTAATATAGTGCCGAATTAGACTATAATTACATGCAAGTAGGGTGGGTGATGCTTTAAAAAGACCAGGGACGCACATATATTTTCATATGTTTTTTATTGTTGGATGCAGATCTGTATCAGATAAAATCCGTTTTCTCTTTCCACCTCTATTTTTTTTCTTCTTTTTTTCGATAGGGAAGACAGAGCGAAAGATGGTTCCCTCCTACCCTAACAATGGCAATTCTATGTGAAGATTAGACGTGGGAAAACATAGAATAAAGATTGTAGAGTTTATTTTATCTTTCTGAAATGTTTTTGACTTCTCTTTTGCTCATATATGCTTTGTTTAAATGGTTTATATGATGTTTTCCTTGGTTTCTGCACATCATCAAATATTCAATAAATTTATAGTATCATATTTAGTCTCATGTAATATATGTGCAGATTTGCATTCTTTCAATTTTTAAGAGTATGTTTAAAGATGACCAAATTGATTAAAGATGTGGAAGCTTGGCGTGAAGAACTGAGAAGCTGTTATAGAAGAGAGGGTCCAGGGGGTGCAGCAGTAGCAACAATAGTAATGTCCAGCAATCAAACTAATAAAGTTTGGCAAGTAGCACAGTTTTATAAGTTGCATTCCAAAATTTTGGTGGATCAAAGATGTGTAAGTTTCCCTAAACTGAGCACTTGAATCTTTTGTTTATATGCTTCTTCTACTTTATAGCAGTTTTGGGTTCTCTAAGAATGCGCCTTCACACTAATTATCCTTATTACTTCGATAACAACGTCTCTTATTGACCAAATTGAAGTTTTTTCCATTAATTTAAGTCAGTATAAACACTATTGAATAATCTGTTGGCACATTTTGTGTGCTAGATGATGCTTATAAAGTTAATATTATTCCTAATAGGAAGTCGAATTAACTCTGGGAAGCATCAACTGAGCATGGATGAGTAAGAATAATGAAGACTCCGAGGTCGAAATCACTTTTACAATGAATATTATTCCTAATAAAAACTCATCCCTCAAAATGTTTGAAGATGTGCTGACTACTCTATTTGCTCGACGCATATAAACTCATCCCTCAAAACGTTTACAGTGAATATCACTTATAAATAGATATATATTTTGTGCAATATATGGTGGCGTAGGATACTCTATTTCGATGAAGTAATTTCCATAAATGAATATATATTTTGGATAAGCACTTCGTACGCAAGATATTTTTGGGCAAGTTGGCTCTTCAGGCTATTAAACTTCTTAGATGTGTTTTTCCAAGTTAGTTTTGCTAACTTCTGTTGCTTAATGGAATTGAACCATAATAGTGTAAAACAATATTGTACCACTAATGTTAAATTTCAACCCAGAAGAAATTTGTTTCAACCCTAATATCGGTTGTTTCCCATCTAAAATCTTACTTTGCTCTCAGTTCTCAGTTTCGATTGTTTCATCTTATTCACCGCATGAGTTGATGTCAAAGAAGGGGTTCGTGGTTCTTTGCTTGAAAGAAGTTGTTATAACCATAAATATTATTGGAGGAGCATTTATCGGGGCTTTCTTTTATAACCCTTTCTTTCGCTGATATCAAATCAAGTTGGATTGCATGAAGCCATCAACTATCTTGATATCTAAATTAGTTTGATGATATAATTAGAGAAATTGGTAATTGGGATTCTGAATTTTCTAGGTTAAAATCCTCAAATTTAAAAGGTATCGATCTCGAAATCCATTAATGAGTCATTCTTTTGTATATCTTATAATAAGATAGTGAGATTTCTGCAATTTATGATATTAGGTTTGGGCAGAGTTATTGTTTCAATTACGTTCAATTAGTATGCATTACCAGATTGCAATCTGTTTCACAAGAAATTCCCTTATTGTTGTGTTACAAGCCAGCATATAAGATATGTAAGATTGTTGCAATTTAGGATTTTAGGTTTGGGCAGAGTTAGGGTTTTCTGGATTTATCAATTTCTAGGGGTTCATCTTATCAAGCATATCTTCCAGTTTCTCACTTTACTGATGTTTCTATTTTTCTGCTGCTAATGTTCTTCTCCTCTCTCTCGCATAAACTCTAGATGTTTGAAAATCTGTTTTGGTTCATGCGGTTTGTGTGCTTACTGTTTGCCTGAGATTCAGGATCAAGGTTGTGCATAAAAAAGGAATTAGAAGGTAAACATGTTGAAACCCTAGAATTTTTGAATCTGTATTTATTCATAGCTTCTCCAATGGTGGTTGTGTGTGTTTTCTAGGTGGCAACACAAACAAGACATTCTCATACCAATATTTCCTTAAATTTAGGGGGAAATAATAATTCATCTCCAGTGGTGTTGTTTGTGATTTTTTATGGATTAAAAGTATTTTTTATTTTTAGAAATTTTTTGATTTTATTTGAGCTAAAAAGGATTATTTAATATATTTGAATTAATTTTAGGAAGCAAAATCTTACTAGGATAGCTTGACATTGTCAAGGTGAATGTCTAAAACTTGGCATTCACCTTGACAATGTCTAACAAATATTAAGCCATGTCATCTTCACATCGATTAAGAAGTTGGGGTTGGAGAATAATTTTAGGAAAAATGAATGTCTATCCTATGCGGACTTAGACATTTACCTTCACATACATTCCATTGGAGAAACTCTTATTTTTCCTCTTTTTTATTGATGTTGAAATTTTTTAATCAAAAATACGGTGCAGAGATTAGAAGGCAAACATGTTAAAACCCTAGAATTTTTGAATCTGTATTTGTTTATTTTTCCTCTTTTTGATTGATGTTTCTTGATGTTTGCAGGAAACTTAAGAGGAAAAGTTTAATTTTTTTGAACTACCTCTTTGTGTTGAGTTACTGATGCCCCGTATTTAATTTTGTCTCTTCATATTGATTTCCAATTGATGTTGAATAACTCAACAATGGTCGATGTTTCCAGTAAGTTTAGGAGGGACAGATTCGTGATGCATAGGAAAGCATGTGAAATGTGGAAACCCTACAAGTTTTAAATCTGTAAAAAAAAAATTATCCACTTTTTGTTCGGCGTAGGCAGATTGACCCGACTTTTTGTTTTTATCTTCCTTACTCCTTGGTGCTTACTTATCAAACATCGCTAGCAAGGTACATCAATCCTCATTCTTATTCTTAAGAATTGTAATTGACTGGTAGTAGAATTTTTTTATAATGGTCATGGTTTGGTTATGAATTTTTTTTTCTCTTTACGTGAAATTCATACGAAACAAGAAAATACCTTTTATTTACTAAGATTTAACTTTTTTGTTAGCATGTGTATATAGATATGAAAAAATGATATACTGTTTAATATCTTTAATTTCTTGGAGCCACTGCGATTTTTAGTTCACGTATATTGTTGTATGTAATTGGAAATAGGAATGCCATAGTAGGAGATCACTAATTATGTGATGTGTATTCCCTTGAGCTTTATTACAAATATAAATTCACCGAAACTGGAAACATATCTAAGAGAAATAGAACAGTCAGAGAAGGAGAAATTGGGAAACCCATATGGTATATGAATGATGATTTACTTCTCTTGCTGTGGCAGCTTATAAGAATTCATCAATTGTACTATGTATTTTTGGTGGGTTTCTCCTCCATCGCTTCATTTAACTATTTTAAATACACAAATCGTTTTGTGGTGAAGGTGATCTTCGTGACAATATATGTATTAGGATTAAAGCTGTCCATATGTGTACAGTGCGGCAAGTCAGCGGAAATAGTGCAGAGATAGGCTATGATTACAGGCAGATACATGTAAATCCATATATCTCCAAGTTCATTGCTAGCTGATTAATATAGTGCCGAATTAGACTATAATTACAAGAAAGTAGGGTGGGTGATGCTTTAAAAACACCAGGGCCGCACAGATATTTTCATATGTTTTTGGTTGTTGGATGCAGATATGTGTCAGCTAAAATCCGTTTTCTCTTTCCACCTCTATTTTTCTTCTTCTTTTTTTTGATAGGCAAGACAGAGCGAAAGATGGTTCCCTCCTACCCTAACAGTGGCAATTCTCTGTGAAGATTAGAGATGTGAAGATTAGAGTGGCAAAGCATAGAATAAAGATTGTAGAGTTTATTTTATCTTCCTAAAATGTTTTTGACTTCTCTTTTGCTCATATATGCTTTGTTTAAATGGTTTATAGGATGTTTTCCTTGGTTTCTGTACATCATCAAATATTCAATAAGCTTATAGTATCATATTTAGTCTCATGTAATATTTGTGCAGATTTGCATTCTTTCAATTTCAGTGTATGTTTAAAGATGACCAAATTGATTAAATATGTGGAAGCTTGGCGTGAAGAACTGAGAAGCTTTTATAGAAGAGAGGGTCCAGGGGGTGCATCAGTAGCAGCAATAATAATGTCCAGCAATCAAAATAATAAAGTTTGGCAAGTAGCACAGTTGTATAAGTTGCACTCCAAAATTTTGGTGGATCAAAGATGTGTAAGTTTCCCTAAACTGAGCACTTGAATCTTTTGTTTATATGCTTCTTCTATTGTATAGCAGTTTTGGGTTCTCTAAGAATGGGCCTTCACACTAATTATCCTTATTACTTCGATAACAATGTCTCTTATTGACCAAATTGAAGTTTTTTCTCTATAATTTAAGTTAATATAAACACTCTTGAATAATCTGTTGGCACATTTTGTGTGCTAGCTGATGCTTATAAAGTTAATATTATTCCTAATAGGAAGTTGAATTAACTCTGGGAAGCATCAACTGAGCATGGATGAGTAAGAATAATGAATACTCCGAGGTGGAAATCACGTTTACAGTGAATATTATTCCTAATAAAAACTCATCCCTCAAAATGTTTGAAGATGTGTTGACTACTCTATTTGCTCGGCGCTTATAAACTCGTCCCTCAAAACATTTACAGTGAATATCACTTATAAATAGATATATATTTTGTGCAGTATATGGTGGCATAGGATACTCTATTTCGATGAAGTAATTGCCATAAATGAATATATATTTTGGATAAACACTTCGTACGCAAGATCTTTTTGGACAAGTTGGTCCTTAAGGCTATTAAACTTCTTAGATGTATTTTTCCGAGTTAGTTTTGCTAACTTCTGTTGCTTAATGGTGTTGATGGTGGATTTTAGTTCAGGGGTAAAATTGTGAAACCAAATTTATGCGCTGACATCCTGCAAAGGATAAAGCCACTGCTGATAAAATGATGAGTACTTCTTCACTTCGTTAATTTACCTAGAATGGAGCATGTAGCAACAAATCTCATATACCCTATGAATTTATAGCATTATCAATTAATGCATGACCAAGTATTAATAGTGAGGCATGCACGAAATACGCGTACATGCTACATCTCTCGGTGTGTTATACTAACCTGATTGAGCATATTTGAATCTGAACTGTCCATATCAGTCTCAGAAACAATCATGACCACACAAGTTGGCCGCACGATTTAACCAGCCTAGACGATCCTCAGCAGGAGCAGGCTACTGCATTAATGACCACCAGCGGGCCCACTTATGCCCTGGTCGGTCGAATACCTACCATGCCTCCCAAACTACCACCGAACACCAGCCTGAAGTTGGATGTCCAGACTGGTATGGAGCAGCTTGGAAGAATCGTACAAACAAAGGCCGCCTATGGAAGTCTCAAGTTCATCACGTTCGTCCAACTTCACCGGCGTGGATCATCCCAAAGCCGGTCGAACAAACGTCGTGGTGTACACCGACGGACCTTCTCCCTACCTGCATGACCGACTCTTCCTTAACCTGACCAGATTGCAATATACGATTGTCTAAAGTTGTGTCAGCGTGAAGAATTGAGGGTCGCAGGAAATTCCACTAAAGGTCCCAAATTGATCACGACCATCCAATTTCACCGGCACGATTGGATGGCTTAGATCGGACCCATAGCCACCAGGCAGGTATTGGCGCGTTCACCACCGGCCCAACGTGGGCCCCACATGGTTGGCCTCCCCAAAGGAGAAGCGTGGCTTGCTAATTCGTCCAGCCAAAGTAGCATGGACGTGAAACCCTAATTAGGGTTTGCGGTACATCACATGTGTCGCAAATCAGTCTCAACCATCCATCTTCGCAGTTATAGACGGAGGGTGTAGATGTAGATTCAAAGGGCCCAGAGCATGTCAACACAATCACCGTGGGACCGCTTACATACATGACTAATCGGTCAAGACCATCTATGGTTGGTCGTCTCGGTTCGTGCGCCTAAACTAGGCATGGCCGCGCGTTTTCAATTGCAAATCGATCTCGACCACTCAACTTTGCCGGACAAATTGAGTGGCTTAGATCACATTTTCACGAGACAGTGAGGTACGGACGTGTACACTGGACTGCCAACTACATGCCTGACTGATCGGCCAAGACCTACCATGGCTGGTCGTCTCGAAACGCGCACCCGAAATAGGCACGACATGCGGTCTTGAATTCCTTTGCAGCATGGGATTTCTGTCGCAAATCAATCTCAGCCGCTCCTCTTTGCCAGAAAAATTGAGTGGCTTAGATCGCATCTCCATGGGACAGTGAGGTACAGAGCATGCCGTCTACACGCATGCCCAATCGGCCCTGCCAAAAACGTGTCCCATGCCTGGATTCGACCAAGCTAAAGGTTGGTATTCGAGCACCTCCTAAACCCTAATCCGACGGTCACAGATATGGGTCGCAATCCATCTCGTCCGTCCAACTTCACCAGCCTGGACGGACAGCCTAAGACAGGAGTTAGGCGACCCGTGAGGTGTCACCACAATCACCGTCCACCACTCTTCCACACAGAGTGATCGGCCAAGTCAGGGCTTACCTATACATCCTCCAAACGATCACTCGAAGATGGTTGGATGTGATGCTATGCTTAATCCGCGATTTACTCCGTTAAGCCTTAAAAAAGTGATGCTTCATACACGCTGAATATATTCGATGCGTTACATGTATAGAAATGCACACGATATTTCATAAATATCGACTTCCTAAATAACTTAGTTATTTAACCTAGCATCACATGGTTTCTGTGGGTCCCACGATCCACACACTCGAGACATTAATCGTATGACAAACTGGGGGATACATACTGCGGTATTGGTCTGGCGGTTTACAGCGTGCAGCGCACAACACGCCATCACAAGAACGTGTCAGGAAGACATGGACGGTTAGTGATGATGGGAGAAGTGGGCAAGACTGATCGTGTGACACTAACACACGCAACTCCACTACTCCACTTCCCACGAGAGACGTGGGTAAGGCTCGATGACTTGTATAAATAGGTTCTCCTCCCTATTTCCATAACAAGAGACAACAAGACAATAGAAACCAAGTGTTGATACAACAGTATCCAAACACCAGAACTGATAGCTTACATTCTGCAAGCCAGTTCAACTTTCTGATACAAGTCGTATACAGCCAACACCTCCACAATCTCAACACCTTCTTCGCTTCCCTCCCTAAGATCAACCCCATCTCCTTCACTTTGTGACCGAAGCAAGTCTGGAACGACCATTTCTTGGTTTAGGCCAGAGTTTACAGATTGATTTCTCGAATCACAAGCACTCCCGTGCAGTGCATTTGTTTAGGGTTTAGATTCATTTCTCATCCACACACCCCAAATTACAAAAACTGGCAGAAATAGTTTGCACCCATAAACAAATGGAATTGAACCATAATAGTGTAAAACAATATTGTACCACTAATGTTAAATTTCGACCCAGAAGAAATTTGTTTCAACCCTAATATCGGTTGTTTCCCGTCTAAATTCTTACTTTACTCTCAGTTCTCAGTTTCGATTGTTTCATCTTATTCACCGCATGAGTTGATGTCAAAGAAGGGGTTCATGGTTCTTTGCTTTAAATAAGTTGTTATAACCATCAATACTATTGGAGGAGCAGTTATCGGGGCTTTCTTTTATAACCCTTTCTTTCGTTGATATCAAATCAAGTTGGATTGCGTGAAGCCATAAACTATCTTGATCTCTAAATTAGTTTGGTGATATAATTTGAGAAATTGGTAACTGGGGTTCTGAATTTTCTAGGTTAAAATCCTCAAATTGAAAAGGTATCGATCTCGAAATCCATTATTGAGTCATTCCTTTGTATATCTTATAATAAGATAGTGAGAGTTCTGCAATTTATGATATTAGGTTTGGGCAGAGTTATTATTTCAATTACGTTCAATTAGTATTCATTACCAGATTGCAATATGTTTCACAAGAAATTCCCTTATTGTTGTGTTACAAGCCAGCATATAAGATATGTAAGATTGTTGCAATTTAGGATTTTAGGTTTGGGCAGAGTTAGGGTTTTCTGGATTTATCAATTTCTAGGGGTTCATCTTATCAAGCATATCTTCCAGTTTCTCACTTTACTGACGTTTCTATTTTTCTGCTGCTACTGTTCTTCTCCTCTATCTCGCAGAAACTCTAGATGTTTGAAAATCTGTTTTGGTTCCTGCGGTTTGTGTGCTTACTGTTTGCCTGAGATTCAGGAGAAAGGTTGTGGAGAGAAAAGGAATTAGAAGGTAAACATGTTCAAACCCTAGAATTTTTGAATCTGTATTTGTTTATAACTTCTCCAATGGTGGTTGTGTGTGTTTCCTAGGTGGCAACACAAACAAGACATTCTCATACCAATTTTTCCTTAAATTTAGGGGAAATAATAATTCATCTCAAATGGTGTTGTTTGTGATTTTGTATGGATTAAATGTATTTTTTATTTTTAGAAATTTTTAGATTTTATTTGAGCTAAAAAGGGTTATTTAATATATTCGAATTAATTTTAGGAAGAAAAAGCTTACTAGGATAGCTTGACATTGTCAAGGTGAATGTCTAAAACTTGACATTCACCTTGACAATGTATGACAAATATTAAGCCAAGCCATCTTCACATTGATTAAGAAGTTGGGTTTGTAGAATAATTTTAGGAAAAATGAATGTTTATCCTATGCGGACTTAGACATTTACCTTCACATACATTCCATTGGAGAAACTCTTATTTTTCCTCTTTTTTATTGATGTTGAAATTTTTTAATAAAAAATACAGTGCAAAGATTAAAAGGTAAACATGTTAAAACCCTAGAATTTTTGAATTTGTATTTGTTTATTTTTCCTCTTTTTGATTGATGTTACTTGATGTTTGCAGGAAATTTAAGAGGAAAAGTTTAATTTTTTTTGAACTACCTCTTTGTGTTGAGTTACTGATGCCCTGTATTTAAATTTATCTCTTCATATTGATTTCCAATTGATGTTGAATAACTCAGCAGTGGTCGATGTTTCCAGTAAATTTAGGAGGGACAGATTCGTGATGCAAAGGAAAGCATGTGAAATATAGAAACCCTACAAGTTTTAAATCTGTAAAAAAAATTATCCACTTTTTGTTTGGCGTAGGCAGATTGACCCGACCTTTTGTTTTTATCTTCTCTTTTTTATCTTCGTTACTCCTTGGTGCTTACTTATCAGACATTGCTAGCAAGGTACATCAATCCTCATTCTTATTCTTAAGAATTGCAATTGACTGGTAATAGAATTTTTTTATAATGGTCATGGTTTGGTTATGAATCTTTTTTCTCTTTACGTGAAATCCATACGAAACAAGAAAATACCTTTTATTTACTAAGATTTAACTGTTTTGTTAGCATGTGTATATAAATATGAATGAATGATATACTGTTTCATATCTTTAATGTCTTGGAGCCACTGCGATTTTTAGTTCACGTATATTGTTGTATATAATTGGAAATAGGAATGCCATAGTAGGAGATCACTAATTATGTGCTGTGTATTCCCTTGAGCTTTATTACAAATATGAATTCACCGAAACTGGAAACATATCTAAGAGATATAGAACAGTCAGAGAAGGAGAAATTTGGAATGCCATATGGTATATGAATGATGATTTACTTCTCTTGCTGTGGCAGCTTATAAGAATTCATCAATTGTACTATGTATTTTTGGTGGGTTTCTCCTCCATCGTTTCATTTAACTATTTTCAATATACAAAGCGTTTTGTGGTGAAGGTGATCTTAGTGACAATATTTGTCTTAGGATTAAAGCTGTCCATATGTGTACAGTGCGGCAAGTCAGCGGAAATAGTGCACAGTTAGGCTATGATTACAGGAAGATACATGTAAATCCATATATCTCCAAGTTCATTGCCAAATGATTAATATAGTGCTGAATTAGACTATAATTACAAGCAAGTACGGTGGGTGATGCTTTAAAAACACCAGGGCCGCACATATATTTTCATATGTTTTTGGTTGTTGGATGCAGATCTGTGTCAGATAAAATCCGTTTTCTCTTTCCACCTATATTTTTTTTCTTGTTTTTTTATAGGGAAGACAGAGCGAAAGATGGTTCCCTCCTACCCTAACAGTGGCAATTCTCTGTGAAGATTAGAGATGTGAAGATTAGACGTGGCAAAACATAGAATAAAGATTGTAGAGTTTATTTTATCTTCCTGAAATGTTTTTGACTTCTCTTTTGCTCATATATTCTTTGTTTAAATGGCTTATAGGATGTTTTCCTTGGTTTCTGCACATCATCAAATATTCAATAAATTTATAGTATCATATTTAGTCTCATGTAATATTTGTGCAGATTTGCATTCTTTCAATTTTTCAGAGTATGTTTAAAGATAACCAAATTGATTAAAGATGTGGAAGCTTGGCGTGAAGAACTAAGAAGTTGTTATGGAAGAAAGGGTCCAGGGGGTGCATTAGTAGCATCAATAGTAATGTTCAGCAATCAAAATAATAAAGTTTGGCAAGTGGCACAGTTGTATAAGTTGAATTCCAAAATTTTGGTGGATCAAAGATGTGTAAGTTACCCTAAACTGAGCACTTGAATCTTTTGTTTATATGTTTCTTCTACTGAATAGCAGTTTTGGGTTCTTTAAGAATGCGCCTTCACACTAGTTATCCTTATTACTTCGATAACAATGTCTCTTATTGACCAAATTGAAGTTTTTTCTCTATAATTTAAGTCAGTATGAACACTCTTGAATAATCTGTTGGCACATTTTGTGTGCTAGCTGATGCTTATAAAGTTAATATTATTCCTAATAGGAAGTTGAATTAACTCTGGGAAACATCAGCTGAGCATGGATGAGTAAGAATACTGTAGACTCCGAGGTGGAAATCACGTTTACAGTGAATATTATTCCTAATAAAAACTCATCCCTCAAAATGTTTGAAAATGTGCTGACTACTCTATTTGCTCGGCGCATATAAACTCATCCCTCAATACGTTTACAATGAATATCACTTATAAATAGATATATATTTTGTGCAATGTATGGTGGCGTAGGATACTCTATTTCGATGAAGTAATTGCCATAAATGAATATATATATATTGGATAAGCACTTCGTACGCAAGATCTTTTTGGACAAGTTGGCTCTTAAGGCTATTAAACTTCTTAGATGTGTTTTTCCAAGTTAGTTTTATTAACTTCTGTTGCTTAATGGAATTGAACCATAATAATGTAAAACAATATTGTACCACTAATGTTAAATTTCGACCCAGAAGAAATTTGTTTCAACCCTAATATCGATTGTTTCCCGTCTAAATTCTTACTTTGGTCACAGTTCTCTTACTTTGCTCTCAGTTCTTAGTTTCGATTGTTTCATCTTATTCACCGCATGAGTTGATGTCAAAGAAGGGGTTCATGGTTCTTTGCTTGAAATTTTTTTTTATAACCATCAATACTATTGGAGGAGCAGTTATCGGGGCTTTCTTTTATAACCCTTTCTTTCGCTGATATCAAATCAAGTTGGATTGCATGAAGCCATCAACTATATTGATCTCTAAATTACTTTGGTGATACAATTTGAGAAATTGGTAATTGGGATTCTGAATTTTCTAGGTTAAAATCCTCAAATTGAAAAGGTATCGATCTCGAAATCCATTATTGAGTCATTCCTTTGTATATCTTATAATAAGATAGTGAGAATTTATGACTTTAGGTTTGGGCAGAGTTATTGTTTCAATTACGTTCAATTAGTATTCATTACCAAATTGCAATCTGTTTCACAAGAAATTCCCTTATTGTTGTGTTACAAGCCAGCATATAAGATATGTAAGATTGTTGCAATTTAGGATTTTAGGTTTGGGCAGAGTTAGGGTTTTCTGGATTTATCAATTTCTAGGGGTTCATCTTATCAAGCATATCTTCCAGTTTCTCACTATACTGACGTTTCTATTTTTCTGCTGCTACTGTTCTTCTCCTCTATCTCGCAGAAACTCTAGATGTTTGAAAATCAATTTTGGTTCCTGCGGTTTGTGTGCTTACTGTTTGCCTGAGATTCAGGGGCAAGGTTGTGCAGAGAAAAGGAATTAGAACGTAACCATGTTGAAACCCTAGAATTTTGGAATCTGTATTTGTTTATAGCTTCTCCAATGGTGGTTGTGTGTGTTTCCTAGGTGGCAACACAAACAAGATATTCTCATACCAAATTTTCCTTAAATTTAGGGGGAAATAATAATTCATCTCCAATGGTATTGTTTGTGATTTTGTATGGATTAAATGTATTTTTTATTTTTAGAAATTTTTAGATTTTATTTGAGCTAAAAAGGGTTAGTTAATATATTTGAATTAATTTTAGGAAGCAAAAGCTTACTAGGATAGCTTGACATTGTCAACGTGAATGTCTAAAACTTGACATTCACCTTGACAATGTCTAAAAAATATTAATCCATGTCATCTTCACATTGATTAAGAAGTTGGGGTTGGAGAATAATTTTAGGAAAAATGAATGTCTATCCTATGCGGACTTAGACATTTACCTTCACATACATTCCATTGGAGAAACTCTTATTTTTCCTCTTTTTTATTGATGTTTAAATTTTTTAATGAAAAATATGGTGCAGAGGAAAGAAATTAGAAGGTAAACATGTTGAAACCCTAGAATTTTTGAATCTGTATTTGTTTATTTTTCCTCTTTTTGATTGATGTTACTTGGTGTTTGCAGGAAATATAAGTGGAAAAGTTTAGTTTTTTTGAACTACCTATTTGTGTTGAGTTACTGATGCCCCGTATTTAATTTTGTCTCTTCATATTGATTTCCAATTGATGTTGAATAACTCAGTAGTAGTCGATGTTTCCAGTAAATTTAGGAGGGACAGATTCGTGATGCGTAGGAAAGCATGTGAAATGTGGAAACCCTACAAGTTTTAAATCTGTAAAAAAAATTATCCACTTTTTGTTCGGCGTAGGCAGATTGACCCGACCTTTTGTTTTTATCTTATTTTTTTTTATCTTCGTTACTCCTTGGTGCTTACTTATCAGACATTGCTAGCAAAGTACATCAATCCTCATTCTTATGCTTAAGAATTGCAATTGACTGGTAATAGAATTTTTTTATAATGGTCATGGTTTGGTTCTGGATTTTTTTTTCTCTTTACGTGAAATCCATACGAAACAGGATAATACCTTTTATTTACTAAGATTTAACTATTTTGTTAGCATGTGTATATAGATACGAATGAATGATATACTGTTTAATATCTTTAATGTCTTGGAGCCACTCCGATTTTTAGTTCACATATATTGTTGTATATAATTGGAAATAAGAATGCCATAGTAGGAGATCACTAATTATGTGCTGTGTATTCCCTTGAGCTTTATTACAAATATGAATTCACCGAAACTGGAAAAATATCTAAGAGAAATTGAACAGTCAGAGAAGGAGAAATTGGGAATTCCATATGGTATATGAATGATGATTTACTTCTCTTGATGTGGCAGCTTATAAGAATTCATCAATTGTACTATGTATTTTTGGTGGGTTTCTCCTCCATCGCTTCATTTAACTATTTTCTATACACAAAGCATTTTGTGGTGAAGGTGATCTTAGTGAAATATAAGTCTTAGGATTAAATCTGTCCATATGTGTACAGTGCGGCAAGTCAGCGGAAATAGTGCAGAGTTAGGCTATGATTACAGGCACATACATGTAAATCCATATATCTCCAAGTTCATTGCCAGCTGATTAATATAGTGCCGAATTAGACTATAATTACAGGCAAGTAGGGTGGGTGATGCTTTAAAAAGACCAGGGCCGCACATATATTTTCATATGTTTTTGGTTGTTGGATGCATATCTGTGTCAGATAAAATCCGTTTTCTCTTTCCACCTCTATTTTTTTCTTCTTTTTTTGATAGGAAAGACAGAGCAAAAGATGGTTCCCTCCTACCCTAACAGTGGAAATTCTCTGTGAAGATTAGACGTGACAAAGCATAGAATAAAGATTGTAGAGTTTATTTTATCTTCCTGAAATGTTTTTGCTCATATATGTTTTGTTTAAATGGTTTATAGGATGTTTTCCTTGGTTTCTGCAAATCATCAAATATTCAATAAGCTTATAGTATCATATTTAGTCTCATGTAATATTTGTGCAGATTTGCGTTCTTTCAATTTCAGTGTATGTTTAAAGATGACCAAATTGATTAAATATGTGGAAGCTTGGCGTGAAGAACTGAGAAGCTTTTATAGAAGAGAGGGTCCAGGGGGTGCATCAGTAGCAGCAATAATAATGTCCAGCAATCAAAATAATAAAGTTTGGCAAGTAGCACAGTTGTATAAGTTGCATTCCAAAATTTTGGTGGATCAAAGATGTGTAAGTTGCCCTAAACTGAGCACTTGAATCTTTTGTTTATATGCTTCTTCTACTGTATAGCAGTTTTGGGTTCTCTAGGAATGCGCCTTCACACTAATTATCCTTATTACTTCAATAACAACGTCTCTTATTGACCAAATTGAAGTTTTTCCTCTATAATTTAAGTCAGTATAAACACTCTTGAATAATCTGTTGGCACATTTTGTGTGCTAGATGATGCTTATAAAGTTAATATTATTCCTAATAGGAAGTTGAATTAACTCTGGGAAGCATCAACTGAGCATGGATGAGTAAGAATAATGAAGACTCCGAGGTGGAAATCACGTTTACAGTGAATGTTCTTCCTAATAAAAACTCATCCCTAAAAATGTTTGAAGATGTGCTGACTACTCTATTTGCTCGGCGCATATAAACTCATCCCTCAAAACGTTTACAGTGAATATCACTTATAAATAAATATGTATTTTGTGCAATATATGGTGGCATAGGATACTCTATTTCGATGAAGTAATTGCCATAAATGGATATATATTTTGGATAAGCACTTCCTACGCAAGATCTTTTTGGACAAGTTGGCTTTTAAGGCTATTAAACTTCTTAGATGTGTTTTTCCAAGTTAGTTTTGCTAACTTCTATTGCTTAATGGAATTGAACCATAATAGTGTAAAACAATATTGTACCACTAATGTTAAGTGGTATAGCTTTAATTTGTAGTTAACTTGGAAAGGGCCTATTGCAATTTGAAGTGCGGTGCACATTTTTATATTTAAATATTTACTTATTTAATGGCTGCTAGACGATGGACAAATGCTTAGAAAGGATACTGTTAACTAATCATGCAGCATTAATTAGTCTTTAGCTAATGAACCAGTGTAAAAGATTTAGTTCTTAAACTAAATCTTTTAGCTTAATCAAAAAGTTGTGGTAAAGAAGTGGGCGGTCCTTTGTGGCTACATAATAAAGGCAAGCAATCCAACACCACCACCACTAATTGGTAGGTTTGAGTGCAAATAGTGCAAATAAGCTTGATTCTCGCCCCTCTGCATATTCTTCCTTTAGTTGGTATTGTATTCACAAAAATTGTATTGATTTTGACCTAAAACGTAGACATATACATTAGGAGGTTGCACTGTTTGTTCATTAACATAAATACTCATACTCATTGCAAAACTGAACCTCCTATTTCCAAATCACAGGTTAAACTCATTTTTTTTAAACTTGCTCTGTGCAGATTGTTCCAACAGTTGGTGTTAGATTCTCAGCAATTGACATGGCAGATTATAAACCTAGAATGTAAACTAATACCCTCACAAATGAGGTAAGAACATTGCTTCCAGGTGAAAATTCTACATTGTCAGCTTGGAAATGGATGAATGATAAAAACTATTATTTGGAGGAAATAAGGACTCTAGAAGTGAAAGTATACTCATTTGATGTACACATGCAACGAATGAACTTGATTTAACCTTTGATGATGGTCTATTGTAGGAGGAAAGACAAGGGGCTTTGATGCAATTGACGCTGCTCTATAAAGGGATAGTGATTGCATCGCCTGATTAATTTCCTAGAGACGTTCTTGCATTTGTCCACGGGGAAACACTCCAAGATGACAGGGTCAATGGACGAGCATTACCGGGTACTGGAGGTCCAAGTTCCTATTCACGCTAATACCTGTAAGTTTCAGGGGGGGGGGGAATGGATGATTACTTCCCATCAATATACAATGTTGGTGCAAGCATATCACTCTTTCATCATGAATAATGAATCTGTGTAGGCATTCGTCTTCAATTATATTAACTTATAGGTTGATGTGCATGTATATGATTGTGTGCACGATACCGGATCGTTAATATAATTGCTTAATTTCAAAATTTCCAGAATTGCATAGAATCATTACCAGATGTAAGTTTCTAGGTTTTATTTTTTTTTTATTTTTTTTCCAGTTCTCCCTTATTTTGATTCTTATTGTTAATGAAACTATATAATGACAAGTGACAACTATAGGTTACGCGATGACTGGACTGGGACTAAAGAAGTCACTCCTGAGTGAAAAAAATCCATTTTTGCATGCTCTGAGTTAGGTTAGCAAAATCCCTCTCTGATCTGGGTTTCATTAGTAATCCAACCAAAATAGGAATAGACATTCCTCGCAATGTTTTATTTTTTGCTGATTCAGTTTGTCAAGTCACAAGTATGCGCAGCTTAAATGATCATTCCTCCATACTGAAGGTATTCTACGATCTTAATTTTCTAATGTCTTTAAAAATTAATGTTAGTTTAGTACTAGGAGATTGTTGTGGTAATTATTTGCAGTAAAAACTGCCAGTGGGGAAAATTACTGGACTAAAGTTTCTGATAATAGTGTAACATATCTCCAGCATTCCCCGAAAGTAAGCATAAGATTTATTGCTCATGTATTTACCTAATCACATAGTTAAGTCTCTCTCTTTGTGACCCACTCAGACTTACGCAAGATTGTGGATTTGGTTGAGGTGTAGAGTTTCATATGGTTAGCACTGTCCAATTACAAAATACCCTCTCTCTTGTCAAAGCAAATATTTTCCCTTCTATTTAGATTTATGTACTCAGGAAACCCTTGATATATTTGTTGACATATCTTATTCGGGCGATGATGTTATTATTTCGTAGATCGATCCTTTATAATGTTGAGCGGAATATACAATGTCACTAACAAGATGAGCAATGGTGAAAATGATCTACAAAATAATAACATCATAGCCTTGATATAGGATTTTATGGCAGTTGATGGAAACATTTTGTTGCATCAAAGGGCTTTTGGCCATTATTGAATCAACAGTTGTGGGAATTATGGATATTATTCTATGAGTTGTTACTCCTTGGATTATGTCTTGGTCTTCTTGTTGATTTTGGTAATTCGTTTTTGCAGATATGAGGTGTAGACTACATCGTCTAAGCTTATTTGGTTGAAATTTTCTACCGATTGTCATAATACTAATTGAACACCCTCATCTACCTATAGAAAGGTAGCCATCCGTTTATGTTTGTGTAGTTATATTAAATTGGTCAATGATCCAATGCTAAATGGATGTTCCTCTTTGGCTGATAGAACCACTGTGTTAATCAAGGACCAGTGGTTGAACAAGGATCAAAAGGAATCCCTACGCGAAGTGGTGAAGGGTCGGTTTTACTAATCCTGATTTTTCATAGGTTTATACCAGGGTGGGTTTTACTACTCCTGATCAAAAGGAATCCCTACACTTAATTGGGTTTTACAGTTAAGTGTATAATGTTATCACATTGCCTTCAAGAAGCCATAATATGTCTCGAAAACCACGACAAGGTTATGGTTACCAGAATTGGGTTACTTAACTGTCAAATATGTAAAAAGATAGTTGAAGAAGTTTGTGAATGTTCATATGCTTTTTCTTTGTATATGAAAATTTATGTGATTTGGAGCTCAACATTATACACTTTTTCAATTAATAAATTCTTAGGTTAAATATCTAGCCAACTTGCTCATGTCTATGAGATGCGAGCCATCAAGATTTAAAGCATAGTAGTTACTGTAGATATGGTCATGTAGTGGTGCTTGCTTGGTTATCTTGAAAATTTAAAAGAATAAAAATTCACTTCCATACCAGGGGTTGATTTATGAAACAAATTCTCTCTTTTTTTTCCTTCTTTTTCTTGGACAAGTGTAGTTAGTACCTACCCCCTTAATTAGATATATAATTCATTTGAGGCGGTTGTTAGCTCCTTCGAACAAGTTTTACCAAGGATACTCGCATACACCCCAAATATCATACTAATTTTCTGACACATTTGTTGAATTTTTCTGTAAGATGAGGAAGGACCTCCAGTTAGGCAACTTGCAATCTTGCAACTTAACAGTGTGTGTACACATAGGGTCATTAGTTGCTACCAGAAGTGACACAAATAGGAACTGGCATTACAGTGCAGAGGAGGCCCTTATATCCAGCTGACGTTCTTGGTACTTCACTCACTCAAATAATTTAGATATGAAACAGTTTTTTTGGTGTTGCAATACTATTTAATTGTCATTTCTCTTTAAAGTACAAAAGAGGAGATCCTCCACCTGTTTTTGACTCTGCTGTTTAGCCTCCATTTTCCATTTTTGCCCCTAATGGTGTTTTTCATGCAAGCGATGGCATACATTCACTGAAAACATCATATTTTTTGGAAATAGTTAAATTTAATTTTTTTTAATTGGTCAGTAACCTGTGCGAACTGTCTTCTCTTTGATGAATAAGAGCTTTTTTTAAGAGAAGTGATGGTGGTTCTATAAGTTACCATCAAGTTGCATCAACTGAGGAGATACTCAAAAGAACAAGGAGTAGCTCCTGCGTAACTAATCGTAGTATGATTCAGTTCATGCAATTGGTTAATAACTTATATGAACCCTCTTCGCTTTGATTGTAAATAAGATTAATCATAGGAGAAGATGCTTCCTATAAGGTGTTAGCCAATTGCATCGTTGTGTTACGTGGTAAATTGGTAATCAGCTCAGTTTCTTTCTCTCATTCACTTGGGGGTAATTTTTTGCGTATTTGTAAACATTATAGGCCACTTTTTGCTAACTCACGTCTTGGTATTGGATCTCAAGTTGGGTATTGACAGGTCTTTGCAACATTATTTTGTATAGGCAATTGATGTGTAGAAGGTTGGTCAACACTTCAATTAGTCAGAAATTTATATGAACTGGCACCGAAGTTAGCAGGCCTAGGGTGATGATGGCTTTCTGGCGAATCTATATTAGAACTAAGAACGAAAAATCTATTAAGATCACGAGTCAACGTTAGATTCATGTCAATCGGTATGTCTTCAAACCCATCACTGGCTGATTAATACAGTGCAGAATTACAATCTGACTACATGTTATGCGCCCGTGAAATTGTTGAAGTTTTTGTCTTAAAATTGCATACTCACCTGATGGTAAATCTCATTGTTTTGGGATTGCTTCCGAGAGATTAAAGAAAAAAAATTGGAGATAGCACTGGTGAGTCATTATTTTCTAATAATTTGTTATGATGACCAGTTCCTGAGTTGTTTGGAGCCTTGCGTGTTACCTACTTTAGTAGTATCCCCAATGACTTCTCAGAATATCTCATCCAAACGTAGTTTGTTGGTTAGGCTTTTTATGAACTTAGGCTAAGGTAATATCGAATAGTGGTTGAATGAAATAAAATCTTAGTGTCCCATGATTGTATTTTTAAATTTAGACCATCTAATATCGAAGAGTAGTTTAAAAATAATCCTATTATTGGGGCTTAAAAAGGGTGGGTTTTTGGGGGCTTTTTGGGGTCATGAAATAACAACCTATATGACCCCTAATCTATATTTTTCTATGATGTCTAATATACCCTTAATTTGATTAGTGCTAATTAAATTGATTAAGCTAACTAATCAATCTTAGTGAATCGATTAGGCTAATCAAAACATTAATCTTATACAAATCAAAACATAATATTTTTGAGTTTTGAAGAAGGAAAAATGGTGATTTTGGTGAAATTTTCTTTGACAAATGAAGAAACTCTTTATCACAAAACTCAAGATAACCTTATAATCAACTCCCAACATCAATTTTATCAGTTCAAATCCGTCGAAATCTGAAAAAAATTCTGGAATTTTCTGACATAACGGCTGGGTAAACTTGTCGACCTGGCCGAAAATAAACACAACGGTTGGGATATTATAAATTCTCGGACGTAACATCAGAAAACGGTTGGGAAATAAGGAACTCCCAGCCGTAATTACAGAAAACGGACGGGAACTACGAACTTCTGGCCGTTATTCTTCCTTGAATAACCTGAGTCTGCAAAACGGATAGGTTTACAAAACATTCCCGGCCGTAATTAGATTTGAAAGTTGAGAAATTTTTTGATTCAACATGAATTCTTAATACGATTGAAATTACTAATATATTCACTAATTAGACTATAATAAAACTCATTAAATTCTTGATATATCCCCATTACAAAGATGGTTTTAATAACATCCCTTTCGATGTATTAAGAAGTCTTTGATGATGGCGAATTGAGCTTCCAAGTTGAAATCATAACCTTTCCATTTTCTCCATTTTTTCTTACCTTGAGATGCGACTTCTCTATCAGTCTCACCTCTAAGTCGAAGTTCGTTGCACATACGACGTAAATCCATATATTCTTCCACTTTCTTGCGTATGTCTGAAAATCGAAGATACAATTCATCCCCATCACGGTTGTTAGTGTTACCTGTTTCACCACAAAAATTCTCGAAAATATTACTCCGATACGATTGACTTGGTAAACCACGTTTCTTTCGTTCTTCTCTCTTCTTTGGATAGCATAGTACAAATTTTTTTCAAAGAGATAAGTCTTCTTCCAAAGTGAAGTTGGGTTTATCCTTTGAGTACATTGTATTGACTTTGTAGAAGTTTTGGTGGAGATTATTGATGTAGAAGGTGTGATTTTGGCTTGGAATGGGTGGTTATATAGAGATGGGGTTATTTCAAGTTTAAATAAGTGGTTCAACAGCTAGAACCTTCTATAGATCAGTCTTCCAACGGATATATTTTTCAAAATTCAAAAAACTAGCCGATTTGAAGTGGTACAAGTGAAACTATAACTACTTACGGCTGGGAAATTCTAGGCATACCCACCGTAATTCTATGTGACCTGCAGAGTTGGTGGTCTTCCAGAGTTACGGTTGGGATTCCCGTCCGTAAATATGATTTTTTTTACAATTAGTCAGAAAAACGGCTGGGATTCCTGTCCGTGACTGAAATTACGGTGAGGATATGTAGCCGTTTATAGGAGCAATTTTTTTTTTGGTTTACCAGAGAACTATACGGCTAGGAATGTCCCAACCGTAAACCTCGATGGACGGGTTTCCGAACCGTTTTCTATATAACGGCTAGGAAGTATCTAGGTCGACCAAGACGTAAATACATTTACGGATATAAAACCCAACTGTTATTTCAGCACGGCTTGGATATCTAGCCGTAAACATGAGTCATTGTAGTTCAGGGAATTCAGACCAAAAACGGCTAGGTATTTCCCAACCGTTAATACCACACGGACGGGTTTCCTAACCGTGGAAAGCTTTACGGCTGGCAGTTTCTAACCGTATTTAGTTTTACAACTATGAAAGTTTGTTTTTCAACATTTATAGGCATTTTCGGCTAGGTTTTGTGAAGCAACGACCTAGCCAAAAATGCCTGAAAAAACAATGGTCCTCATTTTTCTTAGATTAAACACATTGAAAGACTAACATTAAGTCATAAATGCAAAGTTATAAAAATCCATCCATCTCAATTCTTAACCAAAGAACGAAAACAGTAAAATGTCAAAGGCTTAAATAACAAAATATTCACGAAGTAAAATACTAAAAAGCTAGTAGATTGTCATTCACTTGATTCACTTGATTCCTCCCCAGAAGACTCTTGTAAAAACGCAACCAAATCGTCCTCTTGGTCCCGTTAAACAATTGGTTCTACAACTCTAGCCTTTTTACCTCCTTTACCTCCTTTTCCCTTACCAGCTTGAGTGGGAGCCTTTTTACCTCCACCACGTCCACCTCGAGCAGCACTTGTTCCACCACGGCCTTCTTTTTTTCCACCTCGAGCACTTGATCCACCTCGAGCACTTGTTCCAGCACGACCTCCTTTTTTGCCGCCTTTTCCTTGCTTTGATGGAGCTTGCTCACGGGAGGGAGTATCCGAGTCGTCTCTAGAGGAAGGAGACCTAGCCCTCTTATTTCTCCTTGATCGGTCATCTTCTTGAGGATATAAACCTACTTTCTCAGGGAGTATTATGCCTTGGACTTGATTCCGAAGTAATCTTAGTTCAGGGACGGTTAACTGCTCTCTCGAATCAATCATACGAGTGATGTCCTTGGACACCCAATTAACTCTTTCAACCTATTTTTCATATCAAATACACTTATTCATAGCTAATCAACAAAAAAAACATTTATAAACATAATTAGTAGTATACATACCGCCATATTCTCCCATTCATTTTGTTCATTTATCTCTTCCGCTGATTTTGAACTCTCTTCGCCGCTTTCTTCAAATATCTCTGCGCCTCGGGATCCACAATTTCCATATAATGATAAGCCCAGTGTTGATACCGTTCCATGTAATTGGTATCCGCTTCGGATGTCCCATGAGAAACTTCAAGCCCTCTTCCACTCATTTGGTTTGCCGGTTGGGAACGAGCATTCCAATCTTCGACCGACGGAGCTATTGTTGTTGCATACTTCAATCTGACATCTTTGTCCTTAAATATGGAGTTGGCTACGCTCAGTGGAAAACGATATTCTTGAGGTACAATTTTCTGGACAAAACCTAATTGGCGGAGCGTTCTACGAGGATCCAAAATGACGAACCCGGTTGAATGAAACAAAGGTCCCGTATAGGTCGCCACATTATAAAATACTCTATCACCAACTTCCTCATCTCCATCCTCATCAGGTTTCAAATATGGATCAAAGTTCACATCATCAGTTGTCAAAGCTTCCAATTTTCTCCTCATTTATACCATTTCGTTCTCCTAACCCTTGTGTTGGGTCCCGTTAAAGGAGTATCTTCCTCCTGTAGGTTTCTCTAGAGGCAATTTTTTATCCTCAGTAGGCCTCAAGGATTTGAAATGGTCGTAAACACATGACTACGAAAGAAAAATTAATCAATTAACACAAAAGTAAAATAAAAGTAAAATAAACCAACACTTGTTATATTAACACAAAAATATACCTGGATAAGAGCAACACAACCCGTAATTTGTGTTATGTTCCACCTAGAACCTTTGCAAAGAGTCTCCATCACACTAGCAAGGAGGGAGGTGCCCCACGAGTACCTAGGAACCTATTTTGTTTCCGGATCGAGAATAAGAGTCTTCAACCACTGCAAATAACAAGCATTTACCTTATTTCCTGAGAAGTCTGGAAAAAAGACGGTCCCAAGAGCGTGCAACAAGTAAGTTATAGCCGTATGTCTAGCTCTTTCTGCGTCCATCACGATCTCTCCATTCCTGGTCTTACGGTCAGAATCCTCAAACTGCTCCCTCAGACGAACCAGGTTAATCTTCCTTGACTTATTAATTGTTTCATAATCTTCACCCGGTTCTCTAAATCTCCTTTTAGCTCTGGGAGGGGCTCCATAACCAATCTCAAACTCTTCTTCCGCTCGATCTTTGCTCCATCCAAGACAGTGGTTAGCCAAAACATAAAACTCATCATAAGGTAGAGTATTGTTGAAACCCTCATACACAGCCTTTCCTTCCAAAGCAAGACCGGTGATTTCCTTCGCATCATCCGGAGTCATAGTCATCTCGCCGAATCGGAGTTGGAAAGTCATGGTTTTGGGCCAGAATCTTTCTCTAAAATTACAAAATGTCACAACATCATACGACTTCTGCAGCGCCTCGATTCCGGACCATAACCCCGAAGCTTTTACCAAAGCTACCACATCTGGATGCTCTGGATGCTCACCCTCCAACGGCCAAAACCTTGGTTGTTGGTGCTTTAGTTTAGGAACCGCTTTATCGGGAAACTACAAATAATATAAAATTTTGGTTGTTACGATTGAATATCCATAATAAACTGAAAACAACATATATTAAGTTTGATTTATTACGTTTGCGGCACATACTCTAGCAGCCCATGATGACTCGTAACCAATCAAGACAGAACGATCTCTTGGCGAACCCCAATGTCTCCCATTCTTCTTTTTAGGTAAAAACTCCATAGCATCAATGATGTCTCTTGCATTATCCTTTGGTGGATACTTCTTCTTTCCATCCTTCTTGTCATTCTTAGCCACTGCTTTAACTTTATCAAGAGCAGCACCACTAGAACTACCAACTTCAGTTCCATCTCCAGCAGCCACAACTCCACTTGCATCTCCACCACCTCCATCTCCAGCAGCCACAACTCCACTTTCATCTCCACCACCTCCATCTCCAGCAGTCACAATTGCACTTACATTCCTTGCGTTTGCACCCAATGGTTTTGCGTGACGAGGTTGCGGAGTCGGGTCACTACGAGGTGTTACTTCTTGTGATCTTTTCTTCTTCTTTTCTTTTCCTCTGTTCAAAGCCAAAAACCCAAAGTAGATAAGAAAAAACGGCTGGGATATTTTAACACAACCAAACCGTTATAACTAAAACGGCTAGGATAATTGGATAAACCAAGACGCAAAAAACATAACGGATGGGAAAATTAGTAATGATCTATCCGTTACAAAAACGTCTAGGAAACTCCAAGCCGTAAACGCAAACGGCTGGGAAACTAAATTAGCGATCCAGCCGAAATACAAATAACGGATGGGAAAACCTATACGTATAAATACAGCTGGTTTGATATTCATCATATGACTATATACGGCTAGGAAATTCCAAGCCGTAATGTATAAACGGCTGGGAAACTAAATATGACGGTCAGGAAACACAGTTTCGGACAGAAAAAGCGAGACGTAAATATTACCGTTAAAAAATTTCGAACACAGGAGAATATACGGCTAGGAATAACCTATCCGTGTAAAACTTGTTGCGGGTAAGATTTCTGCATCTCGTACGCAACGCCTTTATTACGGCTGGGAGTTCTAAGATATCCCAACCGTAAATCCGACAAACGGCTGGGAGTTTTACCATATCCCAACCGTGTAACATATAAACGGCTGGTAATAAAAGAACTCCAAGCCGTAAGACCTATTTACGGCTGAGAATACATGTTATCCCAGCCGTAAGCAGTTTCAGAAACTTTTTTTTCAGACCTAAAATTCTCAAAACCAACAGAATAATCAACCAAACGCTTAGATAAAGAGTGAGTTTTTAAATTCATACCTTACTGCTGTCATATCAGGACTCGCGGCGGCTGCTGCATCTCCTTCATTCACTTCTTCTTGATCTTCAGTTTCTACTTCATATGATGAAGTTGGTTTCTCTGATTCAGTAGGAGGTCGATTCGATGAAGATTGACCTAGATTTTCCTTAGGTTTCATGGTTTTATAGAATGAGTTTAATCGACGACGATTTTTTTTTTAATCAACGATTAATCGTTGAAAAACGAAGAATGGAAGAAGAAAAGAAGAAGATGGAAAACAGAATGAATGTGAGAAGAAGAAGGGGAAGAATAAAAATGGGGGTGACAGTTTTTCTCTTTTAATGATATTTCCGTTTTTTTTTTTTAGATTAGGTAGTTAATGAGAGGGTAGAAGGATAATAAATTAAAATGATAGAGGGTATTTTTGGACTTTTACATACATATGATCTCCCTCTATAACATTTGGGTTCCACTTAGTATTTTAAGCCCCCAAATTCTCTCTCCCCTAAAGCCCCAACAATAGAGTTCTTTAAAAATCCATGAGAATGCTTCAAGATGTTTTAGTGATTTTCCACAGAACTACACGTGCGTTAACAAACAGTGGAAACTGAAAAAAAAAAAAGATTTTGCTGATTCAGTTTGTCGTATAACATTATGTTAGGGAGGTACTAACCAACCCAGTTATAAGCAGAAGAACAATTATTCTTCAAATTTAGGTCACATAAATAAAAATAAGTATTATCACGCACAATACCAAAATTATGTAAACTCTATATACTTCTACATTGTCTTTTTCTCCAAAGACATGAAATGTTTTTAAGCCAATTAGAATTCATTTAGGGATACCTGCTTTGGACATTACATGAAAAACAAATAATTTATGTTTGGATTTTTTTAAGCCAATTAGAATTCATTGGCCGAATGATTGCAGTTAATAATCCTAATTGGGTTGAATAAAATTACCATCATAAAAAATATATAAAAGAAATATATCTCCTTTCACGATCTAGGTCCATAATACAAGATGTGCATGGGAAAATACCGAGTATTCTAGACTGTCAACCTGATCAAAACATGGAGAATTCGTTGACATGATTATTTCATACTCACAATAATGGCGCAAACTCTTTTCTTTAAAACCCAAAAAATAGTATATTTGAAGCTAATATATATTTATTTTTTAGCTTTTTACTAAGTTCTAACCAAAAATGAGCACAACCTAAAATGTATAGTGCCATCATTTACCTTTTTGAAGGTCGGTCTCCGAAACCTAACGGTTGAAATTAAAAACAGTAGATGGTGAGATTTGGTATCCCTGAACCATTAAGCTTTGTATGGTGAACATATCTCTAAAAATTAAGCTTCAAATTCATATAGCCATGTAGTTATAAGAAAAATGACATTGAGATTATAAGATTGTGGTAGAATAACCATGTCCACGGATCCTCCCCCTGAACGAATGCACAACTTATGAGGATTCGTTGCTACAACATAGGAACGACAAGAATTTTATACTACAATATAAAAGGTCAATATATAGGTGCGTCCGAGTACGTGTGTTATTCCTTCGTCCATGTCTTCCAAGCCTTTGTGACGTTTTGCTCAGAGTTTCAGTAATGAAAATTTCATCAAAAAATTGTTTTCTCAGTCACACTAGAAAAGGATGTTAAGGCAGCAGAGACGTCGTGAAAAAGAAGGTCAATAACAACATATGGAAACCGATGAACAACAAGGATAATAGTCCAGTACCTTTTACAGCGTAGAATAATCCAGATTTACATATCTAATATGCCCGAATTAGTGTAGGATGTGGTTGCTAGCTATGTTATTGAAGATTATTATGCATGTAACAATTATATACAAGTAGTGTAGTTATTTGTGGACTATGTAACTTGATTACGTAATAGTTTTGTTGATATCACGAACATTTTTCCATAACACACGCCGTCAGAAGGAGGAGGCAGGGGAACGTCGGAACAACGACCATTCGATAACCAAGAGAAATAAGCTAATGTATGTTTCTGCTTTCTATATTGAATTGTTTATGAACACGGGTAGATTATTCCTCCATCCCATCATCAAAATATTTAATATTCTGCCAGAATTAACGAACAATCAACCCGACTTAACGAATAATCAAGTCTACAAGCACATTAAATATCTGTAGAGCCATGATATTAGTGTTTTATGTTTCTATCACTGTTTTGCATCACCTTTTTTATAATGAATTTAAAATACCATGTTTATTATTATACTAATCGAGGAATTGCTCCGTAAGCACGCCGTGCAAAAGAAGCCTTTTAGAAAAGAATGTTTCTTCCAAGAGGTAAAAAACATCAACTGATTCGTAGTGTCAAGTTTGAATGTTTATATTCTTATTATTTTATTGATGATGACCTTAAAATATTTTGTTTATTACTATTATATTAATAGTGAAGAATTTCCCAGCAAGCACGTCGTCCGAAAAGCCTTAGTAAAAGAAGTGCATTTTCCCAATAAATGCAAAACATCTACTAATTTGTTACGTTTGAAGTTTATATTCTTATGATTCACACTAAATTATTTGCTCTAATATCGTTGAAAAATGTTTATAAGATATTCAAAAAATCCACGCAATAATGTCATCCTAAGAATTGCATTAAGAATCTAAATAATTTACATGTGTAAACTTTGCTATCTTCAAATACCCTCGAGCCTAAGAATATTTATTTGGTAGAAATTAATACACCTAGAAATAGATACAACCCAGATAACGATGTGATTGCTGACACTATCATTGATCACATGTAGATCTAATTGTAGGCACTTTGAGTTTAACCTACATTCATACGTAGTTTCTCTAGCGAATGGTTGGTTAGTTTTATAGTTTTAGACGCGTGTCTACATGGATTCGATATTAGTTGCATGCATTTTTGTTCGTTGTACTGATTAATTGGTTCTCAAGATTTTACATCGGATGATTTAAATGATTTCGGTGTTCCATCGGATAGAGAAAGTTACAGAGATACACAAAGTGATGCGAATCAAAATATTATTCAAGACTTATTTGTCTGTCATTATCTCGGAAGAATCGAATTTAAATGCTCCTTAAGTGGATCCTCGAACTAGATCGATAAAAGACTGTTGTATATCCAAAAGAAACCACTCTTCGAGAAATTTCCTTCATGGAAAATTGAAGCTCCTTTTATTAATTGCTTGAATCCCCGTATGCTTTGAAATATTTATACGAGACCCCAGTCAAGATTATCTCTAATGGTTCAAATGCATTTATTATTCTTGGTTTTAATTTGGATAAAAGATCTCTAAAGAACATGTATCCAGATTGCTTCTCAATAGGTAAGGAACTTCAACATATGAGTGAGGAGCATTGGTACTCGATGAAGGAAAAAATCTGATAAACAATCACTATATAATAAATTTTACTCCAAGTATACTTCGGCACATGATATTCTAAGAAGGTTACTTCTTCCTAAGAGAATGTAAAAGTTATCATGCGTTATAAAAAATTTACAGAAAGGTGCTATAACTTGCCAACAACTGATTTTCTTGATGAATTCAAAGATATTCCAAAACCAATACAAAATTGGAATGTAGTCGATGGTGATAGGTACATGTAGGAGCATCGGTTGCTCCAACTTGCAGTACAAGATTCTGAAGTCAATGGGGATATTAGGATATAGAGATTGGCTCAGTTGTTGGCATCACATTTTTTTACAATATGCATTGTTATAGTATGTTTTCTTATACAGAATTACGGAGTATGCACTATTTACAGTCATAACCAACAAAATATTTTACATAGATAATTTCTGATTCAACGTGCACCGTTAGCATAGAAAAATTAGATGCTCGCTGTCTTTTTCTATTTTAATTAAAAGTATGTTATCTTTTATTTATATATATATATTCACATCGTAAAAAAAATATATGTCATTTCTGTATGATGTATTCGCCTTCACAGATCCATGTCGTATTTTTCGCCTGAACGAATGAATACAATCATGTCTCTCAAAAATTTATACTTTTCGGAATAGTTTATAACAACAATAAGACACTCGAGGTACTTTTTTTTTTCTTTTTTAATTTCTTAAAGGTCGCTATAATAGCATTCAGTAGTCAAGAAAGCTTTGTGCAAAGATAAGGAGCGTTGGGGTAGAGTTGTATATAGCAAGTGAAATCCTTAGTTTAAGTATTTGAGACCTTATCAAGGTACGAATATGTATATTTAACTTAGTGAGTCATTCCGTATAATACGAACTCTAAGACTCCAGTCTCTGTTTTTACGGTCATCTCTGGCATAAATTGAACAACGTCGTTAAAAATTCAATAAGAAAATGACATTTAGTAAGAAAATATTATAGGTCCAATCAAATGATACCATTCACTTCGCCGCAGACGTAGCAGCCTCAACATCTCTACAATAAAGCTTCAGGGACAATATTCATCGTCGAAAGATTCATGGTCTTTTCTAGCAGCAATATTCGAATTAAAAGTACTATCTAACCCAAAGTAGTTTAACAAGGTCTCTAAGGCTTATTTCCAAGCGATTAACCTGGACTCACTAAATAGCCTTGGTGATTTCTGATTCCCACCTGAATCCGAGTTTGAGCGATTAAATAAGTCTCCGAGGACGATTTTTGGAGATTCTTTAGCCTATTCCAAGCCAAGTTTTGTTTTAAGGTTAAATGTATGTTATATTGAACTTATATATAGTTTTAATTGTGTTGATGCTGCTAAATCAATACGTGATAATGTTAAAATTTTTATTTTAATTAGCCATAAGTCATGTTAGTAATAATATATGATCAGTGGGACTCTGAGTCTCTGTAAAATTCATCCGAATATTAATCCGAGTGCCAAGCCCGAACTCATTGCTCCAAGCTCCCCAACCGAGTAGCACCTTGAATAGAGTTAAACTACTTTGACCCAACCATAGTGTTAATGAATGAATGATTATTCTTACTTTTGTTGTGACAGGGTATTTAATATGAAGGTGAGGAGAATTAATATCTGATAAACAATCATTGACTACTTGGGTGACACGGAATCGACAAAGATGTTTTTGAGGTAGTTCATGATACTATATCACTACATAATGTATTTTAATCCAAACATACTTCAATGCATATATAATAAGATTCTAAAAAGGTTAATCCTTCCTTGAAGTATGTGAAAGTTATCATGTATTATAAAAAATCCACAGATAAAATTAATGTGTTATAACCTGCCAACGACTGAAGAAATTTTAGTACATAATTCTATTAAGAGAAGGTCCTCAGATACCTAGCCTAAGGGATACCAAATGAAGGAAGGAAAGGGTTTTTGCCAAAAAAAAATAAATTAGTGTCATCCTACATACTTGACCTTACACTATATCATGTAATGATGATTAATATATTTTAATTGGGACGACCGAAGGGAGTCCCTTTAGTGTTCAATAGGGGGCCAAAATGTAGTCCGTTTGGAACGTGTTTTTTTTTTTTGTTTTCAATCGCAAAAATTGCACACCCATTAGCTTTCTTCCCACGAAATTGGATCGACAATAGGATAGTCATCAACCAAGACTATGGTTAGCCGCGGTCAAAACGATCGGAAGTCGAACCGATTGATGGTATTTTCGGCGTGAAAATGGCAAAAAACCGTCACCTATACTTTTAATTTTAATCTTGACTGTTGATTACCAACAAAATTCGGCCATCGGATCTAAAGCTGTCGTTGTTATTTCAAAATTGTTACAAATAAATGTTACCAAATTGTTACAGAATGAGTATTACATAAATATCACACTTAAATCAAGTGATCGATATTTTTTCAAAATACATTTTTGATGGAACTGTGTCCCTAAATATTGACTGATTCTATTAGTACTGATGTCATAGAAGTATGAGTATCCTGAAATGATATAAGCTATCTATATCCTGCAAAAAATAATGCAATATATGGTCTTTATTTTAAAATTGACCAAGGTGTAGGATTTTTAAAATATTTAAGTATAGTAACCAAGTTGTAGGATTTTTAAAATATTTGAATACAATAACTAAGATGTAGTTTTTTTTAATTGTTAAGACTTAAGACAAAAGGAGAGGTTGAGCCGGGGCCGTAAGTCCCCGGTGATACCTAGTCATTGTTATAAAAAGATACACACTTTGACTTTGAGATCAAAGAGTCAAAGAACGGACAAGATTCACCAGGGAGGATCATCCGACGACCACTATCATCCGGATTGGGTTTTGACTTGGATGGTCAGGAAAATGTCAGTATTGTAAGGTGATGTACGTGGGTCGACAGAAATATGTCGGGGTGACGATATCGTCAAATCTAATTCTTTTCTCGCCAGTCTCTTTCTGCTAACCCTGTTTCTGCAAAATTCTCTTCTTCTTCGCCTAACTCTCAACAAATCTTTGATCTTTATTTGTAATTTTTTTTAATGTTTCGTCCTCTGATTTGTGTCATTTGAAATAGAGAACACACTAAAAAACATACCCAATTCCTCCACCAAAATAGGAAACCCTAAAAAATCAATGAGGGAGAAGAAATTCAATAAATCTGATTAAAATTAGATATTTGGGTGAATATTTTTTGAGATGGGTAATTTCCCAGGAAATTGAAGTAGTAATCTGAAAGAGAGATGGATAAATTCCCAGGAAATTGAATAGTAATGCATGTCTGAGTCGTAATGGCACAATCCAACACCACCACCACTAATTGCAGGGTCTGACAAGAAGAGAAGAGACATTCCTGCTGTAATGTTTGTAACATTGATTTTAAATCTCACGAATTTGATAATCCATTGTCCTATTAGGTAAAAATCACTCTTATTGTTCTTCTTTGTTAATTCAGCATTGTATTTTGGTATTTTTCTTTGATCCAATTAGTGCCGGTTCTGCTTCCTTTCTCAATTATTAAATAGCTGTAGAATGGTGAATTTTTAGATCTTCCAGCTTTTTGAGTATGAATTTTGTCGAAGAGATTGATCATGGGAGATGGGTATATTAAGTGTTCAGGATAGGAATCTGAGATGGGTTTATTCAAGAAATTGGATAAGAAAATACTGTTGCTGCATAGTGGGAGTGTGCAGCTAGAAGAGGTGAGACTGGTCATGGTGGATAAGAAGGTGGTGATTTACAGAAGAAAGATGGTGTTGTAGCTGCTTTTGAAGTAATTATTATTAGGTATCAATAAGAAGTTCTGTGGTTATTGGTTTTGATGAATTTAATGGTTAGTTAGAGTCCTGGTAGTTTAAAGCCTGTGAATCTTTCAGTCACCAGCTAATTAACGACAATAGCTTCATTTTGTTTCTCCATCCTCTGTGCAGGGAAGAAGAGTTGAGACTTAACTGGGAGTGTATGATGCCAGAACAAACTGAAACTCACAGGCATATCATGCTAATGGGTCTGACATGTGAATTGGACTTAACATGGCATGAAACTGAATTTGCCAGAGCTGGATATAAAGTTTGAACGATCTAAATTTGTATTTTTTTGGTTAGAGCAGTTCCTATGGTAGTGAACAAACTCAAAATTTTGTTGAGCCACGTGGATGGTCAAACGGGTTTCTCCACTATGGTAAAGCAGGACGAAATGAACAGATTTGGTTTTTTAGGGCCCCACTAGTATTTCTTTTTAATATAAAATATTTCGTAGGAATAAGATGAAAAATAAAATAAAATATTTAGGTGAGATAAAATAGGATCAAAAAGTAATAAAGTATTCACAGATTGTACTTGACGATAATCCAAGACTCGCGGGCGTCACTGGGAATGTCTCTTGCGGCAAATCTTTGATCTTTATTTTTAATTTTTTTTAATGTTTCGTCCTCTGATTTGTGTCATTTGAAATAGATAACACACTAAAAAACATACCCAATTCCTCCACCAAAATAGGAAGCCCTAAAAAATCAATGAGGGAGAAGAAATTCAATGAATTTTATTAAAATTGGATATTTGGGTGAATATTTTTTGAGATGGGTGATTTCCCAGGAAATTGTAGTAATCTGAAAGAGAGATGGGTAAATTCCCAGGAAATTGAATAGTAATGCATGTCTGAGTCGTAATGGCACAATCCAACACCACCACCACTAATTGCAGGGTCTGACAAGAAGAGAAGAGACATTCCTGCTGTAATGTTCTTAACATTGATTTTAAATCTCACGAATTTGATAATCCATTGTGCTATTAGGTAAAAATCACTCTTATTGTTCTTCTTTGTTAATTCAGCATTCTATTCTGGTATTTTTCTTTGATCCAATTAGTGCCAGTCCTGCTTCCTTTCTCAATAATTAAATAGCTGTAGAATGGTGAATTTTTAGATCTGCCAGCTTTTTTAGTATGAATTTTGTCGAAGAGATTGATCATGGGAGATGGGTATATTAAGTGTTCAGGATACGAATCTGAGATGGGTTTATTCAAGAAATTGGATAAGAAGATACTGTTGCTGCCATAGTGGCGGTGTGCAGCTAAAAGAGGTGAGACTGGTCATGCTGGATAAGCAGGTGAAGAAAGATGGTGTTGTAGCTGCTGTTGAAGTAATTATTATTAGGTATCAATAAGAAGTTCTGTGGTTATTGGTTTTGATGAATTTAATGGTTAGTTAAAGTCTTGGTAGTTTAAAGCCTGTGAATCTTTC
The DNA here is from genome assembly GCF_003573695.1 of Papaver somniferum. Taxonomy (NCBI): domain Eukaryota; kingdom Viridiplantae; phylum Streptophyta; class Magnoliopsida; order Ranunculales; family Papaveraceae; genus Papaver; species Papaver somniferum. The sequence continues at coordinate 58,145,977 of NC_039362.1, forward strand.
AATCACCAGCTAATTAACGACAGTAGCTTCATTTTGTTTCTCCATCCTCTGTGCAGGGAAGAAGAGTTGAGACATAACTGGGAGTGTATGATGCCCGAACAAACTGAAACTCGCAGGCATATCATGCTAATGGGTCTGACCTGTGAATTGGACTTAACATGGCATGAAACTGAATTTGCCAGAGCTGGATATAAAGTTTGAATGATCTAAATTTGTATTTTTTTGATTAGACCAGTTCCTATGGTAATGAACAAACTCAAAATTTTGTTGAGCCACGTGGATGGTCAAACGGGTTTCTCCACTATGGTAAAGCAGGGCAAAATGAACAGATTTGGTTTTCTAGGGCCCACTAGTATTTCTTTTTAATATAAAATGTTTCGTAGGATAAAGATGAAAAATAAAATAAAACATTTAGGTGAGATAAAATAGGATGAAGTGAGATAAAATAAGATTAAAAAGTAATAAAGTATTCACGGATTGTACTTGGCGATAATCCAAGAGTCGCGGGCGTCACTGGGAATGTCTCTGGCGTTTTTGGCATGGTCGCGCGTTGGTGCTAAAAACGCCCGCGTTTTTGGCAAGAATGCGCGTCCTTCTCTCAGACGCGCGTTGGATGTTCCGACTCAATGTTCAAATCAACAGATTTGTTCATTCCATAGTGGGAGCAAAATGAACAAACTCTGAGTTTGTTCATTCCATAGGAACTGCCCTTAAATCTCTAAATGGTATAGAGACATGAAAAGCTCCCATGGTTAAGATGCTACTATTCCACCAGTGTCAGTTGATGGATTTCATGTCATGTAACGAAGTTACCAGCGATCTGCCCCTCCTAGAAGAAAATGTAAGGACTCCAAACTGTGATTATCTTTTCGGAATTTGGATTTATGCACGTCATATTGCTCAGTAGGTTCCAGTTGGGACTGGAGGTGTGGATTTCTTAAATCTACTTACAAATTTATGGTCAAGTCCCTTAATCGAGACACCCTGGTAATGAGTAATTTTGTGGTTTGCACCCCTTCCAAACAGTGTATTTTGGACATTTGCATTCATTGTTCTTTTTATTTCTGGCTATTTTCTTATTTATACATCTCTTTTTGCTTGCAGCCACTGTAAGTACTTAATGATCAGTGCATTCATTGTAATTGTCCTATTGGGTTTTACTATATCATGTATTTTTAATATAATTGATTTATGGGGTTAGTTTACTTGGCGAGATTGGGTATACCCAATAAGACAAAATGTGGTCATTATGAAGTAAAACCAAGCCACCCTTAACTTTATTTTTTATAAATGGCTAAAATGCCCCACAATGATTAGTACTAATTTAATTAAAATGATTAGATTAGTTAAATTAGTTAGATTAGTTAGTTGATTTATAAGTTGGGTTTTAGAAATAATTTAGAGAGAGAAGTAGAATGAAGTAGTAGAGGAAGTTTTGGGGAGGGGGGAAGTTAGGGTTTTTGAGAAATTTGTGATATGAGTGATATGAGTGATTCAAATCCTGATTTTGAAGTGGGGGAGTCTTCTAATTTTCCTACTACATATGAGTACTTGTATAATGATCTACCAGACCATGATCAAATGGATTACATGCATGACCCTCACTTTTATTTTCCTCAAACTCATGATGGGTATGGAAGTGATGAATATCTTGAGCCAAACGTAGAATCCAATGACCAAGAAGAAGAGAATGGAGCTGCAAGTAATCAGGTAGACAACCTACGTGGTGAAGATTGTGATTTTTCCATGCAAATGATGGATTTTGGTTTTGTTTTTCACTTTTGATGCACAGGGTCGGCAGGGTCGACGCTTGTCGATCATGCCGGCCAAACACGTCGGCGTGGTTGTTAATTGAACAACGTGCCGACTTTTCATGAGCAGTAATCGTGTCGGCAGGGTAGGAAATTCAAACCATGCTGACTTTCATTTTTACAACACAGGAGTCGTTACTTGAAAATGCTTAAGCCGGCATCTTCAAGTTTTCGAACCTTGCCGACTCTTGTCTGGTCGACACTGTTAAATTTTTCTTACGTGCCGGCTGTTCTGTAGTCGGCAGGGTTTTATATGTCGACCTTGCCGACCTTGGTAATACATATCAACTAACTTTTGATGTTTTATAGATTGTTGCATTGGTACCGATGACGGATCAGCCTCAAGCTCAGAAAATTAGGGGTCCTGATACTTCCGCACATTATGCTTTGGAATGGAAGGAAAAATACAACGCGGTCAATTGGATTGTTGAGAAAGCAAAAGATAAGATGTGCGTTCTAGTGAAAAACACCCAAAAAAAATCTACGCGATTTGAAATGGTATGCGAGTGTTATGGGTCTCCGGACGAAAGTTACAAGAGAAAGGGTTATGTGTATGATAAGAAGACGACTAGGGTGTACAAGACAAAGTCAAAGAAGTGTGGATGCCCATTCAAGATTATTTTTGGGAGGAACAAAGACACCGATGGCATGTGGAGAATGACTAGAGTTGATGTTGGTTGGCATAACCATAAAGATCCGGAAACTCTTGTTGGGCATTGTCAAGTTGCCAAGTTGAAACCGCACGAGTTCGAACAAGTAAGAACAAGTTGGGGAATTAAACCAAGCAAGCTCCTTAGTAAGTTCAAGAGGGGTGACAAGAATAACCTCTCTTCATTGTCTACAATTTATGCGGCCAAGGGCAACTATTAAAAGAATTGAATGGGATGGAAGAAAGGTGATGGAAGAATCACAATGGTTAATACACAAATACAACTATACGATGAGACACCATGAGTCATCGGAGGGGAAGCTGGATCATATTTTTCTTGCGCATCCCGATATGATTCAATTGACGCGTTATTTTTTTACCAAGTTTTGTTCATGGATTGTACTTATAAGACGAATAGGTACAACATGCCTTTGTTGAATATTGTTGGACAAACCTCGGATAAGCAATCGTTCACGGTGGCATGGTGTTTTATGGATTGTGAGAAGGATGATAGCATTGGAAACTTTGAAGCCTCTCTACCACGAAGACGAAACTCCCTGGGTTATAGTCACCGACAATGAGCAAGCAATAATGAACGTCGTGAGGATAGTATTTCCCAATGCACAAAATTTCCTTTGTACTTGGCATATACAATGCAATATTAGAAAGAATTGTAGAAGTCATATCCAAAAACCGAAGGCAAAGAAAGGAACTAAACGTGAAAAGGAGGAAGATGAACGTGTTAGCAAACTAACTAAAGAGGAGCGAGAGAAGGAGAAAGAGAAAGAGAAAGAAGACGAAGAATGGAAAGAAGGTGAGATCAAGTTTGGGTTATTCATGAAAGCGTGGAATAAGGTGGTTTGGTCGATGAGTGTTGCAAGATATGAGATAAACTTGAAGGAGTTCGAGGAAGATTGGGAGACTAATTACCCCAAAGTAGTGGAATATTGGAAGAAACAATGGTTGAGGCTACACAAAGAGAGGTTTGTGTATGATTTTACTTACGGCTATAAACATTTCAAACTTGAATCCACAAGTATGGTAGAGCAAGCTCATGGGAGACTAAAAGGTCTACTTTTCACAAGTCAAAATGGGATTGTGACGGTGCAACATGTTATCCATGAGTACACTAATAATGATATCAACAAGATAAAAAAGCAATTCCAAGAAAGTAGCTTCCGGAAGTTGAGGGAGTTTAAGGAGGATAATTGGATGCTTGTTGGTATACATTGCAACGTCTCGCATTGGGCAATACGTTTTATGATGAAACATCTCGCTTTGTTTAAAAAGTATAAAAAGTATGACGAACCGAGCACTCCTTGTAAGTGTATGATAATGAAGGTTATCGGACTTCCATGTCGTCATATGCTTGGTAGGTATAAAACTCCCATTCCTCTTGATGATATCGATCCTTATTGGAAGTAATTATCTTTCAAACCGGATCCAAGAGAAAATCCCGGTGAAGAGTTTGGCGACGTGGAATTTGGGAGAATAATCCTTGAAAAGTACCCTAAGTTGAATAGGTTGGACAAACAAACTATGAAGCACAAGTTGATGCCGATTGTTTACCCTTTTATGGAAAAACTTCAAGAACCGGCGAACAAGATCCTTGTGGTATACCACCTACCACAAAGACGAGGGCGGAAGAAAAGGAACAAATAAAAGAGTATTTGAGTACAAAATGCGATCAATCCGAAAGGGATCAAATTAAAGAGTATTTGATTACAAAGTGCGATCAATCCAAAAGGGAACAAATTAAAGAGCATTTGAGTACAAAGTGAAATCCATCCGGACATGTTTATACCGAGGTGCAATACAAGGAGGAGCCGGCTAAAAAGAAAAGAGGTCATCCGCGGAAAGAAACAACTACACCAAAGGTTTCAAACTTGAATCCAAATAGCACTCCACTTCTTGAGAGTCAAGCAAGTGTGAAATTTGTTGGAAAGAAAAGGGGTCGGCCAAGGAAGGATTCAACTACACCAACGGTCTCAAACTTGAATCCAAATGGCACTCTACCTCTTGTGAGTCAAGCAAGCCAAGGAGATGTTGCGAAGAAAAGAGGTCGTCCAAGGAAGGTAGTACAACCGGTGTTGCAAGAGTATCGCGTACAACTCCCTCCAATTATTCAAGAGTTCGTTATTGGTACCGACGACATCCCAAAAGATGGAAATTGTGGGTTTCACGTTGTCTAGCAACAATTGGGACACCTAAGTGGAGCGGCTTAGGAGAATCTCACCCAATGCCAATATATAAGAAAGAAGATGGCCGCCCGACTAGAAAAGGAAAAGGAGTTTCATATCTCAATGATGCTAGAAGGTTCCATGGAGGACAAGGAATCAACTTTTAAATATTTGCTAACTAGTGTTAAAGGCCCGGAGGGAAATGCACTGGTCAAATGGGAGCATTGGTTGAGAATGCCGGAGTGTGGCCATCTATTGGCGGATACGTGGAATTGCGTGGTACATTTTTTTAGTAAGGGACTATATGTAGCATTTGCACCGAAACATGCGGTTTCCGTGGAGCAACTCAAGCATAGAAGAATTGTCATGGATTTGGTGGATAAAAATCATTTTATTGATCTACAACTTAACAAGGAATGTCTATTACCTCCTCTTTGTAGGTTTAGTTTTTGGGAGAAGTTCACAAACAACAAGAGCAAGGAATGGATGAAACTTTATGAGGACAACATGACCCTTTGGAATGTTTTAGATGAGTCCAGGGAATGTCCCGTATATTTTACTAAGGTTCATAGATTTGAATGAACTCCCTCCAATAGATTTAAGTGATGATTGATTATGGTAGGAATTAAGGAATCTTTTTGGAGTACTTTTGTAATCGCATTCGTGTTTTGTGTAATGTACTTTGGCGTACTAAAAATGAATGAAATGGATGTGTTTTTTTTTGTGTATACTCCTTTGGTCGGCATTGTATTTGTCACACGACCCTGCCGGCTCTTACATGGTCGACATATTATTAATTCGTCAGGCTGCCGGCTGCACTTCATGAAAGCACAGGAAAATAGGCTTGGGACGGTCGACAAGGTTTTTACCTCTTACAGTGACGACGGTCCCAGGGTCGGCAGGGTATTGGTTTCGTCAGGTTGCCGACTTTTATCTGGTCGGCATGGTTTTTGAGGATAACAATGCCGACAAAATCAGACAAAAAAAAGTTGTTTCTGGATGTTCTCATGCATTAAGTCGGAAGGGTTTATGAGGAGAACCACGCAGACCTTACATACGTCGGCAGGTTTTATGAAGATAACCATGCTGATCAAAACAGAAAAAAAAAACTTGTTTCTGGATATTCTCATACATTATAGTCGGCAGGGTGTATTAGGAGAAACCTGCCGACCATATATTCACCGGCAAGGTTTGTAAACTTTTAAGTGCCAATTATGAAGCCGACGACACGCTTTTAATTTAGTACAATGCCGACTTTACATCGAACACAAACCTTAATTAAAGCATACAAACGTTAAAAACTTAACCCTAACACATTTGGGACATAGATAGTATCTTTTTCCGGTACACACTTTCTTAGGAGAGGTAATTAGCTTCATCTTACCGTCGCAACATGGATCTGTGCATGGTAGAAGGTTGATTTTAGCAACTTCATCTTCATAGGAGCTAGGCGCTCATCTATCCAATAGAAAAACCCACAACACGTGCATTTTGAAGCATACGGATGATATACATCTCCTACTGCAGCTTTTATGAGAAATAAGAATCCCTTACAACCTTCAATAGTGCATTTGCTTCCTTCAAAGGGACAATCGTTTGCAAAATGACCACTTAGTGTACAAAGACTACAAATATTTGGTTGTGTTGTATTTGAAACTTCCATTATTTATGCAAGGTTGGGGATGAAGTTGGGAATGCTTTTATAATAACAACACACCTAATATCTTGATTTTGAAATTTCTAGCCGTTGAGCATTCTATGGGTTGTACTTTGTACTTAAAAAGTAATATTTTTATACTACTAACATTTAGGTCGGCATGGTTGAGATTTCAAACCATGCCGACTATATATCCCTGACAGCACTAAAGCATATAACATGATTAGGTCGGCAAGGTCGAGATTACAAACCATGCAGACTACTAAAATTATCTAAAACTTCATAAAAAAGATTAAGTTCTAAAGCAAATGAAACTGAAAATTAACATAAGTTTAACAAGTTTAAAACCAATAACTAACAGTTCAAATAGTTCAAACCACAATCTAAGTTTCTAAAGCAAGTGAAACATGATAAAGTTTAAGAATTTCATGGATCCTTCTTGTTGTTGTTATCTTCCTCCACATCACTAGCTTTTTCAGCAGCATCAGCTTTTGCTTTTCCCTTATCTGGACCTATGTAGTCACCGTCCTCATTGTAATAGGGGTTCACTCCAGAAAAGTCACATGCCCTGAAAAAAGTTCTTGGATCAACCTCCTCTTCTTCCTCCTCTGATGATGTGCATTCCACATAGTTGAGGGGATTGCTAGGACTGTGCATAAACCTTAGGAATTCTTCAGGATCTTTCTTACCCATCAGAAGTAACTTCCTAACAGGGCAATTCTCTTCAGTTTCATCTTTAGGATCTTATACATTGGGATAAATTCCGTCAATAAGTTCTAATAGCTCTTCTGCATTAACCGAACAAGGTAGATCTTCTTTTTTTCTTCTGGGAACCTAAACAATGCACAAATAAGAGATATGAAAACAAACAACATAGTTGAACATACGATATCGGTCGGCAAGGTTTAAATTTGGATAACAATTTTCTTCTCCCTTCCACTTTACGTGTATGGGGAAATGGCGAAGAATTAATTACTGTTCTCCTTGTTTCTCAGAGAAAAATAATCAATTCCTTACCACTTACCCATACACATAAAGTGGGAGAGAGATGAAAATTGTTACACATTTTCATATGATTTTGGTCATCTACTGGTCGGCAAGGTCGATAAAATAAACCGTGCCGACTACCAACTGGTCGGCAAGGTTGTATTCATCTACAATGCCGACTAATAAACAGTCAGAATGGTCCTATTTAAGAAAGATGCCGACACTTAAGTAATGAAAATCAAGTTTCTGTGACCTGAAGTCGGCATGGTACAAGACTAAAACCATGCCGACTATATGTAAGTCGGCATGGTTTGTTAATATACCCTGCCGGCTCTGGTTATTGTCTAACAGTCGCCATGGATGCTATGAAAAGTCGGCAGGTTATTCATCCTAATACCATGCCGGCGCTTACAAAACAAACAACAGCCGGCATGTTCTTCAAGTATCGACCTTGCCGGATCAAATCCCTGAAAATAATAATTTTCGATTTCTAACCTAATAACAATCATATAACACTTAAGAATAATGGGTTGAGTTTAGAAATCACTTACAGTCTTCTTTTCACCGGTGGAGGGTTTTTTTTCAACATTCCCAGGGATTGAACTTTCGGGTTTACTAGGTTCATCTTTTCCCTTACCTTTTTTCTTTGATTTGGATCTTTTGATACTTCCTGTTGAATCTATGTTATCTATTGATCGTTTGGAATCAACTATTTTTCAGGAAAATCAAATTTTTAAATTTTCAGAGATTTTTTCTTATGAGTTTTATGGAAGATGAGACGAAGAAGAAGAGAAGATTAAGAGAAGATTAACGGTTTGTTTAAGTTTTTAATTTTAGGGTTATTAGATTAAGTAATAGGGTTAATTAGTTCAAGGGTAATAAAGTAAACTCACCCACTTTTAGCCTCCCCTTAGTAAGGCACTATGTCCATATAAATCTGAGTATATCCCAATTAGTTTGGGTATACCCCAATCTCTCCAGGTTAGCTTATCGTATTCGGCAGGAATAGTTTTCACCCATAAACACCGGGGAAGTTAATTTTGTCCCAAGAAAATGTAATAAAATTGCTGATACACTTGCAAAGTACAGCAATCGGTTTAGAATTTCTAAAACTTGGTTAGATGACCCTACTAGTATTGTTGAGGCTCAATTATTGTCAGAAAAACTTCAACTTCTTGATTAATAAATCCCCATTATCTTGCATAAAAAAATAAACAAAAATGCATGTCCCAATTTTTCGATTGAGATTAAAAAGCGCTGAAATAGGTAGCAGTTTTCCAGAATTATATCTCAATGCTACTCACATATCAACCATTTATAGTTAGATCACATAATTATATCTCAGTGCTACTCATATTGTGCCCTTAAACAGTTACCAGTATTCCAGCCTCCAGTTTATCTTGCATCCTAACACAAACTGATCATTAGTATCAAACATAGGTAACTGTCACTAATTTTCCCAAGAGCGTATTTGCGTTGATTGTTAAAAATGTATTTTGTTGGTTAAGTTTTCTTCATGTCCATGTCTGTGATGTCACTTCAAATGGCAATCAGGGAGAATTATTTACCTTTACTTGCAAACTCTTCATTCACTGCTCTATAAATGTGCTACTGCTCAACCATTTCAGCGGAGATGCAAAGGTTAGGAACCATTTACAAGTTTATTCAAGATCTGCACTTTTTAGGTACCAGTGGTGACAGTGAGAATGAACTCAATCCACTGTTCTTCGGGCATTCCTGGATGCTAAGATTAAAGATGATAATTAGTTGACCACCTTTTTACCCCATTGTTCCAGGAACAATCTAGATAATATGACAGTACTCGAGAATTTGGATGTTGTTCTTTTATGCCCAGCTAAGAACTTGACGAAGAGTGTGCATAACTTATTTTATTGAGGGATGCTGCATACTCTATATCCTCATCCTAAACATGTTAGTATGTTTGCTTTATAAGAAATAAATGTCCGGTTCTCATCAGGTTACATAAAACAAATTTAATAACTGAGTAATCTAAAGACAACTGAAAGAAATTGGTTATTTAACTGTAAGTCTGTAGTACATTATGGATTTAATTAGTAATCAAGTTTATATTATGTTCTTACTTTTCGCACATCTTTACCACAGTAGAATTAATTCTTATGTGCTCGATAGCAAACCTTAAATATTATTCGTGTTTCTTTTTCTTTCTTTTTTTCGATTCTTTCTTATTCTGTTATGTAGTTCCTCGAATTTAATCGTATTGATTGTGGTTTGTTGATTTCTTTTTCAGGTCTTTTACAGGGTCAAAGATTGATGCAGTGAAACGATTAGGTATTAGAATTTATTAGTTATTTTTTTCGTTTTGAATTTGATTGATTGATTGCAAGCATATCTTCTTCTTCATCTTATCAAGCATATCTTCCAGTTTCTCACTTTACTGACGTTACTCTTTTTCTACTGCTACTGTTCTTCTCCTCTCTCTCGCAGAAACTCTAGATGTTTGAAAATCTCTTTTGGTTCCTGAGGTTTGTGTGCTTGCTGTTTGCCAGAGATTCAGGAGGCAAGGTTTAATCAAAAATAGGATGCAGAGATGTTACATTCAAATATTCAAGAGATGGTTCCTGCGGTTGTGTGCTTGTTGTTTGCCGGAGATTCAGGAGGCAAGGTTTAATCAAAAATACGGTGCAGAGATGTTACATTCAACTATTCAAGATATTAAAAATGGGCTTCCTCGATGCAACAGATTTACCAAGAGCAAAGCTTAGTGATCTCACAGAAGGCAGACTCACTTATGTTTGAAGCAAGAACGGGATGATAGAGCGAAGGGTATGTGCAAGAATTCTGATGAGGTATTTTTCTTCCCACGTTAACTTAAATTGGCCTCATATAAGTAATCAGTGTTTACTTAGTTTAACCCGCTCGATCCTGATTGGAAGTTGAATTGTATGCATCCATAATTTCTGCAGTAAGCATGTATTCACATTTCTACTGCCAACTTGGATTAACAACAAAGTATATTGCTTCCTCCAAATTATAGGTAATAGGCACATAAGAAAGATTCTATGTTGTCCGAAGTGGGTGCTTGCGTAAATTCCCAAAAGAAAACAAATTTGAATTTTGTTATCTGTAGTTTTGCATAACAGAACTTAATGCATCATTGCTATTCATGCCAATTTTGTTTTCATTTTATGCTTGAATGACAGGAATGGATTGCAGAATGGAAGCTGCTTATAAATAGCATTTTATGCTTGAATGACAGGAATGGATTGCAGAATTCTTGGGGGGTATATATATTAGAAGTTAGGTTCGAATGGAATTCGAGTTGTCCAGGGAGAAACGCCTTGCTGTAGAACTGTTTTTGTACAGCGTATATATCATGTCAACGATGAATCAGAACATCTATATAGTTTAAAATCCCAAGAGATTAGTCACCTGGCAACTGGAGATCCAGTTAACAAGCAAACAATGAAGCATCATCAGCCGTAACCCACATAGAGAAACACTAAGAAAACGAAGACTTCTGGGAGGGGTAGCAACGTGCATTGAGCAACTCTGATGATGAAGACTATCCAATGAATTGGTTTGGCAGCAGTTATTTATTTTAAAATTTTGGGTTCTTATAAGATTTTATTCAAGTTCAAATACATTGTTTTAAATTATTTTTGAGTTATATTATATTGTTTAATGAATTTATATGTAAATTAAATCCATATGTAGGTTGGATTGAAATTACACATTTATGAGTATAACATTCTTTATGAGCAAATAAGTTACTTCGATATTTGTTACTCTCTATCACATGTCTTTGTGAGATTTGTTCAGTTCCCAATAGTAAGATCTGAACATAACAAAAGTAGTCTGATTACGAATTTGTTGAAATGCGATTTCCTATAATGTGACGGAAACTGTGAAATTGTTTTAGAGTTAACCGCTTCATTGTATGTTCTCATGTGTCGGGATCAAGCTGCTTCATACCAGGATCAAGCTAACATATTCAATGCTATGTCCCTGAAGTTAGACCATTCCTCCGTACTCTACTTATTGCACAGTGGTAACAACAGTGGTAACAACGGAGTGGTAACAACGATTCAAATCCAAATCCAGGTTCACTTGGGTGTATTAAAATGGGTAAGGAAGAACCAAGAGCACATAAGAGCCGATTTACACTGTGGGTTAAAAGATTCACTGCTAAAGGGAGATTCATCTATAAAAAAGGGGAAGAGGATTGTGTTGCCATAATGCCATCATCATTTACTGGAGGACCAAGGTATATGATGCAGCACTATCAAGATGCCATTGCAATTTATCGACCTATTGGTGATCCAGATCTGTTTATAACATTCACTTGCAATCCCAAAAGGAAGGAAAGTACACTGGCTCTAAACAAGATACCAGGACAGCGACCGGAGGATAGACCAGATATTATTGTGAGGGTATTTAAGCTAAAATTAAAGCATCTGATGGAGGTTCTACGTACGAAAAAACATTTTTGGGAAAGGGAAAGGAGATATTTATATTTCTGTATTTGGTTCTGCTATTTTAATTAAAAGCTACTTTGAATAGTTAATGAATTGTATATAGTCGTGATAAGGTATTTTAGGAGTAGCACCATTTGATGTTTGGTACATAGTAATTTACACCATTTAAGCTGTTGCATTTTTAACCGATTGACCACATCCAACCTTATTGTTCACGTTCTAAGGTGGAGCTCCATATCCACAACGATCTTAATAGGAATTCTTGAAACCTGCACAACAATCATAATCAATATATAGAGTTGCCGAGACTCATGGTTGCAGACAATAGGTATAGAGTTTTAACTGTTCTTTATTTTGGTTTGTCTATGTCTCTTTGATTCTTTTGAAGATTTAGGTGAAGAGAGGCTAATTCAAACAATGGGTGTCTCATCAATTGATTCATTTGCTTTGTAATCTTTTCTATCTTCTATATAATATGCTTTCGTAGTCTCTTATCTCTATTCGCCTATTGGTTCCGATTTTTTTTATTGATTCTCCGTCTTTTTTCACCGATTTCGAAATCTTTTTTCTTAGAATCACAGGTAAACTCATCGTCTCCCATGCTACTATTTTTTTTTGTTTTGTTTGAGTTTGTGTATACTGATAATTAGGTGTTTTCAAATTACTCATTTTGTATTTATTTGATTGATTTTAGGGCATTGGTATGTGCTCATTCTTCAAAGAGCATTATCTTTATGATTGAGTTTCTAATTTCATGTATTCGTTCTTGCTGGAAAATAACAACTTTCTCAAAAATCCATCTGGGTTACAGCTAAACTTACTATGAATACTTCCTTGATTTGCAGAATTAAAATCAATTATTAAGGATTCGATATTGTGATTTTTCTCAGTATATTGTCTTTCTAAAGTTGTACCTAAAGTCGGGGAGACTCTCATGATTCTTTGTAAAATTGATGCTAATCGGTTAATTGAAAGTTTGTTGGTGGCTAGATCAGGATTTGGTCAAGACTAACCATGTTTATGGCCCGTTTGTGCAGGGATGCGGATCATACAAAATGGAAAACAGAGTTCCATAGGAACCGGTACTTCATTAAGGTATGTTTCTTTAGTGATTCTATAAATCATGCGTAGTAAGTTACCCAAATGTTGATATAATGGTCAATTGCTGCACAACATTTTGAACTTAGTTATCATCAATAGTGAACTATGGTTGTACTTTTATGTTAGTTAGATATTGTTTTGATTCTCAAATTACAAGATTGGTCCTACCGACTGCAGATTCCTCTTTCTGTTAGAAGAAAAGCAATGTTCACATTTATCCATTAAGCAATTGTTTCAGAAAAAGTCAGAACTCTACCTTCTTCCCACTACTCACTCCTTAGACATAGCTCGCCATTATTAGTAATTTCAATACAAATCTAATACATAAACAAATTCATAAAAAGTATGAGAAACAACAATGGACAAACATAAATAAACTTCTATGCTCAGGTAGCCTTGATAGAAGCAAAGACCAGTGCCGCACTAAAATATCTAGAAAGGATATCATAGAACTTTAGTTCTATAAGTTAGTTATGGAATTGATCTTTCGTGTTCCTATGCACACACAGCTTGATGTATAACTTGATCTCTTTAAGCTTATTTATCTGTCCGTGTAAATGATATCCGTCCGTGTTAATGAACTACTTTTACACAATTAGTTTCATTAGTTACTTATCTTCTTTCATTTTTATTCAGATATTAATGCTAATACAGTTTTTCAGAAAGGTATAATTTTAGAAGCACAATATATTTTAGAAAGTGGTAGTGAAAGCTTTTTTGTTAACCATACTAATTTTTAGATACCCGTCCATTAGATGCTGGCGATGAGATGTAAGGTGATGTAATTCAGTGGTCGGTGCCTTCGGTTGATATGTGTGGTTTGGGGTATGTAGTGGTGGCTCTGGAATCTCTTACTATGAATTGCATTATTTATTTAGGTATTGTTCTACCCTCAGATTTTTCATTTTCTACGTCTCGTGATTCACCACACTGTTGAATGATTTTACGTCGTAGGTTACGGACCTTTGAAAAGGGAAGATGGTCTACTACTCTGTAAGTGGTGGTGGTATTATGCATCCAAATTCCAATTTTATTTTGTGTATAGATATGATTCATTCTTTGATTAGTACAAACAAATGGATTAGAGTCATGGTGATAGTTTCTCCAACAAATTAAATCTTTAAATATAACGTTATATTGCTTTATTCATGTTCAAAAACGAAGGATTGATATTCAGAAATCTAGGGAATTTTTTCCGAAAGTGACCGAGTTTTCAATGAAATATTTGGATCGACTGGGAATTGGAAAACCCATGAAAAGTGAAATCAACTGCAACAGCAATAGTGAGCACATGCAACCAAGGACATGAAAAGTGAATTGGAATAACACATTTAGAGTTGTGAGAAACAATGTTGTTGTTAAAATATCAGTGCGAGGTTTAGTTGTCGGCCAACAGTTGTTTATAGTTACACTGATACTGTCGTTAACATTTGTGATGTTATTTCTAAAGTCATATGTGTTTTTAAGTTTTTATCTTCTCATATGGCTCATCATCTCAAGGTTTCCGATGGTGACCCCACTAACACAACATTAATATAGATTCTTATTTATGTTAAGAATTCCTACTAACAAAAAGTAACTTGCTTCTTCAGAAAAATCAGTTCTTTTAATTATTTTACATGAGCAATTTTTTTGAGCTACCGTGTTTCTATATTGTTTCTCTTACAACTCCAATGATTTTGATAATCTGATAAGTATGTACAACAAAGGAAAGATTCTTCCCTTTCAGTTTTATCATAAACTGTTAGTGATTGACCACTCTTATGTGTCCTTGATGAACAATCCACTTGATGTTTTTGGTTGTCTTTGAATTGAATTATGAATTATTTAAGCGTGCCAAGCTCCAAAACACATGAAATATGAGCTGGAGAAAGCACGAATCTGAGTTTAACATTCTCCTCCAAGGTTTGATCTTTGACTCAATGACACAATTCTATTCATATGTGTAGATATGTTATGGTTGGCATTTCACGTTAGTACTAAAAACAAAGTATTACAAAGTCGACCGTACAATATGTTTTTTTAGGGAAAATTGGGAAAATGCCACAATACATGGTGCAATGTTAGAAATCTTCTCCAACGTTAAAAATAATTGGAAGAATGCCCCATTTCGTTAATATTGTCATCCAACTCAGTTAAATCACATGTACGAGCTTACACACGCGGAAGAAAAAAAAAGACAAATACACCCTTTAGAGCATCTCCAAGAGAAGGTGCAAAAAATCCTATGTGGATTTTTAATTTAGTCCTTTTATTTATGGGGTCTACACATAGAGTAAATATAGGACCTCATATCTAAAATACCATCTCCAACAGTGAGAATTTCAACCCTTAGAACTAAAATAAAGTTAGTTAAAAACATGACGTGGAGGTGCAACCGGAGGTGTAGATAACACTTTCTTGAACACCTTCATATTTAATAATTGGTCCCTCCTAACTTGTAGGACCCTACTGTTGGAGATGAATTTATGCCAAATGGGGGTCTAAAATCCTATGTGTCACTATAAATAAATAAATCTACCCTCTGTTGGAGATGCTCTTAGAATTGAGGATTAAGGGTTTCGGGGTCAAGGTTTAGGATATAAATTTATTTTGAACCCTAAAACCCTGAATTCTAAAGGGCGTATTTGTCTTTTTTTTGCGTGTGTGGGCCCACACATGTGACTTAGCAGGGTTTTGACGGAATGGGGCATTATTCCAAAATTTTAAATGTTGGAGAAGATTTCCAACAATTGCATCCCATATTGGGGGCATTTTCCCAATTTCCCCTTTTAAAAAAAAAATCCAACAGTAAAAATGGTTGGTAACCAAAAATGAAAATTGAGATTCAGATGTAGACGCAGAACAATCTACCAAAGCCTAATTAACTTAAATTATTTTATTTTCTATGATTTTTCATTTTTTTGGAAGCTTCAAATGAATTTTTTCCTGTTTTGAAAGTGAGAAAACTCTTTCAAGAACTTTTGGTAGACACACTTTCGAGATCTATCGACATTAAATGGAAGCCATTACACGTTTTAATCATCACCCATATATCTTTATGATGATGATTACACAACCGAATTGGCCGAAAATCGAAGATGAACATCTATAATATGGATATGCTTCAGATCATCCCGATCTGTGTTTTTAAGTTGAAAACAGTTCTTTTTATGAAATAAATTCGGGAAGAAATTTTTGGGTGATCTTTTTGTATTGAATATGTGTACACAAGTAAATTCTTATACATTAATTACCTGATATTATTGTTTTTTGTTTCTGAGTGTTGAATAATTTAAAAGAATCTAAATGGTGGAAAAAATTCACAAATTTATGTGTGTAAAATTTTTGCTGAAAAATCCAATCCAATTCTTTCTCAAATGCTAAGAAAATGTAACGTTCAATGTCCAAGTGGTTGTAGATACCGTATCTCCTGTATAGGAAAAGAAAAATGCACTAGGTTAACTGAAGGTTGTTATATGTTCTCGGACGAAACTGAATATCCAATTTATTGTCGACATAGTGAATGATGAAAAGACTTAATTTTCTGTAATTGACTTAAGGAAAACCACACACTTCCAACCCAATCTATCGTAAATGGTTAATTGTCACACTAACGTGTATGTTATTCCTATTACTGTGACATATTGATGACTATTACACATCCAATTATACATACATGTGCAAATCATTAATGCAAGAGTTGCACAATATTTAAAATAAAGATGGATGGAGGAATCTTGATCTTTGTGATATTCTGAGTATCAATAGTTGTCGAGAAAACAAATTATCAAGAACCAAATGTCAAGAATTACATCATCTAGCAAGTAATTACATTTTTGATGAAGACACATGGGACATAGCTGTTTGTTCAAGAACCCAACATTATACTGAGTTACTTAGAGTATAATACTAATTTGGCATTGCAAGTTTTCACTTTTCTTAGGTCTCTTGTATGTTCTCATTTGTTAGCTAAGAAACATCGGATACGATCACTGCATTGTAATTTGACTGCTACATCCACCTAATGGGTGGGTAGTGTTCACAAATACTCAATGGTCACCATTCAATTATCCTAGAAACAACGAATAAAAAATTCACAAAGAAGTATCATTAGGGATGATACATAGATAACAGATCATGGACTATATTAACATGGATACCTAGATAACAGAAGCATATTAATGATATTTGAAATTATTTGTCACGTAAGATACCAAGTTAAAAATCCTTTGTAGGATGCGGAGACTACGTGATGCACGACACTAATAAAAAATATCCGAGAGGCAGTTGGTATAAGGGAATTTATATTCCATCAAAAGCTTTAATCTCTATTCCTGAAAGAGAAGTTTAAGAATTGTTGGATGTAAACAAATTTTGGGGTTTAACAAGTTCACCAAAGTGAGGCAAACTAGACATTGGAGAATCAAGATTTCCTAAACACAAATTTAATTTCAGATATCAAAAATGCATTGAAAAAGTGAACGACGCCACATTCCATCTAAGTAAGAACCAAACTACCTTTTAGTATTCCATGCGACGTAAATAAGATACATAGAATTGATAGCATAGTTACTTACAAATTTTATTGGGAGATTAAAATCTGTTTCAGGTATTATAGTGGAACTTAATGGTCAAAAAGGGTCCAGCGAATTTCATAAGAAAAAGTTAGTCACCGAAGATACAAATTAAGCAATTTTGATTTAAATTTTATATTGCGTCGAGTAAATGGGTGATGAAGAGGACCACGAGTAGTTAACTTATTCAGTGTGTCTAAATTACGAACTCAAACCCCTTAATCAATTGATAATTAATCTTATATTATTTTTAAAACATGGGAGTTGATATGAAGGTAATTCTATGGGGTAATCGTGAAGCTCATTAGAAGAGGGTGTCGCAGAGGGACACATAAATAATTCGATAATTTTTATTATTACGGGAAAGTTTGTAAGCAAGTTTCGATGTTAGTATCCCCTACTAATTAACCACGTCATGTGATGATATTAACATTTATTTGTTCACAAAATATACAATTACACCTTGCTACATGTACACTTTCATTAGCTACAACCAATGCCTCTAGAGTGTTGATCAACTGGGACATACCAGATACCAATGAATTTAAGAAAAAGTAAGTGTACAGAATAGAAGATAGGCTATATGACTTTCATTACATACGAAAAATGCAAAACTAATTTTTTGCAGGCTTAAATCAGGAGACAAGAGAATCACAATAACTGGATCGCTGTAACCGGTTGATCCCAACACAAATAAAAAGAATATAAAGAAAGAAACTAACATGATACAATACAGTGAAAATATGGTAAACGTGTAGTTAGTTTTAATTTTTACCTGCTAGAATAAAACATATTTTAATTGTGCTTTTATGAGTAAATGGTAGAGAAAAACATTCACATGCGAGGCAACAGTACTGGGCTTGGTTGAGAATAAACAATGTGACTACATGTCATGTAGCAGACGTCGTAAAAAGGTTGAGTACGATAAAGACGAGGAACCTTGGTGTAGCAAGTGCAAAAAAATGGACATACCATTACGAGAATGAATGACGTTCTTTTTATGTATGGATGGACAATACATTGAGATTTAGTAACACCTTAGATATACACAGGTACAAATTGAATTTGGATGTAATAGATGACAAAGATTATGCAATATTCACAGTTATGAGAAAGACATCATAAAAGTTGATGAAATGCACTGCGAAAGAACATGTAGATTACCTTGAAAAATACAATAAGGTAACGACATATTAGTATGGACAATTAACTTGATTATAGATAGATGTACTGTAAGTATATGTTCACCATATTATTTATTACCAAATGCAGATTAACAAGGAAGAAAAAGCACATGGGTGGTTAAACCGAATCAAGGACCACGCCATTTTTGTTCTTTCCAAATTGGTAATCCAGGAGTAGAATATAAACGACCAATCTGAAAATTTTACGGTCCAAAAAGTATTCAATCCAGAAAGAGAACTAGATGATTCATATGTTGTTATTGAATGCCAGGCAGCTTTGCAAGCGATTCGTACTAAAGCATCTTTTTTTCAAGTATGAATCACTGAGAACAAGGATAAGAATGTTCCAGGAAGCTTTTCATAGGTTCCAGGTCGCGATAAGAATGTTACACATACTATCAAAGATAAGGATAAGGAGACATCTTATAGGGGTAGGAAACGTGCACTAAGTAACCATAAGGAAGTAAAATAGGCAAAAAGACTCCTTTCATACCGCAAAAGAAAGTAGACTCGAGTTATGAAGAGTAAGCTGATTTTTTGAAAGAAAAAAAGTATGAAGAAATAATGGATTGATTTAGTTATATATATTTCTTCTAAAAATAGGATTTTTAGAAGATTTGATTACTCTTTCCGGTAGTAACTTCTAAATGAAGGTTAAGTTATATTATTATATATTTTTTAAATTAATATTTTGGTTATTGTTATATCATTTATTTGGCATACTTAATGAATTATAAATCTATCTTTATTATTTTCAAAGTATTATTGATCTTCCCTAGAAAATAACGGTATTTGAGAAAAATCAAGTAAAATTTTTTGGTTTTCCATGTGCTGCTTATTATAGACTGTTGGGCCCATCAATTCGTTGAGAATTTAGTTTAGATAGTATTATATTATTTATCATAGTGTTCAGATTCCGACCAGCTTAGACCACAGTGGGGTGGAGTTTTTTGGTTAAAACTGTGTTTTTACGTTGGTTCTGTTGTGTTCCCAACAACTTAGATCACCAGACGTAGTTCTGTCGAGCTCTAATTTCTCGCTGTAATCAACACTTGGTTTGAATACTCCATCATATATCACATTTAATATAAGGTAGGGTAATCGAGTTAATATTTCAAAGTGTTAGTGAACTTGGGATGTAGCAAGGTATTCATCTCTGAGTAAATGTTTATCATATGGTTTGTGAGATTTGTTCAATTGCTATAATTAAGATCGAGTTACAGGGTCAGTACTTCCAATAAAAAATCGAACTTAGTGAGGTGGAAATGCAATGTTCACAATAACCGGTATAGTTTTTCAAGATACTTGGATATTTAACAGTGCAATGGAGGATAAGTGATTGTATTAACCTAAATTCAAGCATATACATGTAGAGAATCAACAATGCAATACAGAATAGATGTGGTTTTACTGCCAGTACCTATCACATGTTTAAAAGTTTCGACGCTTCCAGGGCACATGAATTACAAACTAAAGGCCAACACAACTAGATCAATCCATAGCTTTTTACCTAAGGAAAAAAAATATGAATTTCAATGAATCAGTGTTTTAGGAATTTACTAAGTAGTTGTTTACGTGGGTTTTTGTGTTTTTTTTTAAATTACGATGATTAAAATCAAGTTACAGGGTTCGTTAAGCGAAAAAACTAGCTTACTGAGGTGAAAATTTGATTTTCACAATAGTAAACATACATACCACAAATACACTTACGAGTTTTCCCTTAAAACTAAAGTACCTAGAAAAATAAAAAAATGTTTCAAACTATAGAAACCAACAGAAGGACAAGGTTTTCTGCTAAATAAACTTGGAAAATAACCAAGTTTTCGTATTATAACAATTAAAGTTTGAGAGCAATAAAGATATGGTTTTGGAGAAAAATATCTCTCCACAACAATATAGTTTAAACCTATGAGAAAAATAGTTCAGTAGATGAAGAACATACATTATCAATCAACCAATGTTAGGTACGACATAGGAAAATATAACCTATACACGACCAATGTAGTCAATCTCCGCCGAGATGGTCGAGATACCACCGATAATATCTGTTTCGGTGTTTACCCTGGATTCCGATATTGCCTATATTTCACTGATATTCACCGAAATATAGTGTCTCGGTCCCGACCGATATTCCCCGAAATCCGATATCGACTACATTGCACAAGACACCCTTATATCCTTAACAAAAAAACGATGAATTCCAATGATAAATATGAGTTGGAACAGTATATCCAGGGAGAACAATATGGTACGAGATCATGTTTTCGTAGTATTATCCAATTGAGTTATACGAATCTAATTAAGATTGGATTAACGATCATCAAATAGGATCATATATATGTACAACGAAAAGAGAAGAAAAAGCATGACCCATAGAGTTTAGGATATACCAAAAATTAGAAAAATACAGGAATAACATCACGTTTAGCCAGTTTTTAGAATCCTACAACTCATCTATATTTTGTCAAGTGATAGTAAAATTCTTAAAGCTCATTTATTTGGGAAAACTTTGGGGTAAGATTTAATGTCTAATGAGGGTCGCACACAAAAGAACTACAAACAAAATTTTTGTTTTCCAGATTTAAAAACAAAAAAAAATATATTAAAAGAAATAGGTGAAGAAGTGATTTCATTCATTGGAAAATAAGTAACAAAACATATATATAAAAAGCAGATAATATGAGCCTCTTCCCAAACCATGTATCTAAAGAACAGATAAAAGAATTTGGGAAATAGTATTACAAAGATGAACAAAAAGTTGTTTTTTTTTAGAAAAAAAAAGGCAAGAATGCAAGATGTTAACATTTAAAAATACATCTGAAACAAAAGTGCAGTGTACACATGGATATAAATTGGAATCGACAAAGAATAGAAGTATGCAAAGAATGTCTTACAGTATATATAAAACTGAAAATCGATATATACGACAAGTCAGGCACAATTCAAAGGCCTATAGATTTTTTTTCGAGTTAAATGACTGGTAGAAGTCAAATAGGATTGAAAGGTAATATCATGCCACATTTTACGTTAATATTTATGGTTATTTTCATGTTGTCTTTTAATCATCATATATTATAACTTATTTATGGAATTATTGATATATGTCAGAATGCAAACTACAATTGCTGCGAATGTGTATGCATATATGTATATATATATATATATGCCTTTAAATTAATTTATTTTCAGAATTATTGATTTACTCTTTTAAATAAATTATGTACTTAGGCCTTAGGTGTAGTATGATACTCTTGAGTTTCTCTGAGTTTCTGAGTTTCCTAAATCACTATAGTGTCACGTCGTTGCCATGTACTCTACTACATGTCAGTTAATTTTCCATGTAGTTGAGCATTTCTGCTCTGTTTCATTTTCTAAGTATATTGGAATATGTTTCGTAGAAAAAAATGTTACCGCATTTGTTTCCTTCTCATCGTTATAACTGTAGTTGCAGGAAATCCTACACTATACCCCTCACAAGATTTCATTAACATTCAACTCATTTTAGATCAACAATCTCAATTTTATTGATTAATCTCTTGAATAATCTTACAAGAAAAGAGAAAGGAAATAAGAACAATGACCACACTTTATTTTTCTCTCTCATGTTTGTTAGCTACTACTCTCCAAAAAGATCTCCCTCCATTCCTTTACAACTGAATGGCTATTTATAGGGAATTACATAGTGGATGACAGCTAATCTGTCCTTTATTTTCGGATATGGCTTGCGACATTCTCGCAACCTTAAAAATTTTAATCTCGAAAAATCTTTAATTTTCGCAGGACCATCACATTTTTCTCATGATTTAGCTGACGTCGTTTATTACTTCGTTTCTGAAGTTGTTATGCGACACTGTTGTGTTGTGTTGTTAATAATTTCGCTGAGGCATTATTTAAAATAGAGGCAACAATATATTGTTTAAAATCATAAGAGAATATTTCTTACCTCATCTGTGTGTGAGTGAAGAGCTAACAAGGTACTAGCCTTCCCAGTCCTGCGGTAGCTATCTTTCAGTTTCTGGATCTATAGAACGTCGCAAGAATCAGCGAACAAAAGAATAAAGATAAATAAAGAAATATAAAGTGGACGAAACTGGAAGAAACATACCTATTTCTTCTTCTCGGGCCAAGAGAATACCCAAGGTTGATAAGTAGCGAGATTCTCAGGAAGAACATTTGACCCAGCAATGTAAGGTCCTTTCAGCATCAAGGGAAAAACACACCATTTATCATCTTTGGATTGGCGAGGGGTTGTGTTTTTACCAGAGTGCCAATCAATGTCTTGCATGAGTATTTTATCTTCATCAATATTATCTTTCCTTTTCAAGTGAATATCCCAGCGAGTATTCTCTTTCTTCATGGATATTAATTCATAATTTTCAAAGAAATTCGCTATTGTATACTTCTCAACGACTATCTCTAGATCTACGAATTTAGGATCTCTAATCTATTTGGAATAAAGAGATCCTTTACCAGCACCACGGTTAGCGAACTATAGCATCAGACGGATGCAATCCCCAATCAATTGGAAGATAGCTCGCGAAAATCTCGAGTGAGCGAGAATTTCATAGAACAGAGGAATATCTGGGTCATAAAGAGGAATGGGGAGACCTGCGAGAATTTGGACCAGCGAAATTATGATTGATTGATCATCACAATATTGATTAGATAAAAGTTTGATAGAAAGAATTGATTTGGCACTTTCACCAGGAATGGTAGAAAGTGTGAAACCTTTCTCGGCAAGATCTTTTTGAATTTCCTTTAAGGTTTTTTCGTGTTTTTGACCACTTGGAGGCATATCTGAATATAGAGTATGGGAATGGACGAAGAATTAAGAAGATTGAAAGGAAGATAGAAGAAAAATTACAGCAGAGGAGTTTACGGAGAAAATGATGAAGTTGCAGAGAAGATGAAAAAGAGAGTAAAAAAAGAACAAAAGGGAGAGTAAGAAGAGTATATATAGAGGAGATTTTCGAAAAGATAAACACAATTAATGCGAAAAGATGTGAGCGGTTGAAAAGCAGCGGTTACAGAAGACGTGTCAAGAAATGGTTGGAAGAAAGGATACGTGTGATAAATGCAGAATATGAAGTGATGGATAGTTGCGGCATTTCTCACATCATTCTCTACTTCGCAGAGAAGACATGAGAAGAGGAAAGATGTAGGATCAGAATCTCGCAGCAATAATGCCTCAGCGAAATTATTAACAACACAACACAACAGTGTCGCAGAACAACTTCAGAAACGAAATAATAAACGACGTCAGCTAAATCATGATAAAAATGTGATGGTCCTGCGAAAATTAGGGAGTTTGCGAGATTAACATTTGTAAGGTTGCGAGAATGTCGCAAGCCATATCCGAAAACAAAGGACAGATTAGCTGTCATCCACTATGTAATTCCCTATAAATAGTCATTCAGTTGTAAAGGAAGGGAGGGAGATCTTTTTGGAGAGTAGTAGCTAACAAACAGGAGAGAGAAAAATAAAGCGTGGTCATTGTTCTTATTTCCTTTCTCTTTTCTTGTAAGATTATTCAAGAGATTAATCAATAAAATTGAGATTGTTGATCTAAAATGAATTGAATGTTAATGAAATCTTGTGAGGGGTGTAGTGTAGGATTTCCTGCAACTACAATAACCATTACGAACTAAACTAAATTAATTTATATTTGCCAACATGGATCAATCTTTTATTTTGGTTTCTCTATTTCGGACTTCAATAATGATGATTGGCTTTAAATTAACCATGGATAAATATTGATGAAATTAAATCAAGTGATTGATATTTTATTTTAAAAATATATTTTTGATGGAACTATTACTACTTATGTTATTAGGCGTTAATTGATTAGTTTATATGGAATGGTATTACCTTAAACACCAAATTAAAGCAATTGCATCTTCAAATCCACACCAATTTACTGGTGTTGTTGCTAATTACAATGTGTATTTGTGCATCAATAATTATGCGTTCATTAAATAAACGGTTTGTAAATACATAAATAAAGAAAGATGAAGTAAATAGTTACTATGGCAACATAAATTCTGCTAAATTAAACCTGCTTAAGCAACAACCTGGGAGGTTTAGCCGGGCCGTAAGGCCCCGGTGATACCTAGTAAATATATACAAAAAGAATGTAAACAAAAGCGAGAGTTATTGGGACTAGGATTCCACCGAATTCATATCATAAGGTTCAATTATTTATTCTTCATCAATTATAGCTCAACAAATAAAAACATGGACTCTTATTTTTGCCAAAGTAGATTCTCAAAATATTGGCTATAAATCCTAAGCATGGGACATCAAAACATCTAAGCAAGCATGACCCATCAAATGAAAGGATAACTAATTAATCAAAATCATAATTCTATCTTAATTAATGCAAAAGTCATTTAGAGAATAAAATAAATCTACCCATGTATGAAATTAGGATTCCTCCGTCAACCCAGTGTAGGGGTATAGCTCCACATCGTAAAAACACATTCAAAAAGGTAACTCATAGCTCAAATGGTGTTTTTATTGAAGAAGAGTAATAATACAGGTAATTTTCAACGCGTTATTGTGGTTACAGAATTCACCGTTACAAGAGTTGTTGCAAATTTAAAATAAGCGTGCCAAACTGACTGTTACGAGTATTGTTTATAATTGACAGTTCTCTGGGACAGTCCGTGGACGTTATATTCTTCTCCTTCTTCCTCCTCCCTGGAAATGCATAACTCGTTTACAACTTCTTCTACGAACCAGAACTTCACCCCCTAACTCTCCCTAACACCTTTGTGATACCCCGACACTTCTTATATACTCAACAAGGCCAAAATATTTCGTAATAACTCTCCAAAATCTTCTAAAATCATTCCTTCTATCCACGGGCAATATTTTCTTTTTGTATCTTCTTCACACGTATGTGGTAGAAGAACTCCATCCAAACACGTTGTTTCATGTCCCAAAGGGTGTTAAACACTCTCAGGCCGCACACAGATCCCTCAACAGCTCGTGACATCAAAATGTGTACCCTTGATATTCTCGTGTTTTTACTCTTTCCTTGTGTTTGCACGTACCGTTCCCTTTTTATCTCACTGCATGTCCCGAATCTCTCAATCACTGCAGAATACAATCCCAGGATCTCCAAATCATCACGTATCTTGCAAAAATAACACCAACAGAATCTTGAAATATCTTCAGCCTCTGTTTTCTTCCAATCGTAGAATCAATCTGTTTTTAACGAAACTAATCCCATTACCAAGCATGTATTGGTCAAACAGATTGATATGAGTCCAATCCCGTGTCCAAATCCAACCAAATATGTCCCGAAACCAAAACAGAACATCACACTGTATCTGCATTTACAAAGCTTGTTTTCTCGCCAGTTTTGAGTTTTAAACGGAGAAGAAAAAGATGCCCCATATCCATTCCTGGGGGTGCCATTAGCAGTAGAGTGCCCCTTAGCCTAAACTGAGGTCTGGTTAGCACTTGTTCTTGGGGTGACCAAATCTGTTTCTTGGGTGTCTTTAGTACCTTTTCTGGGTGTCTACAACATACTTATGGGGTGCCCTTAGTACGCCTTATGGGTGCCTTTAACAACTTTTCGAGCTGATTTCTCCAAGAGAGCTTATTCTTCCAAAAACAACTAAAACAAGTTTATTAGAGAAATAATGAGTCCTAACTATTGTAATTATGGGTGAAAAACATCGCACTTTCGTGCTTATCAAATCCCCACACTTACATTTTGCTAGTCCTCGAGCAAAACAAAAGAAGACCCGTTACACAGCTGGTCATATAATAAGAAAGAGAGACACCCGCTAAACAGCAGGTCATATCATTTATTTTTTTAAAAAAAATTGGTCATAACATGCAAGAAAAAGAAAAAGACCCGTTACACAGCTGGTCATAACCCTAACAATCATAATTTTATAGACCCGCTAAACAGCTGATCATTTTTTTTATTAGACCCGCTACACAGCTGGTCATAAAATAGAAATCTCAAAGTTTAACCACTCCCCCACACTTGATTCTAACATTGTCCTCAATGTTCCAAACAGTGCAACCTAGAATAGGATGCAAAAAAAAAAATTAATAAGAGAAAAAAATGTAAATCAGAGAGAAGCGATTAGAAGATTTCACCTGATTGACGCAAGAAAAATATCATTCTCTGCAACACACATCAAAATATAGTAATAACAAAGAACAATGAAGATCAAATAAAAGCAAAAAGACTAAAGAAAATGTAAACAAAAAAATATAAAGGTTCTTCTTTTGAGTTTCAGAAAAAAAAAATAGTCTAAACATTCTTACATAGCAGGCAAGCGAGCAACAAGCTGCGCCGCAAGCCCTTATTGAAAAAAATAAATAAAAACTACCTACTGGATATGTACAGAAACAGATCCCCAAAAATTAACATCCTGAAAATTTGGGGATCAATCCAAAATAAAGTATTTACAAACGACAACTTCACAATTATGTTATGAAAATGAGGGGACACTAAAACTGTCAAAAATAAAGGATTACCCCCAAACCTAGTTTTTCCCACGCAAGGAAGTGTATAAAGAACATATATGGGGATACTATTGGGAATGGGAAATTGTCAATAGGCTCATGCACGGTATCAGAAACAGGCAAGTCCTCTGGGTATTTGGATGCAAAGTGATCCAACAAAATTTTATAAGCATATAATTCTAACCCTAAATTGGGTAACTTTTGGAAGTCTAGGGGTCTAGAAACAACCTCTAAGTCGGGTGAATGATATTGCAAGATAAATTCATCTACAGAATTGGGAAAATCATCTACACAATCATGCACAGGGTTACCTATATGTTTTGTCTAGAATAGAGAGTCACTACAAGACTGATCATCATCATATAATTTTTGGCATTCCAGAACTCTCAATTTTTCTTCCAAGCTAAGTGGTGTGTGTTTGTAATACTTCTCATATATAGTTAAAGGTGATTCTTCACTTACCATATTTGTGGAGCAAAAACTCCATACCGTTGCCTATGCATATATTCACCAAGCGTCATCCTAGATGGGGTTTCCTGATAATTTGAAATTCTGCGCTTATATTCTGCCAGTGTCATCTTAGGTGACGTCTCTTGAGAAAAGAGTAATCATCCTCAAAAAGTCCTTGAAAAGAAATACAAAAAAAAAAACGCATAAAAAGGAAAAAAAAATCTAAAATGAATTGAAAATACTATACAAAATAAAAATAAACCTAAAAATTAATCTAAAAACAAGTCCGCGTCGGCGGCGCCAAAAATTGATGTAGTTTTATATAGTGGTAAGAAAGGTTGTCGTTCACTCGGACTTTGTTGAGATTGATTTAGGATTAAATATAGAAAATACTAAAAATAATAAATATATACAAAAATAATGTAAACAAAAGCGAGAGTTACTGGGACTAGGATTCCACCGAATTCATATCATAAGGTTCAATTATTTATTCTTCAGCAATTATAACTCAATAAATAAAAACATGGACTCTTATTTTTGCCAAGGTAGATTCTCAAAATATTAGCTATAAATCCTAAGCATGGGACATCAAAACATCTAATCAAGCATGACCCATCAAATGAAATGATAACTAATTAATCAAAATCATAATTCTATCTTAATTAATGCAAAAGTCATTTAGAGAATAAAATAAATCTACCCATGTATGAAATTCGGATTCCTCCGCCAACCCAGTGTAGGGGTATAACTCGACACCGTAATAACACACTCAAAAAGGTAACTCATAGCTCAAATGGTGTTTTTATTGAAGAAGAGTAATAATACATGTAATTTGCAACGCGTTATTGTGGTTACAGAATTCACCGTTACAAGAGTTGTTGCAAATTTAAAATAAGCGTGCCAGACTGACTGTTACGAGTACGGTTTATAAATGACAGTTCTCTGCGACAGTCCGTGGACGTTATATTCTTCTCCTTCTTCCTCCTCCATGGAAATGCATAACTCGTTTACAACTTCTTCTACGAACCAGAACTTCACCCCCTAACTCTCCCTAACACCTTTGTGATACCTCGACACTTCTTATATACTCAACAAGGCAAAAATCTTTCGTCATAACTCTCCAAAATCTTCTAAAATCATTTCTTCTATCCACGTGCAATATTTTCTTTTTGTATCTTCTTCACACGTCTGTGGTAGAAGAACTCCATCCAAAAAATTTGTTCCATGTCCCAAATGGTGTTAAACACTCTCAGGCCGCACGCAGATCCCTCAACAGCTCGTGACAGCAAAAGGTGTACCCGTGATATTCTCGTTTTTTTACTCTTTCCTTGTGTTTGCACGTACCGTTCCCTTTTTATCTCACTGCATGTCCCGAAACTCTCAATCACTGCAGAAGACAATCCCAGGATCTCCAAATCATCACGTGTCTTGCAAAAATAACACCAACAGAATCTTGAAATATCTTCAGCCTCTGTTTTCTTCCAATCGCAGAATCAATCTGTTTTTAACGAAACTAAGCCCATTACCAAGCATGTATTGGTCAAACAGATTGATATGAGTCCAATCCCGTGTCCAAATCCGACCAAATATGTCCCGAAACCAAAACAGAACATCACACTGTATCTGCATTTACAAAGCTTGTTTTCTCGCCAGTTTTGAGTTTTAAACGGAGAAGAAAAAGATGCCCCATATCCATTCCTGGGGTGCCATTAGCAGTAGAGTGCCCCTTAGCCTAAACTGAGGTCTGGTTAGCACTTGTTCTTGGGGTGACCAAATCTGTTTCTTGGGTGTCTTTAGTACCTTTTCTGGGTGTCTACAACATACTTATGGGGTGCCCTTAGTACGCCTTATGGGTGCCTTTAACAACTTTTCGAGCTGATTTCTCCAAGAGAGCTTATTCTTCCAAAAACAACTAAAACAAGTTTATTAGAGAAATAATGAGTCCTAACTATTGTAATTATGGGTGAAAAACATCGCACTTTCGTGCTTATCAAATCCCCACACTTACATTTTGCTAGTCCTCGAGCAAAACAAAAGAAGACCCGTTACACAGCTGGTCATATAATAAGAAAGAGAGACACCCGCTAAACAGCTGGTCATATCATTTATTTTTTTAAAAAAAATTGGTCATAACATGCAAGAAAAAGAAAAAGACCCGTTACACAGCTGGTCATAACCCTAACAATCATAATTTTATAGACCCGCTAAACAGCTGATCATTTTTTTTATTAGACCCGCTACACAGCTGGTCATAAAATAGAAATCTCAAAGTTTAACCACTCCCCCACACTTGATTCTAACATTGTCCTCAATGTTCCAAACAGTGCAACCTAGAATAGGATGCAAAAAAAAAAATTAATAAGAGAAAAAAATGTAAATCAGAGAGAAGCGATTAGAAGATTTCACCTGATTGACGCAAGAAAAATATCATTCTCTGCAACACACATCAAAATATAGTAATAACAAAGAACAATGAAGATCAAATAAAAGCAAAAAGACTAAAGAAAATGTAAACAAAAAAATATAAAGGTTCTTCTTTTGAGTTTCAGAAAAAAAAAATAGTCTAAACATTCTTACATAGCAGGCAAGCGAGCAACAAGCTGCGCCGCAAGCCCTTATTGAAAAAAATAAATAAAAACTACCTACTGGATATGTACAGAAACAGATCCCCAAAAATTAACATCCTGAAAATTTGGGGATCAATCCAAAATAAAGTATTTACAAACGACAACTTCACAATTATGTTATGAAAATGAGGGGACACTAAAACTGTCAAAAATAAAGGATTACCCCCAAACCTAGTTTTTCCCACGCAAGGAAGTGTATAAAGAACATATATGGGGATACTATTGGGAATGGGAAATTGTCAATAGGCTCATGCACGGTATCAGAAACAGGCAAGTCCTCTGGGTATTTGGATGCAAAGTGATCCAACAAAATTTTATAAGCATATAATTCTAACCCTAAATTGGGTAACTTTTGGAAGTCTAGGGGTCTAGAAACAACCTCTAAGTCGGGTGAATGATATTGCAAGATAAATTCATCTACAGAATTGGGAAAATCATCTACACAATCATGCACAGGGTTACCTATATGTTTTGTCTAGAATAGAGAGTCACTACAAGACTGATCATCATCATATAATTTTTGGCATTCCAGAACTCTCAATTTTTCTTCCAAGCTAAGTGGTGTGTGTTTGTAATACTTCTCATATATAGTTAAAGGTGATTCTTCACTTACCATATTTGTGGAGCAAAAACTCCATACCGTTGCCTATGCATATATTCACCAAGCGTCATCCTAGATGGGGTTTCCTGATAATTTGAAATTCTGCGCTTATATTCTGCCAGTGTCATCTTAGGTGACGTCTCTTGAGAAAAGAGTAATCATCCTCAAAAAGTCCTTGAAAAGAAATACAAAAAAAAAAACGCATAAAAAGGAAAAAAAAATCTAAAATGAATTGAAAATACTATACAAAATAAAAATAAACCTAAAAATTAATCTAAAAACAAGTCCGCGTCGGCGGCGCCAAAAATTGATGTAGTTTTATATAGTGGTAAGAAAGGTTGTCGTTCACTCGGACTTTGTTGAGATTGATTTAGGATTAAATATAGAAAATACTAAAAATAATAAATATATACAAAAATAATGTAAACAAAAGCGAGAGTTACTGGGACTAGGATTCCACCGAATTCATATCATAAGGTTCAATTATTTATTCTTCAGCAATTATAACTCAATAAATAAAAACATGGACTCTTATTTTTGCCAAGGTAGATTCTCAAAATATTAGCTATAAATCCTAAGCATGGGACATCAAAACATCTAATCAAGCATGACCCATCAAATGAAATGATAACTAATTAATCAAAATCATAATTCTATCTTAATTAATGCAAAAGTCATTTAGAGAATAAAATAAATCTACCCATGTATGAAATTCGGATTCCTCCGCCAACCCAGTGTAGGGGTATAACTCGACACCGTAATAACACACTCAAAAAGGTAACTCATAGCTCAAATGGTGTTTTTATTGAAGAAGAGTAATAATACATGTAATTTGCAACGCGTTATTGTGGTTACAGAATTCACCGTTACAAGAGTTGTTGCAAATTTAAAATAAGCGTGCCAGACTGACTGTTACGAGTACGGTTTATAAATGACAGTTCTCTGCGACAGTCCGTGGACGTTATATTCTTCTCCTTCTTCCTCCTCCATGGAAATGCATAACTCGTTTACAACTTCTTCTACGAACCAGAACTTCACCCCCTAACTCTCCCTAACACCTTTGTGATACCTCGACACTTCTTATATACTCAACAAGGCAAAAATCTTTCGTCATAACTCTCCAAAATCTTCTAAAATCATTTCTTCTATCCACGTGCAATATTTTCTTTTTGTATCTTCTTCACACGTCTGTGGTAGAAGAACTCCATCCAAAAAATTTGTTCCATGTCCCAAATGGTGTTAAACACTCTCAGGCCGCACGCAGATCCCTCAACAGCTCGTGACAGCAAAAGGTGTACCCGTGATATTCTCGTTTTTTTACTCTTTCCTTGTGTTTGCACGTACCGTTCCCTTTTTATCTCACTGCATGTCCCGAAACTCTCAATCACTGCAGAAGACAATCCCAGGATCTCCAAATCATCACGTGTCTTGCAAAAATAACACCAACAGAATCTTGAAATATCTTCAGCCTCTGTTTTCTTCCAATCGCAGAATCAATCTGTTTTTAACGAAACTAAGCCCATTACCAAGCATGTATTGGTCAAACAGATTGATATGAGTCCAATCCCGTGTCCAAATCCGACCAAATATGTCCCGAAACCAAAACAGAACATCACACTGTATCTGCATTTACAAAGCTTGTTTTCTCGCCAGTTTTGAGTTTTAAACGGAGAAGAAAAAGATGCCCCATATCCATTCCTGGGGTGCCATTAGCAGTAGAGTGCCCCTTAGCCTAAACTGAGGTCTGGTTAGCACTTGTTCTTGGGGTGACCAAATCTGTTTCTTGGGTGTCTTTAGTACCTTTTCTGGGTGTCTACAACATACTTATGGGGTGCCCTTAGTACGCCTTATGGGTGCCTTTAACAACTTTTCGAGCTGATTTCTCCAAGAGAGCTTATTCTTCCAAAAACAACTAAAACAAGTTTATTAGAGAAATAATGAGTCCTAACTATTGTAATTATGGGTGAAAAACATCGCACTTTCGTGCTTATCAAATCCCCACACTTACATTTTGCTAGTCCTCGAGCAAAACAAAAGAAGACCCGTTACACAGCTGGTCATATAATAAGAAAGAGAGACACCCGCTAAACAGCTGGTCATATCATTTATTTTTTTAAAAAAAATTGGTCATAACATGCAAGAAAAAGAAAAAGACCCGTTACACAGCTGGTCATAACCCTAACAATCATAATTTTATAGACCCGCTAAACAGCTGATCATTTTTTTTATTAGACCCGCTACAC
Source organism: Papaver somniferum (assembly GCF_003573695.1). Taxonomy (NCBI): domain Eukaryota; kingdom Viridiplantae; phylum Streptophyta; class Magnoliopsida; order Ranunculales; family Papaveraceae; genus Papaver; species Papaver somniferum. The sequence continues at coordinate 58,178,970 of NC_039362.1, forward strand.
AGCTGGTCATAAAATAGAAATCTCAAAGTTTAACCACTCCCCCACACTTGATTCTAACATTGTCCTCAATGTTCCAAACAGTGCAACCTAGAATAGGATGCAAAAAAAAAAATTAATAAGAGAAAAAAATGTAAATCAGAGAGAAGCGATTAGAAGATTTCACCTGATTGACGCAAGAAAAATATCATTCTCTGCAACACACATCAAAATATAGTAATAACAAAGAACAATGAAGATCAAATAAAAGCAAAAAGACTAAAGAAAATGTAAACAAAAAAATATAAAGGTTCTTCTTTTGAGTTTCAGAAAAAAAAAATAGTCTAAACATTCTTACATAGCAGGCAAGCGAGCAACAAGCTGCGCCGCAAGCCCTTATTGAAAAAAATAAATAAAAACTACCTACTGGATATGTACAGAAACAGATCCCCAAAAATTAACATCCTGAAAATTTGGGGATCAATCCAAAATAAAGTATTTACAAACGACAACTTCACAATTATGTTATGAAAATGAGGGGACACTAAAACTGTCAAAAATAAAGGATTACCCCCAAACCTAGTTTTTCCCACGCAAGGAAGTGTATAAAGAACATATATGGGGATACTATTGGGAATGGGAAATTGTCAATAGGCTCATGCACGGTATCAGAAACAGGCAAGTCCTCTGGGTATTTGGATGCAAAGTGATCCAACAAAATTTTATAAGCATATAATTCTAACCCTAAATTGGGTAACTTTTGGAAGTCTAGGGGTCTAGAAACAACCTCTAAGTCGGGTGAATGATATTGCAAGATAAATTCATCTACAGAATTGGGAAAATCATCTACACAATCATGCACAGGGTTACCTATATGTTTTGTCTAGAATAGAGAGTCACTACAAGACTGATCATCATCATATAATTTTTGGCATTCCAGAACTCTCAATTTTTCTTCCAAGCTAAGTGGTGTGTGTTTGTAATACTTCTCATATATAGTTAAAGGTGATTCTTCACTTACCATATTTGTGGAGCAAAAACTCCATACCGTTGCCTATGCATATATTCACCAAGCGTCATCCTAGATGGGGTTTCCTGATAATTTGAAATTCTGCGCTTATATTCTGCCAGTGTCATCTTAGGTGACGTCTCTTGAGAAAAGAGTAATCATCCTCAAAAAGTCCTTGAAAAGAAATACAAAAAAAAAAACGCATAAAAAGGAAAAAAAAATCTAAAATGAATTGAAAATACTATACAAAATAAAAATAAACCTAAAAATTAATCTAAAAACAAGTCCGCGTCGGCGGCGCCAAAAATTGATGTAGTTTTATATAGTGGTAAGAAAGGTTGTCGTTCACTCGGACTTTGTTGAGATTGATTTAGGATTAAATATAGAAAATACTAAAAATAATAAATATATACAAAAATAATGTAAACAAAAGCGAGAGTTACTGGGACTAGGATTCCACCGAATTCATATCATAAGGTTCAATTATTTATTCTTCAGCAATTATAACTCAATAAATAAAAACATGGACTCTTATTTTTGCCAAGGTAGATTCTCAAAATATTAGCTATAAATCCTAAGCATGGGACATCAAAACATCTAATCAAGCATGACCCATCAAATGAAATGATAACTAATTAATCAAAATCATAATTCTATCTTAATTAATGCAAAAGTCATTTAGAGAATAAAATAAATCTACCCATGTATGAAATTCGGATTCCTCCGCCAACCCAGTGTAGGGGTATAACTCGACACCGTAATAACACACTCAAAAAGGTAACTCATAGCTCAAATGGTGTTTTTATTGAAGAAGAGTAATAATACATGTAATTTGCAACGCGTTATTGTGGTTACAGAATTCACCGTTACAAGAGTTGTTGCAAATTTAAAATAAGCGTGCCAGACTGACTGTTACGAGTACGGTTTATAAATGACAGTTCTCTGCGACAGTCCGTGGACGTTATATTCTTCTCCTTCTTCCTCCTCCATGGAAATGCATAACTCGTTTACAACTTCTTCTACGAACCAGAACTTCACCCCCTAACTCTCCCTAACACCTTTGTGATACCTCGACACTTCTTATATACTCAACAAGGCAAAAATCTTTCGTCATAACTCTCCAAAATCTTCTAAAATCATTTCTTCTATCCACGTGCAATATTTTCTTTTTGTATCTTCTTCACACGTCTGTGGTAGAAGAACTCCATCCAAAAAATTTGTTCCATGTCCCAAATGGTGTTAAACACTCTCAGGCCGCACGCAGATCCCTCAACAGCTCGTGACAGCAAAAGGTGTACCCGTGATATTCTCGTTTTTTTACTCTTTCCTTGTGTTTGCACGTACCGTTCCCTTTTTATCTCACTGCATGTCCCGAAACTCTCAATCACTGCAGAAGACAATCCCAGGATCTCCAAATCATCACGTGTCTTGCAAAAAAACACCAACAGAATCTTGAAATATCTTCAGCCTCTGTTTTCTTCCAATCGCAGAATCAATCTGTTTTTAACGAAACTAAGCCCATTACCAAGCATGTATTGGTCAAACAGATTGATATGAGTCCAATCCCGTGTCCAAATCCGACCAAATATGTCCCGAAACCAAAACAGAACATCACACTGTATCTGCATTTACAAAGCTTGTTTTCTCGCCAGTTTTGAGTTTTAAACGGAGAAGAAAAAGATGCCCCATATCCATTCCTGGGGTGCCATTAGCAGTAGAGTGCCCCTTAGCCTAAACTGAGGTCTGGTTAGCACTTGTTCTTGGGGTGACCAAATCTGTTTCTTGGGTGTCTTTAGTACCTTTTCTGGGTGTCTACAACATACTTATGGGGTGCCCTTAGTACGCCTTATGGGTGCCTTTAACAACTTTTCGAGCTGATTTCTCCAAGAGAGCTTATTCTTCCAAAAACAACTAAAACAAGTTTATTAGAGAAATAATGAGTCCTAACTATTGTAATTATGGGTGAAAAACATCGCACTTTCGTGCTTATCAAATCCCCACACTTACATTTTGCTAGTCCTCGAGCAAAACAAAAGAAGACCCGTTACACAGCTGGTCATATAATAAGAAAGAGAGACACCCGCTAAACAGCTGGTCATATCATTTTTTTTTTAAAAAAAATTGGTCATAACATGCAAGAAAAAGAAAAAGACCCGTTACACAGCTGGTCATAACCCTAACAATCATAATTTTATAGACCCGCTAAACAGCTGATCATTTTTTTTATTAGACCCGCTACACAGCTGGTCATAAAATAGAAATCTCAAAGTTTAACCACTCCCCCACACTTGATTCTAACATTGTCCTCAATGTTCCAAACAGTGCAACCTAGAATAGGATGCAAAAAAAAAAATTAATAAGAGAAAAAATGTAAATCAGAGAGAAGCGATTAGAAGATTTCACCTGATTGACGCAAGAAAAATATCATTCTCTGCAACACACATCAAAATAGTAATAACAAAGAACAATGAAGATCAAATAAAAGCAAAAAGACTAAAGAAAATGTAAACAAAAAAATATAAAGGTTCTCTTTTGAGTTTCAGAAAAAAAAATAGTCTAAACATTCTTACATAGCAGGCAAGCGAGCAACAAGCTGCGCCGCAAGCCCTTATTGAAAAAAATAAATAAAAACTACCTACTGGATATGTACAGAAACAGATCCCCAAAAATTAACATCCTGAAAATTTGGGGATCAATCCAAAATAAAGTATTTACAAACGACAACTTCACAATTATGTTATGAAAATGAGGGGACACTAAAACTGTCAAAAATAAAGGATTACCCCCAAACCTAGTTTTTCCCACGCAAGGAAGTGTATAAAGAACATATATGGGGATACTATTGGGAATGGGAAATTGTCAATAGGCTCATGCACGGTATCAGAAACAGGCAAGTCCTCTGGGTATTTGGATGCAAAGTGATCCAACAAAATTTTAGAAGCATATAATTCTAACCCTAAATTGGGTAACTTTTGGAAGTCTAGGGGTCTAGAAACAACCTCTAAGTCGGGTGAATGATATTGCAAGATAAATTCATCTACAGAATTGGGAAAATCATCTACACAATCATGCACAGGGTTACCTATATGTTTTGTCTAGAATAGAGAGTCACTACAAGACTGATCATCATCATATAATTTTTGGCATTCCAGAACTCTCAATTTTTCTTCCAAGCTAAGTGGTGTGTGTTTGTAATACTTCTCATATATAGTTAGAGGTGATTCTTCACTTACCATATTTGTGGAGCAAAAACTCCATACCGTTGCCTATGCATATATTCACCAAGCGTCATCCTAGATGGGGTTTCCTGATAATTTGAAATTCTGCGCTTATATTCTGCCAGTGTCATCTTAGGTGACGTCTCTTGAGAAAAGAGTAATCATCCTCAAAAAGTCCCTGAAAAGAAATACAAAAAAAAAACGCATAAAAAGGAAAAAAAAATCTAAAATGAATTGAAAATACTATACAAAATAAAAATAAACCTAAAAATTAATCTAAAAACAAGTCCGCGTCGGCGGCGCCAAAAATTGATGTAGTTTTATATAGTGGTAAGAAAGGTTGTCGTTCACTCGGACTTTGTTGAGATTGATTTAGGATTAAATATAGAAAATACTAAAAATAATAAATATATACAAAAATAATGTAAACAAAAGCGAGAGTTACTGGGACTAGGATTCCACCGAATTCATATCATAAGGTTCAATTATTTATTCTTCAGCAATTATAACTCAATAAATAAAAACATGGACTCTTATTTTTGCCAAGGTAGATTCTCAAAATATTAGCTATAAATCCTAAGCATGGGACATCAAAACATCTAATCAAGCATGACCCATCAAATGAAATGATAACTAATTAATCAAAATCATAATTCTATCTTAATTAATGCAAAAGTCATTTAGAGAATAAAATAAATCTACCCATGTATGAAATTCGGATTCCTCGCGCCACCCAAGGATGTAGGGGTATAACTCGACCCGTAATAACACACTCAAAAGGTAACTCATAGCTCAAATGGTGTTTTTATTGAAGAAGAGTAATAATACATGTAATTTGCAACGCGTTATTGTGGTTACAGAATTCACCGTTACAAGAGTTGTTGCAAATTTAAAATAAGCGTGCCAGACTGACTGTTACGAGTACGGTTTATAAATGACAGTTCTCTGCGACAGTCCGTGGACGTTATATTCTTCTCCTTCTCCTCCCCATGGAAATGCATAACTCGTTTACAACTTCTTCTACGAACCAGAACTTCACCCCCTAACTCTCCTAACACCTTTGTGATACCTCGACACTTCTTATATACTCAACAAGGCAAAAATCTTTCGTCATAACTCTCCAAAATCTTCTAAAATCATTTCTTCTATCCACGTGCAATATTTTCTTTTTGTATCTTCTTCACACGTCTGTGGTAGAAGAACTCCATCCAAAAAATTTGTTCCATGTCCCAAATGGTGTTAAACACTCTCAGGCCGCACGCAGATCCCTCAACAGCTCGTGACAGCAAAAGGTGTACCCGTGATATTCTCGTTTTTTACTCTTTCCTTGTGTTTGCACGTACCGTTCCCTTTTTATCTCACTGCATGTCCCGAAACTCTCAATCACTGCAGAAGACAATCCCAGGATCTCCAAATCATCACGTGTCTTGCAAAAATAACACCAACAGAATCTTGAAATATCTTCAGCCTCTGTTTTCTTCCAATCGCAGAATCAATCTGTTTTTAACGAAACTAAGCCCATTACCAAGCATGTATTGGTCAAACAGATTGATATGAGTCCAATCCCGTGTCCAAATCCGACCAAATATGTCCCGAAACCAAAACAGAACATCACACTGTATCTGCATTTACAAAGCTTGTTTTCTCGCCAGTTTTGAGTTTTAAACGGAGAAGAAAAGGATGCCCCATATCCATTCCTGGGGTGCCATTAGCAGTAGAGTGCCCCTTAGCCTAAACTGAGGTCTGGTTAGCACTTGTTCTTGGGGTGACCAAATCTGTTTCTTGGGTGTCTTTAGTACCTTTTGGGTGTCTACAACATACTTATGGGGTGCCCTTAGTACGCCTTATGGGTGCCTTTAACAACTTTTCGAGCTGATTTCTCCAAGAGAGCTTATTCTTCCAAAAACAACTAAAACAAGTTTATTAGAGAAATAATGAGTCCTAACTATTGTAATTATGGGTGAAAAACATCGCACTTTCGTGCTTATCAAATCCCCACACTTACATTTTGCTAGTCCTCGAGCAAAACAAAAGAAGACCCGTTACACAGCTGGTCATATAATAAGAAAGAGAGACACCCCAAACAGCTGGTCATAAAATAGAAATCTCAAAGTTTAACCACTCCCCCACACTTGATTCTAACATTGTCCTCAATGTTCCAAACAGTGCAACCTAGAATAGGATGCAAAAAAAAAGAAATATTAATAAGAGAAACAAATGTAAATCAGAGAGAAGCGATTAGAAGATTTCACCTGATTGACGCAAGAAAAATATCATTCTCTGCAACACACATCAAAAGATAGTAATAACAAAGAACAATGAAGATCAAATAAAAGCAAAAAGACTAAAGAAAATGTAAACAAAAAATATAAAGGTTCTTCTTTTGAGTTTCAGAAAAAAAAAGTCTAAACATTCTTACATAGCAAGCAAGCGAGCAACAAGCTGCGCCGCAAGCCCTTTTTGAAAAAAAAAATAAATAAAAACTACCTACTGGATATGTACAGAAACAGATCCCCAAAAATTAACATCCTGAAAATTTGGGGATCAATCCAAAATACAGTATTTACAAACGACAGCTTCACAATTAGTTATGAAAATGTGGGGACACTAAAACTGTCAAAAATAAAGGATTACCCCCAAACCTAGTTTTTCCCACGCAAGGAAGTGTATAAAGAACATATATGGGGATACTATTGGGAATGGGAAATTGTCAATAGGCTCATGCACGGTATCAGAAACAGGCAAGTCCTCTGGGTATTTGGATGCAAAGTGATCCAACAAAATTTTAGAAGCATATAATTCTAACCCTAAATTGGGTAACTTTTGGAAGTCTAGGGGTCTAGAAACAACCTCTAAGTCGGGTGAATGATATTGCAAGATAATTCATCTACAGAATTGGGAAAATCATCTACACAATCATGCACAGGGTTACCTATATGTGTCTAGAATAGAGAGTCACTACAAGACTGATCATCATATAATTTTTGGCATTCCAGAACTCTCAATTTTTCTTCCAAGCTAAGTGGTGTGTGTTTGTAATACTTCTCATATATAGTTAGAGGTGATTCTTCACTTACCATATTTGTGGAGCAAAAACTCCATACGTTGCCTATGCATATACCAAGCGTCATCCTAGATGGGTTTCCTGATAATTTGAAATTCTGCGCTTATATTCTGCCAGTGTCATCTTAGGTGACGTCTCTTGAGAAAAGAGTAATCATCCTCAAAAAGTCCCTGAAAAGAAATACAAAAAAAAAACGCATAAAAAGGAAAAAAAAATCTAAAATGAATGAAAATACTATACAAAATAAAAATAAACCTAAAAATTAATCTAAAAACAAGTCCGCGTCGGCGGCGCCAAAAATTGATGTAGTTTTATATAGTGGTAAGAAAGGTTGTCGTTCACTCGGACTTTGTTGAGATTGATTTAGGATTAAATATAGAAAATACTAAAAATAATAAATAATACAAAAATAATGTAAACAAAAGCGAGAGTTACTGGGACTAGGATTCCACCGAATTCATATCATAAGGTTCAATTATTTATTCTTCAGCAATTATAACTCAATAAATAAAAACATGGACTCTTATTTTTGCCAAGGTAGATTCTCAAAATATTAGCTATAAATCCTAAGCATGGGACATCAAAACATCTAATCAAGCATGACCCATCAAATGAAATGATAACTAATTAATCAAAATCATAATTCTATCTTAATTAATGCAAAAGTCATTTAGAGAATAAAATAAATCTACCCATGTATGAAATTCGGATTCCTCCGCCAACCCAGTGTAGGGGTATAACTCGACACCGTAATAACACACTCAAAAAGGTAACTCATAGCTCAAATGGTGTTTTTATTGAAGAAGAGTAATAATACATGTAATTTGCAACGCGTTATTGTGGTTACAGAATTCACCGTTACAAGAGTTGTTGCAAATTTAAAATAAGCGTGCCAGACTGACTGTTACGAGTACGGTTTATAAATGACAGTTCTCTGCGACAGTCCGTGGACGTTATATTCTTCTCCTTCTTCCTCCTCCATGGAAATGCATAACTCGTTTACAACTTCTTCTACGAACCAGAACTTCACCCCCTAACTCTCCCTAACACCTTTGTGATACCTCGACACTTCTTATATACTCAACAAGGCAAAAATCTTTCGTCATAACTCTCCAAAATCTTCTAAAATCATTTCTTCTATCCACGTGCAATATTTTCTTTTTGTATCTTCTTCACACGTCTGTGGTAGAAGAACTCCATCCAAAAAATTTGTTCCATGTCCCAAATGGTGTTAAACACTCTCAGGCCGCACGCAGATCCCTCAACAGCTCGTGACAGCAAAAGGTGTACCCGTGATATTCTCGTTTTTTTACTCTTTCCTTGTGTTTGCACGTACCGTTCCCTTTTTATCTCACTGCATGTCCCGAAACTCTCAATCACTGCAGAAGACAATCCCAGGATCTCCAAATCATCACGTGTCTTGCAAAAATAACACCAACAGAATCTTGAAATATCTTCAGCCTCTGTTTTCTTCCAATCGCAGAATCAATCTGTTTTTAACGAAACTAAGCCCATTACCAAGCATGTATTGGTCAAACAGATTGATATGAGTCCAATCCCGTGTCCAAATCCGACCAAATATGTCCCGAAACCAAAACAGAACATCACACTGTATCTGCATTTACAAAGCTTGTTTTCTCGCCAGTTTTGAGTTTTAAACGGAGAAGAAAAGGATGCCCCATATCCATTCCTGGGGTGCCATTAGCAGTAGAGTGCCCCTTAGCCTAAACTGAGGTCTGGTTAGCACTTGTTCTTGGGGTGACCAAATCTGTTTCTTGGGTGTCTTTAGTACCTTTTCTGGGTGTCTACAACATACTTATGGGGTGCCCTTAGTACGCCTTATGGGTGCCTTTAACAACTTTTCGAGCTGATTTCTCCAAGAGAGCTTATTCTTCCAAAAACAACTAAAACAAGTTTATTAGAGAAATAATGAGTCCTAACTATTGTAATTATGGGTGAAAAACATCGCACTTTCGTGCTTATCAAATCCCCACACTTACATTTTGCTAGTCCTCGAGCAAAACAAAAGAAGACCCGTTACACAGCTGGTCATATAATAAGAAAGAGAGACACCCGCTAAACAGCTGGTCATAAAATAGAAATCTCAAAGTTTAACCACTCCCCCACACTTGATTCTAACATTGTCCTCAATGTTCCAAACAGTGCAACCTAGAATAGGATGCAAAAAAAAAAGAAATATTAATAAGAGAAACAAATGTAAATCAGAGAGAAGCGATTAGAAGATTTCACCTGATTGACGCAAGAAAAATATCATTCTCTGCAACACACATCAAAAGATAGTAATAACAAAGAACAATGAAGATCAAATAAAAGCAAAAAGACTAAAGAAAATGTAAACAAAAAAATATAAAGGTTCTTCTTTTGAGTTTCAGAAAAAAAATAGTCTAAACATTCTTACATAGCAAGCAAGCGAGCAACAAGCTGCGCCGCAAGCCCTTTTTGAAAAAAAAAAATAAATAAAAACTACCTACTGGATATGTACAGAAACAGATCCCCAAAAATTAACATCCTGAAAATTTGGGGATCAATCCAAAATACAGTATTTACAAACGACAGCTTCACAATTATGTTATGAAAATGTGGGGACACTAAAACTGTCAAAAATAAAGGATTACCCCCAAACCTAGTTTTTCCTACACAAGGAAGTGTATAAAGAACATAATATGGGGATACTATTGGGAATGGGAAATTGTCAATAGGCTCATGCACGGTATCAGAAACAGGCAAGTCCTCTGGGTATTTGGATGCAAAGTGATCCAACAAAATTTTAGAAGCATATAATTCTAACCCTAAATTGGGTAAATTTTGGAAGTCTAGGGGTCTAGAAACAACCTCTAAGTCGGGTGAATGATCTTGCAAGATAGATTCATCTACAGAATTGGGAAAATCATCTACACAATCATGCACAGGGTCACCTATATGTTTTATCTAGAATAGAGAGTCACTACAAGACTGATCATCATCATATAATTTTTGGCATTCCAGAACTCTCAATTTTTCTTCCAAACTAAGTGGTGTGTGTTTGTAATACTTCTCATATATAGTTATAGGTGATTCTTCACTTACCATATTTGTGGAGCAAAAACTCCATATCGTTGCCTATGCATATATTTACCAAGCGTCATCCCAGATGAGGTTTCCTGATAATTTGAAATTCTGCGCTTATATTATGCCAGTGTCATCTTAGGTGACGTCTCTTGAGAAAAGAGTAATCATCCTCAAAAAGTCCCTGAAAAGAAATACAAAAAAAAAACACATAAAAAGGAAAAAAAAAATCTAAAATGAAATGAAAATACTATACAAAATAAAAATAAACGTAAAAATTAATCTAAAAACAAGTCCACGTCGGCGGCGCCAAAAATTGATGTAGTTTTATATAGTGGTAAGAAAGGTTGTCGTTCACTCGGACTTTGTTGAGATTGATTTAGGCTTAAATATAGAAAATACTAAAAATAATAAATATATACAAAAATAATGTAAACAAAAGCGAGAGTTACTGGGACTAGGATTCCACCGAATTCATATCATAAGGTTCAATTATTTATTCTTCAGCAATTATAACTCAATAAATAAAAACACGGACTCTTATTTTTGCCAAGGTAGATTCTCAAAATATTAGATATAAATCCTAAGCATGGGACATCAAAACATCTAAGCAAGCATGACCCATCAAATGAAATGATAACTAATTAATCAAAATCATAATTCTATCTTAATTAATGCAAAAGTCATTTAGAGAATAAAATAAATCTACCCATGTATGAAATTCGGATTCCTCCGTCAACCCAGTGTAGGGGTATAGCTCCACACCGTAAAAACACACTCAAAAAGGTAACTCATACCTCAAATGGTGTTTTTATTTAAAAAGAGTAATAATACATGTAATTTTCAACGCATTATTGTGGTTACAGAATTCACCGTTACAGGAGTTGTTGCAAATTTAAAATAAGCGTGCCAAATTGACTGTTACGAGTATTGTTTATAAATGACAGTTCTCTGCGACAGTCCGTGGACGTTATATTCTTCTCCTTCTTCCTCCTCCCTGGAAATGCATAACTCGTTTACAACTTCTTCTACGAACCAGAACTTCACCCCCTAACTCTCCCTAACATCTTTGTGATAACTCGACACTTCTTATATACTCAACAAGGCCAAAATCTTTCGTCATAACTCTCCAAAATCTTCTAAGATCATTTCTTCTATCCACGGGTAATATTTTCTTTTTGTATCTTCTTCACACGTCTGTGGTAGAAGAACTCCATCCAAACACGTTGTTCCATGTCCCAAATGGTGTTAAACACTCTCAGGCCGCACGCAGATCCCTCAACAGCTCGTGACAGCAAAATGTGTACCCGTGATATTCTCGTTTTTTTACTCTTTCCTTGTGTTTGCACGTACCGTTCCCTTTTTATCTCACTGCATGTCCCGAATCTCTCAATCACTGCAGAAGACAATCCCAGGATCTCCAAATCATCACGTATCTTGCAAAAATAACACCAACAGAATCTTGAAATATCTTCAGCCTCTGTTTTCTTCCAATCGCAGAATCAATCTGTTTTTAACGAAACTAAGCCCATTACCAAGCATGTATTGGTCAAACAGATTGATATGAGTCCAATCCCGTGTCCAAATCCGACCAAATATGTCCCGAAACCAAAACAGAACATCACACTGTATCTGCATTTACAAAGCTTGTTTTCTCGCCAGTTTTGAGTTTTAAACGGAGAAGAAAAGGATGCCCCATATCCATTCCTGGGGTGCCATTAGCAGTAGAGTCCCCGTAGCCAAAACTGAGGTCTGGTTAGCACTTGTTCTTGGGGTGCCCAAATCTGTTTCTTGGGTGTCTTTAGTACCTTTTCTGGGTGTCTACAACATACTTATGGGGTGCCCTTAGTACGCCTTATGGGTGCCTTTAACAACTTTCGAGCCGATTTCTCCAAGAGAGCTTATTCTTCCAAAAACAACTAAAACAAGATTATTATAGAAATAATGAGTCCTAACTATTGTAATTATGGGTGAAAAACATCGCACTTTCGTGCTTATCAAATCCCCACACTTACATTTTGCTAGTCCTCGAGCAAAACAAAAGAAGACCCGTTACACAGTTGGTCATATAATAAAAAAGAGAGAGACCCGCTACACAGCTGGTCATATCAATTATTTTAAAATTTTTATTTGGTCATAACATGCAAGAAAAAGAAAAAGACTCGCTACACATGTGGTCATAACCCTAACAATCATAATTTTTTAGACCCGTTAAACAGCTGATCATTTTTTTTATTAGACTCGCTATACAACTGGTCATAAAATAGAAATCTCAAAGTTTAACCACTCCCCCACACTTGATTCTAACATTGTCCTCAATGTCCCAAACAGTGCAACCTAGAATAGGATGCAAAAAAAAAAGAAATATTAATAAGAGAAACAAATGTAAATCAGAGAGAAGCGATTAGAAGATTTCACCTGATTGACGCAAGAAAAATATCATTCTCTGCAACACACGTCAAAAGATAGTAATAACAAAGAACAATGAAGATCAAATAAAAGCAAAAAGACTAAAGAAAATGTAAACAAAAAAATATAAAGGTTCTTCTTTTGAGTTTCAGAAAAAAAATAGTCTAAACATTCTTACATAGCAAGCAAGCGAGCAACAAGCTGCGCCGCAAACCCTTTTTGAAAAAAATAAATAAATAAAAACTACCTACTGGATATGTACAGAAACAGATCCCCAAAATTAACATCCTGAAAATTTGGGGATCAATCCAAAATACAGTATTTACAAATGACAGCTTCACAATTATGTTATGAAAATGTGGGGACACTAAAACTGTCAAAAATAAAGGATTACCCCCAAACCTAGTTTTTCCTACGCAAGGAAGTGTATAAAGAACATAATATGGGGATACTATTGGGAAATGGAAATTGTCAACAGGCTCATGCACGGTATCAGAAACAGGCAAGTCCTCTGGGTATTTGGATGCAAAGTAATCCAACAAAATTTTAGAAGCATATAATTCTAACCCTAAATTGGGTAACTTTTGGAAGTCTATGGGTCTAGAAACAACCTCTAAGTCGGGTGAATGATCTTGCAAGATAGATTCATCTACAGAATTGGGAAAATCATCTACACAATCATGCACAGGGTCACCTATATGTTTTGTCTAGAATAGAGAGTCACTACAAGACTGATCATCATCATATAATTTTTGGCATTCCAGAACTCTCAATTTTTCTTCCAAACTAAGTGGTGTGTGTTTGTAATACTTCTCATATATAGTTAGAGGTGATTCTTCACTTACCATATTTGTGGAGCAAAAACTCCATATCGTTGCCTATGCATATATTTACCAAGCGTCATCCCAGATGGTGTTTCCTGATAATTTTAAATTTTGCGCTTATATTCTGCCAGTGTCATCTTAGGTGGCGTCTCTTGAGAAAAGAGTAATCATCCTCAAAAAGTCCCTGAAAAAATACAAAAAAAAAAAACGCCTAAAAAGGAAAAAAAATCTAAAATGAAATGAAAATACTATACAAAATAAAAATAAACCTAAAAATTAATCTAAAAACAAGTCCGCGTCGGCGGCGCCAAAAATTGATGTAGTTTTATATAGTGGTAAGAAAGGTTGTCGTTCACTCGGACTTTGTTGAGATTGATTTAGGCTTAAATATAGAAAATACTAAAAATAATAAATATATACAAAAATAATGTAAACAAAAGCGAGAGTTACTGGGACTAGGATTCCACCGAATTCATATCATAAGGTTCAATAATTTATTCTTCAGCAATTATAACTCAATAAATAAAAACATGGACTCTTATTTTTGCCAAGGTAGATTCTCAAAATATTAGCTATAAATCCTAAGCATGGGACATCAAAACATCTAAGCAAGCATGACTCATCAAATGAAATGTTAACTATTTAATCAAAATCATAATTCTATCTTAATTAAAAAAGTAATTTAGAGAATAAAATAAATCTACCCATGTATGAAATTCGGATTCCTCCGTCAACCCAGTGTAGGGGTATAGCTCCACACCGTAAAAACACACTCAAAAAGGTAACTCATAGCTCAAATGGTGTTTTTATTGAAGAAGAGTAATAATACAGGTAATTTGCAACGCGTTATTGTGGTTACAGAATTCTCCGTTACAAGAGTTGTTGCAAATTTAAAATAAGCGTGCCTAACTGACTGTTACGAGTACTATTTATAAATGACAGTTCTCTGCGACAGTCCGTGGACGTTATATTCTTCTCCTTCTTCCTCCTCCCTGGAAATGCATAACTCGTTTACAACTTCTTCTACGAACCATAACTTCACCCCCTAACTCTCCCTAACACCTTTGTGATACCCCGGCACTTCTTATATACTCAACAAGGCCAAAATCTTTCATAATAACTCTCCAAAATCTTCTAAAATCATTCCTTTTATCCACGGGAAATATTTTCTTTTTGTATCTTCTTCACACGTTTGTGGTAGAAGAACTCCATCCAAACACGTTGTTCCATGTCCCAAATGGTGTTAAACACTCTCAGGCCGCACGCAGATCCCTCAACAGCTCGTGACAGCAAAAGGTGTACCCGTGATATTCTCGTGTTTTTACACTTTCCTTGTGTTTGCACGTACCGTTCCCTTTTTATCTCACTGCATGTCCCGAATCTCTCAATCACTGCAAAATACAATCCCAGGATCTCCAAATCATCACGTATCTTGCAAAAATAACACCAACGGAATCTTGAAATATCTTCAGCCTCTGTTTTCTTCCAATCGTAGAATCAATCTGTTTTTAACGAAACTAAGCCCATTACCAAGCATGTATTGGTCAAACAAATTGATATGAGTTCAATCCCATGTCCAAATCCGACCAAATATGTCCCGAAACCAAAACACAACATCACACTATATCTGCATTTACAAAGCTTGTTTTCTCGCCAGTTTTGAGTTTTAAACGGAGAAGAAAAGGATGCCCCATATCCATTCCTGGGGGTGCCATTAGCAGTAGAGTGCCCCTTAGCCAAAACTTAGGTCTGGTTAGCACTTGTTCTTGGGGTGCCCAAATTTGTTTCTTGGGTGTCTTTAGTACCTTTACTGGGTGTCTACAACATACTTATGGGGTGCCCTTAGTACGCCTTATGGGTGCCTTTAACAACTTTTCGAGCTGATTTCTCCAAGAGAGCTTATTCTTCCAAAAACAACTAAAACAAGTTTATTAGAGAAATAATGAGTCCTAACTATTGTAATTATGGGTGAAAAACATCGCACTTTCGTGCTTATCAAATCCCGACACTTACATTTTGCTAGTCCTCGAGCAAAACAAAAGAAGACCCGTTACACAGCTGGTCATATAATAATAAAGAGAGAGACCCGCTACACAGCTGGTAATATCAATTATTTTTAAAAAACAATTTGGTCATAACATGCAAGAAAAAGAAAAAGACCCGCTACACATGTGGTCATAACCCTAACAATCATAATATTTTAGACCCGCTAAACAGCTGATCATTTTTTTATTAGACCCGCTACACAGCTGGTCATAAAATAGAAATCTCAAAGTTTAACCACTCCCCCACACTTGATTCTAACATTGTCCTCAATGTTCCAAACAGTGCAACCTAGAATAGGATGCAAAAAAAAAATATTAATAAGAGAAACAAATGTAAATCAGAGAGAAGCGATTAGAAGATTTCACCTGATTGACGCAAGAAAAATATCATTCTCTGCAACACACATCAAAAGATAGTAATAACAAAGAACAATGAAGATCAAATAAAAGAAAAAAGACTAAAGAAATTGTAAACAAAAAAAATATAAAGGTTCTTCTTTTGAGTTTCAGAAAAAAAAATAGTCTAAACATTCTTACATAGCAGGCAAGCGAGCAACAAGCTGCGCCGCAAGCCCTTTTTGAAAAAAATAAATAAATAAATAAATAAAAACTACCTACTGGATATGTATAGAAACAGATCCCCAAAACTTAACATCCTGAAAATTTGGGGATCAATCCAAAATACAGTATTTACAAACGACAGCTTCACAATTATGTTATGAAAATGTGGGGACACTAAAACTGTCAAAAATAAAGGATTACCCCCAAACCTAGTTTTTCCTATTCAAGGAAGTGTATAAAGAACATAATATGGGGATACTATTGGGAATGGGAAATTGTCAATAGGCTCATGCACGGTATCAGAAACAGGCAAGTCCTCTGGGTATTTGGATGCAAAGTGATCCAACAAAATTTTAGAAGCATATAATTCTAACCCTAAATTGGGTAACTTTTGGAAGTCTAGGGGTCTAGAAACAACCTATAAGTCGGGTGAATGATCTTGCAAGATATATTCATCTACAGAATTGGGCAAATCATCTACACAATCATGCACAGGGTCACCTATATGTTCTGTCTAGAACAGAGATCCATTACAAGGCTGATCATCATCATATAATTTTTGGCATTCCAAAAATCTCAATTTTTGTTCCAAACTAAGTGGTGTGTTTGTAATACTTCTCATATATAGTTAGAGGTGATTCTTCACTTACCATATTTGTGGAGCAAAAACTTCGTACCGTTGCCTATGCACATATTCACTAAGCGTCATCCCAGATGGGGTTTCCTGATAATTTGAAATTCTACGCTTATATTCTGCCAATGTCATCTTAGGTGACGTCTCTTGAGAAAAGAGTAATCATCCTCAAAAAGTCCCTGAAAATAAATACAAAAAGAAACGCATAAAAAGGCAAAAAAATTCTAAAATGAAATGAAAATACTATACAAAATAAAAATAAACCTAAAAATTAATCTAAAAACAAGTCCGCGTCGTGATGTTATCTCAATATTGTTGTAGTAATAGGTTCTTTGAGACTTGTAAAAGCAGATTTTAGATTTAATTTTAAATTAAAAATGTAGCAAACTTAAATAAAAGTGATATGAAAAATATGGAGAAGACTGGAGCTATGGATTCCACTATTTACCAATATCAAAGTAATTTATATTCTCTAATTATAATCTTGGAAATCATGCATTCAAGTTGATTCTTAATATTGCAAAAGTTGATTTTTTTAGAAATAACAATTGTAGATCGAAAGTATGGGACATCAAAACCCTAAGCTAGCATGCTCCATCAATTGAAATGACAATTGTTTAACAAAAACCATTTTATCAATTTATTTATCAAGGCAAATAATCATGTAATAATTGCATAAATTAAATAAAATAGAGATTACCACTTTTCATTGGTGAAATAACTTCCTCATTCGCCCCAGAGGATGGGTTTAGCTCATCATTGTGTAAACTTGCTCAAAATATTGATTCATGCTCAAAAATTGTTTACAAAGATGATATGGAGAAAAAATGATGAAAATCGGGTGTTTGCAACACTTATAATTGTTGCAGAACACTGTTACAAAGAACGATAACAGATAAGCGTCTCTGACACTGTAGTAATACGACCCTCGGACCTCTGTCATTGTCACTGTAGTAAAACGACTGTCCCTTTGCGTCTTATGTTCTTCGTGTTCTTCACAGCAGCAGCAGAAAAATATTCTCTGCAACTTGATCAAACCTCTCTGTTGTTGCTCTAAACTGACCCAAACTCTCCGTGTCCGCACTCTACTGACCCTCAACGACTTATATAGCTTCACTGCCCTCAAATCTCCCATCATAACTGCATATAATCTTCCATTACTCGGCATTGAAGAAAAATATTCTCGGGAATATTTTCTTCCCAGATTTAACTCCACACGCTGATTTCTCGTGACATAAGACTCCCAACACGTCGAGTCATCATCCAGAAGTTGTATAACGCGGATCAGGCACATGAAAACCTCTCGATCACACACTTATAACTCGGAATGGACTAACTATAACCCGTGGCACTCTGTTTCCCTCCACGCGAGAATCCATCCAAACTCAGTCGAACCAAAGACCCGTACGATGCCTGTTAGGCTCAGTCAAGTCTTCCCACGCAATTCCAGCTATTGAGTCACGGTAAATCATCACGAAAACTCGAATCAAAATCTTCCAGTGACTGCAACAAACTCCCGCCAAAACTGAAATTTTGAAATGAATAGGAAGGGTGCCCCTTATCCTCGTTTGGGTTCCCTTTAGCAGCTGAACTGGGGTGCCCTTAGTAAATCAGTGAGTGCGTTTAACACTTCTTCGGGGTACCTTTAGTAATTTTCACCTGGGGGTCCAAATAGCACTTTTCGAGCAACTTTTTCCACACAAGTGTATCTCTCCAAAAAAACACCTACAAACAAACAAAACACCATAATAAGTACGAAATCGATTACCAACAATACAGAAAATTGAGGACAACTTAGACCCAAAAATGTGTCTATCGAATACCCCCAAACTTATTATTTGCTAGTCCTCGAGTAAAACTTATCTAGAAAATAAAATCCTAACTCACTAGGTGGCCCTAGTGACCGAGTTAGTCTCGGGAGGGTTTACCAGAGGTGTACCCACAAAACCTTTACTCCAGACCCTAGCTATCTACGCTGAACCTTGGAAGGAACTAAATAATCTCCTTGGTTTGCATACAATCATTGACTATAGGAGGAAGTACCCTGAAGCGAAATTCCAATTGCTGTACACGAGTTTGCACTCAAGCATACTAAAATTCACATAAGTGACAGAGCTCTACTCAGATAGTTTCTGGACATCATAACCGGAGTCAACCAATCACATGGAAATATTAAGAAGATGGATAAAGAGAAAAAAAATAGATGGTTTAAAGTGAACTGTGTTTCCCATATCTGTCTGAAGGCCTCTGCCAAGATGAACCTATCCTAATGGACTGAGATACCGGTCTGACTAATATCAACACAACTGGCATATACAAAGGGACCAGTGGTCGATAAACTTAACTCTAGGTCAACAAAACTGGCATATACAAGGGCACCAGTGGTCGACTTTATTGAATTTATTCCGGTTGATCTGATGGTCTGGTCTCAATTTATTTTTATTTTTATTTTATTTTTTTTGTGTATCTCAATCACTTTATTTCACCCTAGCAATGGTAACAACTTGAATCGTGTGCCCCACCAAATCACTTAAAAAAAATAAAAACAGAAGGATTAGGATTCAACGAAGTATGGCGAAAGTACCATGTTTTTTTTTAATTCTAACACCTGAGCTCTGTGCTTTTATGAATAGACTCTTTAGATGTTTCCATCTAATCAGATTGGTTCCCCAACTCCTACAACCAAGATGTTCCCATCCACTTAGATTGGTTGGTGCCAACCTTAATAAGCATAAATTTCTAGACTCTGGAGTTTATTTATTGCAACTAAAAGCTAACAAAAAGTTTCTTCCCCACCCCCAAACTTAAATCTAACATTGTCCTCAATGTTTCTAATGAAAGAGCAATACCAAAAAGTAAAGTAACATGAGGAATCAGTAAAGAGAGAAGTCGGAAAGATAGTACCTGGGTGAAGAGAGAAATCAAAAACTAATATACAACATACAATCGCCTCGATGGTCAATCAAGGGTAAACAGGGTCCTCCAAAGGGACCTCCTCAACATCACCTGTAGGAAAGGGCTCTAAAAAGGGTTTCAATCTATGACCGTTAACCTTCGAAGAACTACTACCATCCGGTGTCTCGATCTCAACAGATCCATGAGGAAAGACAGTGCGAACAATAAAAGGACCCGTCCATCGAGAACGTAACTTCCCAGGGAAAAGATGCAAGCGGGTATCATACAAAAGAACTTTTTGACCTGGAGAAAATGACTTCCGTAAAAAAATTCTATCATGCACAAGTTTCATTTTGTTCTTATACTCCTTCGCACTATCGTAAGCATCTATACGAATCTCGTCCAACTCATTGAGCTGGAGTTTCCTATGGGCTCCTGCCTTGTCAAGTGAAAAATTTAGTTGCTTAACAGCCCAATAATCTCTATGTTCTAACTCAACAGGTAAATGACATGCCTTTCTATACACCATCCGATAAGGCGACATTCCAATGGGGGTCTTAAACGCAGTACGGTAAGCCCATAAGGCATCAGTAAGCCTAGACGACCAGTCTTTCCGATTAGAATTAACTGTTTTCTCTAATATACGTTTTATCTCCCTATTGGAAACCTCTACCTGACCACTAGTATGTGGATGATATGGGGTAGCTACCTTATGTGTAATACCATATTTCTTCATCAGAAGCCTAAAAGGCCCATTACAAAAGTGCGACCCTCCATCACTAATTATAGCTCGCGGTATACCAAAACGTGTAAGTATATTATTTTTCAAGAACTCAATCACAACCCTATGGTCATTGGTTTTACATGCAACAGCCTCAATCCACTTAGAGACATAGTCTACATCGACAAGGATGTATAGGTTACCAAAAGAATTAGGAAACGGACCCATAAAGTCAATACCCCACACATCAAGGACCTCAACAATTAGAATCGGGTTCAAGGGCATCATGTTCCTACGAGAAATGGTTCCTAATTTCTGGCAACGTTCACAAGTAACACAATAACTATGGGAGTCTTTAAACAACAAAGGCCAATACAATCCACACTGCAATATCTTAGCAGCAGTCTTCTTAGCACTAAAGTGACCCCCACAAGCATGATCATGACAAAAGGAAATAATACTGGACTGGTCACTCTCAGGTATACATCTCCTAATAATCTGGTTTGGAAAATACTTAAACAAATAAGGATCATCCCAAAAGAAGTGCTTAACCTCAGCCAAAAACCTAGAACGATCTTGTTTACCCCAATGATGGGGCATTCGACCAGTAACAAAATAGTTCACTATATTCACATACCAAGGTAATTGGGTAACAAAGAAAAGTTGTTCATCCGGAAAATTATCCCTTATAGGAAGGGAATTATCAGGGGAATCAACAACTAGCCTAGACAAATGATCTGCTACTACATTTTCTGCACCCTTTTTGTCTCTAATGTCTGGAGAAAACTCTTGCAACAAAAGGATCCACCTAATCAACCTAGGTTTCGTATCCTTCTTAGACAAAAGATATTTCAGAGCAACATGATCAGTATATATGACGATCTTATAACCTAAGAGATAGGGTCTAAACTTGTCTAAGGTGAACACAATAGCTAACAGTTCCTTCTCGGTAGTGGTATAGTTCAACTGGGCATCATTTAGAGTTTTGCTAGCATAGTAAATCACATGAAGTAATTTGTTTTCTCGCTGACCTAGCACAACACCAACAGCATAATCTGAAGCATCACACATGATCTCAAAGAGTAGGTTCCAGTTGGGTGCCTGGACTATGGGGGCGGTAGTGAGTAAAGTCTTAAGCTTCTCAAAAGCCTCTAAACAAGCATCATCAAAGACAAACTTAACATCTTTTGCAAGCAAATTGCAAAGAGGTCTAGAAATCAAGCTAAAATCCTTAATGAATCGACGATAAAAACCTTCATGCCCTAAGAATGACCTAATATCTCTTACGGTTTTTGGGACCTGTAAAGTTTTAATAAGGTCAACTTTGGCTTTATCTACCTCTATACCCTTAGAAGATACGATATGCCCTAGAACAATTCCTGAACGAACCATGAAATGGCATTTCTCCCAATTAAGCACTAAATTCTTTTCCTTACACCTAGTCAACACTAATGAAAAATGATGCAAGCACTCATCGAAAGACGAACCAAACACTGAAAAATCATCCATAAAGACCTCTAAAAACTTTTCTACCATATCTGAAAATATGCTTATCATGCAACGCTGAAAAGTCGCAGGGGCGTTATATAGCCCGAAAGGCATGCGTCTATACGCAAAGGTACCGAAAGGACAGGTAAAAGTGGTTTTCTCCTGGTCTTCTGGGGCAATAACGATCTGATTATATCCAGAGTATCCATCTAAAAAGAAGTAATGACTATGTCCAGCTAATCTCTCTAGCATCTGGTCGATGAAGGGAAGGGGAAAGTGGTCCTTCCTAGTGACCTTGTTCAATTTCCTACAGTCAATACAAACACGCCAACTCGTGGTCACTCGGGTTGGGATTAACTCATTGTTATCATTCTGGACTACAGTAATACCAGATTTATTGGGAACAACCTGAACGGGGCTGACCCATTTACTGTCTGAAATGGGGTAGATAATGCCTGCATCTAACAGCTTAAGAACCTCGGTTCGAACTACTTCTTTCATATTAGGGTTCAGTCTACGTTGCATCTCCCTAGAAGGTTTGGTGTCTTCCTCTAAATAAATCCGATGCATACAAAGAGTAGGACTTATACCCTTAATGTCTGTTATAGTCCACCCTAAAGCTTCCTTGTTGTTTTGAAGGACGGTCACTAGCCTACTTTCCTGATCTCTATCCAATTCGGAAGCAACAATCACAGGTAAAGTCTTAGACATTCCTAAAAACACATACTTTAGGGTATCTGGCAATGGTTTTAGGTCCAACTTAGGAGGCTCTTCTAACGAAGGAACTAGGGTAGACTTAGAAACTGGTAGTGGTTCGAACTTAGGTTTCCATCCATTACTAATGTCTAACAAAAGGGTTGAATCTAACAAATCATTCACCTCATTAATCACATTATCATCATCAAAATCAATCCCAAAGTGAGCTAGGCATTTCTCTAATGGATCTTCTAACAAAGTGTTTGGTAAAGACTCCTCGACTAATGTTCCTATCATGTTCACCTCTTCTATGTTCGGGTCGTCTAGTTCAGAGGGTAGCGTACTAATATTAAAAATGTTCAGCTCAATAGTCATATTACCAAAAGACAAATTCATAATACCATTTCGACAGTTAATGATCGCATTGGATGTAGCTAAAAATGGGCGACCTAAAATTACCGGTATCTGGTTCTCTGGTTCAGGGACAGGGACAGGTTGGGTATCTAGGATAACAAAATCCACAGGATATATAAACTTGTCGACCTCTATAAGAACATCCTCGATCACACCACAAGGAATTTTAACGGACCTATTAGCTAACTGAAGCGTCATCTGGGTAGGTTTCATCTCACCAAGTCCTAGCTTAAGGTACACATGATATGGAAGTAAGTTCACACTGGCTCCTAAGTCAAGCAACGGTTTCTCAACACGGTATTTACCTATTGTGCAAGAAATGGTAGGGGACCCTGGGTCTTTATACTTAGGAGTAGTGGTATTCTGAATAATAGAACTCACGTGACTAGCTAGAAAGGCTTTCTTCTGGACACTAAGCTTTCGCTTTCGCGTACACATATCCTTAAGAAACTTGGCATAAGCGGGAATCTGCTTAATCGCATCTAACAATGGGAGGTTGATAGTAACCTGTTTAAAAACCTCCAATATATCATTAAAGTTGGACTCCCTCTTAGTTGGAGCTAGCAGCTGTGGGAATGGGGCTCTAGGAACAAAGTCGGACTCATTAGGACCCTCATTGGTCTCTTTAGAGACTCTATCAGTCTCCTCGTTTTCTGGCTCAGAAGGGTGAACTACAACATGTTCACTATCAGGCATGGCAACCTTGTTGTCAACTTTCTTTCCACTCCTAAGAGTTGTAACAGAATTAACATGATTGTACGATTTCTCTCCTTTGGGATTAGGATAAGTATGACTAGGGAACCTTCCATCTTCTCTCTCACTAAGAAACTTAGCTATTTGGCCGCCTTGAAGTTCTAATTTAGTAAGAGACTGGGAATTATTCTTGAAATTATGCTTGGTTTCCTCTTGAAAATTAACCTGGCTCTTTACTAACATTTCCTGACTTTGTGATAGCATATCTTGGCTCTTTTTTAGTATACTAAGAGATTCCTCTAAGCTAGTCATTCTATTCTCAGAAAGGTTCTGGAACTGGGCTTGACCTGAAGAATTCTTATTATAACCAAAACCTGGGGGAGGATGAGAATTACTAGGTTGACCTTGATTCTGGCCTTGAGACCGAGAGAAATTAGGATGGTTTCTCTAACCAGGGTTGTAGGTATCTGAGTATGGGTCAAACTTCTGACAGTTTTCAAACCTAGAGTTGTTATAGACAACATGGGCTTGTTCTTCACTAACCTGACCTTCCCAAAACGAGTTATCGGGTTCTACTCCACAACTAGAGACTTGAGAGGCTCTAATTCTATCATTAGGTTCAACAAGGGACCTATTTTTAGACTGACCCATTTCCAAAGCTTCTAATCTTCTAGACAAAGCAGCAAACTTAGCATCTGACCCAAAGCTTGTGTCTACCACATTGGTGCTACTTCTATTGACCAAAAGTCTTTTAGGGGGTTCAACACAAGACTCCCACTGTTGGTATTTCTCAGCAACAACTCCTAAGAAGGTAAAGGCATCTTCAGCACTTTTACTAGTGAACTCACCAGCGTACATAGACTCGACCATGGCTTTGGTCGAATAGTCTAAACCATCATAAATAATCTCTACGAGTTTCATCTTATCAAATCCATGGTGAGGACACTGGGATAGGAGATCATTGAATCTCTCTAAAAACCTATAAAGAGACTCTCCCTCTTGTTGTACACTAGCACTAATTTTCTACCTAACAGCTGCAGTTTTATGCTTAGGGTAGAATTTCATATAGAAAGCAGCAATAAGTTCATGCCATGTTTCAATGGATTCAGATGGTAGGTTGTTTAGCCAGGTCTTGGCTTTATCTTTCAAGGAAAAGGGGAACATCTTAAGCTTCAAAACTTCATCAGTAAGGTATTTTATTCTAACTGTCCCACAAATTTCCTCAAAGTCCCTAATATGAAAATAAGGGTTCTCATCATATTTTCCTAAGAATATAGGGATCATCTGAAGAAGACTAGGTTTTATCTCGAAATTAGCCGTATTGGCTGGAAATTTAATGCACGAAGCTCGGTTGGTCCTAGTTGGGAACATGTAACTTTCAAAGTTTTCATCGCTGGCACAGATGAAGTACTAGGTGTACTTTCCTCACGAAGAGACAGATTCTCAAAACCGAAGTTTCCAAATATGGGGCTCCCAAAAGAAGAGTCTTCGAGCTCCCCGCTTCCATAAGAAGAATTACTAGGTTTTTTACTAATCAATCGACCTAGATTGTCTCTTTTCCAAGCCTGTTCTCTGATGACCTCGGGCATACACTAGAAAAACAAAAGAAAAAGAAAAAAATCCTAAAGAAAAGGGAAGTTCTATGCAAACACAAACAAGGCTGACTCTACCACAGCTAACCTACTGATTTCTAGCAAACAAAAAGCATGATGGCTCCACTTAGATTGTTTCTGGACCAGCTTCTAATCCTTCGAAAGGGAATTCGTTATAATTTAAGCAAACCCCTCTGGAATCAATCCGAGTCAAAGTAAGTTGAATCGAGACGAGAGAAGCTCAGTGGAGCTTTGATACCCAAGGTATCACCGGTATTACAAGGCGGCGCAGTCACGCATTCAACTCATGAACTTCGAAGTATGCTAAAAAGAGTAACCAATATTTTTCGAATGACTTTCCTATTAAGCTCGTTACCCTATCGGTCTCGTTCTATTCCAAATTTTAAAGCTTAGGTTCGCGTTAAGTATCGTTTTCCTAAGGCAGGCAAGAAGAGAACGATGATGAAATCCGAACCCTTATCTTGTATGGCCAATCCTTTCCCTTTACTAGGAAATTAAAGCATCCGTTTTCAAGTCCTCAGCATATATTCACACGAAGGAAGACAGTAAACTCGCTGACAGTAAACTTGTTGTAGTAATAAGTTCGTTGAGACTTGTGAAAGCGGATTTTAGACTTAATTTTAAATTAAAAATATAGCAAACTTAAATAAAAGTGATATGAAAAATATGGAGAAGACTGGGGCTATGGATTCCACTATTTACCAATATCAAAGTGATTTATATTCTCTAATTATAATCTTGCAAATCATGCATTCAAGTTGATTCTTAATATTGCAAAAGTTGATTTTTTTAGAAATAACAATTGTAGATCGAAAGTATGGGACATCAAAACCCTAGGCTAGCATGCTCCATCAATTGAAATGACAATTGTTTAACAAAAACCATTTTATCAATTTATTTATCAAGGAAAATAATCATATAATAATTGCATAAATTGAATAAAATAGAGATTACCACTTTTCATTGGTGAAATAACTTCCTCCTTCTCCCCAAAGGATGGGTTTAGCTCATCATTGTGTAAACTTGCTCAAAATATTGATTCATGCTCAAAAATTGTTTACAAAGATGATGGAGAGAAAATGATGAAAATCGGGTGTTTGCAACACTTATAATTGTTGCAGAACACTGTTACAAAGAACGACAACAGATAAACGTCTCTGACACTGTAGTAATACGACCCTCAGACCTCTGTCATTGTCACTGTAGTAAAACGACTGTCCCTTTGCGTCTTATGTTCTTCGTTTTGTTCACAGCAACAGCATAAAAATATTCTCTGCAACTTGATCAAACCTCTCTGTTGTTGCTCTAAACTGACCCAAACTCTCCGTGTCCGCACTCTATTGACCCTCAACGACTTATATAGCTTCACTGCCCCAAATCTCCCATCATAACTGCATATAATCTTCCATTACTCGGCATTGAAGAAAAATATTCTCGGGAATATTTTCTTCCCAGATTTAACTCCACACGTTGTTTTTTCGTGACATAAGACTCCCAACACGTCGAGTCATCATCCAGCAGTTGTATAACGCGGATCAGGCACATGAAAACCTCTCGATCACACACTTATAACTCGGAATGGACTAACTATAACCCGTGGCACTCTGTTTCCTTCCACGCGAGAATCCAGCCAAACTCAGTCGAACCAAAGACCCGTACGATGCATGTTAGGCTCAGTCAAGTCTTCCCACGCAATTCCAGCTATTGAGTCACGGTAAATCATCACGAAAACTCGAATCAAAATCTTCCAGGTGACTGCAACAAACTCCCGTCAAAACTGAAATTTTGAAATTAATAGGAAGGGTGCCCCTTATCCTCGTCTGGGTTCCCTTTAGCAGCTGAACTGGGGTGCCCTTAGTAATTCAGTGAGTGCCTTTAACACTTCTTCGGGGTACCTTTAGTAATTTTCACCTGGGGGTCCAAATAGCACTTTTCGACCAACTTTTTCCACACAAGTGTATCTCTCCAAAAACACCTACAAACAAACAAAACACCATAATAAATACGAAATCGATTACCAACAACACAGAAAATTGAGGACAACTTAGACCCAAAAATGTGTCTATCACGTCCGCGGCTCCAAAAATTGACGTAGTTTTATATGGTTTGTCTCGGTATCTATGATTTTTCTGTTTTTTTGAATTCCTCAATCTCGAATTTTTTCTCTCAATATTCTCTTCCACTTTCTCAATTAGGGTTTCAAAATTAGATTTGATTATTTTGTTCTTCAATAATTCTAATGTTTGTTTTTGTTCAGCATAAATACAGAAGTAATTGAAGGTATTGACAATGATGATATTGTAATTGTCTCATTTGTGGCTGTTAATCATGGCCTTGACGAGCACTCTATATATCACTACCCATATTCTGAGTTGATTCCCGAAATCAACTCTTTATTTCTTTCTTTGATTTTGATTTTTTTATTTTTCAAGTAATATTGATCTGATTTAGGGTTTTAATATACTTGTTTGAAATTTATTAAGGGGCTTATGATTGAAGAAATTACAGACAAGCTTATGGCTGAATCTATTTTATGCTGCTAAATCTATCTTTTCTATGAAGCCTCTTTCCAGTTAATTGTTTTTTTTCTGTTACTTTTTGATTTTTTGAATGTTGGTATTGTTTTTGATGGAGAAGTTCTGAAGTGATGATTGTTGCGTAGTTCAGACGAGATTCGTCTCTGACTAATTTAAACAAAAATTGATCTTTCGCTCCTATTTGATTACTTCTTCCTTAAATGTGAACAGAAATTAGTTTCTAGAGATGGTAAGTAATCTTTGTGTGTTTCATAGTTTCACTGAGATGTTGGACAGTGAAGAGGAGGAAGATGAGGTAGCCGGAATGAAAAACAAAGGATGGTTTTCGTCAATTTTCCAGAGGTCAATTTCTATGCCCTGTCGACTGTATTTTTTTTTCTTCTTACGTTCCTTGTGCTATTATTGGTTGATGCTAGATCAACACCTTAAAAGTTACCTTAACCAAACCTCACCCAGGCTGAAATTTCTTGGATTTTTTATTTTTCGTTTGCGACATGTTGATTCACCATATACTTATCTTGCGACTG
Organism: Papaver somniferum; assembly: GCF_003573695.1. Lineage (NCBI taxonomy): Eukaryota > Viridiplantae > Streptophyta > Magnoliopsida > Ranunculales > Papaveraceae > Papaver > Papaver somniferum. Next base: position 58,207,360 of record NC_039362.1, read on the forward strand.
TGTATCTTCAGTATTGCAGGAAAAGCAAATCTGGAGAAGTCAGACCTGGAACCAGCTCTTAAAGATAGGCTCCGGACCAAGAATGTGGTATGTTTGTCTTTTCAATTCTGTTGGCTTTCACATGGTTATGAAACCTGCTTATTATACTTATTTGCTTTGCCAGGCGGAAGAAATAGCTGAGAAGCTATGTGAATCCATAGCGGCTAGTCTTGTAGGAAAAAAGCTGGCTTCATTTACTGGAGTTTCATCAACAGTTCAGGTATGTGTGATTTTAATATTTTTACTGCATCAGTATATATTCTGAATAACGAACCACTTGCTTGTGGGTGTCTGCAGGCAGGCGATGAAAAACGCACTTGTTCGCATTTTAATTCCCGAACGCTCTATCGATGTATTAAGAGATGTAGATGCTGCCAAGGAGCAAGGGGGGCCATATGGGATCACTTTTGTTGGTGTCTATGGAGTTGGGAAGTTCACCAATCTTGCTAAGGTTCTGCAAACTTTTCGTCAGTTAAATTTAGAAGAAGTGCAGTCGTTCAGTTTTGCCATAACTTTCTAGGCAGTATTTGGCTACAGGCTGCACATTTTTAATATTCCTCTGTTATAATCCCCTACTTTTTATATTGCAGATACCATACTGGCTTCAAAAGAAAGATATTAGTGTTATGATGGCTGCTTGCGATACATTCAAGTCTGGAGCAGTTGAACAGCTTCGAACTCATGCTCGTAAGCTCCAGGTATGTTGATCAAACTGCTCGAGTCTTTTGGTTTTGAGCATTTTGAGATTAACAATGGGTTTTTGATGACTTAGTTGCAAATTCTGGTATGTTCTTTCTTATTCAGATTCCTATATTTGAGAAAGGCTACGAAAAAGATCCTGCTATTGTGGCAAAGCAAGCAATACAAGAAGCAAGGCGAAACAGTTCTGATGTGGTTCTTGATGATACAGCCGGACGTATGCAGGTAAACGGTTAGCTTTTAATGTATACATGTTAGTTTTTGGTTCAGAACTACTATTTCGTCGCATGTGTCTAAAACCGCCGCAAGTATAGCATATAATACTTAGAGATAATGTTGAAATGGGGTTTTGAACCCTGTCAACTATGGATGTAAGTTGTTTAAGACCTAGTTAGCTCAATTACTGATTAAAATGCATGTGGAATGGTGACTTAACATTAGATCAAGTCTTTTGGGACCGGTGGATTCTGAAGCCTAATTGCATGTGTTACTATCTCTTTACATCCTGTCTAATTAGTTTGTAACCAAATATAATATCATTGGTTTAGCGATAAGAAAGAAACGTTGTGTAATATGGCTGATTATTGGGGACTGTTTATTGGTTGATAACTTACCGGTGATAGGCCGATCGTTAGCGCTCGAAGGACAACCAAAATTTGATTTATTGTAGTTTATACCTGCTTCTGCTGTTTTACTGCTGTGATTCTCAATTGGCTGACTTGAAATGTTGCTTTTGACCAGGACATAAATCAGAAAATCCTGACTTGAAAGGATGAGATAATTGTTCAGGTAACATGATGTGTAACTTGGGAGGACAAAGTAGGAAGGAAGTTCACACAGTCATTTTCCTAGCACCATAGGAAAGGGTTACTAAGCTCGGAATGATGTTTTTAGGTATCGTAACGAGGGTCAAGTGCTGAAGCCCGAGTCCGTATTGGTTAATGGAACAAGTGAAAGCATCACAGCCGCAGCTCAAGAACTTGGTTGGTCTTGTTCTTTTATTATTCTTTCTTCTTTTCTGTTACGATAATGGGACTTGAATATTGTTTTTCTTTTCAGAACCCTCTTCCCTGATTTCGCCGTGCCAGCTGATACTACAGCACTTATTGCAGAGGAGCTGAGTGATGGTGTCGAAGTTCATCATCATCTGAACAATGAGGAAGAGGTAGTTGTGCAGGAATAGGTTGTTGAGGAGCCTCCTCAAGTTCAACCAGTGCAAATTGAAGTTCAACAATTGGCAGAGCTTCCATTGCTTGCTCATTAGATTTCTAATCTTTATCTGGAGTAACTGATCCAATTCTAAACTTCATAGTATATGTGAGTCGTCTCTTTAACTTGGTTTCAAAGCATATAGCTCAAACGGGAAAAAAAAAATCTCTAATGCTTTTTGGTTCTTTAACAGATTCAAATCAGCATGTGAAGACAACTTTACTGAAATGTTCTGTTCTTACCATGGATTTGTGTAGGTAAGTGTTCTGCAGGTGGTGCTTGTGATATTTTTTTTGCCGTAAATAAGTTAAGCACATGGGGGCGTATGTGCATTATTTAAAACCAATGCCCAGAGTAACCCATCTTATTGCTGTTGCAGAGAACACTGGAGTTGATGATCCCCACTCCATGGGAAGGTGTTCCTTCAGGTACCCTGCATATGAGAGCATAGACAAGTAAAGATACATACTCAGCCTGGATCCAATCATTTTTGCAGTGAGCATATGAGACCAGCCAAGTAAAGATTCTGACTCTCAGCCGTTGCTCAATCACCGCTTAGGCCCATATGTCCTCTATGTATATTGTAGTTTGATTTTTTGGATGTTAATGAATTGAATTTTATTAACAAAATGAAGCTTACATTTATTTTTTCATGATATTCTCGAGAAACCACTCTCTAGCAACTCAAATCTGTTGAGGGACAAGCCTTTGAGCAACAATAATAATACCTTGACCGACTGATCTTTAATGGCTCAAACCCATAAGCAGCAGAATTAACCATGTGTGTATAACATTTCACCAACTCAGAGCTAACACTTGTTCCAACCAAAAAACTGGTGTATAGAAAGCTTGACCAACAAAAAGTTGGTGGCACAACCCTTGAGCCAACTGAAAAATCAGCGGCTGAAATTCTCATCCAACAAACAATACGGAAGCTAGAACTCTTGAGCAACTAAAATTCAGTGGAAGGAAACTCTCTTTCATCGAGAAATATAGCGGCTCCAACCCTTCACTAGCAGCCTCAACAACTAAAATTCAGCTAGTTAAACCCTATAACGGCTGAAAACGTTGTATAGTTTCCACCTTTACCAACAATGTTCAAGTCTTGAGCCACCAATGCTTTTGAGGGTTAAATGTTTCAGCGGCAAATGCTTTACGTGCTCTACCAGCAAAAGCTAGTGGTTGACGAATATTTGTGCCAACTTAAACTTGAGTCGCTTCATAGTAGTTGAAAGATATCTCTACCAGCGACACAGTTGGTACAGGTCTCCAGCAAGTAAGTCTGCAGTCACGGAGCCTATCTGTTGCCTCGCTGGTTGCTAAAGATCTTTAGACATTAAAAACGACCCTGTACCAACTGAATACATGTAGACCCTAAATCTCAATTTTCTTGTAGTGCTAGAATTGTAAACACCTTGATCCTATGAAATGTGACAGTTGCTGGAGTCAAAGAGTGGGGAAGTGGAAATCGTGTTAAAACCAGTTGCTCATCGTGCGGAGACTTAATTGATTTTCTACCCACTACTTTGCTAACTCCTTCAACTGATTGCACGACTTGCTCACATTCTCATCGTGTGTATGAACACACGTGCCGTAGACCGCCAGACCAAAACCCTAGTTAATATCCCCCTATGTGACACGATTGATGTCTCGTGATTGTGGAGTCTGCAAGGCAAACGTGTATTTAGTTAGTCAGTTAATGACTTCATGGGATGATGAGTCCTTATATTGCTGAGTCGAACGTGATTTGCAAATGTTCTGAGACTCATGAATTGAACGTGTCTGTTGAAATAGAGGTATGATTCTCAAGTAAATGTTGATAGTTCAGGTGAGCAAATATTGCTCATTCGATGGATTGTTGAATATTGATAGTTGAACCAATATTCCTAAGTTACCAACCAAAAGTTTTGTAAAATAACTCTGTATTTAGTATAATTTAGTTTTTTTACTAAAATATTATATATTTAATAAATATTCCTTAGTCTGAGCAAATATTGCTCATTTGAGCAAATGTTACTCGTTTGATGAATTATTGGTAGCAGGACCAAATTGAAAAAGCGGGGGTCTAACAACACCACCCAATATTTCACTTAGCAATCTGTATGGACAAACTCCAATATACTTTTTATGAGAATCAACTAGACAGTTAGACTCGATCACTAAAAAGATATATCAAAGAGTTTATATCTCAATCTCTCGATTTGATCTTTACTCAAGCAAATGGAAATCTGCAAATCTTTATCAAAGAGAGATAACTTGGACGGTACCAAAGACCAATGTCCAAGGATCAATCAATATCAAACAACAACCAAAGGTCGGATTTCCAATTGATGATCTTTAACGGACAACCTGTATTATTTAAATTATATAAAAATTTAATGCGGAAAAGAAATAACACAGACACCAGAAGTTTTGTTAACGAGGAAACCGCAAATGCAGAAAAATCCCGGGACCTAGTCCAGATTGAATACACACTTTATTAAGACGCTACAGACACTAGCCTATTCCAAGCTAACTTCGGACTGGACTATAGTTGAACCCCAATCAGTCTCCCACTAATTCAAGGTACAGTTGTACTCCCTACGCCTCTGATCCCAACAGGACACTGCGCACTTGATTCCCTTAGCTGATCTCACCTACAACTAAGAGTTGCTGCAACCCAAAATCGTAGACTTGATAATAAACAAATCTGTCTCACACAGAAAAGTCTATCAAAGGATAAATCTGTCTCCCACAGAAACCCTAGGTTTTTGTTCCGTCTTAGATATGAAATCAAGGTGAACAGGAACCAATTGATAATCCGGTCTTATATTCCCGAAGAACAACTAGATTAATCAATCACCTCTCAACAGTCTTACTTGTATAAACAAGAGGACGTCGAGGAATCACAAACAGTGAGAAGATGTTTGTGACTTCTTTATTTCCTATCGGAGAACTCTCACGATCTCAAGCCAATCAATAAGATTGTACTCGTACGATAGAAGATGCAAGATCAGATCACACAACTACGATAAAAGTAGTATCGGTCTGGCTTCACAATCCCAATGAAGTCTTTAAGTCGTTAACCTGGTTTTAGAGAAGAAAACCAAAGGTTAGAGGAGAATCGACTCTAGCGAGCGCACTAGTATCACACAGACGTTGGGGATTAGTTTTGCCCAATGCTAGATGTCTCCTATATAGTCTTCAAATCAGGGTTTTGCCTTAGTACAAAGCAATCAATATTCACCGTTAGATGAAAACCTGATTTAGATTCAAGCTAATATTTCTCAACCGTTAGATCGAAAACTTAGCTTGTCACACACACTTGAGATATACGTTTACTGGGTTTGTGAAAACCGTGCCCAAACGTGTACGTGTATGTTGGTTCAACATAGTAACCCAAAAGGTTAACCATATGAGCATTTCATATTAACCTTGTTCTTCTTCACCATAACTAGTTCAATTGACTCAAATGAACTAGTTAGAGAGTTGTTCAATTGCTATGAGATCTTATGTAACTACACAAGACACAATTGAAACAAAGATGATTCGATTCGATTGAATCGGCTCATGAACTTTATAGCCACGGTTTGCATACTGCATTCCTTAGTAATTTAAGTTTCATGTTCAAGAGCACATCTTTAGATCATAACCCACTCAAGTACGCAAACAAGTTCGCGGACTTAAGACAACCGGCAGAGTTTTCCAAACTCAGCAGAAAATCTCGGCAAGAGACTTCCGCCAGTTCGCGGACTAAACACACAAACGAGTTTTTGGAAATCCCAAGAAATTCTCGGAAGAGAACTTCCGTCAGTTCGGACTTGGCAAAGCCAATTCCTCCGGTTTCTCTCAATCAACAAAGTTCGCAAACTTCGGATTAAGGAATAGACTTATGCACATATGTGTTTCCACACAATGCTTATATCCATCATTGGTTATATGACCTAAACTCTCATTCCAACCATTGAAACATTCTTAGAGGACGTTATATAGTTGTTACACTATTTCTCGTCAAAGCGATTTTCAAAGTGATTGAAACATTATGACTTTCGTCATTAGGTGAAGATAAACCCGATCAAAGCGAAACGCTTTACCAACACATGATTTCGAGATATAGATAGGCGAGATATACTCGGCTCGAAATATCAAATGTGTATGATCCAGTCTATATAGCATGACTTTTGTCTCATAAGAAGTAGGAGATAGAAGAGATACTTTTGAGTGATAGATAAGTTCAAGTCTCCACATACCTTTTTGTTGATGAAGTTCCACGGTTCCTTGAGTAGATCTTCGTCGTTGTATGATGAATCGCCATGAAGTCCTTGAGCTCAACTACACTTTTCTATCCTAGTCCGAGACTTAGCTATGTAGACTAGAAATCAAGACTCATAGTTTTGATCACTAACATTGACAAACATGCTTGATATAGCAACGCATGCGAGGTCGACCGAGCTATGCTCTAACAATCTCCCCCTTTGTCAATTTTAGTGACAAAACTATTAATACATATGGAATACAAAAAAGATAAACTTTAGTGGCTCCTATTCCATAGTCTAATCTTCAACGTTCCCTGAAATCTTCGTCCTTCCAAGTACTCCAATGATCCCAAAGGTTGTAAGTTTAGCATCACCGTTGTTGAAGATCCGTAGCTATAACAATGAGAGAAATCGAGATTCTCGATCATCATTATACAGTGACATAGTATTATTATGTAACATCAAAGTCCAATTGCATCACGACTTTAACAATAATACTACGGTGATATGTATCACTCCCCCTTAGTCAATACTCCATCTCACATGGAAACCACTCCCCCTTACACAATGATCCGAAAACCATATGTATATGTAGTAGAACTACACATTAATTCTCCCCATTTTTGTCAATAAAATTGGCAAAGGTACAAGAACGGGATCCTAATGAAATTTCCGAGAAGAGACGTTTCATAGACTAAAAGAAAAAATACATACCAACTTAATTTAGATGCAATCATAAAGCCGAAGCTAAATGCATTCATCAAGGAGTTTTAAGATACAAGATAACCCCTATAAAATTCCACAGCCGCACACCCCGCAAGATATTACCATTAAGCACAAGTTCAAAAGAACTCTCCCCCATTTGATGTCATTCCCGAAAGAACAACAAGAGCGACCTTAATTTCGAAAGAAAAGAAGGATTTTTAATTGGACACCAAAAACCATAGGAATGATTTTCTATATCCAAAACTCAATCAAATTAATCACAAGTAAACCCATGATTAATTTAATTGGAATACGCAACTAAATCAAACCACAAAAGTGATCAATTTAATTGATTGTGCTCAACATAAGTAAACTTACGGAGCTACGACTAAGGTAATCATACGGAGATGACTAACTTAATCGTTCACATACTCAACATAAGGAAAACCTTACGGAATATACGACTACATTAACCAATAACATTTAGTATAGCCGTTCATATACTCAACACAAGACTTGTGGAATATATGAAAACTCAACTAGACTAATTACAAGAGAACCATAATTAATCTAATTGGAAACACAACCAAACTAATCACGAAGTAATCAATTTAATTGTCAAAAGTTTTGCTCGACAAAAGAAGACTTTCGGAGCAAATAACTAAATAACCAACCAAGATGATTAATTTAGTTCAAATGCTCAACATAAATACCTTATGGAACAACCAACAAAGCAATAAAATAATCAACTTAGTTGTATCGTGCTCAACATAAGACACATGGAGCCTCACGGTAATACAAAAAGAATGGATCAATGAAGATCAATACCGTGGAATACATACAAGGATCTATTCTATCTTTCCATCATTTGCATAATGACATAATAGACTTTATCCTTGTCACACAAAAGATTTTATCCTATTTTCCATCAAATAAATGACTGCATAGGCATAACTTTTGTATTTGTCAAAAGTCCATTCGTCCTTTCATCAATACGAATACCAATTATGAACGACTTTACTTTTGACAACATATGGGACCTTCAAGTTCACGGACGCAAACAATACATATCCCATAAAAATATTGCAATATCAAAATCAAAAGATTAATACTGCAATAACATCATCCTCCAAATATTTTTAGAATTTAAAACCAATAAACCTAAAAAATAACACAAGAAGATGAAAACAAAATAGCTATGTGTAGTCACAATCTTCGCTATTAAAACTAGTTATTCTTCCAACTAACCAAAAAGAAGACATACTAGGCAACAATTCCTTTGAGAAATTCTTTATCATTCCCGAACTCCTTGTTATCGACAGCCATCGGGACATAAGGTTCACGGAGATAAGTGTCAATACCCACGAACTGTCTTGGCTGAAGAGGTCGAATTAGGGTCCTCTGAATTTCCAAGATTTAGACACGAAAGTCTTTATTTCACAAATCTCCCTTCTTATTTCCTTTAACTCATCAAGAACATGGAAAACTTCTGAGAGTTAGAAGGAAAACCCTGGGTTTTCTTGTATTCCTTCTTTTTCTTTTCAGGGACTTAGAAACAGGAGATTTCTCTTTTTCCTTGATTGATGGCTTAACAATCATGTTGACATCCTTTCCATCTGATGACATAGTGCTTTGAGAACAGTTATGAACAACTGGATTTGTGTGATGGAATCACTTAACTCAACAAGCAGTCTTATAAAGGATGTCAAAAGGGAAAAAGGAATGTAGGGTTCGAAACCTATTGACAGGTTCGCATACGCCCAACTCTAAAACCCTATAAAGAGTAGAATTGTCGATAATAACCCTTTCTTTTATTTGATAGACAAAAAATAACAAATCTAAGAAAAGAAGGAAAAACTTTTCTGAAGCCTGGATCAGCACTCAATCTTGTCTCTTTTCGATCAGGCACATGAGACAAGATTTTCCTAACAACACAATCAAGTTGTGTTGCGATGAACAACGATTTGTCCATCTTTTTCCTCATGGGAGGAATCCTCTGATCTCTGTCTATCAAACGATTTGACCATATTTCTTTTCAAATGGTCTTATTCTATCCTGGAAACCAACTTCTTAGACGAAGATAAGATCCTACATACCTCGGCGGTCTTCTGAGCAAGTTTCAGCTTTCTTGCTAATCGATCTGCTCTTCGTTGAAGTTTGCTTGCGTGCCTTATTTGGTGCTTGTATTTGTAACACCTTGATAGTTCATGTCCCTTCATCGAACAAAACGAGCACGTCAATCTTGGATAGTATTCAGGCATCTGAGATGTGCAAGCAGCTAGACATACAGTTGATCCTGAAACATCACTGATAGGGTTTCCAGTTACCGGATTCAGTGAATCTTCCAGCTTGATTGGGTTTCCTTCTTCTCCGAACCCATTGAGGTTGATATATGTATTGCTACAAGTATCAAAATCGATGTTTTCACAAAGAAGCCCTACACTTGATTTTCTATCTTCATCAGAATCATAGGTTTCAGACATTTCATCAAGTGTTACAGCTAGACCTTTGTTCCCAGTGTATTTTCTACGATTTGGGCATTCGTTAGCAAAATGGCCAAAACCCTTACACTTAAAGCACTGAGGCATGTCCTCGTCATCAGCCTCGTCAGCATCCCTTTTTAGGAGGTACGCGACCGTGAGGTTTGTCTGATGACTTAGGTTTGTCTCTTGAAAACCGTTTACTTCTCTTCAACAGAAGATCCCTAAACTGTCTTGTGATCAAGGAGACTGATTTGTCAAGATCTTCATCCGAAAAATCATCCTCAGAGACATGAACACTTTTACCTTTGACAAGTAATTTGGTGTTCTTCTGTGCTTTAAAGGCAACATCCTTACCGACTTTGGATGTATGCTCATGGTCAAAGATCTTTAGCTTTCCAACCAAGGTGTTTCTGGAAAGATTATCGAGGTTATTCCCCTCAACGATGGCATGCTTCTTAGACTCGTATCTAGATGGCAGCGATCTGAGAATTTTCATCACAATGTCCTTTTCAGGAATAGTCTTACCCAATGCAAAAGATGCATTAACAATTTCAGACACTTTGTGATTAAACTCATCAAATGATTCTTCATCTGCCATACGAAGGTTTTCCCAATCGGAATTAAGGTTTTGAATCCTAGCTTCCTTTTCACTGGAGTTACCTTCAAATACGCTTTCTAAGATATCCCAAGCATCTTTAGACCTAGTGCAATTAGACATGGTGTTGAAGACTTGGGGCAATGGCATGTATGATAGCATTTAACCCTTCAGAATTCTGCTTTGCAGCAAGAATCTCGGCAGCATTATATTCACCAATATTCTTGGGAACATTTACGTCTCCAGCTGCAAAACAGGCGCATCATAGCCATTGACAACATATACCCATGATTGAAAATCACGCGACTGGATGAAGGCTCGCATACAATTTTCCACCATAAGTAATTAGAGCCATCGAAGACTGGTGGTACGTTAGTAGAGATAACACCTCTGTCCATAGAGTCAGATCGCTACAAACACAGACTGATGAGGTCTTAGTGTGTTTGCCTGCTCTGATACCAATTGAAAAAGCGGGGGTCTAACAACACCACCCAATATTTCGCTTAGCAATCTGTATGGACTAACTCCGAAATACTTTGCTAGAGAATCAACTAGACAGTCAGACTCAATCTAAAAAATATCTCAAGGAGTTAATATCTCTCTCTTGATTTGATTTTACTCAAGCTAATAAACAGCGAGTCTTTATCACAAGGAATAACTTGGACGGTACCAAAGACCAATGTCCAAGTGAATCAATGAATCAACAACCAAAGGTCGGATTCCAATTAAACTTTAACGCACAACCTGTATTATTTCAATTATAAAAATATAATGCGGAAAATGAAATAACACAGACACCAGAATTTTGTTAACGAGGAAACCGCAAATGAAAAAACCCGGGACCTAGTCCAGATTGAATACACACTGTATTAAGCCGCTACAGACACTAGCCTACTCCAAGCTAACTTCGGACTGGACTATAGTTGAACCCCAATCAGTCTCCCACTAATTCAAGGTACAGTTGTACTCCTACGCCTCTGATCCCAGCAGGATACTGCGCACTTGATTCCCTTAGCTGATCTCACCCACAACCAAGAGTTGCTGCAACCCAAAATCAGACTTGATAATAAACAAATCTGTCTCACAAGAAAAGTCTATCAAAGGATAAATCTGTCTCCCACAGAAAACCCTAGGTTTTTGTTCCGTCTTAGATATGAAATCAAGGTGAACAGGAACCAATTGATAATCCGGTCTTATATTCCCGAAGAACACCTAGATTAATCAATCACCTCTCAACAGTCTTACTTGAAACAAGAGGACGTCGAGGAATCACAAACAATGAGACAAAGATGTTTGTGACTTCTTTATCTTGCCTATCGGAGAACTCTCACAATCTCAAGCCAATCAATAAGATTGTACTCGTACGATAGAAGATGCAAGATCAGATCATACAAATACGATAAAAGTAGTATCGGTCTGGCTTCACAATCCCAATGAAGTCTTTAAGTCGTTAACCTGGTTTTAGAGAAGAAAACCAAAGGTTAGAGGAGAATCGACTCTAGCGAGCGCACTAGTATCACACATACGTGTGGGGATTAGTTTTGCCCAATGCTATATGTCTCCTTTATATAGTCTTCAAATCAGGGTTTTGCCTTAGGTACAAAGCAATCAATATTCACCGTTAGATGAAAACCTGATTTAGATTCAAGCTAATATTTATCAACCGTTAGATCGAAAACTTAGCTTGTCGCACACACTTGAGATATACGTTTACTAGGATTGTGAAAACCGTGCCCAAACGTGTACGTGTATGTTGGTTCAACATAGTAACCCAAAAGGTTAACCATATGAGAATTTCATATTAACCTTGTTCTTCTTCACCATAACTAGTTCAATTGACTCAAATGATCTAGTTATATAGTTGTTCAATTGCTATGAGATATTATGTAACTACACAAGACACAATTGAAACAAAGATGATTCGATTCGATTGAACCGGCTCATGAACTTTATAGCTACGGTTTGCATACTACATTCCTTAGTAATTTAAGTTTCATTTTCAGAGCACATATTTAGATCATAACCCACTCAAGTACGCAAACAAGTTCGCGGACTTAAGACAACCGACAGAGTTTTCCAAACTCAGCAGAAAATCTCGGCAAAGAGACTTCCACAAGTTCGCGGACTAGGTTCGCGAACTGAGTTCGCGGAGTAAACACGCAAATGAGTTTTTGGAAATCCCAGCAGAAATTCTCGGTAAGAGAACTTCCGTCAGTTCGCAAACTGAGTTCGCGGACTTGGCAAAGCCAATTCCTCCGGTTTCTCTCAATCAACAAAGTTCGCAAACTTCGGATTAAGGAATATGACTTATGCACATATGTGTTTCCACACAATGCTTATATACATCATTGGTTATATTGACCTAAACTCTCACTCCAACCATTGAAATATTCTTAGAGGATGTTATATAATTGTTACACTATTTCTCGTCAAAGCGATTTTCAAAGTGATTGAAACATTATGACTTTCGTCACTAGGTGAAGATAAACCCGATCAAAGCGAAACGCTTTACCAACACATGATTTCGAGATATAGATAGGCGAGATATACTCGGCTCGAAATATCAAATGTGTATGATCCAGTCTATATAACATACAACTTTTGTCTCATAAGAAGTAGGAGATAGAATAGATAGACTTTTGAGTGATAGATAAGTTCAAGTCTCCACATACCTTTTTGTTGATGAAGTTCCACGGTTCCTTGAGTATATTTTCTTCGTTGTATGATGAATCGCCATGAAGTCCTTGATCTCAACTACACTTTTCTATCATAGTCCGAGACTTAGCTATGTAGACTAGAAATCAAGACTCATAGTTTTGATCATTAACATTGACAAACATGCTTGATATAGCAACGCATGCGAGGTCGATCGAGCTATGCTCTAACACAAATAAAATATTAATTTAAAATACTGGCAACTGAACCGAGTATAATTAATAAAAATGTTGATCATTGGATCAACGTAAAATTATTAGCGTTTGAATCTGGAATTATGAACCTTGGACTCGAAATCCTAATTCGATCAACTGATGATTTATTAAAAATCAACCACGGAGTGAAGGAGGGACCGGATACATGGGATGATGGGTCGACCATGTAGAGCCCACATGCTCGAGTGAGCAAATACCAAAGTCTCTCGAAGACCAGTTGATGAAAGGATGATTAAATGCTGGTTTAATAATTTATTCAAACAATGTTCGTCTGAACCTTAGGTGATAAAATATAATAAATTATGAAGAGATGAAGGACCGATCAAGGGGTCATGAAACCGGCCCTGGTTGGTCACGGGATCGACTGACGATCGTTCTATGAAATTCCAAAAGTGTTTGGAAGAGTTTGAACCTAATATGACCAAATTAGGTCAAATGATGAAAGTATGTGGGACCGGCCTCTTGCAAGCCAAAGAGCCAACCTTGGTCGGTCAAGGTAATATGCTCGTGTCGACAAAATTCTCACGTCTCAGTCCTAAATTTTTTTGATATTAGCAATCATTTGAGAAAATATGAAGAAATCAAGGTTTTTGCTCAAACTGAGGAAACTTCATAAGATGAAGGAAATAATAATAATAAAATTAAGGAATCATGAAGTGTGGGACCGTCTATGGCCAAGGCATGTCCGGCCGGCCAATAAGCCCGTCCCATGGCACTTTTTCCTAATTTTATATTATTTTTCATGATTTTAGGGAAATACCATGAAATCAAGGAGTTTGTTGAAATAAAGAAGTTTTCCTCAAAGTGAAGGAGTTTCCATGAGATGAGGGAAACAAATAATAATAATAATAATAATAATAATAATAATAATAATAAAATAAGGGTGTGTGGGAACACCCGACTAGGGCATGGCCGGCTAGGGTCCGGTGTCGTGAGTTTTCCCTAATTTTATGTATTAGTTCCATGATTTGAAAGAAACATCATGAAATCAAGGAATTTCATGAGATGAAGGAAATAATAATAAAATAATAAAGAATGCAAGGTGTGGGACCGACCACAAATAGGACATGACCGGCCGGCTAGTAGGCTCGGTCTCGCACACCTTTCCTAATTATTTATTATTTCCTTGATGTGAAGAAAACACCTTAAAACTGAGGAGTTTCCTTGAAACGAAGGAATTTTGTTTAAATGAGGGAATTTTCATGAGATCAAGGAAAATAATAAAAATATAATAAAATATAAAATTGGGCGTGGGACTGGCCACGTCACGACCGGCCGGCGGGTGGGCCCAGTCCCCAGCGCCTTGATTAATATTTTATTATTTATTATTTTCTTCCTATTTTGCATAGGTTCATCGTTCCTTCGTATTTTGGAATGCTCGTTCGTGCATTCAGGTGCTCGTTAGTGCATTATTGTTGAGTACACTTGCACCATTTTAGTCGGGGCTTACTCGATAGTGGCTCAGATACCCGTGTGTTGAATATTTATTACTAACCCATGGAATTCTGCTGGGAAGAACCATGAATTGAAGTAACAAAATCTTATAAAAAAACCTAGAATATTTTCCAGGGATTCAGTTAATGAATCTAATGATTTAGGAATAATTAATTGAGGGATTTATACTAGTACGATCGTCTAGGAGCATTAATTATTCAGGAATTGAGTGATATGAGCTTGTTGAAGCGTTATATTTCTTTTATATAGTCAGGGAAAACATTGTTACATCATAAATACGTTATTGCTCTATACTAGCAGGCAAGCTGTCTAGGAGTCGTCCAATCTTTCGATTCTATATAGAAGTATTACTGAAATTGCTCAGTATTCATGAGATATGCCGTTGCCTCAGCTAAGAGACTACACATCTACATATACTCTGAGAGACAATATTCTCAGTCAGAGATTCTTGTGGCATGAGCTTTCATGCTTCGATAAGAAACATGCGCCTCAATACTCATCTGATTGTTGGATCAGAAGCACGTATAATTATGGTTTTATGATTTTATCCCTTGTCTAAAATCCACCATCTACATTAAGTCCCTGCTTAGTGAGGGACAGTCATGTTCCTCAGTCAGCACTGGATGGTGATTTTCCAGTTACAAACAAAATAAGTAATTGAACTTAGTCGTAAGATAAGATGTTACCGGATTTTCGATTGCGCGAGCAAACCACGACTTGAACGAAGATCCCAGTGGCATGATAATGCATCATCTAACGAGCATAAAATGGTGTAGCACCGCTGGTTTGGTGATGGAACCTTGGTCGGTTTAGGATTCGCGGGTTCGGGCCCAAAAAGAAAATCCTTGTGAAATTAGGTTTTGCAAATAAAATTTGATATAAAAGGAATTAATCCCATTTTTTTCTTATTTCACCTACACGACCACCACCTTCATGGCTTCTCCATCTCCTTCACGCCAACAACAGCAGTAGAGGAAGGAAGGATTTCGCCGGAAATCTTCATCGTCGGTCGTCCGTTCACCGTCCGGCCAGTTTCCGGCCGACACCGACAGGTGCGTTTTTTGTTTTCTTTTTTAATTTTCTTTTTTCCAGAAGTTTCATGAGTTGTTCATGCTTTGATCATGTTTAAGTTATATACATGTGCATATATGAGTGTGAACTTTGTAGAGAAATCCTTGTTTTTAGAAAACGTATGTTCGTTCGGTCGTTAGTTTAAGAAACTAGTAATAATCCTTGACTTAGGAGATTATACATAGACCTGTGTCCAGTGATAAAATTTTGTTTATGAGCTTTCATGAGAACTAAAACTTTATCTTAAAAGGTGTGAGTTTTCACAAAATCGAAATAAACCTTCGGACGATCATACGAAGGAAAAGATTTTTTATTTATTTTTTTGATAAAACTGTGGAATATCCACGAATTTTATGTGAAACCGTGACATGTTCACGAAATATTATTTTTTTACGTGAGTTATTGCTCGCATCAAAATAATAAATTACGTGAATAATTCACGTTTTATATATACACTAGGTATCATCTCGGTCTACGGCCGGGTCTCAACCTTTTTATATTTTTATTTGTTGTTTGGCCGGCTAGTCAGTATCCTCTCACAAAATTTTAGTTAGTCAGCAATTGTGGGTGTTGTATTTAGTTAGTCGGGTCATAGTAGTCCGGGCTTAAGCCTATGGACCCGCGATTAAGGATGGTCTATGTATTTAGATAGTCGTGTCATACCATAGTAGATGGGGCCTATGGCCCCAGCCGTGGATTAAAAAATCTAGGGACAAACATAGTCCAGCATTAGTATTAAATTATCTGTGATTTGGTTGAGCCTATAAGTTCGTTGGGACTTGCAGCCTCGATGTTTTGGTTGTCAGGTCTAATTAGCCGGGGCATACAGCTCTGTCGTATGTCATTGGTCAGATCAAATTAGCCTGGGCCTACAGTCCCGATTATGGTCCCTTATACAACTTCCAGCTATTTTATTGGTCGGACCAAATTAGTTGGGACCTACAGCTCTGATGATGGTCCTTTACACATAAATTCCACTATTATTTTGGTTGGGCAAATGAACCGCTATCATAAGCCCCACCATGACCCCTGATGATGGTCCTTTACACATAAATTCCACTATTATTTTGGTTGGGCAAATGAACCGCTATCATAAGCCCCACCATGACCCCTTTATTTTTTTTGCGAATTTATATTTGATGCTAAAGTTATCCGTATCTAATTGAGTTAGTATAGTTACGCCAAACCTAAGTTGATTTTCAAAAGAACAAAAATTGTTAAAATGGGTTTTGTATTATGGTGATAATTGTTATTGAGTTTTTTTTTGAAATCAGAGGATAGGGAAGCTGAAAGGTCATCAAGCTTGTTCGCCTTTCTAGAATATAAGCTAGCCCAAGAAGGTAAAAAAAGAAACACTTGCCCTTTTTGTCTTGAAGTGATTCGAAATTCGTTTTTTCTTTGTAAGCCCTTTATGGAGAGCCCGTAGCCCCGGCGATGGAGAAAATTTAAAGGAAAATGTAGTGCCCACATTAAAATTAGTATGTTAGTTGGTCCTGTCTATAATAATCGGGAGCATGTTTAATTGGTCGAGTCATAGCAGAACGGTCTCAATATTTAGTTAGTGGTGTCATATTATAGTGTGTTAGTTAGTCGGATCACAATATCGTTTTTAATTAGTTGGATCAAAGTAGCCGGATAGGGTGGAGAAAATTTAAAATTAGTTTTTTACTTGGTCCTGTCTATAATAATAAGAAGGATCGAGATTGGAACTGCACACTCATTTTATCAGTTAGTCGTGGCCTACAGCCCGGTCGTGGCCACTTAAGCAGTTTCCAATATTTTGTTGATCATGTCAAAATAGTCGGGATCACCTAAATTCTTTTGGAAATTAACACTTAACGTCAGGATTAACCGTATTTAATTACAAAACTAGTGACAAAACCCCTAGGTGACCAACTTAAAGGAACAAAAAAACCACCCATATTAATTTTAACAATTAAATCAGTTTTATTAAATAGTGACACAAAAACCCCAGCTCAAATAATAATTAGCAAATTTATTTTTTTTTACTTTGAAAAAACCCAAACGTACCCTTCTTCATCTTCGTCTTCTCTCCTTTCTTTTTTCTTCTTTCTTTCTCTCCTTCTCCCCACCACCATCACCACCAGCAGCGATACCAGATCTCACCAGCAGAAACTTTATGCTTCCCCGACCACACTAGCACCTTCGTATCTCACCACCACCACCACCACCACCTTCGTCCGGTACCACAGTGTGGCCCTCTTTTGACTCCTGCACCGACACTTGTGTGCAGCGTAAGTGAAGGAGGCATCTCCCTAAAACATGCTCTTTTTAATTTCCGAGTACCTACTTGAGATGATTTGAGCATATGGAAAGAGAAAAGTAACTATTCTATTCATGTTGGCCAATATTCTTATATCTTATTACTGATATGTTGGAACTGCTTGTGTTTGATTCAGGGTGTCAGGTACTCAGTCAGACCCATCAAATTGATGCTAGAAAGGAGAGAAAGATGGAGACATTAAGGACTGCTCTTGGGATGAATAAAGTTGATGAAACTTCTTTACTACAGGAAGAAGGGAAACAGAAAACAGTTCTGGAAACAGTGGAATCTGATTCTGAAATTAGGTGAAGGAGAGGGTCCAAAAGAAGGTTTAATAGAGAAAAATGATGGCTAGAATTGAAATGGGAAGCAATTGCAGGTGGTGAATTGGATTGTGGAGCTGAGTAGAGTCAGCTAGGAGATGTTGCTGCCGCTGCTTTCAGATTGGCAGTGTGCAAGTGTAGCTGCTGGTATTGTTGATATGATTATTGCAGTGATGGGTTTGATATGGTTATTGCAGTGACAGGGTCTTGTGACGAGTTTCATTTGATGCTGCTAGTAAGCTCCGGTTGCAGCTGAAGTTAATATTATAGAGAAGGTGGTACTGGTGTTGGCTTTGAGTTGGTTCTCTATGAAGAATGGTTTGATCTGATGCTTGAGAATGGTTTTTAAGTACAGTTGCAGGTTGAGAGTGTAGAGAAGAACTGAGATGCCTATGTTGGTGGTGATTATGAACTGCAGCTGGTGATAATCAGAATCCATGGAGGAACTGGTGTTGCTCTGGTTGAATTAATATGGATATTGCAGGTCCAGTTGAAGATCAAACTGAGCCTGAGATGGAGCATTTGTGGTGTTCAGGTATGAGCTTGAACTGAAATGGAAGGCAGTAATGCAGTGGGTATGGGATTTCAAGTGAATTTGTAGTTGCAGGTGCAATGAAGTATTGCAATACAATGAGGAATTGCCTTTAAACCTAGATGGAAAGATATACCAGGTGAAGCTGAGTAATGGGTCTTGAGACATAACTGGTGGTATTGCTGTTGAAGCGCAGAAACCAATTATGGTTTCATCTTATTTATGATGAAACCAAAATCGGTTTCATCGTATTTCAATAATGTATTTCTATCCATGAAGATGTATAATACCTCTTAAAAAATTTCTTGCAGGTGATTTCTCACGAAACCAAGATGAAACCAAAATCGGTTTCATCGTATTTATGATGAAACCAAAATCGGTTTCATCTTATTTATGATGAAACCAAAATTTCATCGTATTTATGATGAAACCAAAATTGGTTTCATCGTATTTTTGGGAGGTGGTGGTGGTGGGCGGTCGTGGTGCTGGTTTTGGTCGGCGGTGGTCGACAGTGATGGTGCTGGATGGTAGGGTGGCTGGTATTGGTGGTGCAATTACGTAGTATCGGTGGTGGTGGTGGTGGTGGTGGTGGTCGGAG